>NC_088247.1:114717537-115332815 GCF_036013445.1 Caloenas nicobarica
TACCCTCGTCATCATGGAAAGCTTCATTGCTCTAAGGAGCAAGATAAGCTATCCAGAAACTTAAAAAAAAAAAAGCGCAAGATACCTAGTTGTGGATTATGTTTTGCATGAAGGAACGGCATGTTCTTAGTGTTCGGTTGGTTGGTTAGTTTGTTTTTTCTAGTGGGATCCACCTGTCACTTGTGCTTCTGCAGCATCTGTGGTGACAGTTTTTTAATGGGAACTCTGAGAAAACCAGAGTTTGGAACGTCAGTGTGGCAATATTCATGTGTTTACTTGTCACATACTGCAGGGACACCCTGAATTTTGGGGAAAACAATAAATATTATTCAGGCAGAGTGATATCACATAACCAAGAATTAACTGTGTTAAGGTGAGAGAGGAAGAGAGGCATGTAATTTTGGTTTTCTAGTGTTTGACTTGTGAATTGGCCCCTATAGGAAAGCACAGATCTCTTTGTCCTTTTGGATTTATATACTAACTTAATGTTTGCAAGGAAAGCTTTTTCCATTGAGAAATGCAACTGATAATGTGGCAAATATAAAGTCACACTTTTGGGCAGCTGAAATGTAGATATTTATAATGCCCAGCTGAATTACAGTAATCCTGCTGCCATTTACCTCTATTTACACAGTCTTTAATTACATGATCACATTGTGGTCCCTCATTATTTCTTTCTCTGGTTTCAGTCAATGGACAGATGGCTGCAAAATCCAACATGGAGTTTTGAGATGTGGAGGGAAGGAGACTGTGGTCTGATGGACCTTGGTTGGTTTCAGAGTTTGGATCATATCTAGGGAGCATAGCAGAAAGGCAAAGGAGGATTTTAAGGCTAAAGATCCAGGGAAATCTTATTGTATCCCTAACCTAGAGAAATCTGAGAGGGTTTCTTTCTGAGGAATTTTGTTTTGGCTTTTTTCCTTTAAAGTTGCCGGTCTCTTAAGACCTAAATTGATTAGCTGAATTTAAAACACTCATTAAGACACTTAATTGAAATATGCCTGGGAGAGAATTTGGTTATATTTGGTCTAAATCTCTAGATTTGTCTAAATCTCTGTAGTTTTGTCCAAGTATAAGCTGTCTTAAATAGGAAATCTGAACGTTTTCTCTATTTTTAAAATAACATATTTAAATGTTAAGTCCATAGAGAACTTTTGGTGAAGCAATATCAAAGTTTGTCCTGAACTCCACAAGTGGTATTCAGAAGTCATAAGCTTTTGTTTACCACTTATCTTTTTGGTCTTAATCTGCCTGTCAACTGGTTTTCATTAGGAAAGGACACTGTACATGTTAAATTCAAGCTGACTTCCATGTCACCTAGTCCTGGTTGGCAGCATTTTTAAGAGATATTTTTAGTGTGCTCCTGACAGTTCATGTTAATGAAGCATTTTAATGACTATTTCAAACACCTAGTCTGCTTTTTATTGTAAGAGTTAACATTAGACCCATTACGAAGTCTTATATAACTTCTGAAAATATGAAACTCTTAGTGTCTTGGCTGCCTCAAAGGCTTAGGATTGAAAGAGTGGATTTGCCCTCCATCTGTTGTGGATGGTGATATTTACTTGCCGGTCATGATAAGTCATGGAAAAGTGCTACGTTGTACTCCATATCAGCACATTAATCTTTTGAGTTCCTTTACGTAGTGGGGTGAAGTCTCTCTGCTACATCTAGCATTTGAGGTGCAGTAGTACCTGTCAGGAGTCGCTGAGGATTGAGGTGAGAGACAAGGCCGCCACGATACGCAGAATTTGTGCACTAATATTTTCAAATCTCAGTAGGATTATAAAAATACCATGAAAATTTGCCACTGAAGAAGAAAAGCTTGCCTCATTTTTTACAGTGTGTGAATATAACAAGTGTCGTAACTCCTTTGGTGAACATGACTTTCTTTATTAGCTGGCAGAAAGTAGGCCCTTAGAGGTTTTTCTGAGAATGCAAAAAGGAGGACAGTTTTCTGAGTTAGGATTCAGATCAATCAGCTAAATGCAGAGGTCAGTGATACCTTCTTGAGGTTTGGGTAGATTGCGTTGCATTTTCTCCCTAAAGATACAGCAGGTTTCTATCTTTTAAGGAACAATTATTTTCCATTAGTAATTGGCAAAGCTGTGCTAATTTACTCTCATTGGCTAGATGGGTCTTAAGTTTTAAAAATACTCAAATCTGGCAGAACTACAGTCTACCAAGAATGCCATAAAGTACTGTAGACTAGATAATATAGATCATGAGAGATTCCCTCTCTTCTGATGTTTTTTTCCATTCAGTTTTACATAAACATTCAAAATGTGATGGGAACTTTACCCTTCAGTCAATATTTGGAATGTCTGTCTTAGCAACGAAATATGATTTAAGTATTTTTTTCATTAGATATATTTATTTTGGCCTTGGTTTTAGGGACTGATGCCAGATTATAGATTTTGCAGTGTAGGTTGTTTTACTGAAATTAGTTTTAAAGGACACTTCCCTTTGATACAAATAGTACCTGTGTCTTGTGAGTGTATTTGGGAATTATACCCTTGTCATCTTGCTCTTTCCCCTTATTTTTTGTATGTTTATCCTCTTTGTTTGGCCTACTCTTTTTTTTTTTTTTTTAAATGGATGCTTTCATCTTATTTGGAATCTATACATGTGATTCGTTATTGTTTCTAATTAAAATTGAGGTCCTGCTATTACGATTACAGTTCAAGCATGTGGAATCCCCTCATTCTGTTCTTTGAAGCAGTTAAATGACTCTGTTGGGCTATTGCAAATTGGAGTAACTTGTTCATTTTTATTTCGTTGTTAAAATTGTGGAACAAACTGTAGTTTCATTAAATATAGTTAAAGACCATGGACATTTCCTGTGTCTCTTCTCCTGGCTTTCACAAGTTGTACTGTAAATGCTGCAATTTAGAGAATTCAAGTCAATTGATAGTATGCTATGTATATAAAGAGAGAGTTTATATTTATACGTACATATGTATAACTCGTATACTGTTAATGACAGAATTCGAGTTTGTTTTTAGATGAGATTTACTTCACAGGAAATTGAATTAAGGATGTATAGTTGCTAAGAAAAATTGTGTATTTCCAGCTTTACAAAAGAAGAGCATCAACAATCCTTGTCACTTTGTCATGTAGAAACAGTTGCTAATGCCATTTGTGCCACCTTAAAGCCCCAATTATTTTATGCTTTGGGTACACAAAATCAAACTGATAGTTTTTAAAGGGCATTTTATTCTGTCTTTTTGTAGCATCCTCAAATGTTTGCCTTGAGATCAAAGGAATCATATTTTTTGCGATTTCTGACCTTTTAATAGTCCTTTAATTTGCATTAAAAACTTCACATAAGTCACAACTTCTGTTTGCTGTCACTGATCTAGTAAAAACTAGCATATTATTTCTGAGGAAAAAAGTAAGGTGGCTATACCTTCATCTATACCAGAAAAGTCATTATAAACTCTGTTCTCAACATGAAATGAAAGAAAAACAGTCTGCTAAAGTACTGTCTAGTGGAACTAAACATTTAAAGCTAAATGCAAATGTTAAATTTAGAACTGCTGCTCTGACCTATGTTCATTATGCTGAAGTAAATTGTGGAGGGACTCAAAACCTTGACTAATATCACCTCCTGCATGGCTTATCTTTGCTGGACTAGTGAGGAGATTTTAATTTTAAGAAATACTTCTGTTGTGAAGAGTTCTTTAAGATGGCTTATTTATTTCTGCCCTATGTCTTCCAAAAGTTGGAACGATCATAACTAAATTCTTTCCTCTAAATATATTGTTTTTAAAATAGTAATTTCCTATTTAATATTTATAATGTCTGTAGCCCGTGATTGTTTATAGAGTTAGCTGGTGTGTGTGGATCTGGTTCTGCCCATCAGCAATCCCTGCTAGGAACAGCTGTGGGACTGGTTCTCATCTGGGTGAGTGTCAGTAAAGCATTTGATTCTGTGACACAGAGCAAACTACCTTCTGAATTAGACAGTGTGGAGATTAGAATTTAAATAAAATAAAAATGTTTATACAGAGAATGTGATGGAAGTGGTGGTACTGGGAAGGAAGTTGGTAGTAGTGGGGTTTTTTTGGGAGGTGGTGTTGGAACTCATTTTTTTGGGCTTGATCATGTTTAACAATAGCTTTAGGTGCGTTAACCAGTGGAGTTTGCTGATATTAAAGCTGGGAGACATTATTTGTTTAGCAGAACATCTTGCAGAGGATGGGATGGCTAAGGATTAGAATAATAGAAGGGTGATTGATGGTAAATAATTTGCAGTGGAAAAGCATTGGGACTAATAAGATCTTAATACACCATGGAAGGGGAGGAGGATGGCGTGAGACTTTATTCTCATGAAATAGTATGTCCATGTGAAAGAGAAATAAATCTTGGAAGAATCACATAGATGTTTAGTGCAGTGAGTGGGAAATAGGGGTGCAGTTGTACCTGGTGCTAGCAAAATTGTGTCTACACTGGGAACACAGCGTGTAAGTCATCGAGGTAAGGGAGATGCCCTTGAGAGAGGGTGCGTTAAATACCTGGGTCTGGCGAGTCCGGTCGTATGAAAGGAGGCGCTTGGAGCTTGGCCTGGTAAAACCACAGTAAGGAGAGTGGATATGACTGCTGTCAGTAGCCGTATCAATGAATAAATGCCAGAGAAGGAAAAGAACTATTTCACCTGAATGTCAATAATGATGCAAAATACATGAATATGAACTGACTATTAGTTAAGCTCAGACCAAATACTTGAAAAAAATTATCTTATATTAGGGATAAGACCCTAAGCATAATCTATAAAATGATTTATTATGGTATTTGGGAGCTGCACTTGGTAACATGGGACATCGCTTTCAATTCTTCCCTCTCAGGTAGGAGAAACAATGCCGGCATTTTAAGTAGAGGTAAAATTCCTGAAATTTTGCTTAAGTTACAGAACCAATCAAGTCAGTTCTCTTGTTTTGTAGGGCTTACTGGCAACTTTACTGAAATTTTAGTATGCTTGCCTCTTAATATTGTGAGTGCAACTTCAATAGTTGGCTGTGTCTTCTTTATATTTATAATAATTAGCCTGCAATGCAGTTGAAAATTCAAAGTCGTCCATCTGTTTATGTAGCACTTTTCTTTCAGAAGAATTAAATCTAGAATTATTGAGAACTTCTGTAAATAAAACCAGAAGTCTGTCTGCAGTGCATTCCTCTTAAATCCTGCTATTTTTAATCTATTAAAAACCTCTCCAAACATTGGGACTGTACCACTCAAATTGTTGGAACAAGCTTCGAGTGCAAAATAAAAAGTTTGTATTTGGAAGGGAAAAGAAATAATGTGGAGCTGATGCTGGGCCATGATCTATATCTCCTTCATACAAGGGGTAGTGATCCTGTTGCGTAGTCGAAAACTGGCTTTTGTCAGAGACTTTTGACTTGGTAACGGGTTGGTGCTTCGCAAGCGTTTGGTCAAACGCCAGAGTACACGCCATAGAAATGCTTCCTGGGTTTTGCATCAGGCTTGAGGCTTCAGCAATTACACGAGCCATGCAGAAGTGCGTGCAAGTTGAAGAACAAGACCAAAGTTATAGAGACGTTTTCATGAAGGACAGTTATTGTTTACCAGTGCCATATGGAATTTAATATAGTTGCAAGCAACATTTTTAAAGCTTATATAAGAAGGGAATTGCATGCTGGAGGATTGTCTCTTACCTAAGCAGGCAAAATATTCCTCCATTTAAGATGAAAAAGAAGGGGAATCAAACATGATGATAAACAGTATTTTTTCATTTGCACTGAAAGCTTTCATATTTTACAAGAGTATTTGGTTAATGTAGATAAATGCATAAATGTATTCAGGGTGATATAGGAATAATAAAAGCATCAGATATCCCGATGACATATCTGGAAAATTTTTAAATTCTAAAGATAAATTAGACTTCTGTGGAATGCACAGATGATGCATACAATAATAAGATAATATTTTGTTGATCTGAGTTCCTCATTATTGGATAATTTAGTTACAGTGTTGAAGCAGTATATTAATATGGAAAATTGCAGAATAATTTAGCTCATGTACTTCAATTGTTTGATGGAAGCTCTTGTAATTTATTCAGCTAAACTATTTCTGGGTTTTATTCTATAAAACCTCACTGATCCATAATTTGGCTTGTTTGGCTTTATAATGTGATGACAACCTGCAGGTAAATGCAGAAATGATTTACAGGTTAACAGAGTTTAAGTGAAAAATTGTTTGTGCTGGTAAATTAGAGTTTCGTTTCTTCAGTTGTCGGGATGGTGAGTGGATCTACACAGGTTTTTGCTTTCTAATGTAAATTAAATGTAGTGATTTTTTTTTTCTCTTAATAAGACATACCATGCATGTTATTAAAATATAAAGCTATGAATGATGATAACGCTGGTAGCATTGCTGTACTTTGTTTACGCAAAGAATGAGAAAGCTGCACATTATTAAAGGGGGTGTGATCTCAATGAAAACACAGTGTCTATAGGCTTGTTGGGCTAGACCTTGTGGAAACTAAGAAGAAAGGGCTAGGTAAAGGCAGACAATTACAATAACCCCCCCAACGATTTTTTCCTCTTGTTTTCTCAAAAGTGTCAGGAGTTATGGAACGTTTCACAAATTGAAAAGTTGGGGAGGTGGCCAGGAAAGGAGGTATTTCTCTTCAGAAGTGCCGTTTCCATATATGCCCCATCTCTGCACAGATCTCTTGGAAGGTAACTTGCCAAAAGCAGAAAATGCTGAATAATGAATCAGTATATGATATAAATAATTTTATTTTAACCTCAAATTTGAGTTTAAAGTAAGATCTTTCTTGCTCCCTTAGAAAGACTGGGTAAAACGACTTCATTGTATGAAAATAAGAGTAAATGTGAATGAGAAGTGTTTTCTTATGTTGATTTTTATTGATAGCGGCTAAAGAACTCATTGCTGGGAAAAAAAAAAAAAATTAGCAGGAGCCAAAAGAGCCTCAGAATTTGTACTGGTGACACAAATCTCTAAGGTATATTTACTGATAATCATAGAATCATTTTAGTTGGTAGAGACCCTCAAGATCATCAAGTCCAACCATAACCTAACTCTGGCACTAAACCATGTCCCTAAGAACCTCATCTACACGTCTCTTAAACCCCTCCAGGGATGGTGACTCCACCACTTCCCTGGGCAGCCTGTTCCAATGCCCGACAGGCTTTTCCATGAAGAATTTTTTCCTAATATCCAATGTAAACCTCCCCTGGTGCAACTTGAGGCCATTTCCTCTTGTCCTCTCACTTGCTACTTGGGAGGAGAGACCAATGCTCTCCATGCTATTAAGGCACTAGGAAATCTGGTTGTAAGTCAAACTTCAGACTTCTTGTCCTTTGTGCTGTTGTTAAAGAAAAATTATACTGTTTCACATTAAATACCCCCGTAGGTGAAGCAGGGTTTGTTTGAAAGTACCTGATTTTGGCATAAAAAACATGGCAAGCAGGTAACAATCCTTCCCCAGAAACCTTCCTCTGTTTTCTGTGAATGAAGTTCTGAGTTTTTCACCCACCTTAATTACAGAGTGACCAGCTGAGGCTGCTTCATCCATATTTCTTATTCTCTCTGTTTGCATAGCCTCTTTAATTGCCATGTGTCTGCTGGGTTTGGAAATCAACATTTCTAGATGCCTTTGACTTCTGAGCAGTATGGAATATTTACTTTTCTATACGTATGAAACATTTGTTTCCAGTAATTTAAAGGGAACACAAAGTGTACTGAATACATAACTGCAATTTAGAATTAAGAACTTCCCTTGTGTACAGTTTACATCTGTGTATTTTATAGAGAGCTTAATGTTAGTGCCGGGCCACTGAGTATCTTCAGACATTTTTGTGAACTCGGGATATAATAGCATATTTTCAGTGAAATCAAATGTACCCAAAGTACCTGTTAGTGTAAGAATCTGCTCTACTAGTCTGGTTAAATATTAATGCAAAGACTTTTCCTGTTGCACATTTTTATCCATAATTTCTTTAATTTGGTATTATGCATTTTTGCATAATTTAAATATAGACATCTGGACAATTTACTTAGCCAGCATAATGTTATGTTTTACTGAAAGTGTCTGTGCAGTGTGTTCTCAGGATTGTGTGCCAGCCACTAACTGTTCAATTTTTAAATAAAATAATGGAATTTTTGCATTGGAAAGTGTAACAGAAATTAAACTCCTCTAAGAGGTTCTGTTCATTAAAAGGGCAGCGTACTAATTATGTGTACTCTTAATATGTGCTGGGCCAGTAGCAGCATATATTTTGCTCTACTGGTAGATTGGTCAAGCAATGTTAGAAATATCTTTTGGGCTCATTTTCCTTTTTTAGTTTAATTCAATATCCTATTAGCTAAAAAAGTAAAATTCTGTGATTCCATTTTCATGTGTGTTCATATGTATGTAAATAAATGCATTTAAAGAAATCCTGTGTATCACGAAGATGTTCTTTATCATGAGCAGTTGTATACTGGGAAGATTAATGAACTCGTAGGCTCAAGTAAGTTCTTTACACGAACATTTTGTTTCTAAACTGCGGGAATATATCTTAGCTGTGAGTTTGGAGATGCCTCCATATCACTTAATAGAGCGAACTTAAAACATGAGTGCAGAAGGGGTGAGATTTCACAATAGCTCTCGTATCTCTCTCAGAAGTGTTAATCAATTTACTATATCAGGATATTTCTGACTGCTGAGTCAGAGCTAAACTCAGAGACCGTTATTTAAATATACAATATGATCCTGTTATTTTAACCTTGACTCAAGGAAGTGTTTTCTTGTGTCCTGACTTCATATGAGTCCGTTTGATCTAGAGGCTCCTAAAGAAAACCTTTTTTTCTCTTCACACAGTAGCTGTTTATATTAACTGGAGTGCTCCTTTGTGGATAACACTTGACTTGCTTTATTTTCCAGAGTTTATGAATACATCTTAAATACTGAGGGAGTATGTGTACACTTTTCTGTTCAAGGATAACTGAAGTGAAGATGCATACAGTACATTCAGCTTTCTTAAACTGTACCTTAAGGTTTTCAGAAATTTTCTGAATTAGTGTGTTTTTTTTTAATAGGGGCAGCGACCTTTCCTGCTCCTGTCATTTGGCTTATGGATTCACTGCTCCTTAAAATTGTGTTGCATAAATGAAAGTGAATCAAATCGTGGCTCAAATGTAATAACTTCCCTGTCTTCTACCAGCTTACCGACCTTCAATTTATTTCAAAAGAGGTCTGTCCTCCTTCAGAAGCATCCTTCTTATGCTGTCACGGATGAAAGAGGGACAATTTGGCTACTTCTTTCTGACCTTTATCATTTTCTCTCACTGTGGGAGAAGAGAGTGATAAAGAGGTTTCTGTGATTTCAATTTGGGGCAAAAGGGCACAGTTTGGTGTTTGGAGGCATCCTTGCAGAAGCTTTTGAATCTGGAATTAAATTTTAAACCAAATGACTGAAGTTTAGCAGTTAGTCCAGATACCTAATTAAGATTGAGGATTTTTAGTAAACTATCTGAAGATAAAAGCTAATTTACAAGTAGTAAAGAAAAAAAAATATTTTAGTTAATTGCAACTACTGTGCGCTGCATTTATTAGAATGCTTCCATCAACAGGATGCATTCTGTGTGTGAATTGTAGTAATTTACAAAATAAACGTTTAGAAACTCAATTAATTTGTGCTCTTTAATTTTAGATCTGAATAAATAAGCAACACATCTATTTTAAATGATGATTATATATGCTACATTTCTGAATATAGTAAAAATATGTTAAATATTAAAAGACTGGAAAATGAAGAATCATTTTAAAAATTATTCTTAATTATTTGTGAGATATTTTTCTCACCCAGTGATAATTTGTTTGCCTCCTGGGAAGTCCATTTTTTCCTCAGTCAGGGATGTTGGCAAATGCTCTGTTGTGCTGGGGAAAAAGTGTTCAGCTCTTAATATTTTATCAGTTCCATTGGGGCAAAGGTGCCAGCAGTTGTGTGAATGACCACCAGTCGTCAGTGTTTGAAGTTTTCAGCCTCGTCGTATACGAACATTATAAATTATGTATAACAGTAGATGCTACTCAATAAATATTTAATATGTGATAGGTATTTTTTGACTGAAAATACTTTTTTCACTCAAACCATGATTTAAGCAGTATTTCTTGGTTTTATGAGGTGACGCTATTATAATACTAAGTAATAGCCGGGTGTGGTTTGAATGTCAGAGGGCTGCAGGGCAACATGAATCACAGGTTCTTTATGGTTTTCTGAACATGGGAGACCTTTTTCATTCATCCATGGCCAGAGTGGGATTTCCCAGTTTTATTTTGGAGTGTCTTTTGTATGGTGTGTCATGATCTTGTCTTGCCCAGATGTATCCATGCGTAGAATTTTTTAAACGGTGTCAATACTGATGATGTTCTGTACTGTGCAGGGAAATGAGACATTACATCTGTTTTCTTCCTTCAGATTTGCAAGTTGCTGTACTTGGGAAAATACATACAACAATCTAGCTGTTGTTTTTTCTTACTACCAGTGTAGTGTCTTGCTTGGCTCTGAAGAAAGCACGTTGATGACTTTACATAGAAAAACACATGAGTTTTGAAAGGTGGTGTGTGTATACATTCACAATCTCTGTTGCTGTTATCTTACAGGCCTAAAAGCCAACAGCGTTTTTTTTTCAACTTGAAAAATAAACTTTATAAATACTAAAACTTAGTTCAAAGCTATAATGAATTTCTTATTTGTTGCATAGAATGTCTGATCGGTACTACATCTCATTATATTTTATCCAAGGTTGAAGTCTCCCACTTGTAGTCCTACTGAATGATGCTTCATCCTACAGGTGGCTGTACAATGTGGCCCAAAGGAATTTTGAAGAATTGAAATTAAGTGCTGCATATATTTATTACATTTATTTACCATTGTCAATACTTTCCTTACATTGGTTGATGTTTTAACTGCTTAGGCTTACCGAATTTTCAGATGTCTGGGGTTTTTACTGAGCAAGGTTCAGTTTATCTAAAAGATCGTCAAAGAGTTTTCTATTCCTTAGCTGTACTGAATTGTGAGGAGTTTTAAATTCTCCTCACCATTATGCAGGGTGGTACATAGCTTGCTTTTACACAGCGTTGCTTTGTTATGCTCTTGACTGATCTTCCTTATCTGGTATAATTCAGCTGTTTTTCTGGTTTCTTTCAAATAACACCTTCACAGATATCGTGAAAAGCAAGTTTGGAATGCTTAATGGAAATTTAAAAGTAACAATTAAAAAAAAAGTTCAGTGCCTTTTTGTGTGTGTGTGATGCTACAGAGAATAAGTTACATAAAATGCGTTTTAGAAAAAGAAAGAAGTGTGATATTTCTTGCTTATCCTAATAAACAGACTTTTGTCCTTTACAGGAACAAACCTTGGCTCTGCGGAAAGAAGGGATAGGTGTTGTGTTGGATTCTGAACTGCCTCATCTCATTGGCATTGATGATGATCTGCTCAGTACGGGTATCATTTTGTACCACTTGAAGGTAAATACTCATCTGTGTTTCCACAGCCTTCCTATGCCTCATGATTTTTTTTTTTTCAGTAGACAAATTGTAGTATTAATTTGCTATCTAAATATAGTGCTCATTACATTTCTCCACTGTAGTAAGAAAAGCTCATTAGGTTTCTCCACTGCAGTAAGAAAAGCTCTTAAGAGGTTACAACTGATTTAATTAAAATATCTGTTAATTTACTTGTTTAGGTTTATCCTGAGGGTCAAATGGTTAACCAGAGATAGATGTTTAATATTCTTACCCATGTATATTGGGTTTTCATTCATTTCACTGTAAAGGTTAACTTGAAATCCAAATGTACATTAATTGCCTCAAAAATATAAAGGTGGTTCTACACAGGACAGTTGAATTTGCTAATAATATTGTACAATAACTGACTGTGAAAGCATTCTAATAATGCTACCCAATTTTTCTCTGCTGTTTAAAGATATATTTCATTCAGGTCACTCAGAGAAAGTGGAAGGGTAACTTTTTTGTGGGAGAGGGATATTTCAACTGAAAATAATTTGTGTTTCTCTCTTACTTAGGAGGGCCAAACGTATGTTGGCAGAGAAGATGCTGTGACAGAACAGGATATTGGTATGGAATTTGGGATTTTTTTATGTTCTTTCTTCTGTCCCAATATGTGAACAAAGCTTCATTTTTTTTTTTTCCTTTTTTCAGTTGATCGTTTATATGTTCTTGCATATTTGCATATCTTGCATATATGTTCTTGCATTTTTAGAAAATTTGAGAGCTGAATTATACGGGATTTGCTTCAAGGAGCATGACTTCTAGAATAGCTTGTGTGCTTAATTTATTCATATACTTGTTACTAATTTATTTATTTGTTCTTTTGAAATAGCATCATTTAAAAATACCATCCTTTTTGATACAGCACCTGTCACAATTACTGCACAGTCATTCTCTTAACCTTTGTATAATGACAATATTATGATATTGTTACACCTAAAGGAGTCTTTGGACTTTATATTTGAGTAGAAGAAAATTCTGGAAGTTGGTAAAAAGTAGGGAGGCTTCTTGTACTGATTTTCTTATTCACTTGTTGTCAAAGCAACTGACTGCCAGTCCTGGACTACCCTGTCACATATATTGCTTGAAAGCAGTTTCGTTACATAAACTGAATCCTTTAATTCTCAGGTGAGAGACTGAGAGTCAAATACCATGGTTTGGTATATTTTTGTGGGTCAAAAGGTGCCTGGATTAAAATTTCTATATACATTTAATGAAACTAGCAAACTTGCTTTGTGGTATTAAACAATACAGGTAGAGACAATCATAGATTAGTTGAAGAAGAGACAGAAAGTAGCATAACTGATTGATAAAAGGCCTGAATACAGTAGAAGGTAAGACCCTTATTTCAGCCATCATTAGTCTACAATCACAGATTATGTCCTTTCTTTTCAGACCAGCATGGTTGCTTTAAGGTCAAGAAGCTTTTGTAATTTCCTAGAAATGGGTCAAAGAAACCTTTTCTCCACAAATATGCAAATTTTGCTTTCCTTATTGCTATCAGAAGGAAGGAAGCATTTGCTCATCTGGTGCTAAAACTTAGGAGGAAGGAATGTTACACCAAAAAACCCAAGCAACCCGGCTCACTTCTCTTTCCACTGCAATAAAACAATAGACAGTGTTGACGTTTAGGCATGCAGGATGTGATGAAAGAAGGAAAAAAACATTGTCCAGAATAAAGAGAAAAGATACTCTCAAATATTTAGTGCAATACGTCCTTAATAAATTAATATCAGCATGCTAATCTTACTAGTCATTAAAAGACTAATTATGCTATTTTATTTCTTTGTATTTAGTTCTTCATGGCCTTGATTTGGAAAGTGAGCATTGCATCTTTGAAAATCTCAACGGTACTGTGAATCTAGTACCACTGAATGGAGCGCAGTGTTCTGTGAATGGTATTCAGATTACAGAGGCCACACAACTAAACCAAGGTATTACCCAGTGTAATGTCATTTTTGATACCGCATCTTTGTTTCTTTCTGGCAACAGCACTGAAAAAATCTGTGTGTGTATAAAAGGGTTATTGTTTAATCAATTTTAATTCCATGTCTTCTCAACTAGAACCCAAAATGATCAGGAGAGCCACAAAGTTTTTGTTCTGTCAAAGAATAGCCATGTGGTGAAAAGAGAATTCTTTACTAATTTAAGTCACTTCATAGTCTTGAGTATGAATTGATAGTTACCTTTTGATTTCATTCCACATTTATACATAAATTAAACTCTGTGCCAGATTGCTTAGGTTGCTGTAATATCAAGGAAAATAATATTGGTCTCTATAGGACTAAAATAATATCAGAGACACCTCTCGAAGCTTCAGGCCAGTCCTACTTAACACTGGTGCCAAATCCTCTTGAGTAGCAGGAGATTCAGCTGGAGTATCTGTTCACTGCAGCTGTAGGGAAATGACAAAAAGGGAGAGGCTAAACACTTACCGAGGAAATTTAGAGAATTATAGTTTTAATATAAAAGCTTTAAAATCTGGAAGTGAAAAAGCAGACAGGACAGCTAGGAACAAAGGTGCATTGTGTTGGCCTGGAAAGGACGAGCTAACACGTAAGCTGGTGAGGAGATTTGGGATGTTTTATCTTCCAGGAGCACCCAGAATATCTTGCCATTTAGCAATGAGCTGAAGACCTGGGCAGTGAGGCCAAGGCACCGCTCAGCTGCCGAAAAACAAAGTCACTTTACATTCTTGGAAAGGAGCTTTCAGAGTGAGCTTATTAGCTTATTCTAACAAGGGAAGGATGCAGGGTTGAACAAGGAGAGTCTTGGCGTCTTTTCTTAACTCAAACAAGCGCTTCGAAGGTTGACCTTCAGAAAGGAAGGAGTTTTGGTGTAGAGAGAGGACACCGATCTTGTAAAGCGTCTATTTCTTCAGCAAAACCAGAGGCATAACACACTTGTTTCTGTACAGATACTGGGGAAAAAAAAAAAGCCTAGCATTAATGAAAGCCTGGCATTAATGCAAATAACACTGTAAACAAAAAGAATTGCAGTTGCAATGATTCATCTTTACTTTATCCTACTGAATTTCAAAGGCAGGAAAGGTTTGATGCGCCTCAGAAGAAAGTAGGAATTTGGATGCGATTTACCTCTTCCAGGCATATGTAACAACTTGATTTTTGTACTGTGAAGAGTGGAAACACGACTTTTTTTCCTCCCAATTTTCTATCTCTCTAAAGAAATTTGCAACTCAAAAGAAGGGGAGAGCGTTCCTTTGCATTCCTAAATTGTGAAAAACAGCTGCATAAGCTGCCTTGTAGCCTGTGTAACCAGCCTGAGTCTGACAGAAAGACGGCAGTTATGACGTCAGGTGGGCAAAGCTGATGAAATAATGAGTTTAATGGCTTGTGCACAGTCAGTCTTAGCTGTGTTAGCATTTAGTCTCACAGCATGAAGTACCAACTTCCTTAAACATCCTCTTTAGGTAATGCTGATTAACTGCTAATATATTTAAATGTTTCCGTTCATCATTAATAACTGTTCATTTGAAAATGTATTAAGTTTTTAGACTGTCATGGAGCTTAAAAAAAAGAAGCATATTAATTAATTACCACTTCCTTCTTCAGATTACTTCCAGCATTTGTGAATTCTGGCTAATGTGGCCTTTTTGTGTAAATGCAGATTACTACTATATTTTTTATTCTTAAGAACAGATGGTAGGATTTCTAGAGGTGACTGAATTAATACTCATAATTAGAATTTGTACTTTACCTTAAATTTATCCTCAACTAGGAACCAAGTTTTTCTAGTTTTAGGCCAAACTGCCAGCTCTTCTGTACTTAACATAACCTCCCACTGCTTGTTTTTTATAGTTCATTAATTTTAAAAAAACCTTTTAAAAATAGAAAAGTGACTTTTAGAAGTTGGAAGTATCTTAATTATAGGTACATTTGTTTGCAGAGTTCCAAAATATTGCTCTGTGTAGGTCAGATATACATGATGACTTTCAGCAGAGATCCTTTTTATCCTCTTTTTTTTTTAAATCCTATGCTCTCTGGTCATTTATGTGTTGGAGTCAACAAGTTAAATTACGAGATCAGAGCTTCACAAATGATAAAGACTTCTTTTGCTTAGTTTTTGTTACTGTTCTTAGTACTATCACTGCATTTGACAAAACTTTTTACTTTGCCATTTAACAGTCAAGGAGAACAAGAATTGTTGCTTACAGTAAATAAATGGAAAGCAAACCCTGTAACAAATTCAGTTATGTTTCCATTATGACATTTATGCTGCTCTTTGCACACTTGCATTGTGATGGGGAGCTGCACTGTACAACAATGGAAAATCCCACCTGTGCTTGGGAAATATTTGACTGTCTGGTTTTGTCCAGACTTCTTTTCTTAAAGGGGTTTCTATCAAGTGGGAATTGAGATTGTAGAGGTTTTCCTTAATAATAGAATAAAACAAAAAAAAAAAATTGCAGAGAGGTTCCATAATGCAATAAGCGGCATCATGAAGTAATTATGCATGTGACATGTTTGGACAAAAAAGAGGAATGTGATGGGAGAAGTGGGGGAGTCGTAGTTCCGCTTCTAATCTGTACGTTGGCCATGTTAGTGCACTGAATACTTCCATAGCCGTGCGTCATGTGGCATGTACGTGTCCCTTCTCCTTCCTCCCTCCAGATTTATGCCACATCTCCTTCTAGGCTCATGATAGTAGGATTCAGACAAGTACTAAAAGAGAAACTTAGGAGTTGTTCATGTGATCCATTGTCTGGGTTTGACTGTCATGGGCATGCTGTTAATCCCCTCTCTCCTCTTCTAAATTTGTCAAGTTGGGAACATGTATCTATTTTTAATCTATTGTAATTTTAATCTGTTTATTTAAGTTGCTTCCACCTAGTAACATGGTAAAAATGTTTACCATTAATGATTTTAATCTTCATTTGAAAGTAACCGGAGGTGTTTAAAAGATGTATAGATGCAGTTGTTAGGGACACGGCTTAGTGCTAGAGTGAGGTTATGGTTGGACTCGGTGATCTTGAGGGTCTCTTCCACCTAGAATGATTCTAAGATTCAATAACTGAAGGACTTCCATAGAAGTCCTTGATGTTACCAAATTCCACCCCCCCAGGCAGTCAGCAAGAGGGGAACAGATAAATGTTTGGGTGAGCAGATGAAGCAGTGGTGAACAGAAACAGTTTTAGCCCTTTCACTACAGCAATTGTGACCATCATGGACCCCTTTGAATATCCTTACATAAAAAGTGTGCCCAGTGCACTTCTCAAAGGAAAGGTCAACCTGCAGCATCACACAAATTACAGAGGTGGTATAAAATGACTTTGCAGTACAAACCTATGTATGGATTTGTGAAAGGTGATTCTTTGTAAGATTAGACTGAGGTAAAGAGTTCCTGTGGTCCAAAATTGAGGTGTTACATAGACGGTGAGAAGCAATGATGTGACAATAGTGCTTTTTGCCGTTTATTTGCCAAGACTGAATGGCCTTATTTGGGTCAATATTCCTAAGTAAGCTAATTTTAAGAGGAGCATTCCTTATTAAGGACAGCATTTCATTGTCAGATGGTAAGAATTTGTTTGTAGTGAACAGTGTAAGTGTACTATTTTTCATAAAGTGAGGGTAATGGAGTCCTTTTCCTTTTTAAAAATGCCTCGCACTGACCAACAGATAAATGCTTGATTCTGTGGTGGTTAACCTGGAAGACTTCCATGTTGTGACAGCAGTGACACATCACTGACAATATACTTCTTAGTAGGAAAGTTTTCGTCTTGGTGACATTGTCTTTAAAATATAGGAATTACCCAGAATTATATTATTTGTGACCTGTACCTTGACTGATAAAATACAATAATAAATGCGCATTGAGCAATATGAATTATTCATGGTTCTTCCCTCAGAAAATAACTATTGGGTATAAAAGTCTAATAATCCTGCTTTGAGTGACAATAAACCTCAGTGTTTTTCTACACAAAGAAGAAAAACAAGAAAATGAGAGTCCAGATTATTGAGAATGGGGGCTGTCAGTGTAGGTGAATTCAAACCTGACTGCGACCAGTAGTAGATGGAAAACAGTTCGCTCTTAGTCACATTTATGGATGTTCCCATTGCATTTGGTACCTTCTGGTAGCCTCCAAAGTAGCACTCACTGTTGAAGGGTGTATAGGTCAAATTGGGGCATCTGCTTCCACTGCTTCCTCTACCTATGCTTATTTTTTAACTGAACTTCATGAACATGATTAACCTTTGTGTGCGTGAACATGTGTGGGTTTTTTATATTGTCAGTGAATGGTGTGTGTTCTTCTCATCAGGTGCTGTTATATTACTTGGAAGAACCAATATGTTTCGCTTTAACCACCCCAAAGAAGCTGCTAAACTAAGGGAGAAAAGAAAGGTGAGATTAAATCAGTGTTTGGGAAATTTAAACCTTTTCACAGTTTTTTTTGCTAATATAGACATACCTTGATTGTTGTAGAATACTTTTTTTTTTACTTGCATCGCATCCTTTAGTTAATATTTCATCGAGTGAAACAAAGTGAGAGTTTGTAAGCACATCAGTGTTTGTCTAATACATTTATTTTATGGTCTGTTGTTAGATTGGACTGCTGTCTTCCTTCAGCTTGTCTATGACAGATCTTTCGAAATCTTGTGAGAACCTGTCAGCGGTTATGCTTTATAATCCAGGGTGAGTACATTCTAAAATGCGGTTGTTAAAATTGCAGCTGATCTTCATTTTGAGTGTTCCAAATGACAGTAATAGAACATATTTTGTTCTTGGGTTGATAGTATATGCTTGCTAAATAATGGACTTCTGAATGAAGGCAGAATCTTTCAGAAAAGTTATTCGAACTAGTCCATGGTAGAAAATAGAGTGAAAGGACACTGAGGAACTTTCCATCCTGTTTAAAACTTTCTTTTACCTGGGATTTTTCTTCTTAAATGCAGGAAGAGTAACTGCACCAGCAAACAGCCCCACTGATAGACCTAACACAGAGAAAGTTGTAGTACCTGGAGTCAGGGACACATTTGTATTATAACCAAGGCAGTTCAGCACAATAATGACGTGGCAAATTCTGCGTTTATGCTTTCTTAAAAGTTAACTATTTTTTGCTGCGAAAAATGTGTTACAAACTGAAAATTAAGGTTTCTTGAGTTCATATAGTACCAATATAAGTACAAAAAGGCTGGGAAATTAATGTCTTATGTTCTCACCTATATAGATCCTAGTAGGTGGCCAAGCTGGGATGTAGAAAACAGTTTTATTATACAGTTACAATGACATAGGCTGCTTATTTTAGATAAGCTGGTTTTATTGTTTTTACTAGTATTCTTAAAGTGATTTACAGAAAATTGATGGTGTTTTGTTCTATTTTTTTTTCGATAGCTAGTGCCTCTGTTTTGATTTGGGTGTGAGATGAGGCACTTTAACCACCTGTGCACTTTTCAAAAATTGGCTAGAAATTGACTTACAGGCTTGGATAGTGCAGCTTTATTCCCAGGTTTTACTGTGAGGTTGCTCTTTATCCATTAGAATTTAAGAAGATTGGACAGGTAATAATAACTTCAAGTTAAGCAATGTCTTAAAAACAGTGCGTATGTGTAATAACTGCTCCAAATGTGACTGTTACTCTTTTGCTACTCAGCTACCTACAGAGATTTCAAGATAGTGAGCCAGTTGCTGATTAATTACATCTTTTTTTCCAGACAGAGATGAAAGAGAACATCAAAAAAGTATATGTATATTTTTCTATTTCTTTAGCTTTTCAAGTAGTTCTGTCCTAAAGCTTCTAGTGACAATTACTGATATAATATTTATTGTGGGCTGGGGAAAGTTCCTGGGTGCTAGTTATTGATTAGCTACTGTGGGCTGTTCTCTGACTAATAACATTACTCTGCTACAATACTGTTATGAATAATTGCATTATAGTGCATAGTACTGATTTTGACTTTGCAGTCAGTATAGAGTAGGGCAGATTGTTTCAGCATCGCCTCACTTTTAGTCTTTCAGATTTGCAGCAAAATATAATGATGTGGGCAAGGAGGCCTAGTCGAAGATGGGCCTAAGAATGATTTACCTGCCCAACAAGTTCATACTGTCTTCGGATAATGCCAAGTTGCATCTTAGAGAGAGGATTTTTCCAATAACCCTTATTAAAAAAAAATAAAGAGAGGGAGAAAGTCTGGAGAGTTACTTGATTGTCTCTATGATAGAGTAGATGGCAGCAAGTTCTTCTTTTTCCCTGATATGTTTTGTGGAATATAGCTTCTCTTCTCATTATCAGCTCTTCAAACATCTTGCCTTGCTTTCCTGGAAATCAAACAGTATGAATAATATCATTAAATTATCAATGTATGCAGCAATTTTAAGAAACACTACCATTTTTCCTAAAACTTTTTATAACTTTTATTTGCCTTTCTTGAGTGTGATTATGAGAGTGCCGTTGCTGTTGAAATTGAGGATAAGATTATGTGAAATATTCCTGATATTCCTGAACACTTTCAGGCCTGTGTTTTATTATACTATAGACTCTGAGCAGAGGGTTAATTATTGGTATTCTCCTGCTAGTCTGCCTTCAATTAATCTTTGTGAACTGGCTTGCAGGAATAGATATTTTGTCCTACTTAATTTGTAAACACAAGAAAGGATTATGCTTAATGTTCCCATTAAGGAGCAGTGCAGATCTGCATGACCGTCACTTGTTTGAGAGCAATAAAACCTGTCTGAGGTTGTTCCATAGTCACTGCTATGTACATATGTTTTTTCTAAGCAAGGAAGCTCATGGTTGCATATTCATAATTTAAACTCTTATCCCCATCTTTTGATGCTTAAACTATGTTTAAAACAGTAGATGCCATACTTAATAATACACATTGCCCACGTAGTGCAGAAGCAGTTGTTGTCCTAATAGATCTGTGATTAAAAAAAAAAAAAAAAATCTCAAATATGTTTTTACTGCTTTTATGACTGCTGCAAAGAGAAGGTAGGCTCTGAAGTTTGCACCACAGTTTAACTGAGCCCTGGCCTTACCAATCAGTAGAACAAAGTACTTCCCACAACGGATGCATCTTTATGGACAGAAATTTGACAACAGCAGCTTTTCAGCTCAGGCTGGGGTTCCATGACAATTTTATATTTATTTATGGTGTTACTAAGACTGATTTTCCTTTGCAATAGCACTGGGGTTTTTCTGGTCATGTGGTGAACTTGTCCAAAGAGATAATGCGGCAGAAAGCAGAAATTCCTTTAAAAGGAACTGGTAGCTGAGGGTAATTGCAAGTTCAACAAAAGAAACCATGTTTTGAATAAAGCAAACCCCAAGCATTTAGGGCTTAGTAATAGTTTGAAGCCAACGGCACCATATCTGTAAGGATTTAGGTGGCTTGCAGGGTGCTTGAGCTGGGAATGCTGCAGAGCAAGTGAAGTGCTGCCTTGGTGATTCTTCTGCGTGGTGACTGCTCAGCCTGGGTAAAACATTCTGTAAATCCCATCTCTGGCTATCCGAGGCCAAGGTAATTGTATCAAAGGCGTTAGGTGGGGGCGAGCATCTTGCTACCTGGAAAAGTGCTGATGAAAAAGAATATCCTGCACTAAATTTGGCATGGATTTTTTTTTTTTTAATCAGGGACAATGGAGGACGTGGACAACTTCCTTTGATATGACCCTTTGTTACAGTAGACAGTAACTTGTAATGGTGAACTGCCCACCAGCAGTGTAGATCTAGATTCAGTATCTGACTATTTTTTTTTTTTCATGACTTCTGTAGCCAACCAGCATTCTGCTTGTTGTTAACTTAGCACTTTCAAGACCATCTTTTCTTCCAGTTTCAGTATTGAAAAGCTAAAGGCTAGCAGCTAAATTTGCGATCTCTGTAGGCTACAATAAACAGCTTGTAAGATTTAGCATCTTTAGCAATCAATGGCAGAGGAGCCTGTGGGGTGTTACCTGCAGTTGTTGTGAAAGCAGATAAATGATGGACCTTGCTGACTGTATCTGTATCTTTGCTGTGTGAAAACCAGTGTTATATTTGTGTTTTCAGACAGGTGGTCTTCGTGTGTGGCTTTTGTTGTGTGTGGGTTTTTGTGTTTGGTAGTCGATTTCTCGTATATGGAGATAGTTGCATAAAATTTACATGCAAAATTCTTTGTTCTACTTTTCGCCAGTCTTTGCCTTTAGTCTGGTGTCATGCAACACTGCTTCAGATAATAAACTTTGGATAAAGTAGAATTTTGCCCATAGATTTATGCTGAAGATTTCATTTGTGGACCTTTTATAAGCTACATTGTATTGTAACTCTAAAAACACTCATGAGAAACGTTGGTCTTGTCATGGATTTTGCATGTTTGTGGAGGTTTTTTTAAATTAATCTCATAAATTGGGCTACTGAATGTTGTCATAACATCTTTGTAGTCCTGCCAGTACTCAGTCTTTCCTAATATGTATAGTACCAGATCACACTTTTGTGCTGTGTAAATGAAGCTATTGTAGTACTGTGCTAGTAGAACTGACTTCCTTTCTCTGCAGCTTATCTACTCTGCTCTTATCACTAGATATGCCACGTTTTCCAGGAAAATGGTGACTATTTAATTCTTTGATCAAATTAAGTTCCTTTGTGGTAGATCTACAAAAGAACAGAGGATTCTAGTCTTTAATATTTGGGGTTTTTTTTCTTTTTAATTTCAAGTTAATATTTTCTCCTGTTCACAGTAGTGCTCACATTTATAAAGGGAGTAGGGGGTTATGTGAAAAAAGGTTTTATTATGCATAAGCTAATTTGAAAAACATCAATCTTGCATCTGTACTTTGTAAAACTGGCAGTGATTTGTTATAGCCAGTGATGTTTTTGGTGATGCTGAGGTTTATTTAGTTACTAGTGTCTTAAAGACACAAGGATTCTGCAATCATCGGCAGCCTGTCCTGCCTCCCCAGATTCTCTCCTGTCTTGAAATAACTTTGAACTCGGAACCAGTTTGAAGCAAATACTGCTGAGGTAATGGTCTCAAAAAGTGGTGAATTCCTAAATATATCAAGAAAAGAGGCAGCCAGCTAAAGCAGCCAGGCATCATCATTACTCCTGCAGAAATAAAGGCTGCAGCATGAGTGCCTTTGATAGAGAATAGAGACACTGTGAGTGAGCCCTGGTAGGAGAGGGAGCTCAGACCTTCTAAGGCACCACCGAATCTCCATAGGAGCAAAACACCAGGCTGTTACCCTGTCTGTTCATAGGAGTATTCTGTGCTTGTCTAAAATACATTAAATATGCATTTTTAAAACAGCTGGGCCTAGTGTTTGGAAGCTCTTGATTGGGGTGTTGATGGTGATCCAAGTTTGGTTTTGGGAAACAGCCGTTTTCACTGAAGAAAGAGCCATTTCTGCATAGTTCATTCCTCTTTCCTGAACCTTTTGAGCACCACCAGCTTCATTTCAGTGTGAGGTAAAACTGATTGTCATCACGCCACTGTTGAAGGTATTAGAGACACTTCCTCAAAGAGAAAATCATGGCGTTTTCACAACTGATCCATTTTTATATCAGACTGATTCTATGGTGGCTCATTTTCCTTTTGTCGGATCTCAATCAAAAGCTACTTACCATTTTTATGTGTGTATAAAATATGTTTGCCAAATTATGTGTTTTATAGCACGGTCAAAATATCAAAAAATCTTGCCCTGGGTTTTGCACATTATGTTAGCTGATCCTGAAATGCTTTACTTCATTGGGGCTTAACCAAGCATGGGGATCCTTGTAAATCATCCTTGCCAGCTGTCGGAGCAAAGTCGGTCTCCATCTGACAGCGCCCGACAGACATCCGCATTTCCACAGACCAGAACTATATTCCCCAGGGCCTATAGTATTTTGGACTGGAGTAATGATGGATATAGTGGTATTTGTCAGCCAAGCCCTGGGTAAGAAGTGACAGCTAACAGTTATGAATTCCAGACGTGGACAATAGCCAGGAAAAGGGCTTTTGACGTATAGCTTAAAGAGAAAATTAAAGGTGCGTTATAACCATTAAATTAAGCTTTTCCTTTCTGAAAGTCCATTAAGATAGCTTTTTGTTCTCTTTGTGGATTTTGCATTGCTGCTACAGAAATGATGATAAAATTAAAAATACCAAGTTGTTTTCATCTCTCCTTGTGCTGTAATGTTGAGACAGTGCCCAGAAGTGCCCAGCCTAGACAGTCATCATGCAACCGTGAAGGGACTCTTGGTGAGACGTTTGTATGAAGGCTCCAAATGTCTGGACTGCTGTATAAAAATCTACATTTGCTAATCTGTTAGGCATTGTAGAAGGTATTTTTTTTTAATGGATTTGTGAGAAGTAGGGAAAAAAGGAATTTGTTAAACTAGTCTTTCTCCAGTATTGCAACAGTTAGAAAGATGCTGTTTGAGCACATAGGAATCAAAGTTCATGTAAACTACTTTATAAATGTTAGATTATTGGTGTATTGTTTGTGCATTTCCAAGGGCAATTCCTTTTTGTCATAGGCATTTATATGATTTTAAAAAGAAACATTGAATGTATTTTTTTTTTAAACTGTCTGTATAATTGTGGTTGTGACAGCTGCAGTTCCTCACATACTTGAAGTTAACTTGAGGTGCAATCTTGCATTTTTTCAGTGTTTGTGAACTATCTTCCTAACCTGTAAACTCCTTGAGATATAGCAGGTCTGAAATAACTGGATATTTGTGTATTCGGTTGAGTATTTCAGTCCATATATAGGTGTTCTATGCTTTGAAAAAGCATGGAGAATATTTATTTTGAAAAACTTCCTTAAAAAATGAATCTTTCAAAGGAAATTAAAATAACTTCTGTACAACTGTAGTAAGAGCTGATATTAAAAATGGCATACTTTCCCATGATTGTTTGAAACCTTATCAAACGAAGTACGTTAAAATCTCAAAATATTTTAGATGAATGAGTTTGAATTGTGTCCAGCACTTGAACATTTGTAGGAATTTGAGGTTTTTCTACCCCACAGGTCACAGCATAATAATACGGGTTATTTCTTTGGAGGAAAAGGAAGATCTATGACCATGCTGTAGCTTAGTTTCGTAGCCCTTTCCCTTCTCAGAAGTGGCCAAGTTAATAAACTATAGGATGATGGGCATCAATTTAACTGTCATTGGCATTTGAAAAATTTGTTTAGAAAGAGTAATTATTTAAATTTTACTTTTGAGTTGTAATGTGATGAATGTTCCATGAATCTAACCAATTTAACCTCTCAGAAAACAAAGTGTTGTTGGCTTTTAAATATTTTGTACCGCTAATATGTTTTTTTCTATCAATTCCTTTCTTAATTGATCGCTCTGTTCCCCCCTGCCTCCCATGGCAGTCTTTTCCCTGTAAAAGGACCGATCTGTCTAAGGTAGAGAAATTCAATTTCTATGTATTGATTGCCACATCCGCATGTAGTTAAGTTGCAGAGGCTATGCTAATCATTCATCTGCCTTGTTTGCCTTTACTTTTTAAATAGCTTCCCCCCGCCCCCCAAAATTCTTTTACTTTTGTTTGTGCTCATGTCAGATAGCATGATCTCTAATTTCTAACCCTAATGAAGGAAATATTTTCTGTTATTGTAGAAAGTAGTTTCGTAAGACTTTTGATTTGTACCATTGTTATAATTTTCTAAATAGACATTGAATTACATTATAGCTTCCTATTTTTTGTGATATTCAGGAAATAATAACCTTTTTACTGTGTTCTTTTTTGTTTTGTTAACTCAGGCTAGAATTTGAGCGGCAACAACGAGAAGAGCTTGAAAAATTAGAAAGTAAAAGGTAACATTCTTTGTGGTCTTTACGTGTGTTTGTATGTGTATATATATACATGTTGCAGACTCATTTAAATAATTAATTTGAAAACCTGGTGTTACTCAGCAAGCAGAGGATCCTGGTATGAATAATTTTATTTTGTTTTGTCTTCTATTTGGTTATTTTCTTGAACCGTTAATTCTTATTGATTAGTAACAGACAAGCTGAATTGTATTACTCTCACTCTTAACTTTCATGGTATTATTTTAAAGACGGCAAATTACATTCTTTATTCAGATCTTTTTTATTGTTTAGTCGTCTTTGGATTGAATTTTGATTGGAAAAACTCACATTATAAGCTCTGCTTCTCTTAAATAAAACGGTAGTGCTGCTGTGGGCATACCCATCCTACTTATCAGAACATTATTTCAAAATTAGTGTTGTTGTCAGCTGGCAAACTGAGCTGACCATTCTGGCTCATCATACCTGCTAAGATTTTAGAAGGAATAGCTGTTACATGGTTGCAGATCACAGCACTGAGTAGATTCATAAGCTGAAAGACACTTTCTGTAGTCTCAGTTTTAGACTGCTAGCTCTGCTTTGAAAGAGCTGTTTATATGGTTGGACTAAGTAAACTCAGAAAAACCCTGAAACTCTGAAGCCTGAGGTATTATTCAGAAACTGATGCAACAGAATCACTGATCTTTATCCTCTTTGTTATGTTGATAGGATTTGAATTCAGGTTGCCGAAGTTGTTTTACTTGTGCT
This sequence comes from Caloenas nicobarica, assembly GCF_036013445.1. NCBI lineage: Eukaryota > Metazoa > Chordata > Aves > Columbiformes > Columbidae > Caloenas > Caloenas nicobarica. The sequence goes on from NC_088247.1 coordinate 114,743,566, forward strand.
TTAATTTATCTGACTTCTCGCAAAATAACCAGCTGACTTGCAGGTTGTCTCTGTATTCAGGCAGTTGTATCATGGGGATAACGGTGACCTTCAAGTCTCAGTCTGTCCTCATTTGGAATGCACCGGAACCTTGAAAGAGAGATTGCACAGGACAAAATAATTTGTCTTAAAGTAATTTCTCTCTCAAATACATCTGTACCTAATCTTATAACCCTGTTTATCAATAATTCAGTTGGGTTAATCTAAAGGGAAGACATTGTTTTAATTAATCTCTTGACTCTCAATTTGATGAGGCAAATTTCTAATCAAGTCCTTTTATACAAGTTTGTGTATATAAGAGTGGATGTATGCATAAAAATACATGTATTTACTCTTCACTGTGTGCACGGATGTGTTCTATCAGTATAGACTATCTGAATCTCTTTACCATTTGTCTCATGCACTGAGTTGCTTCCAAGCAATGTAAGGTCTTAATCTGTGGCAAAACAAAACTATTAAAAAAAAAAAAAAAAAAAGCTATATATACTGCAAAATCCTTGTCCAAACCATTTTAACTTCTAAGGGATATGTTGTCTTTTGGAAAAAAAGAAAAGTTTGAAATGTTGCATTTAAATGTTTTACTGTAGGAAACAAATAGAAGAGATGGAAGAAAAACAAAGATCTGACAAAGCCGAACTTGTAAGAATGCAGCAAGAAGTAGAGTCGCAGCGCAAAGAGACAGAAATAGTACAGCTGGAAATCCGAAAACAGGAAGAGAGTCTGAAACGGAGAAGTGTTCACATTGAGAGCAGGTTAAAGGATTTGCTGGCTGAAAAAGAAAAATTTGAAGAAGAGAGATTACGGGAACAACAGGAGATAGAGCTTCAAAAGACAAAGCAGCAGGAAGAAATTTTTGCCCGGGTCAAAGAGGAGTTGCAGCGACTACAAGAACTTAATCATAATGAAAAATCAGAGAAAATGCAGATTTTCCGTGAACTAGAAAAACTTAAAAAGGAAAAAGATGAACAGTATATTAAGCTGGAATCGGAAAAAAAGAGACTTGAAGAACAAGAAAGGGAGCAGGTGATGCTGGTGGCTCATCTAGAAGAGCAACTTAGAGAAAAACAGGTAATGATAGAGCTCCTGAAGAGAGGGGATGTACAAAGAGTTGAAGAAGAGAAAAGAGATCTTGAAGATATTAGGGAATCTCTTTTGAAAGTCAAGGAAGCCCGATCTGAAGGTGATGAAAACTGTCAAGAGTTAGAAAAAGCACAGCATGATTTTGTAGAGTTTAAAAGGAAACAACTGGAACAGTTGACTATTTTGGAAAAAGATTTAATTCAGCAAATGGATCACCTAGAAAAGGAAATAGCAGATGGGAAAGGAGCTCTGGAACACTTAAGATTTGCACACGAGGAACATTTAAATCTCAAGAGAGATGACGAAGACTTCGTGGACGCTGTGTTCAAGGCTGAAGAAGTGGACAAGATAAAGCCAGTAGAGTACAGGCTCCAATCTAAAGTACGCCAGCTTGACTACTTGAAGAGTAATCATTTGCCAGCTCTGCTGGAAGAAAAACGAAGAGCTTCTGAAGTCCTTGATAGGGGCTTGTTAGGGTTAGATAACACTCTCTATCAAATAGAGAAAGAAATAGAGGAAAAAGAAGAGCAGCTTGCCCAGTATAGAGCCAGCACAAATCAGCTGCAGCAGCTTCAGGAAACATTTGAATTCACAGCCAATGTAGCTCGTCAGGAGGAAAAGGTTCGGAAAAAGGAAAAAGAAATCCTTGAATCAAGGGAAAAACAGCAGAGGGAGGCGCTGGAGCTGGCTGTCGCGAAGTTAGAAAGAAGGCACTCTGCTTTGCAGCGTCGTTCGACGATAGACTTTGAAATTGAGGAGCAGAAGCAGAAGCTTGCCACCTTGAACAACACCTGCGGCGAACAGGCTGGGCTGCAGGCCAGTCTGGAAGCTGAGCAAAAAGCCCTCGAACAAGACCGAGAAAGGTGAGTGGTGTGGGAGCTTCCATTTATTAAACCCGTCCACAGAAAGTGAATCGTTTTATACCTTACATGTTGAGAGAGCAGCTTGCTCTGTGTCCCAATGTTTGAGTTTCTTGATGAGTTTCAAGTAGTTTACCCAGAAACAAGACTCTGTATTGATCTTTAAAGAATTCTTGATTACTCATGAATTTTGGTTTTGTTTGGAAACTTATCCCATCCTCAGCAATATAGTATTTGCATTAGCCATCACAACACTTAAGTAAATCTTTTTACCTACTTACAAAGCTCAGCCAACCTTATGGTCTACCCTTACAAAAACATGTACCATCTAACAACTTTTTTCTCTTAAAACATTAACATATAACATTTTGATTCTTTATGTGTAACAAACTAGATGTTTGTTCAAGATTTGGAGACTGCTAGTTATAGTAGCGTACGAACCGTGTGTCTCAACTGGTGATGTAGTGAATGCTTCTGGTATTCAAAGTGAACAGGTATAATGATTAATTTTTGCTATTGGTTTCAGGGCTAAATAAAATAGAGTAGCCATATATCAATGTAAAATTTGATGGTGGTTTTGAAACTTACTGGAAAATATACAGAGGTTTGAATAGAGCCCTATGTGGTGACAAACAGAAGCAGTGGTGGAAGCAATGTCGTCAGTTATGCACATGATATCTGTAGTTATACGCATGATATCTATACATTCAGCCCAAGTATGGGAGAGTCAGAGAAAAGTGATTCAGGTAAGGAAGGATCTTCCTATGTGGAAGAAGAAGAAGAAATATTTTGCTTTATTTTTGGCTTGACCAAAAATCCTCAGGGATTAATGCATTTAATCCATCCAGTATGGAAAAAGGGCAGAACTGCCACTTTTAAAATGTGTTGTCTGTTTTGCTAACAGTAGATCTTTAAAACTGGTGATTGTTGGTGAAACAATGATATCTTTTTTCTTGAGGTAGCATTTGTCATTTGGCTTTTAGTATTCCAGTAATTATCTGCTCTTCTTTCATAAGCTCTTCAAACAGATGCTTGATTAGAAAAAACACCTAAAAAGAGAAACTTGCCTATAGCCAAGTTGAAGAGCTCTTCTGTATCCTTTTCCTTTTAAACCATTATCAGAAGAGAATAGTTCCTTTCTATACCCTGTGTAAAGGTCACTTCTTCAACGTTTGGAGCCACATTGTGTGGATTTTAATTAAGCATTTTCCTTATCATTTTGTTGTGGATATCGCCATTATTTTTCATAATTGTCTTGAACATAAAATCCCGTTTTCTACACTAAGCATCTCGCTTGACTAAAGTCAGCTATAAACAGCTGGACATTCCACAAAAATAGACAGCTTAGTTAGCCCTCAAGAGATTGCTGGGTTGTGTGATAAGTGAAAAAATATGTTGTCAATTAGAAGACTGAGGTTTGGAAGGAAGGAAGTGAAAAGGTCTTTCTTCTTTCTTCTTTTTTCTATTTTTTTTTCCTTTCTTGTTTACTTTGAAGTCCTCTTGCACAAACTAAATAAAACTTTGTGGTCTTTCAGTGGCTTGCCCAGGGGCCTGAATAATTCAATTCAGAATATTTTCATGAAATTTTTTATGAGGCTGAAGAAAATATTAAGGTACATGACAGTATGCTAAATGTTTTGGGCTACATATTGTTCTTGAGTTTACACTTCACAGTACAGAATGCCTCGGGTGCTATAGTAAGCATATGAATTATATATGTTTCTTATTGTTTAGCTAGGTACCGTTTATGTGGTGATGTGGTTTGGTTCAGATCAGTGTTAACTCTCTGAAAATGTTTAAATGCAATATTTATTTGAAATGCTCTATGAGCATAAGTCCATCATAACTGTTTTTGCTTGGTTTTCTCCCCAGTTTGAATAATATGCTAGTGCAAATTCTTTCACCTGCAGGATGATCCCCAAAATGATAATTTGAAGTTAATTTATACTGGAATAATGCATACACATGTTGTCTTTGCTGGCAGAGGTTTGTGGCAATAGGATGAGCATGAAGTAACTTTAGAGTCGTCTTTGAGACAACGAGATGTGTTGTTCACAAGGTGCAGTTTAGTGTACTTACTGGTGGTTGCATCACACAGCTGCATAAGTTTATAGCTATAAAGCGGTATCTTTTGATAGGATGTTTACAGATCAAGAGGTAAGCTTTGTTCCTTTAATGTCATTCTGATTTTTGTGGTTAAATTGATTTTCCATAGATGCAAACACTCTCCTGTATCCACCAGCCACCTCCCATCCACTTTCCCTCAGGATGCGAGATTGTTTTGCTGCTAATCAAAAGGAGCAGATGGCTTCTGGCAGTGCTGCAAAAAGTACTCTAAAAATGAAGTAACAATTCAGCCTGCTTTACCTCAGCCTCAGCATTCATCATCTAATTTTCTGGTTTAACCTCCAGGATGGAATAAAGTAGTTGTAGCGTTGTATTTCAATTTAGATATATGCAACTGTTGGATACGTGGTAGAATCACAACTTTGCTTTGTTTCCCCTTCTTTTGCAGGAATTTCTTTTCTTTTAGTCTTTAATTTTCAAGTAACCCCTAGAAAAACAATTGGCTTTAGAGACAAAAGTTGTAATGGAAAGAGAGAAGATTATTACTGTGTTACTAATCTAATCTCGGCTACATTGCGCCTAGTTTAATTTGACTAGGTGATAAATAGTGCAAGCAGTGCTTCCTATTTCATAATAGGTGCCTTAGGCATTTTCTGTCAAAAATACAGTATCCGATTTTACATATTCTATTCTGTGCATAAATCTGGCTGGTAGGAAATTTATTTGTTGAATTGAGGAGGTTTCCATTTTAAAAGATGATTTGTTAGGTATTCATAAAAGAAATACTAGGTTTTTGTTTTGTAAGTACATTTTCAAAAATACATATACAGACAGAAGGAATAACTGGAAAACAAGATTACTTTGTATAGTACAAAACCTAAAGATTTTCTTTCAGCTGTCTTTTGCCACATCATTCTTTCAGGTTGTCTGTCCTTTTTTTTAATTAATATTTTTATTATTAGTGCTGTATTTTGAGTTTTTTCTTTCCCCCTCCCTATTTAGTCATTTACTTCACACTGGAAGCTAATAAATGATGTCATTGATAGAGTTCTGTAATGAGGAAAGTTTATTCGATTTATCCTAATAGATAGCTTAAATCTTATTAATTAATATTTAATGTTCCGAGTTAGATACCTTTTGCACTGGAAGTTACTGAAGTTGTTTTATTCAACTTAAAACTGCAGTTGTAATGTGGTTTTGATCTGTCTCTATTTTCCGATCTAAATATGCCTAAAGAGCAATTATTATTTTTATATCTTCATAAATATTAATACTCACAATCATACATACATGAGTCCCAGTGTAATTACAGCACTCCCCATAAGAGCTATGGAAATCAGCTCTAAAAAAGACAAAGTGAATTACATTTTAAGATCTCTTTATAGGCTGGACCAGGAAATTCAGCAGCTGAAGCAAAAAATCTATGAGGGCGATGGTTGTCAGAAAGGAAATCATGGAACGTTAGAAGAGAGGCTGTCCCACCCTGCTTTCCCTACCAGCCCGACAAAGCCACAGCCACCTGCTGCTCCACTAGTTGACGATAGGTAGGTAACCTGCGTTTCTGCAATATTTTGATAGGAATGCAAGCAACAGCTTTAGAAAAGAAATATTTTAAATTGTCATTCCTCCAGGGTTGGTTTTTAATTAAATACTGTAGTAGTACTTAAAGGCTAATCTGGAAAGAAAATTAAGTCGCTGTATTTTACTTTAACCAAAAGAGTGATCTATTGCTCCTGTGCAGTTTGGTTTAGAGTAGAGGTTTGTGAAACTGTAGGCTTAAATGTATTTAAATTGTTTTTGTGTTTACAGTTACTTGTCTATATGGAATTGCTTTAAATAGACTTAAAGCAACAAAGTAAATGAAATTGTCTTAAGCCTTTTTCAATAGGGTAGCTGTCTGGTATCACTTAAAATCTATTTCCTCTCTGTTCTTTTTACACATACACATGCAGTTGTTAGTATCAACTCTTGGAACATTCCTTCTGTTTGAAGACCAAAGCTTTGTTAGTCCAAGTTGCAAATATCACACAAGTGATAAAGGCAAACCATTAAATAACTAAAGATGCAACCCCAGCCTCCTATTTCTTCTTCATCTCTCGTACCCTCAGTGCCACTTGTAAGCAGAGCTGTATGCATAGCAGTGGCTTAACCTGTGCTCCATTAAATTGTCTAATTGTGAAAACAAATTGTTAACCTTTGCCTGTTAAATGAACACTCGCTTAAAAGTCCATGTTCCCTAAGGAGTGATAAAACCTGGTCTAACATTAAGCGTACCAATTAGCAGTTGTGCAGTACTGAGGGTTCATAAGCATTTCAAAGAGCCCTTTAGCCTGTCTTGAGTTTTATCTAAGCTACTTTTAAAAAAAAATTGTCTATATCTTGAAGGATAAATGCCTTTATTGAACAAGAAGTGCAGAGAAGGCTCCAGAATATTCATCATAAAGCTGAGGATAATGATGTTAGCCTGTCCTGGTCTGCGGAAAGTGTAAAGGTGAGCAGAGAAGGGTAGGAAATCCTGACCTTCGCTATACCATGTGTAACCACTAATTTTAGTTTTGTTCAATTATTTTTGATGTTTTCCTATGTGTACTTAATTTTGATTTTTCAAAAAAAGTAAACAGTAAATCAAGGATATCAGTTTTAGATTTTGTTCATATTTTTTTTTTCCAGTGGCAGTTTTATGTTACGTTCCATTTTTTTTCGGGGAAGAGTATGTGAATGGCAATAGGAAGCTTACAGATGAAATAAAAATCTTGATTTTATTTCTGCAAAATACAGTGATAAAATTCCATCCAGAAGAATAGTAATTGTTTATACTTGCAAACAAATTATCATTTAAATACTAATAATCTAATTAATCCCAAGACTGGGCTGATTGACTTCTAAGCCAGTGGTTTAATAAATATCATTAAGAAAATAGTTATTTTTGGCTACTAAAAAAGATATCTCTTCCTCTAAATAGTTTTAAGTGAACTTGTACAAGGAAGGCACTCTTTTTAATAATCACCTGTACCTTTTTTATTCTTAGGATAATGAGAGGCTTAATAATGGCACTGTTAAACGCAAGCTGAAGTATGAGGTAAGTCATAATTTGTCAGAATGAAATGGTTGTCTTAAATTATGGCATGTCCTATAATTAAATTTCTTAATGTTTAGCTGCATAATTAGAATGTTGAATTCACAGCAAGATTAATGGCTAGTAGAAACAGAAATGTGTTTTGCCAACTGGAATTAAAGTGATTTTTTTTTTTTCAGATTTGACATAGCTTTTTCTGTATCTGAAAGGTGTGGCATTACTGTGGATGTTTCTTCCTCATTTTGTTATGATTCTTAATTTGGAACAGTATCCCTTTCCTGATTTTTTTGAAGGATAAAAGCTTGTAATGAGGAGAGATTATCTGAATTCAGAATACTACTTCACATTTTTGACTCACAAGGAACTGACTGCTGTAAGTGTGTCTATATCAGCGTCAGACAAATTTGTCATGAAGGGTTCATACATGTATTTTTAAGCTGAGGCTTAGACCTCTCCCACTGTGTTTGGTTGCCTAACTATTGCTTGAAACATGGTTATTTACTCGTCTTGGTGAGTAAATCACAAATACCTTCATGGTTTTAAACCTTAATAGTAGGAGGGCCACAACAACTCTATTTTGGACTGGTTTTTTTGCTTTTACACTTATTTTTAAACTGTGTTGGACTTTTAACACTATCTTTGATAGTATAGGAATTTTTTGTGTGTGTGCACGTGTGGAAAAATAATAAAGGGCTTAAAATTTCTGCATCACCCCTTGAGTTTCCTATCATTTCTAAGTAAAGCAAATATCAACAAAGTGAAATGGATACTGTACAAAGGAAAAGCAGTTGTGGGCTGGGCAGATCAACCATTCCTGAATCAGATCTCAATTGCTTCTGTTGGATTCTCTCACTCAAATTTTGAAAGATTGTACAATGATTGTACCAGTTTTGAATGATTATACAAACCTAATCGAAATCAGTCCTCAATTTAAGAAATGCACAAATCAGAAGATTTTTTAAGAGATGTTTTTGTTTTCTTCTTTTGAAATTTTTAACAGAAAAGTCAACAGTGGCAGCCACATTATGGCTTTCCATTTATGTCTAAAGATGGCAATTGCGTTTCTGAGTTGTGTGGAGAAAACGCAGGAGTAAGAGGCCGTAAAAGACAGAAGGAATATACAGAGATGTGGGATTTATTTACCAGTTCTGGAAGAATCTCCTCCTTTTTTACATCAGAGAAGGCATTTGAGAATGAAGGGAATAATTTGGAACAAGAGAACTTTGCTTGTTGTTGTGATGTTGGAAGTAGTTTGATTCACTCTAAAAATATTAATACTCTAAAGAATAAGAATGTTCCTTATCAGAATGTTTTATCTACTTCTTTACGAAGTCACGACTTAAATAACGTGGCTTATTCGCTCTGCAAGGTTGAAAATCTCAGTCATTTTGACAACAAAATAACAATTTTTCAGGATTTTGACAGCTCAAGAACTGAATCTGATTGTTCCCACTTGAAACAGCTGTCTCCTGTAGGATCCTTAATGGGTGCTAATGAGCAGGCTGGCTTTAACAGTGTATCGTGCCTTCGCTTTTCTCAGTCTAATGTGCATTCTGAAATAATAACTTATAAAGAAAACAGCCCATTTAAGATGGTGCACCAGACAGTCGAAGACCAGGCTAGTAATCCTCAGCTTCCAACACAAGAAACCTCTGAATTGATTTCTTTCAAGTCAGCAGCTTCTGGCTTTGATGTGAGCCCGGAGCGCAGCTATGGCTTGGGTTATCTTTTCAGTAAGCTTTCCTGCCTGTACAAAGATACCAGTAGTCAGCTGCTCAACAGTACGGTGGTTTTGAAACAAATTAAGGAGCTGGGAAGTTTGTGCGACAGAAGTGAGAGATGTGCACAAGTGGTATCGTTAATAAAAAAATTGCCATTTATAAGAAACTTGCAAGTAAATATATTCTTCAAGTCAGATATGAATCAAGACGTGTCCCACTCTACTGATGATGCTAAAGCTCATACTGAAAATGTCGTTCAGCCTGAATGTCCTGGGCGAGAGGCTGTCACGGTGTGTGTGAGCACAGGGATGTCTGATGCTTGTGCAAGAAAGCCCTACGAAGAATTCGCGTGCTGTTGTGAAAATGAAGAGCTGGAAAACAGTCTTGTGTTAAGACAGGAATTTGTGCATTTTCCTGCTGTCCTTTCGAAGCTTCAGGTCTGTTCTCTGGAAAAAGTCCTGGAATTTTTGACCTGTGCCTTACCTCGAATTTGTATGAGAATGGAGGAGTTGAAAGGTGTCTATTGGCTTGTGGTTGCCAATTGCAGAAAGCCTGAACCAGAACCTGCGTGCTTGCTTTTGTTCAGCTCTGTCCTCTATGTTCTTTTACCAGTCAAACAAGACGTCTGCCCGAGTTCCTTGGCAATGCTTCATGAGGTTCCCATTGTCACAATAAAGGAGATTCAAGTTGGCTTTGCTGGACAGAATATTAGTCTTCTGTGTTCTGCTGAAGATGGTTTACTCACAATATTTACCTATAACAAACGCTTGACTCAAAGAATTTGTCATGATGTAATGAGCCTTTTGATTTCTACAATGGATGATGCTATTTATTTAAATCACCAGCTCTTGAAAGATGATTTGATGCAAATTTCGCTTGACTGGACATCAGAAGTAAATGATTTCATTTTTTCAAATGGAGTACGATTGTCCTGTAATTTTAGAACTGAATTAGCTGATCTGGTTTACGTCCTCCATGAAAATATGGGAAGTAGTAAACCTCCGTTAGGTGACATTCATGTACTGCTGTATTCTTCAGTGAAAGTAGACTGTGCTAAGCAGACTTTGTATAGATCTCTCATTCTTACAACTACTCATATAGGTCTCTTAAGGGAAAATAAAGTATTTTATCCTTCACCTAACTTTCTGGGTGCTTCATGCCAGCGTTCACAATTTGACAGCCTTCAGTTGTACAGTTTGAATGATATCCGATGTGTAGTTTTTCCAGAGAAAGAGAACTTCACAAAAATTGAGCTCGTGTTTTCTAGAAGGAGCAAGGTTGGATCTGATTCAGGAATTGTTTTTTCTAAATACTGTGAAAAAGAAATAAATACTCAACTGACAGTCATCCCATCAATTCTTCAGAGCAGTTTGCATATCCCTTTGGAAACCTGGAAATTAACATTCAGTTCAAGTGAAGAAGCCATTTGGCTAATTAAGCATCTGACTAGGTGTTGAAATCCAAATACGTTAATGAATATTGATAATTTTTTTTTTTTGTTATCAATAGGCAAAAGAGCCTTTTAAGCCTGTAAGGGAATACTGTAGGGCATGAACATACATATTAGCAAAAAACATTATTACTTGAGTACTTACTTTTTGTGAGTCTCTGATATGCTGTATATAAATTTTATTGGGAAAGTGAAGAAATTAAATGTTTCTATCTTATGTAGTAGGTGGATCAAAACTAAAATTACAGCTATGTCTTCTGATTTCCATTTTGGCTGTAGTTTCTGGCTCCCTCGATCTCCTATCTCTCTTCATTAATGTCTTCTCCGTTCCTCCTTTATTGCCTTTTCCTTAATCTTTCTGAATATCTTTGTTTTTCATGATTCTCATCTGTTTTATGCCTATGATCTCAATATTTCAAAACATCTGCTTTTTTTTTTGTTTGAACTGTAAGGTATGTTTCGGTTCCTATGGTACATTTACTGCATGCTCTTAATACTGTGAATGTTCATAGCTTTTGTACTTACAGTTTCTGGAAGAACAGCATTGACAGATTTCCCCCTCCCCTCCTTTTCTCGGTGGGAAACAATGTCATTTAAGTAATTCCTGTTTATTTTGTCCAAATACTAAAGTATTCTACACAATAGAATAAGTCTTTAACTTCCCTTGATATGAGTGTTTAAGGAAAGTATGATGTGAAAATGAACCTGTTTAAAGGGTGTACACATTGGTTGTGCTTTAAATAGGATTTCGACCTTTGGTCATGCTGCTATACTTATGGTAAGACAAACATTTTGAGGCTTATGATCTCTGTACATGTTTCTCATGCTGTTAAATAGATAGTTAGCAACTGGGGATGCTGCCTGAAGGATGGAGTAAGTTTAACTCTAGAGTTCTCTCCATGCAATGTGCCTGGCTTGACTTTCCTCTCCTTCTGCCTGCTTACTAACGGGGGTTTTGATGCTGTGAGATTGCGTCTCTGACAGTCTCTTTAATATTACGTTCCAAGAAATAATGGAGGTATTGAACATTAATAAGATTTCCATTAGTTGAGACTTCACTTTAGCTTAGTACAAGGTTATTTTTCACCTGTTAACACCTGTCAGATGTTCAAATAATAAATAAGCTGTTGTCTCCCATCTTTTGTTTCTTCCCTGGTGAAGGGAGCTGAATACCTTTGAATCCTGTTGCTTGAATGTGCCATCTGCCTTGTTTGAGGAAGATGGTCCTTGGCAGAAAAAGCAGTGGTATCTAATCTAAAATTCTAAATTCTGTAAGCATATTGCCAGTAGAGGTGCAATCTTCTACTAGACAGAGTTAGACTTCAGTCTCTCTACTGGTATAAGAACATTTCCCATTTGTTCTTACCATATGTTAAGACAGGGTAATGTAATTCATGTGGGATTTGAAAAGAAATAACTTGCATTGGATGAGTAAGTAGTGTCTGGAAGGATGAACGCTGGTTTGGATAGAGAATTAAGGGGTTTTTTTAATCATAACAAACCTTTCTACCTTAAGGAAGTCCAAAGGTGAGGAAAATGTGTCACGTTATTTTGAGGTATGGTTTTTGTTTTTAAGAAAAAAAGTATATACAAATATCACACAGAACATGAGGTAGACAGAGTAGTTATGGATTGGACCCTCACCTTGTGTCAGTCCAGCCCAGGAGTGGCTCACATTGACGTTTCTTCTGAGCCTTGCCAAAAGTTAACATTGAGTGGCTCTATCTGGAAGGACTGTCTTAATCAGTTAAATGAGAGCAATTTCTGCAAATAATGCCTTTTCAGATTATACTCCAAAGTTAAATGTTTATGCATGTTGTGTTCCAGATAACATGGTTTTCCTCTTTTGTGTCTCTTTTCAAATCTAAGTTGATGAATATTCTGCACTTTTGTGACCAAATGACTTCACAGCAATTTCTTTTATTCTGCTGTAAATGAAATGTAGCATAATGGTCAATGTTTATGACTATCAAAGCATTATTTAATATTTAATATATCATGGTGTGTTTTTCACAGTACTTTGTGTTTGAGATTATTTTCTTCTCTGACTATTAGCTGTTTGTAATGATTCCCTGAAAATGACTGTAAATAAATTACATCTTGACAGGGGTGGCTTTAAGAGTGACTTTATGGTTTTATTGTTGTTTTAAAACAGATCATATTGTTGTCAAGGCAATGAACTCCTCTTTCCCCCAAGGAAAGAATTACTTACATTTCTACACTCCAGAAATGAGTTTTAGTTGAAAAGCCAGTAACCTGGGGAGAAGTGGAAGAAGGGCAAAATGGCATGGAGAAAATACTTGTTGTGTAAACAAAGGTCACTAAAAATGTTTTTCCATTGCAATGCAAATGTTTTTTGTATTTTCACTAAAAAAAGAAGCTTGTGGAAAACACCTTATAGATACAGTCAGTTAATTAGAACTAAAATTCACTTTCTTTGGATTTTCTTTTAGTCTTAATGCTAAGTTTAAAGGAAATGGCATTGGCATTTATAATTGACTAGGAATGAAATAACAGCCTCCCCTTCTCAAGAGGCAGATGAACATGCCAAAAAGCTGTCTGTAACAAACAGCATTCAGAGAGGCATTTATGAATGAGTTTCACACTTTTCTCCAGCTCCTACAGAGCATCACGTGTACTGGGAGTCCTCAAGCGTTGCCCCAGAGAGACCAGGTGTCACTGAGCAGAGGCGTGAGCCACGTTCATGTGTGAGGGTAGTGTTGGTCAAGACTGAAGAATTTTGACCAAGCAACATGTCTTGTGGTAGTTGCAAAGGGATTGAAAATGAATGTTGAGAATACAGTATCTATATAAGTGATGGATAACATCACTAAGTACAAATATATAACATGGTCATAACTTTAAAGTGATAGTTTCTCAGTCTTCTTTGTTATCAAGTATAACTTGTCATGGTGCTGTTATCTTTTAAGTGCAAGTTCATTAACCTTTTCAGACCAAATATGTTCAACTGAGAAAGTGGAAGACTTCCTCAAAGGCAGTTTCTGTACTTAGTCACTGTAAATGCTTATGCTACTTGTGGACACACTCACTGCAAAGCATTAATCTTTTCAGCTGCAAAATTATTTTATTTTTGACATAACTTCAGATTTACAGATTCCATCTGGCTGTTAGTTGGAGGAATGTGCCCTCATTACAGATACCTTTTTAGACTTTTTGTCAAGACCATGAAAATTTATCGTAATTGAGTTTTCTGTTAATTAGATACGATTTAAATAAAATAGTAGGAAACTGTTCTGATGGTGGATTACTATGTTATTTATAACTTAATTATAAAAAGAGTTTGGATTTAAGAGTCTAACAATTTCTGAATTGCAAACCTGTAAACAGGTTTGTTATATAAAGATAAAGACATAGAAAAATATGGCTGGCTGTGAATGCTTGATTCATGTATTTTTTTAAAAGAGGGCTAATACAAAGTCTTCTGCTTTCCCTTGTTTTTGATATCTAAGCTAAAAATGCCTTTTCAAAGAATAAGCAATATTTTCAAAGACACTTCACCTCAATTTTTCCATGCATAACAAAATGCTAGGGCTTGTTTATAAAAGGAGATCTGCTTTATTTTAAAGTAATTCCTTAATTTTTGAAATAATTTTACCTCTTCCATGTTCTCTTTCCCTGTTTTTCTGGCCAAGAACATTTTCTCGTTTTTAGTGAAGTTCTTTTCTTTTTTTTCTTACGTAGTGATTTTGGTTTTCCTTTGTTCTCCCTATTTGGTATGCACATAAAAGCGGCTGGTCTGTCGTTCTCTGGCACCAAATCCAGATGACCTAAAGGACCCAATTAAAATTAGTATTCCACGCTATGTCCTATGTGGACAAGGAAGGGATGAGCACTACGAGTTTGAAATAAAGGTAAGTGCTTTTCGCTTGCTTCTCCTTAATGTTTGGTTTTTCCATACACATGTTGCTTGCATTTGAACAACAGCAGCATCGTAGTAGCAATAATAATAGAAAAATGCCTTTTGTTTAAAACCAAATAGTTCCTAGTTCACTCTGTCCAGCTGTCAGTGTTCACTGTGACAGCATCACAGTTGGCAAAGATGGAAAGGCTAATTTGAAACATGCTCGAGAGTCTGCAGATTCTACGAATCACTTTAACTCCAATGAAATGTAGTTTTTGTTTCCACTAACAGCAATTGTTGGTTCTGTCTCTCTTCGTTGTCTAAGTGGCCTCAGTACTGCTAAATGCGAGAGGCTGTGAGAAGGCATGCATGATACAGTACACTACAGAGACAGGTATTTTCCAAGTGGATTGGTTGTGCGCAGGAGGTTGATGGTCAGACTCTTGGGGTGGGCAGTTCCAGATCCAGTGTCAAATAATTCAGTTGAAGGTGTTGCGGAGATATGGATTAAAAGCATACTGGTTATAGCCAAGCCCTTTACTGAGATGCGTCAGGTATAAAAAATTATTAGACTTGAAATATTTACCTGAAATGAAAGCATAATTGAAGTATTTTGCACATATCCACAACAAAGGTTTGATTCATTTCTGGCTCTCTTTGTTGTTCAAATTCTTCCCACCCTGCTTTTCCAAGATCTTGCTTGTCCAAACTGTTATCATCTTCCCCTCCATTCTGGTGGCTTCCTCAGTTGATCTTCTGTGCAGAGATGCGGGAAGAAAATGCATATTCATTATGCTTCCTCTGGTACTAAGCCAGAGTTTTTTCAAAGCAAGATGTGAAGTCTAATTGGAAATGTGCTCTCGGTGCATGTGGACATGTAGCATAAGTGATGTACATGGCATCAGAGACAGACTTGGCAGCCTTTGTTACCGAATGTACTGCCAGATGCTTCATTAGCTGGTGTGAGTTGGAGGAGTGACCTGCCCTCACGGTGTGCTGGACCAGTTTTGAACTATGTTCACATTCTCTTTTGCAAAGGCTTTTACTAAGATGGGCAATCTTAGCTCTGTTTGAGCTAATTAAATCTTCATCTTGAAACACACTACACAATTTGTGGATGAAATACTTGCTTCTGCCTTTTGAACGTTTGAATTTCCTGGGGCCAGCGAAAGCCCAGAGCCAAAGAGATGCTGAGAGAAGAGTAAGCGCATACAAAACTTCCCCAAGGGCTGGTCTAGCCGCCAGCTACTTTCAGAACACGGGATTTACTAAACTGGATAATGGTTAGGGAAGATAAATACATTAAAAGGTATTTTCTCTTTATAAGAAGTGGGTGGATTTCTTTTCCAAATATTCTCCCTTCATCTCTAAAACCGCTGTAAGCAGTTGCAATATCGTAGGATGAAGGGACAGTTAAAGACTATGTGCAGGAAGACTTGGCCTTACCTGGAAGCAAATGTAATGGAAGAAAAATGTTGGAAATGGGTGAGACTCGTAACCAGGAAAGAACAGGAGGATATATCGAGGAGAGATACAAATGCATATGAAACGGGCCTCCAGCAGTTCTCTGGCTTGTGGTGTGTTTCTGTGAGAAGCGAGTCTTGCAATCTCACCTCAGTCATGACATGGAATGAGCGGATGCTTTGGCTAAGAGGGCTGTACATGGAACAGTTCTTCTCTTCTGTCCTACTTGCCAGTACCACCTTTTCTCTCTCTCCTGTGGCCTTTCTAGTCTGCCTCTGAAAGAAACTGCTGCGTAAATAACTGCTTTGATGAAGCTCAACGCAAAATTAATGGGTGACATATGGGGTCGGGAATGGGCTATCACTTCAATAATTGTATTCCATTGCTATTAACTTCCTTAGAGCGCTAAATATTTTATTGAAGCTCCTATGGACCTTAGTTTGGTTGTCTTTGGGATGTTTCTTACGGTCATTCCCTTACACTGATCGATCAACTAGTTATGCTTTTTCCTGTGCCTCCGGGTCTCTGTATGTCAGTGGGCTGCTTTTGCTGTGCTCAGGATTTCGTTCCAACCTGCAATCCACAGACCTTCCACAAACCTGGCTATTTTAAACCTTTCCCCTGCAGAGCTCCCAGTAATAACTTGATCCGTATTAATCTTCAGCTGCTGTTACTTTTATGGGAAATCAGGATACATGTATAGTGTTTGCGTTTTTTTCCTTAAAAATGGGGAAAGTAGGAAGACGGGGCAGGGAGGAGAGAACGTGTACCTGCTTATTTCATGCCTTCTTGATGGGTCAGGACACAATGTCAGTTGCTGAAATTACTCCTTATTTCAACCATACTTTACTTTGTTCAAGTTTATTTTCAGATGACCTCATACCAGAATAAGTGTTAGGTCTTGGGGAAGGGCTGGGCCATTGATAATCTCATTTCCTTTGCCAGCTCCCAAATAATCTTTTTTCACCAAGGTCCCTCTTGCTCTTAGGAGAATCAGTAGCTGACCTATTTGCATGTAACAGCACTTTGAAATCTGACAAAGGGACAAGGGATGATTGAATGGAGTTGTAAACCTTTGATTTGTAGCTATCTCAGAAGTATTTTCTTCAGTAGATATTTCTAGTCACTGTGTTTGTAGTTAAATCCTGACATATTGCTCTATAGAGGAAGAAATATAACAAATTTCTATCTATAGCAAATATATAAATTTCTTCTTGTGAAATGCAATAGTGAAGATGACTTCCTTTAGATGCCAAAAGCGAGGGAGCTTGTTCTGCTTTTCTTGGCAGCATCGCAGTCAGTTTTTAAGTCTTTCAACCCTAATATACTATCAAAAAATATTTTCTTTCAGTGCAGGTTCAGCAGCTTGTCCATCTAGACAGATGGTCTGTCCACTCAGGTTCTTCCACTGGATACAGATCCTACATTAAGTTGAGTGACTCCCATGAGAACCTACTGGAAAGAGTTCAAAATAGAAGCAAACCCATACTTTATCAGAGTTAAGGTAGCACCTTCTCCTTCTGCAGCAGGAGATGTCATGCAGCTGTTTGTACCGGTCTGCTGTTAAGTATTCAGTATGAATAGATACATTTCCAAAAAAACCCTTCTGTTTGAGTGACGGTTTTATATGTTGTCTTTATAGACGTGATGAAACAGTAGTGACTTGATCAGGTTTAAACATATTTATGTTAGAATACCAGAAAAATATTATTTTATTCTTCCCTTCCTTTCATGTTGTAATGTGCAGAATATTCAGACAAGGCTGTGCTGGAGACAGCATATGGGAAGAGTTTTTCACATCAATAAAACCAATGGCATCTGCTCCAGACGGTACCTGGGGCTGGCAGAAGGAGCAGGGAGGCAGCAGGGAAGAGGGAACTCCAGCTCAATTAGAATCACGCAGGGTCCCAGGTGATGGAAGCAAAGCCTGGAACCGAGCGCAGCCCCGCAAGGGATCTTCTGCCAAGAGGGAAAATTGTAGATAAGCCTTCTCATTCTTATTCAGTTTTCCTAGTTGTTCGGACTTCTCTCATTTTATTTCTTCTCTTTGATGTTCTCTCAAAACTGGCTTTTTTTTTCTTGTGTTTTAAAGCCTTTCAGTCATTTCTGACGAGTTCTCTATAGAAGATCCAGGCAGATGCACCCCAAAGCAGTGCTTTTCTCTGGGTCTGCTCACAGTTCTGTTCAGCCAAATGCTGTGAAGGGTCTGTTCAAACTGTCCATGTTTCTAGTCAAAGTTTCTTTCTGAGCTCAGCAAACTATTGCAGAATTGGAGTAAAGCAGAAGCAGTACTTACTGAGGCATAGTTCTTAAAGAAAATTATGAACGCCTCATATCTACTTAAATTAGAAAAAAAGAAAAAGCCCAATCTCAACTCTATTGTTTTAATACCCTTAATAATGAATTTTTAAAGGTTCTAAGAAATTTTACAGCAAGTTTTAGCTTTTCAGATGCTGTATTCATAGACAGTGTGAGGAACAGTTTGAACAAGGTCCATTTTGAGCGAGATGAACTTTCACAATGGCCATAGACAGTTTAGCCAGCCCAGGTGGGCATGATCTGTTGCTTCTGATTGCTTCAGAATCAGGTGGAATATATTTTTCCCTCCCCTTATGGTTTTACTTCTGTTTATATGGGGCAGAAGGGGGAACAAACTCTGTGATGCGCTCTACAGTGAAATAAGTTGAAAATATCTGTTAGGTTATTTGCTGTCAGTCATCATGCAGAAGAAAAATTAAGGAGATGGGACTGTAGCATGTCCTTTCAAATTTCTAAGAAAACATAGGAAATGTTGTGCTTGAAGGAAAAAAAAGTCACAATTCTGAGGCAAGTCTAGGATCACATAAGTGCCCAGATAAGAATATTTTGAAAATCTATCTTACAGATTTACTTAACCGTATATATTTTTAATTAAGAAAATATTTTTCACTACCATATTAGCAAATAACAAGTAAAAAATAAAGGGCTTTTCAAATTTGCTTTAATTGCTGTTGTTCAAAAGATCTGCGTATGTCTCAGTCCCATATGCACAGAGCCTATGTAGTCTGTCATACAGCTTTTTGAAGGGAGAAAAAGAATCCCAGACCAAACCGGTTGGATCAGCTTTAGAAATAAAAGACCCTTTTTTGGAAATGCTACTGCTATGCCAGGTGAGCTGTAATTCTCCTATTGATCCTGATAACATTATTGTTAAGCTTTGTGGACCGGTTTAGCTTTGAAATGTGTTTTCCTATAATCTCAGCAGTAACAACAATAAGATTTTGCAATGCATTACTTGCTAGTCGCATTACAAGAATTAGGAAAATAAATGAAGAAGATGACAGGGACCGAGTTGGATCAAGCCAAGCCACAAGAGAACAGATCCTTCAGATCTTAGGCAGCACAGATATGTACAAATGAAATTATCACAGCAAAAATTTACAACTCAGAAGTATTAAAATACAGAATTAAAGCAAAAAGAAAGCAGGAATGAGTAACATCTTTATTTTATGATTAGCCGTTGCACTCTAATGTTTACCTAAAGGACTTTGTGGTTCTTGTGTTCAAATTATTCAGAACAAAATGGTTAATTGGTCGATCAAGGTAAGTTTAACATGCATGTTCCTGAATTGTTACTTTTCTTTGTTAAATCTGCCTATGCATGTTAAATCCATTCACGTGGTTTGTGAAGTTTGAGATACTGCTAACAGTATATTGAGGGAATGTAGTCTATCATGCAGGTGTCCTAGTAGCAGTCAAGCTTATTGGTGACAAGAAAGATTAGTCTTATCAGAAATAATGAATTTGCATTGTGGAGGTGTGCTAGAAGAACCTATGCTTTAATATTTGTGAAAAGTTTTGAGAAGGCCAGTTTTGTTTACTTACATCTTTTAGTTAAAAACAGAGGTAAAAATAGGGGAAAAAAACACCCCACCCAAAAACCTGGTTCCTGATGTCGTAAAACACACAATAATTCTGGGTGTTCCAGAACAGTTCCCCTGGTTATCCTGTTCTGTGTACACCAAAGGCAGTGGGGATGGGGAAGGCTGGACCAGAGATGAGCATGAGCTACAGTGGTTGGGTACTGGTTTCCTCTGACTTTATTGCTCTGTTTTCTCTTTCTTCTACTCATTTATCTTGCTCTGTTGTGACTCTGTAACTTTCCGATACGCTCGGTTGTGAGGGATCTACTCCTTCATTTTTGGAGTCGCTTTAGGATTAAAAGCCAAGCCTGCGTCTCTGTGAAATGCATTTTATTAAAATGCTTATTTTTGATCTTTATTCATAGCTAGGCAGAGGTAATATCACATATTAGGCCTGTTGGATTAAAGAAGCAACAGTCTTCAGGTTTAGGCAATACCAGCTGGCTTTCTCCAGCTCTACTATTCAGTGTAAAAAAAAAATGCCCATCCTCTGGGCAGCATGGCTTCTTGGGAGCCTTGCATCACCAGAGCTACAGAAGGACTTGACTGTAAAATTTACTTCGTTTCACATAATTTTAGACAGTGAAAAATTTTCTTTCCCTGAACTTTTTGTTGGTTTCTCAGTTTCAGTCAGAATTCAGTGAATAACTGATGGCAATGTTGGCTTGCCCTCCCCCTTCATTTCTGTTGCTGTGCACTTTATTCACAGGAGTAATTCTGTTAATTTTAATGAAACTTCCTGTAAAACGAGATGTTCATCAACATACTGATGACAGAATGTTTTAAAAGAATATCTTCTACTGAAAGCCAGCATATGTATTTTTTTTTACCTTTCAAATTGGAATCTCATCCCAGTAATGGACTCCGTGTGTATGAGAAACACATATTTATTGTCTATGTGTGTAGCTGTGTATATGTGTGTGTGTATGAGAAGAGATACATTTCTGTGAATGTATAGAGAGCCTTTACTGTGCTTGCGCTGGGTGGTGTTCGTTCATCAGTGGAACACCCACTGATTGTAACGCTATGAGCTGCAAAGCTGCACCAAGGAATGATTGGGGATATTTAAATGTATTTACAGCATTCCAAACCATTCCGGAATAGGGAGTTAAATGCCTTCAGTGTTTTTTCTTTGCAATCAGCGCTCCTTATTAAATGCAGTTCTGTGACTGTAATGACAGAAAAATTAAGTAAACTTATAAAAGCTTATGAATTTAAGGGAACTAAGAATTGTCTGTGTTAATCTGATAACCTTGTATACTGCAAGTTTTCAGTGTTTACACATTGTGTGGTTTTACTTCTGTTTTTTCTTTTTATATTATCTGATATAGATAACAGTCCTGCATGAGACGTGGACAGTGTTCAGGCGGTACAGTCGTTTTCGGGAAATGCATAAAACTTTAAAACTGAAGTACCCAGAGGTAAGTTTTGGTAAAACTTCTTTTGCAGAAAAGAGTGGTGTTAGAGACTTGAAAATAAGTTTGTTGTTTTTTGTTTTTTGGTTTTTTTTTAAAGTTGTATGCCTAAAACCAATATTCCTCTCAGCTGCATCTTCTAGTAAGATTGGCAAGCTCCTCAGCAGTTCAGAGCTCCACGGCTCCTAGATAGAGGATGGATATAGCAGTGAAACTGTGACTCTGTCTATTGCCTCCAGCCATTAATTCCTTTTACTGCTGGCCGGCGGCGTTCCCTGGAGGCTGCTGGTGTGTTCATTGCAAGATGCTTGCAGTCAGATCATGTCATCCTGACAACTCCTCATTTAAAAGAAGAGCCTTGTCTCAGAGATACCCTTTTCTAATAGTGGCTTCCAGGTTTCTGCGAAATGGAAAACTGATCGTTCTGACCACCTGGGAGACTCTGGGTGTTCAGGATATGAGGAGCTGTGGCTGACAGAGATTTAGTTCATTGGAACTGAGCGTTTGTAGAGTTACAGTTCTTGGTTTCCACATCTGATTTTTAATAATTAACATTTTTCTTACTTTCTACTTGTTCCCTTGGATATTAGAAGAAATAAATCATTCAAGCAATGGAAGTGATCCTGATTTGAGAGTTAACATGAGTAAAGAAGCCTGGGCCATATATTCATGGGCAATATATTAGAAAACATGTATATGTTCAAGAAAGAGAGAGATGCAATAATGTGCAAGTGCTTCCTTGGTCTTCACTGACATATTCTTTAAGCTAAAAAGTAATTGAGCATGGAAAAAGCTTGAGTTTTAAAGAGTAAAATATATAGATTTGTGTTTTCTGGAGATTCTGGTCATTAAGACCCATTCCAATGCAGTATGGAAACCAGAAATTGAAACTACCACACACGAAATATCTAACAAAAAGCTTAGAGAGAGAATTAGGGAAAAAGATAAAAATGAGTTTTGCGGGGGGAATCAAAAGGTGCTCTTTCCACAAATGCTTTTAAAAATATTACTTCTGAATGAACATCAGTATCATATTTTTGATTCGAATGAATTGCCATTTCCTCTTGGATGTTAAAGTTATAGTCTGTCGACAGTAATATCCTACTCTTATATCTTACTCTTGAAAAAGCAGCTCGGCAGTCATCCAGCTGAAACAGAAAAGGGCCACCTGAATCCATCTGCAGGCTGATCTTCCCCGTTTGTGAAAATGTGTTTGCGTAGACTTTTCCAGAGTCTGTTATCACTCCTGACAATACATCGAGGAACAATTGAACCTGGCTTTTACAGTTATGTCAGAGGGGGAGCAACTTCTTTGTAGTATGTAGTAATCAGGGCCGGGAGGAATCTGATGCTCTTAAAGCCATTATCAAAATGTCCTGTGTGCTGCAGTATATTAATGTCACTCTGTGACTCACAGTACAAATTCAGGCTTTTTTTGTTTTACAGGAGGGCGTGGGGCTTTTTGTGGGTGTGGGGTTTTTGTTATTATTTTGTTTTGGTGTTTGCGTTTAAGTTTTTTGTTTGTTTGGGTTTGGTTGGTTTGTTTGTTTTGAAGAAACGTGAGAGCAGACAGAGGCCTCAGCCCGTGAGGTGCCCAGGCCCAGGGAAGCTTCCGGAGCAGCTCACAGTGGCCACAGGCGGATGTGCCTGGGCTACAAAATGGCGGCCGCACCAAAATGGCCTCCTCACGGCAGTGAGTCTGTGAGCGGAGCCCTTCCCTGAAACCAGGCACTCTCTGAGGTGACTTCCCAGGACTGAGAGACCTCGCCTGCCCCTTGGTGAGGGATTTTTCTTCTGGAAATATCCTTGAGTAAGCCTTGTAGCTGCGGTGCTCAGTCTTTCTAACCCTGGGTGGTGCACCAACACCCAGGTGTCTTCTCCCAAGTAACAAGTGGTAGGAGGAGACAAAATGGCCTCAAGTTGCGCCAGGGGAGGTTCATATTGGATACTGGGAACAATTTCTTTCCGGAAAGAGCTGTGGAGCATTGGACCAGGCTGCCCAGGGCAGTGGTGGAGTCGCCATCCCTGGAGGTGCTGATGAGGTGCAGATGAGGTTCTCAGGGACATGAGGTAGTGCCAGGGGTGGGTTATGGTTGGACTTGATCTTGAGGGTCTTTTCCAACCAAAACGATTCTATGAACACGGGAGTGGTGTTACTAGGTCAAAATGAAGTCTAGCATCCAAGAGCATACACATTAGATAATATCCTAGCACAGAGCAAAGGTACTTTGTTTTCTTCATCTTGGAGTCTTCCCAGCTGAAGTTATTTTGGTGGTAATTCATAGTTCATGAATAATATTTTTCCTGTGGATTTTATCTATATTTTCTATTCTCTATGCCACTCACTTTATAGGTCTCTTATACAGGTAATTTTCTTTTTATTTTTTTTTTCTTTCTTTTTTTAAACTTCTTTCTCTGTTTGTGGTCATGCTTGCAAGGTTAATACATTGTCTAGTTTAATGTGCCCATTTGTTTCTGATTGACACTTCTGTGTTGCCGTATGTCTGTGTCTTAGTTAAACTTGTTGAGATTCACATCTAGTACATTAATGGAATTATTTGTTTAACTATGCAGATGATTAAATTTTGAATTTCCATATAGTAGTTTGTTTCATTAATATTAATATCAATATTAATGTTATCTGTTCCCTTCTCAACAATTTTTGTAAGTCAGGGCAAATACCATGCCTCACAAGTTTGCCATTATAACTTTCCCTAAAATATTATACTCTTTGGAGAAGCATAGTAGTGTGGGTTTGGCTTCTAATATGCTTGAAGAAAATGTTTAGACATGTTACTTTCTAAAACAATAGATTTATAGTGTTAGTTGTATCTTCTTCCAGCCTTTATTGAGCCTTCACTTCGCAATAACCTTCAATAAATTATCAGTGAGGTTCGAGTATGTGTATCTTTGATAAATACAAAGCACAGTGAAGTTCAGGAGAAGCGAGATAAATATTTGGTCGCATCATCTCCTGCTTTTAGATAGGTACTGTCACTTGAGTGCCGGCTTTGGAAACCCTTGCAGCACTGATGTTGTGTTGTTTATTTTACATAGTACAGCTGTTGTGTCCACTCCTGCTTTGAGACTTAGGGCAGTACAAGGAAAAGGCACGTCTGGGGCAGATGAAACCCAGCTAACACACAGCTGGTTTCTTCTGCTCATCAGCATTTCTACAAACTACTGTGTCCTTGTTCACGAGAAGGGAAGAGCACATTGTGATGGATGAAACGTGTAATGTCGTTCGCTGTAGTGAAGATTTCATTATCAATGTTACATATGTGAATGATCGATAGCTTCCCATATTTTTACCTTTATTTAAAATAGCCTTAATATATGGTAATTTTGGATTAATTTTGCAACGTGAGTAGGAGTTCAGTTTGTTTGGTAAATTGAAAATAATCTGTCTGCTTCTGCTCATCTGTCATTGACCTAATTTGGGATTCACCATGACACTAAAATGCATTTTAGTACCAAACTTGGCAAAGTTGTGTCCTTAGTTACTGTATATTATTCCAGAGAAACTTGATCCTTAAAAGCAATGTTATCAGAATCCATCAGGGTTGAATTTTATTTTGCATAGTTCACCTTCCAACTCTAAATTAATATTTATAATGAACAGCGAAAATACTGCGGACGTGTTTAATGTATGAGTGTCCTGCTTTTAGAAGTGAACTTTACAGCTCATTAATTGCTCAGCTCAGAGTTACTACATCAGTATTTTAATAATTTGCTGATCTTGCATTTCGTGTTGCTGCCACTGAATTCCCAAAGGAATGTATTGGGAAACTGATTTATTAGGAAGGGGTTTTTATTTGTTTTTTTTTTTTCCTTTTAAATAGTATCTCTTTCGGAAGCAGAAACTATCTAATGTCTACCAGTCTTATAATATGCAATATATTTTATATACCTGCATATTTTTTCCAATGTAATTAAGTGGTTGCTGACAACTGGATATCTAATTGAAATATGTCACACGCAAATTTTGAAAGACTGAAGAAGCTGCAGCAAGGTGAGATTGTGCCAGAGGCAGATGACTACCAGCGTTTTAACGGTGCCCGTTTTTTTTAGGTCTGCATGATTGTCATTTGCTCAGCTTTAGCTTTCTTATGCTGCTAGATTGTTAATGACTCTCTTATTATTTTTGGAATTTTAATTAAGACCATACTTGGCTTTTAGTTGCAGTAGTCTCTGTAATGAATGTACTTTTTTATTGTTACTGTCAGAAGCAGGAGCAAATGGGGTCTTTAATAGAGAAATGAGAACTTTCAGAGGAAGATCCTCCTTTAACTTTTCCTTCATCTTCTCATACTAGTTCATGGTTTTGACGTATTACTGGGGTGCTGGTTGCTGCAGAAAACCTTCCCTTCCTTATCCTTGTTTTGCTCTGAGGGAAAACTCACTGTCCCATCCCTGTTAGTTCAGCAAGTTCAAGTGATGCGCTGTTGCGATGGCCAGTGCTCTCCTCTTCTTACCACTTGTCTCTTCCCTCTTTCAAAGGAGAGCAGAGGAACAGTTGTCTGTTTGTTTTCCCTACCCAAATCCAAAGTTTATGAAGTCACTCATCCCATGCAGGTGTCTGCAATTCCTATTTGCATCCAAGTTTCTAGGCCAGGTTTTGTGGGCCTTTCACTGTAGGCTCTGCTTATGGACTTGCCTGTCAATCTTCTTGGAACTTCTGTGTCCATAAAAATGTCTACATGGTGTTAAGGGGAGCACCAACTATTGAGGCAATTTTATTACTAATAGTGATTCTCAAAATATTAGCAAATCCATAGAGAGCTGCCAAAGACAATCTAAAAGGTATGCTTGCATTTATAGATTCATTCGTGGAATTAAGGACATATGCGTGGAGGCAAGATTGCTACAGGAGTGCTGAAGCTATCAACTTCTAGCTTATTTAACAGAATGTAATAATTTGTGTATTTGTATTTAATATATGGGTTCTATATATAAGCGTATATTGATATCTTTCACAGTCTAAAGCACAAAAGGACTGTTTATAATTATTAAGGAACTGTAGGTTGTATTTGAGCCAACTTCCCCTTCTGCCAGTCTGGTTTTTGTTGTCTTACATGACTGAATGGATGCATAACACCCATATCAGAAACATCTACGTAAACTTATACCTTCAAGCCAAAGTTCCCAGGTGATCTACCCCCATCTGCTATTCCCCCCAGGGAAATGAGTGTGTGGGATATATTGCAGTAGCAAATCAATATCATGAATCTCTGAGGTTGGGATTAGACACTGTTGCTTGGATGACAGGGTTTTTCAGGCACGTTAAGTACAGGACAGTAAAGATTGTATTTTATAGCTTTTAGGAAAAGAAGTGCTATCTGGTTTCCTCTTTTTTTTTTTTAATGTAGTATTCTGGAGGAAAGGCTTTCATTGGTGATGTCAATGAGAGTTACATACTGCTTCTTTTTATTTCTGAAGATAATATCCTGTGCTTATCAGAAATCTCTGACAGAATATTATTCTGTTTGAATAATATTGAGGCTTGAACTCGAGACTTTTGTCTTTGGGAGGAGTTAGCAGGCTGATCTTTGCTTTGCATACCTGTGAGAATTGCATGAAACTCAAAAGAGCAGAAGATATTTCTCTAGTTTTTCAAAAATAGTATGTGGATGTTTTTAAAAACCTATTGCATTCAAAATGTTTCTTGCAAGCTTATTTTTAAAATCTTTTAAAATATTTCAGATTTTTCAAAACTTGAAGTAGCTTGTTCATTTTTTACTGGAAGTGTTTTCTGTCTCAGAGAAGAGATATAAGAAATATGTTATATCTCAGTGAAGCCATTTCCCATTTCATCCAGCCATAACCACCCAACTTTATGTATATGTTTGCTATTAAAATAGAATAGGCACCAGTTTTGTAATCCTTCAAGTTCTTTTTAGACTCTTTTATAGACCCACTTATTTAGGACTAATTCTGCCCTGTTAACGAGGAATGAAGAGGCATGAACTCTTCATTTAATCACCACTGACTGATCTTGCTGTCCTTTCCTTTTGCCTCCCTACTCTTCTGGGTGACTGCCAGGGAGCAATCTCCCTTTTCTTTTTCAGTGGTCCATACATCTGGTGCTCCTGATAAGTTATACGTGGAAGAAATCTGCAACATGACATGTTGGCAGAGAGAATGGTGAGGGGATGGATTTGAGATGAAACCATTAATTTTAGGAGAGCATCCTTGGATTCTGGAAGAGGTTTTGTCCAGGATCACTGACAGAGAAATGCAACTTTTTTACTGACATTTAAGACACAGTTGGTGGGAGTTTGGGGATTTTTATTCTGCCCACTCCCTTCCTCCCTCCCCCCCAAATAGCCTCAAGGGTAATTAGGCAATTTCTCTCTATTTATGTAATTATTACCTTTTTTTTTTTTCTAAATTCTTAGCACAGATGCAGAGATCTCCCTCCTAAGGAAGAACACACAGAGAAATTAAACCAGGAGCAGAGCAGCAAGGCAGCAGACTTGTGCAGAGCACTTAGGGCAGCGTTCTCGCTGGGGTCTTGGCTGTCTGGCCCATTCTGATTTTAACTGTGCAGCTGTAGCGTCTCATCAAATGTAAAATTTGTGTTAATCACCTGGGATGACTTGGAAAGGGAAAAGGAGGAGGAAGCAATACCCTGGAAGCACTTGGCTTGCAGGGCTGACGAGCAGGTTGCCACGTAACCAGTGAGCTCCTGAGGCTCGGGAGCTGCTTTGGCAGCAGGAGAAAGCTTGGTGCATCAGAGCTGGCCAGCCTGAATCTCTGCTGGTTTTACCTTTTTCTTTTTTCCTCATTTATTGGCATCAGTAACTGGATATTTAATTAATACAGAAGATCTAGGTAGTATGCTCATATTGAATGCCAAATTCTGGATATTTGGATGCTTCTAGTGTTGTAGGTAGTATAAAGCACTGTAGCTGTACATAACTGTAACTAAAAACTTCTAAGATGATATTTTAAGTTAGTTTGTTCTGAAACCTTCAATGCTTATGCTGAAGCATTGATTCTGCAGTGACTAAAGCCCCAATCCCTTCACAAGTTCAATGATTATTGAGATTGATGTATAGAAACCGAATTGACCAAGAAATTATTTGAAATCAAGGGTTACATGTACTAGAGACAGCAGGATATAGCATATAGTATTGAACATGGTGGTACAAATCTTGCTACAAATGTTTTCTCATTATTTTAGAAAGTCTAGTTTTACCTGTGTATGGATTCTTAATTCAGATTTTTTCAGCCTCTAGGAACTCCATAACCCTTAGTGAGCATAGTAGATGACAATATTTTAAGATTTATTTCTGTATTTGAAAATTTGATCCAGTGAAGAAATGAGCTTGTTGATGTGTTCTGCTTGGATTGGAAGGATGTTTCTGGATATTAACTACTAAACTTGGATATACATATGTATTTTAATAATCAAGAATATGCACTATAGATTTGCTTTTATACAATGGAAAAACATAATAGAAGAGTAACAAATTTAACATGGCAACCTAAGGACAAACACCAAGCGTGCATTAGAAGTCTAAAAGCTTTTTTGCAAGAAAGTCTATATTTGAGCATAGATTAGAATGAAAATTGTTTACAACATTGTAAATATCAAGTGCCATGATGTGTATTAAAATAATACCCCTGGCAGAACTGCAGGTATATAGAAAAGCATTTAGAAAATGGTTTTTGAAATGTAAATCCTAAACTAATGGTAAACCTTAATTTTTACTTTCTAGCCTGGAACTTTGTTAGCTTTAGTAATGCATCTTTCCATAAATATTGAAAGAAAAACAAAGTAGTAAGTTTTAGAATCCATATCTGTGTGTAAACCTTATAATACCATTATACAAGTGTATGATTATAGCCTTCACCTTCATTCAGTACCAATTACAGTAATTATGGTATAGATAATTTTAGATTTTTGACATTCATATTCTTGTCACCTATAACAGCCAAGAAGTACATACACAGGAAGCATATTTTGTCATATACATGCTTCCAGCTCCCATTCCTAATTATAGTATGTTCAGAGCATTCTGAAAGCCTGCAGGTTTATATATGTAGTACTTCCAGATCAGCTTTAGTTTGCCACTAGCTACAGAAGCGATTTAGGAGGTGGATCCCTAAATGCTTTCTCTTGCCTTCCTTTCGGCAGCACGAGACTTTTGGCGGCTGCCGTTTTTAAAAAAAACTTCAGGACTTTGCTCAGTACATCAGTCTACAGATATCTATGAACAGGAGAATTTGTTCCCTTAAGTGAAGTGTGAAAAACATTGCTGCTAACCGTATGGTGTAGTTCAGCGCAAGTTCGATTACAGGGAAGTGTATTTATTCCGCGTGGCCCCTCTGAATTCATAGCTGCTGACCAGGACTGGAGCTCCTGAGATACAGCAGCCCCCCGCTGGCATATTTGCTACCAGCATAATATGCAATTCCCAATGTATTTCTAGTGGGAAAATGAATTCATTGTGTGAATTTCTCGTTGTAAAACTGAATCTGAATGTGTAAGAGCCTTGTGGGAGCCTGGCTTTGGGACTATTTTGTGATTATTGGGGGTTTTTGTGTGCTAGATTTGTGCAGCAAAGTTTTCTTGGCTTGGTACAGGCAATCCTGCAGAAATAGTTTCTCTCCTCCTTCCTGTCCTCTCTCCTGTGTTTTGGTCAATGATGAGACTGGTTTTTTTGTGTATGTTCGTTTGGTTTTTATCTATCCTGAGCAGCTAATGAAACCTGTGAGTTTCCAAATAGCTCTCTGGGAAAATACCATTAGCTTTATAGGTCTTATGATAAATTCAGCACGAGATACAATTAAACTGCAGGCAGACATCAAATGCCAGGTTTCACTGATTGTGCTGTGCAAAAGTCTTCTACATTAGTAATGTAGAAATTGAAAAAAAATAAGCATTTGGAGGGGAGTGAGTCCTTCATCTCATAATTCACAAACCATTGGACATAATAATTGCTTTGATTGCTTGATAATCTGATTTTCAAGGCTCTGCTCAGTGATCTAGTGAATTGCATAGTTTCATAATATTCATGTTGTTTTATCAGTAAAATAGTTTCAGATCATAGAATCCCAGAATGGTTTGGGTTGGAATGGACCTTAAAGCTCATCTAGTTCCAGCCCCCCTGCCATGGGCAGTGGCACCTTCCACTGGACCAGGTTGCTCAGAACCCCGTCCAACCTGACCTTGAACCCTCCCAGGGATGGGGCACCCACAGCTTCTCAAGCAGCCCATTCAGTGCCTCACCACTCTCAGGGTGAACAATTTCTTCCTTACATCTAATCCTAATCTACCCTCTTTTCAGTTTAAAGCCATGACTACATGCCCTTGTAAAAAGTCCCTCTCCGCTTTCTGGTACGTCCCCTTTAGGTACAGGTACCCCCTTTAGGTACTGCAGGGTTTGATTTACATATCTAGAGTAGCATAATTTCCATTCTGATTGTACCCGAAGGCTCCTATGTGCTGTAAATCATTCTAAGGATGTTGTAAAAACTAATAATTCCATGTCATCCTGTAGCTTGCCCTGGCTTTCCTGGGTTACTAAAACTTGTGTAGGTGGAGCAGCATCATATGTGTATCGACTCAGTGATTTAGTGCTTGCTGGGCATGGAAATATAGCTTTCTAGAAATCATCTGACAAGATGGTAGATGTGAAATTACTGACATGTAATCCAAACCCAAATACTTGCAATAGTTAAACACATCCCTGTTTTCTCCCCGACCCTTAATAATAATGTTGACTTCGATATGATGTCATTTTAATCAAGTGCATCTTTGAGTTTTCCCTCTGTACGTGGTATATGCATGGATCTTACTTGCTAAGCATTTATTTTCAAGTGCTTGATCAAAAAATTTTGTTATACTTGGAAACTAATATCTACTCTCACCCACCACTGTGCCTCTAGGGTCTCAAGAGCAATTCTAAATAGGGTATTGCTCCTGAAACTGATCGTAACAGTGATCTTTCTGGTCCCCATAATTGCTTTTTCTGTCCTGCAGATTCAAAATCCTTTGCCAAGCAAGCTGCTGGAAATGTATCTTTTAAAGGTATTACATTTAATTAGTTATCTGTCATTTTCAACTTTACCTAATGACAACAATAGTGGGAGGAAAATCCTGAATTTGTATGAGGTTTACAGCTAGTTTTCAGTCTTGTGATAAAGCAGCTAGTTCTATAATGTCTGTAAGACTAGACATAAGTGAAAATTGATGTATGACCTACGTGGCTATCACTTACTCTTACTGCTGGAGAGGGCACGAAGTAGTTCTTTTTAGGCTTCCCATTTGTGTACTTGCACTGCGCTTTCTCAGGTTTTATCATTTGAAGTGAGGCAGAAGGCTGGCTGACTTCTCCTTCTAATCAGTCCAGTTTGTTGTGAGAGCTGCAGCTTTATATCTGTAACAAATCAAACTCAGAGGCACATTGCGTGTTTGTTTGCAGGTGTGTTTCTCTGTGACAGCTGTTCGTTGAGACCCTGAGACCTGCCATTAATTTTGAGTAGTCAGAAAGGCATCCATCTAGTCAGCAGTAGAAATTATCGCTGCTCTTTGAGTTTTCATTATTAGCATTTCTCGAAGGCAAGGGTGACTAAAATTTATGGCATCAGTTGGCCACATGAGATGAGGATGTTTCATAAGTGCTGCCAGCTGTCACCGCCGTGAGCTCGTACGCAACAAGCAAATCTTTTTTGGAAGAGCTGTTAACACTGCTGTGGTGAGTTCTCCTCTCTGAACATGTTTCTGTTGCTGAAGTCAAATGGGATTGGGACTTCTCGGTGTGCAGTCGAAGCGGCCTGACAGTCACCATGGCATTGCCACAGTGAAGATGGTGTCTGCTGTGTGGCGGGGACAGTTCCGTAACCTTGCTAGAAATCCTGGTGGGAAGATAATGAATCAAATCCCAAATAATTTTTGAAAGGAAAATAAACCCTGCAGAGAGTACCAGAAAATTCCTTTTTTACCTTTTCTTTGAGAAGTGGAATTTGAGCCACGCACGGATGAAGATTGATAAATGTGTTTGAAGACGTGACCTTGCAAACCCATCAGTAGTTGCCATTTCTTCAAAGAAATAACCAAGCACCATGACCTGAGATTGCATGACAAAAAAATTAATGTTTAGTTTGCAAAATCATGAGCTGAAAGCATAGAGAATATGTGTTAAACTTGCCCATAGACTCTCTAGGTGAGCATGTGCCCTTGTCTTAGACCACAGTCTGCCGTGCAGTACTGGTATTTTTCCCCCAGAGACCTGTATTTTAGGGCAAGGGATAGATGAATAAGGGAGCAAAATCCATAGTATGTTAAAATTTTTTTCATGCTTATTTCCCACATCTGTGAATAGTACTTAATTATGTTTTATTTCGGTTTTGACTGGTTTACAGGTGAGATAATGATATCCTTTGGGTTGGTGTATGCTGTTTCTCCATCATCTTATTCTGCCTTTCGGCAGCCAGCACAGAGAATTTAATATATTTTCTTTGGCATTTGAGCCAATTTTTGTCCCTCTTTCCTTAGTTGATAATCCAGAGCTATGCAGATAGTAGTTTACATTTAGAAAGATGCCCTGGCTATATTAGTTTCCAGTTTTCATAAGAAAGATTAAAAGCCCAAAGCTGCATAATTTTATAGAACTGTGAAAGGTTTACATGAACTTTGATACATCCTCTTGCTCATTTTTATAGTTATTCTGTATTTAAATGCTATTGTACTACTTATAATGAACAAAACAATGAAGTGATTTGTCAAATGTTATATTAACCATCGTTTATAGCTGATTTTCGGTATGTTATTATTCTGACTAGTCTAGAAATTGCTTTAAGGAAAAGAAAAACACCCCTGTAATGCAAGGTAGCTTCTTTGGCTGAGTTAATTTGATTTTTCTCAACAGCAGGAGGCAGGCTAAATGGAGTTAAAATAATGTGATGAGCAGTGGCCTCCACATCTCACCATAGCTCCAAAAATGCGTATTGAGCAGGTCAGCCTGCTTGTTTAGGGAGAAACTTGGATGTGAGAACTCCCAAACCTTTTTGGTAATTACAGATGATTGTTGGTTAGGCAGGTGGGCAGAACTGAAAGACAGTGAGGCACACTTAGTGAAATATAAAAGAGGAATCTTTGGTGTCCAGGTCTACTTGGTAATTTTGCATCGTCAGAGTGAGGTTTCAGAGAGGTTCACAGGAGGTGAGTTTCTTTTTTGTATTCTTATCCCTCTTCAGTGACAGATGAAGTTGAAATGTTCTTTGGAGATGCAGTTGGGCCTGTCTTTGAGGAAGGTAACTGGCAAGCATGCTGGGAAGATCTCAGAAGTTTAAAGAGAATCTCCCAGAATTAGAGACAGCAGAGCTGTGAGAACTTGTGCATCCTGAGGAGATGCTCCTGTATTGGTGAATCCAGAGAAGATGATCTGTGGGGGTTAGTCACACATCCAGACTTTGAGGGGCCTCAGAACAGAACTGCATCTGCTCATAGGAGATGTTAAGTGCTTGTGCTTCTTGGCATGTCTTAGTGCCAGTATCACAGGGAAATGGTGCAGAGGAGGTACCTATTTATAAATGGGTGATGCTCCAGAGACATAAGTAGGAAAAAGGCAAGGAATTGTTGCCAGTTTGAGTACAGCGAGGAAGTTACAGAATTGCTTGCTGGGCAGGTTAAGCCCAGCTGGTTCTCCAGGACACTCTGGCCAAAATGGGGTATGTTCTGGAGGGCAGAAAGGAGACCTGGCTCACCAGGCTGCCTGCACTAGGGGCTAGGCAAAAAGCGACCTGCAAACCTGGAGTTGCTGCTGCCAGCCAGAAATGCAAAGGTTAAAGCAGTTCTGTGGCCAGGTGAATCTTCACCACAGAGGAAAAAGGATGGAGAGCAGGAAGAAAAGAGTATTCTCATGTATAAGGGGCAAAATAGCTTCCTCTTTGAGGAAAGGCTGCACTGTAAAGAGACAGGGAAACCAGGTTGTGGCATAAATTGTATTCGGGAGAGATCAGGAGGAAAAGAAAACAAACCACACAGACCAAAAAAAACCCCAAAACAACACTCTACTACATCACTCTGCAATATGGTCTTTCTTGGATTTGTCAGAAAGGGAATATTTGCTGATTGATTTAGCTAAGATTTTTTGAAGTAGACTCCCTCAAGGAAGGAGTAAGGTGCTAATTCCTTTGTCTCCTAATTCTTTTGTCTCCTTTGAGTGAGGTGCAGACGCTGCAGCCTGTAGCAGTGAGGAGGGGCAACCCCAGAGGGCTGGAATCCTGCATCTCTGATGGAGGAGCTCAGAGACAGGGATGAGCCTAGAGCAGCTTCTCAGCTCCCAAACACTGCAAAGACCTGGAGAGTTCTGTTTCCTGGTCACCTGGGTTTTCTTTGCTTTAGGAGAATAATTATTCTTGTTTGTTTGTGATAATAAATGGTGCCTTTTAAAAGCTGTTCAGTCTTCTCCAAGGAGTTCACTACGTTAAGAAGGTTGACATGGGTCCACCTCAGAGCTTTGGCTGATCGTAGTTGCTCAGATATCTATCCTGCCTCTGAAAATATCAAATCACTTCTGGCAGATAGTAGAGAGGATGGGATGGGAACAGGAACTTTGATATGGCAAATGGCCGATGTAGTAAGAAAAATAATTAGATCATAGAGGGTGGAAAAAACATATCAATAGAGGCAAGCAGGGAAGTGTGGGAGAACATGTTGGAAGAGATGGAAAAAAATTGAGAGAGAATATTAGAAATGGAAGAGGAAAAGTAGGTGACAAGCTGGATATCCAGAAAATAATCCCCTGAATATTCCCTCTTGTGGATTAGTTGATAATGAAAAGTATTGTCTTTGATCTTCCTCTCCTCTGAGGGCATCACTTCCCTCTAGCATTCGTATCAATGAAGCACTGCAGGGCTTGTAAGATGGAGGACCACATCATTATTTTTCTAAAAGGAGAATAAGTTTAGAGTTTTATTCACTCCTATTTGGGAAAACATAATTTGAACTTTAAATAGTTTGAGCTATATCACCTGAAAATGTGACTTAGGTGATTTTAAAGTTATTTTGTTAGTTTCTTTTTTAGTGGATAGTACATGTTCAAATTATATTTGATCTGTATTTGATTTTTTTTCTCAGAATGTATAAAGTTGCCTTTAGTTTGTTCATTAAGTGTTAACTATTTTCCTTTGCCTAAGGCTCTTTTATGAAATTGTTTAGAATACGTGTGTCATGGTTTATTTCACACAAAATACTAGTAAAAATACAGAAGTTAAGCTGCTTTTTTTTTTTTAACCATGTTGTCAAATCCCCGAATATTTAGCGCAAGTTCCTAGTTAAGATTACAGCTTTTGTCCGATTTCTTTGGAGCCTGGGAGTCTTAGCACATCTTGAGAAGCTGAGGCTTAAGTTACTTTGTTTAAACTTCAAAAACTAAAAGTAGGACAGTTTTCTTTCATTACTCACTGCAAAATCAAGTCAGGTGCAGCCACAGTGGCTGCAAAACCATGCCACATTCTTCTCTTTGATTTTTCTCATCTGTGACAGAGATTTCTGGTACAAAGGATCAAAAGTCAGGCACGCTCTTTGAAAAATGAGAAAATTCGGAGTTGTAAAAGTAACATGAGAGTTAAAGACGACTGACTTTTAAATTTTATAGTTAGCATTTTCTTAATTTTCTTTTTTCCTCCTTTTCCCCCCATTTAAATATATCAAAACATTGAAGCACAAAGAGAATTTGGGATGAAAGATTAAAGATGACTCAGCCTCCATCAATGTCTACCCTGTTTTTCTTCTTAAAAAAATCTTTTACCATGTTGCAGGCACTAAAACTTAGATTTTACCCACCAGAAATAATGAGATCTTTCAAATCCTGTAGATTTTTGCTTGGTGTTTAAAAATGGCCCTTTTTTTAATGTTTAGGGAGCCATAACACTTGGAGCAATTTCACACTTCGGAAGTGACAAGCCTACATGACTGTATTATGCGGTATTTTACTTTGGTCCGCTATATATCGAAATATCATCTACAAAGTACTGTACAAGACTTTCTATTAACATTATGTTCTGCTCTACTGTAAAACCCCTGAACTGAATTACATCCAGCAGGTCCCTGGCTACCTTCAATTAATGTCAGTGAAGAGTCTCCAACTGAATATAATAGAAATTAAAGGGCATCCTTCAAATGCTGATGGCTTCATTTTGTAACAGTCCTGAAATGAGAGTTCACCCTGTCCCAGGCAGAGCCTTTCGTGGTTTTGGAGCCTTCATTTGCACTCTCTTGGCTTCCAGAAGGCTGGGATCCAAATTTACTTCTCTTCTTGGGGGTCAGTAGTTGAAGATGTATGGTTTTGCTTGAAAAGAGTATGCTTCTATATAGATGTTGCTAGGTATACGCTGTTGCCTGAAGTAGGCAAATCTTAAGGTCAAAGAGTTGTATATAAGATAAAATAGGTGACTAAAAAAGGGGTCGCTTACTGTTCTGCCATCTACTCTTACCAGCATTAACCACGTGCTGATAACCTTGTTAAAACCCTTCTCCTGGCAGAAAAGTGAGAGAAGTACAGGAATCCATTAAGCTGTTTAAAATTTGCTAGAATAATAATTGCTAGGGATGTAGCACTTTCCCCTTGAGGACTGGGCCAAGTACTGTCTAAACTGGATCATACTAATCTCACGAATACTATGTCATGGTAGGTAAGTATCATTTCTTACAGATAAGGTTGCTGAGGCAGACAAATAGCATACCCCCAAGTAATACAAAACCCAGAAATGAAACAGCCTTTATTTATTGTAAAGAAATTAGGGAGTAAATTGCAAATGACTGTTTGCCTGTCCTTAAAACTGCTACTGCCTAGCAACGATTGCCAGATAGGATAAACATCATTAACTGTAAAAAGTTTAATGTCTAAAAGACATTAGATGTGCTGATGTGCAGTCTTGAGGTGTGTCTCTACTATTTTAAAACATTATCTGGCTTTGCATTTTAGGTCTGAGAGTAGTCCCAGCCTATCCCATGGTATGCGTATGCATGCATGTACACACTCATATGTATATAATAGAATTTGTATGCAGCAATGCTTCTGCAGCCGAAATACAAATTAGAAATTTTGCACACTACATGCAGAAGCTTCTCAGGAAATCATTTGAGCTCTCCCTGTCAGGCTGGGGAATATGCCTCTTAATTTCCCCTGACAGAAAACATATCACCTTATCAGCAGCCCTAAAAAATGACAAAACATCCCTGCCGAAAAAGACTGGCTGCCAAACGCTGTCATTGGTGCTGCAGTAAGGGGGACAGGGGAAGGATGGGTGTGCTGCGGAAATTTCAGGAAAGTAAAATGATTTACCTTGCTACCCGTAGAGTCCCTTTTAGTGCCGCAAAATGTTTGTCTTGTAGTCAAGGTGTGACCCTTGAAAAATTAACTTGAGCCAGAGGGTACATGGCCATTCAATTCTAAAAGAATAATTTATACTCTTGAGTCTGGATAGTGTGAAATTCTCTTATGGTGTTTCAGCTGAGACAAACATCTCAATGCAAAATCTCCACCTGCAGATCTCTTCTATATTTAAGCAACAGAACAAATGCGGCTCAGTCACGTACTGTGCTGTGTGCATTAACCCGTAGCAGGGGTGAGCTCATCTGAAGTTACTGCGCCATTTCTTAAAGGCATTGTAGTCCTACTAATAACAAAATTTATTGAAATATTTTCTACTGCAATTTGGCTTAAATGAGTAAGGTATTTTAAATAAACCGCAAAATTCTCTTGAATCGTGTTTCTGAATTGCACACAGTTACATTCAGAGTCTGTATGTCAAATGATACATCAGGATAGAGGTTCTTCATAGAAAATTATTGTAACATTTGTCATTACTTCAGTTTAATTGTTTTGCTGGGCTTTTTCTTTTCTTTTTATAAACCACAATTATGACAAGATGAGAGAATTTTGTTATCACTTCACATATTTGTGGAACTCTTACACCAACGTGTTTTTCCCCACACTAAAGGAATAACTTTGTAAGTTAGAGTGACAGAGATCAGTGGTGTGTACATATAAGCACATGACCTCTGCTAAATATATTAATATTGTATTTTTAGATCAATGTACTACAATAGACAAGCTTCCTATTACAGTGAAATTACACGATCACATAGAGGACTGCATAATTCACAGTGCCGCATGAATGGTTTTAGCTCTCATGTTGCAAAGATAATTTTCAAGTTGTGAACCAGGTTGAAACTGGTGCTGTCATGTCTGCAAAAGCGTTTCGACAGCCTGAAACTCAAGCCTGGTGAGTTTTGAATGTCTCTTTTATTTTGCTGGGATTTAGACTCTTGGCATGTAGTGGAGTATAACGTATTGGAATAATTCAGGGCTTCCAAGATTTGCTGATGTGGTGATGAAATCTATGGCTGGAGGTCTTCTGTCATATAGTTGGGTGGTCATCTGCGGGACAGAAATGGCCTTCATTTTTTTTTTCTTTGCGTGATGGACATCTGCCAATCATTTGGCTAAGAGAGGAGGCAGAGGGCCCTTGGAAAGATGGCAGCAAAGAACAGGACACGAGTGTTCCAGCAGCACGAGGTTTTGTGCCTTCTGCATCCAGCCCCATAGAGGTGGTGACTGGAGGAAACGGTCAGTGCTTTGTAATGTACCATCTGCAAGATGCAAATCCTTCCAAGTACAGAGATGCACGGATAGGTATATTCTGTATACATATATGTGTATTATCAATAATATATAATAGTATGTATGTTCTATACATTATATAACATTGTGCTGGTTTGACTGAAAATGGGTTGATTTTCTTCGTGCAGTTAGAAACCTTTCTTTTTCATAGCTAGCATGCACATTGTTTTGACTTAGTTTGAGAACAATCAGATAACACCCCAGCACAGAGTTAATGTTTTTAATTGCTCTGGTCTGAGAGCCAAGGATATTCTGGGCACCTTGCTTACAGGTGTGAGATATAAAGGAAGGGCGGCAGAAATGGGGCAGAGCTTGACTGACATCCAGACTGATCAATGAGAGTATTCCATCCCATTAGCGTCATACTTCAGAGATAAGAGTGGGGCCTTCTGGTTTTCTTCTGCTATCTCTTGCTCTCTTTGGGGTGCAGCCAGGGGAGGTCTGTGCGGGACATTTAGTTTGTCTCTTTACCATTTTGCAGAGGCCTCTGGGCTTTTCTGCCTTTTTGTCCTCTTTTCTCCCTCTGGGATCAGCTGTGGGACCAGGTGTGGCTTGCTGGGACTCGCTGCTCAGTTGTGGACAGAGTTCGTAAGGAATTGCCTTGAGTATCTTTTATTTCTATTTTATATATATACACACATATATTTGCTAGTAGTGTGTTAGTATTTTGTTATTTGATTAAACTGTGTTTATCTCAATCCAAGTTTCTCCCTTCCCTTTTCATTCTCTCCCCTGTTGCGGGGGGAGGGTGTGAGCAAGCAGCTATTGTGGATATATTGCTAGCTCGGGTTAAATCACAACAAACATATATAATAATATATGTAATATAAACATAAATAATATGCCAAGCATAGTTTGGCCCACTGGTGTTCTGATCTGGATAGAGCTTTTTGTTATCTGTAGTTCTCCAAGTCCAAAGTATTCAGATTCAGGTTTTGATCACCAATGAAATTAGGATTTTCATTCAGGTACATGTTGCTAATTTTAACAATTTGGAGCCAATTTTACTGGCTGAGGCCTTTCTCTTGCATATTAAATTCATGACTGTAATAATGGACTTTCGTTGGCTTGCTTTCAAAGATTTGTGCATCATGGTGATTTGTGAGTTAAGAAATGTTAGAACTATGTGAGTAGCTACTTTGGTTTGAATGAGTTTAGCAAAACTTTCTGGCTTTAGAAAATGCAACTGTTTTTCTCCTAAAATGTATTCAGAAAGCTAACAGATTAGAAAAGCAGCTTCCCCATCCCACAGTTTTGTAGAATCAGTCCCCAAATGTCCGTTAAAATCAAATTATATTCGATGAAGAAATAATTCTTGATTTTAGCTATAACACCTTGCTTCGACTCTACAGAGTATGTCTGAGGATGTTGTAGCAGGAGCTTTTTTTATTAGTGCAAATTGTTTTTTAACACACTATTTTAAAATCCTATAACAAAAGTATTTATTAGTAAATAAATACAAAAACAGTCTTCCTAGGGCCAGGAGGGGATTGTGGTGGTAGTTGTTTTACTTTGCTTTACTTTGCTTGTTTCTGGCAGTTACATGATGCAGTAGTGTTTAAAAAAAATACAATTTCTGCAGGGGTGGGATTTTAAAGTCCTTAAAAATATTAGCACTTATAATCTTGTATAGATTAAGAAGTGAAAGTAAGTCCCAAGGACATAATTACAGGATACAGTTTGGTTGTGTACTGCTTGTCCTGCCAAGATGAAGAGGCAGCACACTGAGAATGTGGTCGGAGAAACCTGACGAATACAACTGAGACACGCTAGTGAGACTGATGCAGAGCAGACATCTCCTTTGTCTCCTCCAGAGTCTCTCATCACTTTGTGTCACTCATTTGAAGATGTCTAGGCATTTCTTTAAAATTCTCCAAGCTGGAGTTGAACCAGAGAATGGGAATGAATTATTTGTATTGCAGAATTCCTCTGTTTTAAAGATGCTTACAATCAATGTTAATAGTGAGGCTCCTCATTTAATTCATTATACTTCAGCACCATAAATTCTCTACAGTCCTTTATGTGCTGATATACTAAAAATGATGCATCTTGTTTATTATTTTGGTATCATCAAATGGCCAGGGGAATTCATGCAAGAGGCATTTTTACAGAGGGCTTTTGCCTGAAAAACAGCTCCAGCAATACCAGTGTGAGGTTGCACATTTCTGTCTCATACAGTGAGAACCAGGAATAAATTAGTTTTGATGTGTCTTCAAGTGCAAACACAAACGATGCTTTCGTGTGCAGCCTTCCCAGCAGCAGCGGCTTCGCAGGCCAGGTTCATTGGTACTTGTTACCAAATCTTGAATCTTTTGTGTGTTTTCCAGATATAGCTGGCTGGAATTTGTTCAAGCATTTTATTTGTCGGTGTACAAGAAAGGAAGACAGTTCCCTCACTCTCTTCCTTACCAGTGTAACTTGCCACAGTTCCCACAGAGAAACGAGAAGATAGTTTTGAACACCTCTGTGGAAGAACTCCTAAAAGGACAGATCTGAATAGCTGTTTCCAGGAGCTGTGCTGCTGCCTGGTTTTCATTTTCAGTATGATAAATGGGATTTTGCCAGCTCATGTGGATTCTCTTCAGAAATTAAAGCTATCAGCTTCCAGCGTGGACACGTTTGTGACTGAGCTACAGTTGAGTTACAGCTCAAGAAGTCCCACTTTCCATCATCTTAGCTGCCATCACAGCATAGGTACATGCTCGTAAGTCTGTCCCTGCTGTGAAGGAAGAAGTTGTAGTTCAAGGCACAACTAAAAGGTCCCTCAGATCCAGCTCAGATGTCAACTGGAGTCCAGCAATGCCATCTTCCACAATGTAACTTCAGTGATCTTACATTTATGATGCAATATAAGACAATCAAATTAACACAACAGTATGGTTGGAGACCCTAGGTTTTAAGAGACTAATTGCAATCTTCTAAGATAGACAGAATTTCTGAAGAGATCTTTCATAATTCTTAGTTGGTATTATCATATCAGATTCATTTTGCGGCTTTGTAATCCTTATGTGGGCAAACAGTGGCAGTCTTAATTCCTAAATTTGCTTTCTGTCACTCGCTTGTGACAAAATGCGTTGTTATCTTAGCAGTACTACAGACCAGATCGTAATAACATCAGTAGAAATGTGTAATGTGATATTTGCTAATAGCACATAGTGTAGCTCATGAATATTTGGCATTTTCTTTTTCCCAGTTGCTTCGTAGTTTAAAGAGAATTTTCTCATTTGAGCTTGTCACTTCTGATGCCGATTCATCCTTTAATGTCTTCCAGCTTGCCACTTTAGAATTCCCTCCAAAGAAGCTCTTTGGAAACAAGGATGAACGAGTGATTGCAGAACGACGGAGTCACTTAGAGGTAATGCCAACTTTTTAACAGGTTTCTGTGACATATTTAGGTGGAGTGCTCTATGCTTGACCAACAGAAACCATTCCCATATGGTGAAAGTTAAATAGCTGCTTGTAAGTTTGAAGTTACTTGCTGCCTCATTTAACACAGGAGATGGCAGCAGTAGATTGCAAAGTAATGAAACTGCCTTAAAAAAACCAATCATAGTCTAGGAAAAAAGCTTCTCTTAAGAAATATTCATGGGAGATACATTTATTTAAGGGGGAAAGATTGTGGGTGAGGTAAGTGTTCACTGTAGACAGATGGTCTCTGTGCAAGACAAAAGATGAAAAAAATATTGCTACTTCAAATGCAATTTGTTAGCTGAAGATTTGCTATTTTACCATAGTTATTATATCCAAATATCTCATGACAGAAGGAAAGCAATATTTAGGCATCTTTGAGCTTTATTTTATAGCTCAGCTTTCCAAATGTGGGTTTTTTTTTCTTTCAGTTACTTTTTTAAATTAATTTTATTGTGGACAAGGTTACTGAGTTTATAAGAGTTTGAGTTTTATTGCTTCTTTTGCAGTGCCATGTAGATGGCACAGTTTTGACTCCTATCACACATTAAGTCTTTATATTTCTATGTTAATGCATGTGTTATTGCAGCCCAAAGGCAGGAGATGGGGTTTTGGGAAAGAAGAGGAGACATGAACAAAGATTAAACCATACACCCCGCATATGTATTCTTAGCCACATGTGGGTTACCTGATCATGCAAGTCATTAAGAATTACATTCTTTGTAGAACTAAAGTGGCATTAAGTAGAGCTTTAGAGAAATTCATGTGAAACTAGATTGCTTCCAACTGGAATATTTTCTTGCATGTTTTGAATTTTTTCTACATACTTCACCTTTTCTTTGATCTACAAACAAAACATCCTCCCACTGACTTTTGATGTGAGGCTATCTTAACATGGAGCACAAAATGTAATCTGGTTTTTGTTCATGTTCTCTATAGAGGGCATAAAGGCATGGCCACATTCCAGTCTAGTACTCAATTTGCATATTTTTGTACCAGTAAGAAATTTAATCCCTTAATCTTTCTGACCTTTCATTGATTTAATAACAAATTTTAATGTAACGTTTCTAAATGTTAAAACTGCTGTGTATAGTGATGCTTTGATCATGGCCATACAGTACTTATAGCTCTCTCTATATAGCCAGTTTTTAGCTTAGAATTGAATTGTATCTATTTTAACTAAGTTATTAAAACTTATTACGTATACATTTTGCAAACCTAGTAATAATAATAAATAATATGTGACCACTGTTCACATGCATATATTTTGCCATGTGCCATGTAGTACACTTGGTCTTTCCACTCAATAATCTTGACAGTGAAGATCCCTCATGGCTCAGGGAAATTTAAAGAGGACAAGGAGTCAAGTAAATGTTATCATCCTTGCCAACAAAACCAGGACAAGGGATTTGATGCAACAAGCTGGTCAAAACTCCCTTATATCTGGATCTCTAGTTGTGGTGTTTTCTTTCCACTGTGTATTTTGCAGCATTTTCCTCTGGCTCTGTACTGTAGGCCAACGACTGGAGTGCTTCAGCTAACATAGCTACAGCCTACTTGTCGAAGAGTGGGAGAAACCACCTAAGTAGTGACGGTTTCCAAAGTCACATAACGCTTTAAAGACTCCAAGTACATCTTGAGTTATACTGAGAAAGTGTTGGGCAGGCAGAGGAAGTGCGATGGTGGAAGACGGCACAGGCAGCACTTGTATTCAGAACACTGGGTGTTACTGCCGGCTGGTTTTCAGGTTGATACGAACCTTGAGCACGCTTCAGCGGGCTAACTGGAATGAGGTAGATGGATGGATTGCCTCTGTAAGGGATGACGGTTCGTGGCCTTTTGACCATAGTGCATTTCTCAGGTGGAAATTTGGTCAGGTAAAAGGTGAGGGCATTAGACCTTGGTAACAAGCAGAAACGTGGCTTGTATTCAGTTGACTTCCATACCTGATCCTGTACATTGATTTGCTGAAAACCCTTTGCAATTTCTTCCAAGCCTCACAGGTGATGTGTTGTTAGAGCTGTAGTATAGTATAAAAGTTTATTTGGTTGTTCCACATGGTTAGTCAAGAGCTAATAA
This sequence comes from Caloenas nicobarica, assembly GCF_036013445.1. NCBI lineage: Eukaryota > Metazoa > Chordata > Aves > Columbiformes > Columbidae > Caloenas > Caloenas nicobarica. The sequence continues at coordinate 114,787,631 of NC_088247.1, forward strand.
ATTAATACAGCATCTTTAGAAAAAGCAAAGCACAGCTTCCAGGCCAACAAAAATGTATATTCTTATCCAACGTCTGAGCTGACTTTATTGGCTAGACAGCCTGATAAACAGTCTGATAAGTGTTCTGGACAAATATTCTGTATTGTAAGATCCTTAGTAGAGCTGTCATCCCAGTGGTGGATGACAAAAAAATTGCTCTTCAATTTTTTACATTAGTTATTTGTACATCTTGAACAGGCTGTGACTTCACATTGTTTTTCCTGAATTTTTTGGATTGAAGTGGGGTAGTACAGGTTTGGCTAGTCCAGTGCACAGGCTGAGTAACAGCATTTTCTTTTTTTACCTTTTATTCTTTTTAAAGTATGCACATACTTTATCAACATTCAAACTCCACTGTACACCTGTGTGAGGGATAAGACAATTTAAGCTGTCGTTTCAGTCAAACAACCTGAGTATTTGCTGGAATCAGCAGCTGGTTGCTGAAGTGGCCTTGCAGGCTCTTTTCTTTACACCAAAATGAAATTGCAGCTCTCAGTCTGATCCAGAGGAATGAAGCAGATAGACTGGGAGTCATTGTAGGAGCAAAACTACTCTTCCAATTAACTAAACGTACAACAATCAGAGAACTGGTTGTAGTGCAGATATCTAAACTGTTATTTTATTTGACTCACTGTGGCTTTAGTCAGGGAAATTTTCCTTGCACCTAGTTATAAAAAAAATTGTCCAAAACATCCTTTGTGGGACAGTTTAGGCAGAGTTTGTTTTTTTGCTATGCATCACCTCTCAGATTCTTGTACTGGTACCTTTCAAGGCAACTAGAATCAGGGGTGCTGACTGTAGGGTTTGCTTTGGTTTACAGTTGTTGTGTAGAGTTACCTTATTTCAGCTTGAGATAAGAAATGGACGTATTTCATCATCATGGAGATGAAATTACTTGGAGTAAAAGACTCCAGAGAGCCCCACATTATGCATTTATTGTGATTTCAAGTCACAATCCTCAAAGTTTGTGTAAAACATTGTTATTTTATTTATCCTACCTGGTACAAATGCTTAATAACCAAAAGCTTCACAATACCTTGTTGGTAGGAAAGCACATTATGTGTACTATTTTTGTGTGAGATGAACCTGAGAAGAAGTCTTTGATCTCTAGCATGATACATAGTTGCAATGCAAACACTTTTGTTTTCATGGGTTTTGGTATTGCAAAGTCTTTTGAGCAATATCTTACATTTCCATTGAGGTTTGGAAAAATAACATGCAAGTTTGCACCAAGGTTTTGCCTATACATCTTACGAGAAAACACCTAAATTGTATTTAAAATTACCTATCCAAAATGCTGTATTGCAATCTATTAATTTAGTATTTCATCAGGGACCTGTTGCAGGGAAAAACTCTAAATTAATTGTTCCGCAGTCTAAAGACACTAATTTCACTTCAGAGCCAACCTTGCTTGATTAAATCCGCCTTAAATGAAACAGCCAAGAATTCTTTTGATTAAAGTTAATGAATAGAAGGTAGTGTGTATCTATCCTTTCGCGGAATTAGAAATCAGTAGATAAGAGTATAGGATCCTTTTTTAAAATGAAATCAGATGATGTGTTTTCCTTTTTCTATTTTTTAAGCAAAAACTTTGTAAAGGAAACACGAGTCACAAGATGCGTGATTAAATGAATGTATCTGTTCCCATTTTAACTGCAAACTATCTTTTATTCCTTAGTGAGTTGCTAGGTCTGTGGATGACAGTAGAAAGAAGTTTTCCTGAAATCCCAGCTTCTTTGTATACAGCATTTGGATACTCCATATCATATCATATATCGTATCATTCCCTGGATTGTTTCTCTTCTTCTCTTAGACTTATGCTTTGCTGTAGTAATGAAGATGATTATTAGCCCCGTTTTCCTATTGTGCAGCCAGAAAAACTGGACACGAGTAACTGTCTAAGCTGACGGAGCAGATTGAGTTGTGCTTCTTCGCTCCTTGGTCAGAAGCCTTGCAGTCGTGGACCCACGAGCCTTTCTGTTCTGTTCTTGCTGTTACCGTTGTGCTCAGAAAAAAAACTCCAATTCTTACACTGTCAAAATCCCAAGAGGTGGTTGTTTAAAGGAAAACAGGAACTTCCCCAGGCCTCAGCTTGTCTCCTTGTCTCTGTTCACTGTTTCCCATTCCCTATTCCCACTGCTGCATTTCTTCAGGTTGTTTGTGGACAGCAAAGGGGGACAAGCGAAATCCCCAGTCACGGATGCACTGACAAAAAGACCAACAGTTGGTAGAGTCGTGTTTCCTTTTGCTGCCACTTAGAGAGCTCAGGAATGAAAGAAAGTCAACCTGGAACAGTATGGTAAAGCGAAGCCTACTTCAGGTTTTGTTGGAGCACATACATCTTCCTGGCATTGACTTTGCTGCTCTTTTTTCTTGGTACTTTGAACCTCTTTAAAGCTAGACACACTCAATTTATTTAAAATTAATAATACAATTGTCCTTAACCTCCTCACTTCCTGCTGTCATCTGATGAGGTTTTCAATGATAGGTGTTAATGCAAGAGGCAGAAATAAATCTTGTATGAACTGCATAATTCAATTATGCTCTTGAATCTGTAGAACTGGCTGGGGAAGGCACCATAGACACTCAACTGATTGAAGCATTACTGTTCCCTACAGTCAAAATTAAGCTTCCAAAGTAAGATTCTTTAAATTAGAAGCCAAGTGTGTTGTTTTGTTTTTAGTTTGTATTCTCACCTGAGTCCTTTGAAGTTCTAGGGGGTTTTTTTGGTGTTGATGTTTTGGGTTGTGTTGTTTGTAGGTTTTTGGTTTGGTGGTTTTTTGTTTGTTTGTTTTTAATAAAGCTCTAAAGTTAGCTGCTTTCCTTTCAAAAGTGAGATTCTGCTGGGTTTGCATGGCTCCAAGAATCTGGTTCTTAAGGAGAACATGAAATAATGAAAATGGCACCTTTCTTTGAACTTGAATTCATTCTTGTTTTTTAAATGTATTATTAGTTTCAGAATTAACAGCTCGATGGCAACCAGCAAAAGAAACATCTGAGGAGGAAAAAAAAAACGTCAAAAGTATTTGTTGACAGATTTGGGCAAACAAGATGTTTGAGTCTGTCTGGGACCTCGTTTCTTGATGTTTTTCTTGCAGTCATGAGGACAGAAGCATTTAAATGAGATTTTAGATGATTCATCATCTGAATATTCAGTATAAACTTTGAGTACATCCCTCTGGCCTTTGTTTCACAGCCCCATCCTGTATTATGTTTTAACTGAGACAACCTGCTTCACGCTAGTTACAGGTGAACTGATATTTCTAGTGCCAAAGCCCTGTCACGTGAAGTCAGAGTTACCATTTCTGTTTGATTTTTCCCGACTCCGATGCCAGACACAAAGACCTTTCAAACCCACTGATTATGTGTCCATTCAAAGTGATTATTAAAAGGAAACTATTAGACTCCAGTATCAGCTTACAACAACATCCCTAATACCAAAGCTTTTTAAGAAGAGCTTTAAAGCCACCTGCTCACCAGCCTGGCTCTTGCAGATTGAATGTTTGCCTCCAACATTGTGGTTGTAAATACTGTTCTTAGAAGCATCTCAATGAGAAGGACTTCAGAAAGCATTCAGAATACATTTGATAATCGTTGAAAGATAAAAGGATGCTTTTCCTTTTGTTACGGACACGAATGCACACTAGATATGACTGCTAGCACAAAAGCGAACTGCTGCAAATGTCAGTGTTTGATAATCCTAGAGAAGATTGTTTCATAGCCATAGTCTAAACTACAAAATGCAACATCTTGGATTGATGGTTTTAATTTCACACTAGAGGAATATGGATGCAACAGGAGCACAGAAGGAAAGAGCATAGATGTATCCACAAAGACAAGAAAAAAGTGTGTGTGGTTGGGCTATATTGTGAATATCAATTATATGAATCATAGAACAGTTTGGGTTGGAAGGGACCTTCAAAGCTCATCCAGTCCAACCCCTGCCATGAGCAGGGACATCCTCACCCAGCTCAGGTTGCTCAGAGCCCCGTCCAGCCTGGCCTAGGATGTCTCCAGGGACGGGGCATCTGCCACCTCTCTGGGCAACCTGGGCCAGTGTTTTACCACCCTCATTTCTAAAATTTTCCTTCTCATTTCTGGCCAGCCAGAGCTGAACACAGGACTCCAGGTAGGGTCTTACCAGAGCAGAGTACGTTAAATCCATGTCAAGGATAAATATATTAGGTACAGTCAGTCTGTACCAAGTGCCCTTCATAGCCTCTAATAACCGTTTAAAAACAAAAATAACTGTTTTTCAGCAATGACACCAAAGTCTTGCCTTGCCTGCAGCCAGTAAAACTGCAAGCAATTTCACACATCATGTTTCCAGCCTCTGTGCAGCATCGGGGCTGCCCAAGGCCCCTGCCTTTTCTGCTTTGAAGCGGCAGCCCTCAAAGAGGAGTTGTAGCAGCACTCAGCAGTGAAGCACTTCATCTTTTTTTGGGTGGTCCTGCTTCTCATGCAAGGCATGTTGGCTTCAAAAAGTGAATAAATAAAATTAATTTTACTTATTGATTACAGTCACTGCATACAAGTAAGTTGAAATTAGGACTTTGCGTACATCAGCAGTTGATCCTATACCAATAAGATGTTACTTTGATTAAATACCATAGACTCTCAGCCAGGCCCATGGCAAACGCAAGATATTATTCTTATGATAGCAGTAGAAGAGAAGGATGGTAGTTTAGAAGAGCTGAAAGCCTGGGGTTATTTTCTGAATGAGTTAATTTTGGGCTCCAGTCCAGCAGGCTGGGTGCAAAAGCAATGTTGAGCGTAAGCAGCCCCTTGGTCTCATTTGTTCAGACTCAGTGCCTTATTCAAGATTGAGTCTGAAACCCTGTTTTGCAGAGTTTGCTTAGAGGTAAGTTTACATAATACACATACCCCTTTACAGTAATTTTAGCATTTCTTCAGATGTATAACTTCAGATCCCTACCTCAAAAACTGGAGCTTTTGTGATAGTTTATATGCGTTACAACCAAATAATTAAATAGGATGTGCAATTCAGAGACCTTTTTTCTTTCCTTTTTAGAGATTCCAGAGTATCAGAAAATAAGGAGGTATATTTATCATAATTTAGTAACTCCAGAAAACGTGACAGCATATAGTTTGAGCTCTAGTTTAGCTCCACATCACAGTGTATTTTGCTGTCAGTTCAGAATAAATTTCCCAACATCCTTCTACAAATCACGTTTTGAAGCTGTTTACCTTTATCAGTCTCCAGTCATCGCCCTCCACATTCAGATGTGAGCAGATGAATAAAAGGAGCGCTCGCCCGAGGACGCTGGGTTGAACTCGGCGTGATGCATTTTCAAAGCAAGCGTATCAGTCATTCCCCGGCATCTGATTTTGCCAAAGCAGAGGGTGACGCACGTCAAGTGCTTTGGTAGCTGTTTGCCAAGGCCATTCCGGCAGACGAGACGCTGTTGCTGCCGGCCCAGGGATGCGCGGTAAATTCAATCCTGTTGTTCTTTCTGGAATAGATTTTGACAGGACTTGTTTTGACTTGTGCTCTGGAGAAAGGATTGGTTTCCTTCACTAGTCAGGTCTGTTTTGATCTTTTTTAATATGGCTGTTCCCTTCCAAAAGAAGACTCGCACTGATAGAGCACTTATAAATCATAGCCCTAGCTGCCCTTTTTTTTTTTTTTCCTTTTTTTTTCCCTGCTAGCCTACAATTCAGTTTTTGTTGGAGTTACTTAAAGCCAATGAATCTAAGCTTTTAGCATGCAGGCATTGTAAGAAATATTAAGTCCTGTGGATTTTAAATGAATTTCAGGCAGAATAAGATTGTAATTTGGGATGTAGACTGACTTCAGAAGTTAATTCAATTGATGTGGCAGAATAGTAATTCAGCATAATGTGCTCATACCATTAGACTTGCACAGAAAAACACTCTAAATAGCTATAATGAATAGTTTGGATTTTGAATACCTAGGAGAGCAATTTCACCTTGAATCATAACCGGCATCTCTCAGAATGCTTGTACATTACAAAAATTCAAAAAGGTGTATGAATGCAAGTAAATTTCAGTACTACCCTGGGTAAAATTTAATTTTAGTGGCACTCAAATACTTCTGAAGATGTAGTGGTAAAATCTGCTTTGACCTGCATCGCTGTGGAGGAAACTGTAACTGATTCAAGAAATCTGCATTAAATTGTGCATAAAAACTGGAGGGAGAGTTTCCCAAGGGGCTAAAATGTCAGTCTTTTTTTTTTTTTTTTTTTTTTTTTTTTTTTTTTTAATGGAATGTAACTGCTTAAAGAGCTTGATTCTCACCTACTTCATTCCAAAGTAATTTAGGTACCTCTAAAGATGCCCAGAGGAGCAGTGTGGATGATATTGCTGCTTCTCTCTCTGCTCTGGGTTCAGTCCACCACCAACACAGACTGCTGCAGTGTTAGTGCCACTGCAGTGGCAAGAACACTGCTCTCTGTAGTTCAGTTCTGTAGCTCCAACAAAAGCAAAGGCTAAATTCTCGGCTATCAAAGTCATATTCTGTTTTAATAGATCCAGTGTTTGCAGCCATGTCAACATTTGGGAGCTACATAGCTAAATCTGTTCACTAATGAAAGAGCTACACTGTATTTTTGGTAGGAGCTCTCAATCTCATCTCCTCCTATCTAGCTCCTAAGCAAAGAAGTTCAGTCTAACAAGTTAAGAGTTTGTGTGTAAATGTACAGTCACATTGGCAAGTATATTGGCTAGTATATTAAACAAAACAAACAAAAGCCACACAGGCAAAGAGCTTGTGGTGTGCATTGTGCATGGCTGTAGAATTATATGCAGAATCTGTATGTGGCATTTATTTGGGATGGAAATCGTTGGTGTATGGGGTGGACTTGTGTGTAGAGGTGTAAGACATGCAAAAAAAAAAAAAAAAGGTGATACTGATTGGGAAGTTCTTTTTTTTTTTTTACTTTTTTTTTCAGTGACTACTAAGCCTTATCTGTAAACAGCCTTGCTTCTGATTAGGCCTAATCAAAGTGAACAGGAAGGGTTTGATTAAAACCAGTCATTCCTTTATTCTTGGCTTGTGTAATGTGAAGCCAGTCAGTCCAATCCTGAGCCTAATTAATGTCTGCCAATCTGAAGCAAATAACCTCCCTCTTTAATATTATGACTAATGTGGTGGTGACTTGTCAAACATGCAGGAATGTGCCTTTATTCTCTTGAAAAAATCTCTCTGTGCTCACACAAGTCGTGTGTGACCAGAGCAGTCGCTGATACCTATGGAATAGATCAATTCTGGAGGTATTTGTTAGCTCTGACTCCTCAAGGAAGCTTTGCACGACTTTGACAGTGTCTAATACGGTAGTTTTTGTAAGGACAATCCAGCCATCCTGGTTTTTCTGCAAAAGAAATTTGCCTGAGTGATCATGTCATAATTTTAGAAGCTTTCTCTCTGAATTTTTCACAGAAATCAGATCCTTCAGGCACAAGGTAGCCTCCCAGGCAGTCTTTTTCTCATTGCTGTGAAATCAGAGCTGCACGTAATGCCCTAAGGGTGTGTGCAGGAGGTAAAATCCAGAGGTGACATCAGGTGCTTCCCGAAGGGCCTGAAATATCACTTGAGATATTGAATATCACATGCTGTCCTGTGCACGTATTTTACTCAAATCTGCTTTATGATATCTTGCAATGTGTGTCAAGGTGTTGGGGAAAAGAATTGAAGCCTCATGTTTTCTTTATTAAATTAAAAAGAATACTCCACAGAAGACCAAAATGTTTCTGAGCTTGACAGTTGATCTGAATCTTGAATTGCTAGAGGCGAAGGTACTGGTCATAGTCTGTGTATGGTCCCCCATCGTTTTGAGCTGCTGTACTCCAAAGCAGTGCCACTTCCTATATTATATTCTTCCTATCTGCCAATTCTTTCTCTGCTTGCTCATCTTAAACAGATCCAGAAATGGATCTGAAACTACTTTAGTGAGCTATCAGAGCACTATGCTGGCAATTAGTCACTCCTAATTAGCTGGTTTAGCCTCAGGTGGTCCCCAAGGGAAGGGGAAATGGATTGAGTGGCAGGCATGGGGAAGAAGCTCAAATGTGGTGAACCAAATCGTGATCTGGAGGGCCAAGTTAACCTTGCAGACCACAGGAGGAGCCTGCTGGGACCGCTGCTTCGATAAAACACCTCGATTTGGACAGTTTGAATACCACTTGCTGTGTAAAAAAACAAGCAATGGAAGAAGCAGATCCAATGCAAAGTTTGAATCCTGTTTTTCTTGGGAACATGTACAATATCTTCAGATCCTGTATATAGCATCACCCCAGACAGGGCCCTTTGCCAGCCTGAAGTCTTTGTGGGACACCATCTCCTGTCAGTGCCATTTAAGCCAGGCTTTTTTTGTAGTAGAAACTGTAGTTAGTGATGATAGCTGGTGTTTCTGTAATGTTTTGCATTTGAAAAAACACAGTAGGGGTAATTTTTTTTTTTTTTTCCTCTTCAAGACACCAATGGAAAGGTCCAAAATAGAGAGAGTTGGTTAATTTGGGAAAGGATCCTCAGTGTTCATTTTCCTTTGCATATGCCCAATGATTTCTTTCCATGAGACAAAGGCAGGAGAAGCACTCCCACTCTGCATTACAGAAGGCTGCCTTTGCATGCATAGTTCTCTAAGCAAGTCCTTATTTTTGTGATCGCAGATTGGAAGTGCAGTATGTTCCCGTCTGCTTGTTTTGGGCTGGAGTCTTCTTTGGGAAGATCTTACTTTGCAAATATCTAATTGCAGCATAATGTGATTTTTCAGAGTCAGGAAATATGCTTCAATCTGTCTGTTCTTTTTTCTAATCAGATTCCTGTCCCATAGAAAACAGCTGCTGATACCTGCATATGCTTTGCTCTATGAATAATTCAAATCAAGATTTGATTTAAAGCTTGCAGCACTTAACACTAGTCAACAGAATAATTATGTGATTGGTGCTGAGAGAAACTAGTGTCTATATTAAAAGGAGAGAGGAGCCAATGCTAAAAGTTAGATTAGCAAGTTAATTAGTCCTGACTCTGCCATCATTGACCTTCTGTGACCTTGTGGTAGAGCTTTTGACTGTCACATTGGTGTGTAGGTGTTGAAAGAGGGGTATTGTTTTGAAGAAAAGAGTCTATCATTTCAAAAAATCCCCAAAGCCTTGTAAGGTTTATCTTATTCAAGTTTGTTGTGCTTTCAGCTGTGTCATATATTAGCAGGTGATATTTATAATGCTAATTGTAAAGTGTTACATTTAAAGAACTTAAAACACTGACTTTTTGGAGGAAATTGGTAGAAATGGCAGCAGGAGAGAGAAAGCTTGAAGTTTCTTCACTTTCTGGAAGTACCAGAGTTGATGAGTTTTTAAACACACCAAAGTTTAATGAAAAATCCAATTCTTACTAAGCTCTGCTCTTGGTCTCTGAGGCTGTCGCTGTTTGTAATGGATTATGAGAACAATGTCATTGAACTGAATTCCTCTTTAATATGCCACAATTGAAAGGATGATAAGAACACTTTCACATTCCAGAAAGCTTTTTGATTGTAATAACTTTAATAACTTTAAATTAAGTTATGGATTTATATTAAAATGTGCAAAATTATGAGGTCCCCACATCACAAAGTAGTGCAAAAATCATTAGAATGACTTTGCTGTGCTGATGGATTGAGCACGAGATGAACACTGGCCTACTGCTAAAAAGGTGAACCCTATTAAAATGATTTTTAATAAACTTTTAAAATGGTTGCCATTTTGCTATTCACATAATTAAAAGGGAGGCAAAGCTACTCACCCTTGTAAGTAAAGAATAATCTTTGAGCCTCACAACACTTTCTCCGGTCTTTTTTCCTTTGCAAACACTTGGAATACAAAGTTAAAACTTGCAGGTATGGCTGTCATAAATTTTAAGTTAAAGGCCATGAAGGTTGTAATGCATGCCAAGAGGGCAAAACCACTACTTTTCCTATTTCAGATTTTTTTTAACCTGGCTTTCAATCTCTGTGAGTTTTGTACATGCCAAGAGTATTTCTGTTCTCTAAACTAGTGTTTCTGAATATCTGTTTAGACTGAGCAACCAACACGATCGGTGTGTTAAGTTACCCATTTTACAGCCCTATTACAGTGCCCGGGTCCTTTGCCCTCACATTGAGACGCTGACAAATTTATAATCAGGAACTTTTCCAGCAAACCAGCAATGCAGCAAGTTGAACACTGTTAGTGAAACAAAACTCCTAAGTATATTTGGAAGAACACTGATGACTAGACTAAACAATCCAGAACAAATGGCTAGAGTTTTGAAAGGTTAACAAACAAAAACAAGTAACAAATCCAAGCCTTTTGGAATATTTGTAGCAGTGATCTATTTTTTTATTGCAAACCTAGCACAAGTAGGGTTGCTATAATGTAGTGCTTTGCATATTAGGGGCAATGATTTAGATGCTAGGGGTGAAATGCTGGTAGGAAGTCACAGCACTGATTTGTAAAAAATCTGGACATTTCTGTAAAGGCACCCTGAGCTTGCCAGTGCCTGCTAGGATTTTTTTTTTTTTTTTAAGGGAACACATCAAGAGATTGCAGAGTGCTTCCCACCTAGTTTTAACTCAGCACAAATAACATTGTTCTGTAAACAGAGAAAAATCATATCTGCTCCTGGAAATGGATTTAATGTAAAAGCTTTGAAAGTAATTCTCTTCCTGAGTCCTGCCAGAGGAGATCCTTTCATCTAGCCTTGCTCCTGCTCCAGCAGCTTGCAGTGGCTGCCTGGCTTGCAACAAACTCAGTGCCGAGCACCTTCTGGATCGCTCTGAAAGTTTTCTTTCCTTCACCTCTGGTGCTTGGTGTGGATGTGTCCCTGCCCCTCTCCCAGCTTGCCGTGATGCTCATCCTCTCCCTGTCCCATCTGAATTCGGGAAGTGTCTTTCCGCACAGTAGTAAGGAGCGCTCTTCCTTTTCTGCTACCACTTTTTTCCACTTTGTTGTCTACATTGCAGCCAACAGGACAGAGCAACTTTCCCCCTTACTGCCCAGCCGCAGCTCTTTAATCGAGACATATGCTTGTGGGGCGAGCAAACACTTCTGCTGTCAGTCACTGTTTTCCTCACTACACAACTTAACTCCTAGCCAGCGTATCTGCCTTAATTTCATTGAAGCAACAGCTTCTTTGTGTCAAGGGCACATCAGCTCTGTGCTATGCTAATACATCAGTGTTGCAAACAAGGGCAAATGCAGATATGGGATTTAAAAGAGGGCTAATTTCCTCAGAGGTGGTTGTTAAAGATCGCATAATGCCAAGCCATATGGCTGGGAACCTTCACACAAAATGAATTCCGTCATAATCTGCTAGGGTCCGCTTGCTGCCATTTTCCCAAGGATCTTTTTCATGTTCAAAGAATCTGTGATATTCACTGAGCAATTCCTGTGCGCAGATCTGGGAAAATAAGTATACCTGCTGTTCCTAGTGTTTCCTTGTCAGATAAGTATACCCTTATAGCAGAAGGATTTTTTTGTTCTGCCATTAGAGCTATCATGCCAAAACAATGAATAATGGCTCCTACAGGAAAGGCATGACAGTCAATTATCTGGCCATATATACCAAGGTGAACGCAATAGGTCTTGCAATGTCTCCAGCGAAATATTTGGGTACCTTTGAGCCTTCAGTAGCCATAAACTGGAATTACTGCAGTAACTTTTCAGCACAGTGCTAAAACTCTAATAGAATGCCATGTTTTACATTTGATTTTCTATCATATTCATCCTTCAGGCTTTACTGGATTGGGACTTTGTTTAAAGGGCCCTACTTTGTGAATCGTTTGTGGCAAATGTTGATATGACATCTGTTGCTCACTTTAAATTACCGCTTAGTCTGTTGGAATTCATCTTGAAGGCATTTTTGTAATGAAATTATTTTTCATGAACATTAGTACAACCTGTGGGAGATCTGAATAAAAAAGAAAATCCCCCAGTCCTGCCAAGAGAGTAGCTTATGTGCCAGCTGCTTTTATTTTGTTGGTGGGTTTTTTTGTTATCCTGCTTTCTGTGGAATTAATACAGCTGGTTTCCAAGGTACTTAAATAGGTAACAGGTTGTTATAGTATGGAGGAATTCTCCTTGAGAAAAGAGTGAATAATTAAGACTGCTTTCCGAACATGGAACCACTTCCATGACCCAAAAGCTGCTGCATTCAAATAACTCAACCTTGTGGTCTTTATAGGAGATTGTGCCATTCTGTCTTGCAGATATGTTTCCCACTGCATCCAAGATGAGTGAGTAATTTCTGGAGTTCTCTTTTAGTGTAGTCAGTCTGTAGCAGAGCAAAGGAGTTTATCCCTGTGCTCCACGTGAGACTTGCCTTACAGCTATTTGGGTGACAATGGGTGCTTTTTATAGCACCTGTCTAATCAATGTTTTACGTACTGTGTTTCATTCAAAAGTTGTAAATATGACTTATTAAATCATGCTAAACGATTGTAATAATTCCACCCATATGTGAAGGAAACCCCATCAGGTTTGCGAAAACTTTGTGTTAATGTACATCTGTCACAATTTCTTTAGGTACAAATGGATGCAAGTTGCACAGCAGTTGGTGAATATTAACTTTTGGGAAGGGGAATGCTTCTTATGTGTAAGACTTAAAAAGCCATGAAATTTAGAGGGCAGCTCAGTGAAAAGATGCTGGTGGGTTCTGAGATGATATGAAAGTCGTGCAATCTTTGTGCAGATGGCCTTGATCAAAACAAATCCTTTTTGATGCAAGGATTGTGGAGGCTTGATGAGGGAAGGATTTCTGAAGGCCTTTTGTGTCCATATGTAGTGAAATTCCTGCAGAATGGATTTGAGGTTTGCACCTGCTATGGTGTTTGGTAATGCTAGACGGCAGCATTAGCAGGTCATGGTTAGCAGAAAGCATTACATGACTGCAGAATAAACCAGAAAGCATCACGCAAGCACAGAATAAGACAGTCACTAAGCTTGGCAGGGAAAGAAATTGGAAAATACTTCTTTTCTGCTTTTCCAGAGCTTAATACAGACATTTCACTAGACAGGTTTTATAGATGGATTTAAATGCTGATGGTTATTAAAAGGACTTTTCACAGTCCATGGAGATCTTGTTTCTTTTTTTTTATTCTGCTGTTCATTTAATTCTTCAAAGTGGTCACAATCAATTTGATCAAGTAAACCTTATGACATTTTGTGTTTTGTTCCACAGAAATACCTCAGGAGCTTTTTCTCTGCAATGCTGAAATCTCCATCGTCTCCGCTGCACATTGACAAAGTGGGGCTCACTCTGTCAAAACACACCATCTGCGAATTCTCCTCCTTCTTCAGGAAAGGCGTTTTTGACTACAGCAGCCATGGGACGAGCTAACTTTTGGGCCAGAACCCTTCTGCCGGGGGAGCGCAGTCAGAGTGGTGCCTTCGCTTCTGTGGTGCGAGAGGAATAGAGGGAAGAAAACAGGTATCTGCCTCCGTACCTGGGGAGTTGCATCCAAACAACTCCAGTTACAGACAGCTACGCTCACTGCTAGCCTGTCCCAGCTCTCATATTAGTGCCTGCATTTTCCCGGCATGGGGTATACAAACATTTTTTTGTAAGTTGCTCTGTTAATACTGTACAAAGATTCTGACTCTCATGCTGCATTTGGATCTGCTCCTTAGCCTGGAGCGCTTCCTTCCCATTTGCTCAGAGGATTTATTCTGGTGGCGCGAGAGCATCTCGTTTGCCGTGGCGGCATGTCGTGCAGACAGAGGGTTTCTGAGCAGCCTTTTGGTTTCTGTCCAAGCTGTTCCTTAAAGAACACTTTCTCTTCTGTTTCCTTAAGCATACTGCGGCATTTAAGGTCATGCTCATACTCCACTGTTGTTTCTTTTTTTTCCCCTCTCAGACATACTTTTTAACTATTTGACTGTATAATTGTATAGTTTGCCAAAGAAGAATTAAAGAGCCTGGATAACTTGAATGTTTACAAAGATTATATGCAAAATGATTATTAAAGCCGAAAGTAACAACACTGGTGACATTTTTATTTCATGACCTAAATTACAGGACTACTAATGTTTTACATTTAATATGATGTGTAAAGATAATGGCGTTCCATTACTAAGCCTAGCAGATTACAATAAGCATTTCTAATTGAAGGAGAAAAAAAAAAGAAAAATTTATCACTATGGTTCACTTAAATTTTGAGATTATTTTTATTATTTTGATTCATTTCAGTGAAAACAGAAGTTAGGGTAAAATTTCTAAACCACTGAAGCCCTATTATCAGCAGGGTAGACTTTAATGCCTTTGGATGTGTGTGACTGTATCTGACCTGGGCATCTTAACACCTTCAATTGGGAGCCAGGTTTTTAAGCTAAATATGGCAAACAAACCGGTTGATTCCCAAACTGGTTTTGCGCTGTGTTTCAGCCATTCCCAGTTTCCCTCGTGCATTTCTGCACTGGAGTGCTGCATTTGCCTGCACTTCATCACTGACAGGGACCTGACCCCATGATCCTTACCATGCCCTGTGCTTGTGTTGTGCCTCTCCAATCTCTCCCAGGGCCTCCCTGTGCACGTATCATCCTCCTGACCAGGAGGTCATGTCCTCCCTTTGTTCCTCACCCTGTCATTGGGCGATGTTCCTGCTTCCCCAGTCAGAAAGTGGAGGTTGGGTGCTTGCTGGGTTCCTACAGTGAGCTGAGGAACTGGAGTTTGATGTTGCTGCACATGTCGATGGAAAATTGGTGACAAGTGTGGGGAGCAGCTGAGGGAAATGGAGCTGTTCAGCCTGGAGAAAAGGAGGCTGAGGGGAGACCTTATCGCTGTCTGCAACTGCCTGAAAGGAGGGTGTAGCGTGGAGGGGGTTGGTCTCTTCTCCCAAGTAGCAAGTGATAGGAGGAGAGGAAATGGCCTCAAGTTGCACCAGGGGAGGTTCAGATTGGATATTAGGAAAAAATTCTTCATGGAAAGGGCTGTGAAGCACTGGAACAGGCTGCCTAGGGAAGTGGTGGAGTCACCATCCCTGGAGGTGTTTAAAAGACATGTAGATGAGGTTCTTAGGGACATGGTTTAGCGCCAGAGTTAGGTTATGGTTGAACTCGATGTTGAGGGTCTCTTCCAACCAGAACGATTCTGTGATTCTTCACTTGGCTGTATTGACCCTTGTGACCCAATAGGAACGCTTCAGAGGCAGAGACTGGGCATGGTATTGCTGGCTCTCATAGTGGCCTGGGAACTTTGACCCTAAATCTCACTTCAAAACCAGAAAGTCTTTTCTGTGTCTCCTTCTCCCTTGGCCTGCTCCCACTCCTGCCTCGTTGCAATGTAATATGATAAAGAATTAATGCTTAAGAATTTTAAATAATGAATTTTGCATAACCATAGAGTATTATTTCCTGTGTGCAACTTCTGTGAAAGACTTGGCAGGCCAAGAAATGGCAAGCTGCTTTGTCTGTTGCACAAACCCAGTTTCTGCAGATGTCCTACCTGAAGAAAAACCCAGTAGTGGCAAGTGCTTTTCCATGGTGAGCAGTGCAGAGCCTGATGAGCACACCCCGTCGTGCCACGTGGCAAATGCTGGTCTGTGAGAAGGGTTGAGCGCACAGGACTCCCAGAGGTAAGTTCCATGCTTCGTGTCACGTTGGATTTGGAGAACCTGTTTAAGTAAAACACAACTAGACAGAGAGTGAAGTCAAGTGAAAAATATTAATATTCATATTTTTCACATTCATTTAAAAGAAGACTTGTACTCGGTTCCTGTCTACGGTACAAATTAATTCAGAGAGGACCAGATGCTCTAGTGATTATAAACCTGCCAATAAAGTGGCTAATTTATGTTGGCTAGTTTATCTGGCCTGAAGCATTAAATGTGTATGTAGCAAATAACAAAGTAAAGGCCGATTAATCGCTCTGTTTAAGATGTCGTCAAGTTAAAAGCTACAGAAACGCAAGTGTAAGCATGCAATTAGGACCACAGCCCCAGGCTACCAGCTTTTCCCACCTTCTTATGTATCCTTCAGTGGTACCCACAGTTTAGTCAATGACTGCAAGCTTAGGCTGGACTAAGAGGCATCTTTTAACAATTTCATCACTAAAAATATGATGGCTCTTATAACCTACAGTCTTTAAATCCACACTTCATAAGAAGTTTTCAACAGAAACTGAGATGCATGTTGAAATTATTAGCTATTTTCAAGGTGTTCAAATGGCATTTCTATAAAGGTATCTTCAGGCTCTAAAATTCTTTATGAATTTTATTTCCAAAATATTAGCACTTTCAAAGACATTGTTAAAGTCATCTCCAGGACTCATACGGTGGTTGTTGTTGTTGTTATGTTTGGTTTTGTTGTTTGTTTGGTTTTGGTTTGGTTTTTAGGTTTTTTTAAGTGCTTCTGTAATTGGCCTGTGGGCTTCACATCAGCAAAGTCCTTAAGTGAAACCTTAACTTCTGTGTCAGGACTTTTTACATTTTAAGTAATGCATGTATTTAAGTGCTTTACTGAACTGGGGTCATCATTCCTACCCATGTAACTGAAGTTATGCCTCCATTTAAGTCACCAAACCATTTGGTTCATATCCTTGCTGACCCTGCAGCAATTTGTCATCGATAGTAGTGCACAAAAAAGGCCAAAAAGCTCACTGGAGATGGTGCTGGGCTATTTTCTGCGTGATGACTTGATCAAGATGCAAAAAAACTTTGGGCAAAGCCTTCTGGTTGGTCTTGACTCTCCCCTCCTTTAACTGGAAGTGCCCTTCCTCTGAATATGCTGCTTCTTACAAGAAAGAGGTAGAGCAGTTGCAGATAAAATGAGGAACTGAAAGATATATATAGAGAGATATATAGATATATGTAGATATAGATAGATAGATATAAAGCTATCAAGCACTGAATATGTTACTCCAGACAATCAGACCCAATCTGTCCAGTTTAATCAGTGGTCCTTTGAAAGATATCGTAGAATTTCCTATTTACTGTCCATGCGACCTACCCTGTATATCAGAATAAGAAATGCATTTGTACTAGACTGTGATAAAGCTGGAAATTTTACATGCTGTCGCCTTGCTGCTTTATCTCTTCACTGAAGCCTCAGAATTGGAAGAAATGAATTACTTTTCACTTAGCAAGATTCTCGTGTCCACGCCTGGGTTTGTTTTCTCTGTGTTTTATTCAATCCTGGGAAAAAAAATACATTTGATAAGCTAAAGAGCAAAAATGTATTGGCTCTCAGTCTCACCATGGGAAACAGAGGATGTTCTTTTGTGGGAAAGTCTTCATGAGCAATTAAGATCTATGGAGTTGCTTAGGCCTCGAGATCCAGGTCAGGGGTTGAAGTCTGGTTATATTTTCTTGGCAGACCTATGAAGTGAATTTTTGATATACTGGATCCTGCCACTTTTTTTCTTTAATTGTTGTTTTATTATTTCAAGAGAGTGTTTTGTTATAATTGGTTGCAGACCAGAATGCTATTGTGGATGCACTTTTGTCAAAAGAATGACAACAAAGTCCATCAGAAAAGAAACTCAAAACTAAAACAAGTAGGGAGAGTGAGCTGTGACCTGAAAATGGGGGGGGGGGGGGGGTTGGCTTGGCTTGCTTGCTTGTTTGTTTGTTTTGTGGGAAATCTGTAACATTCAATCACGCCATCCCATCTGCTTCAGTTAAATCAGGAAAAGATCTTGTCCAACTGGGCAAGAATACCACATCACAAAAGATATTGTTCTTTTGTCTTCCTGAGATTGAGTTTTAAAACAGTTTTAAAAGGAGCGGGTGTGTGGGGAAGTCTTATTAAGGGATCAAATTGACGTTTGATAAAATGGAGGCAAGATTTTGGACTAGAGGCTTTAGTCTTGTGTCTCAGCAAAAAATGCTAGCGGCAGCACAGGGAGCCCTGTTTCTAGTCTGTTCTTTATCATTGTGGGTTTTTTATAAACACTGACATTTTTCTCCAGTGTCATGATGACAGCTGAAGTGTGAGCTCCCCGTAGCACAGCTTGTGCATTCACACAGAGTTTCGGCAGCATTTTTGTTGTTGTTTTTAAGAAATCAGTCTTAGAAAAAGAAACAGGTCTATGAAAAAAAGTCTACAGACTTTTTCAAAGTCCTTCTTGGTTTCTTTTGATAGCTTCTTTTATCTTATAACAGTTTTGTTTGAATGGCTTTTTCTCATTCTTCATAAGTTTTCAATTCTTTCCTTTCTGTTTTCTTGTTTTACAGACAATTTAGAAGAATGCGCCGGGAAGAATTGAAGAAAAAGAAAGCCCTTTATTATTTGAAAAGAGGTAGTTATCTCATCCTCTTCTGATCTAGCAAAGTGGAACACGAGTTTTTGATCTTTTTACATATTTTGAACTTCTGAGCCTTCAAAGGTCTCGCATGCTACAGCTTTTTGGGGCATCGTACTTTTTCATGAACATTCCTATATTCTTTTCCATTGTAATTAACATTTGACATGAGCCTTTCTTCAAACAATGTGTTTGAGGAGAGAGAGCCTTCTACTTAATGGTACCTCCTTGTTTAGGTCAGGAGGTCTTTGTGGGACTCTGACTTTTGTCAACATCCTTGCCCAACAGTGTATTTTCTCCACGTTAACCTATTTTAATGTTACCTTGAGATGGGGGTAGTACTTACTCTGTAGTAATCTGTTTTTCTGTTTCCTTAAAATATGGATGAGAGACCACTGATGGAAACGAGGTTTTATTCACCGTCTGGAAAAATCAGTGGTTTTGGTATTGTGAATTACATCAGAAGTCAGAATCTCAAAAATGAGGGACGAAAAAAAATATTATTGTGTGACCTGGGAAATCTCAGTGTGTTTTCAGGACTTCTGTGTCAGGCTTGTCTTTTATTCCCAAAAACGGATAGCTAGGAGATGCGCGGGTTGGAAGTTATTCCTTTTCGTGGTGCAAATGAGCATACTAATAACAAGCGCTGCAAGAATTGTTCTATGGAAACTGAAATTATCTGCGTATCAAAGCACCTGTTCTCACTGATTTCAACATGAGACAAGGTAATGTACTACTACCGAAAAAACAAGCCATGACACATTTCTGTCTATAGCCACCTCTAATTCTTGTCATGTTGGTGCTTGAATAACAGGGGAAGAGCGCTGGACAACACAGGGGCAATACAGCCCTCTAACAGGTTAGTTTAAGACCATGTGAGCAATTAGATACATATCTCAGTTTGTCCTATACTCACATCTGTCCAGTTTTGAGCTTGGGAGTGTTCATTAGTGCAGCGTGGTTAAAAGAAATTGCCAGTTCTGGAAAGCAAGCGCTTCCAGGAGGTACGGTGGACGCCCTCTGTGCTCCGACACGAAAAGGTTGCTCAACAGTCTGTGAAATCAGACGCTTGGACAAGCTTCCAAGCTGCCTGAGCGTATTGATTCTGGCACCAGCTTTCATAAGCAGGTGCTGAGGTTTATGTGTCCAGATGAAGTTACCTCTTAACATCTTAATTATATGCCAGACTTTGGCTTTATCTGTTGTGTCAGTAGCACTAAGTGTCATTAGGAAAAGCAATGGAAAATGGAAGCAAGCCAAAAAAATTGCAAGAAAATTATTTTTAAAAGTGCTTGTTCTAAAAACACATATATCACAAATTTGTTAATCTGTGGTAACAATAATGTTTGCACAGCATTATCCACTGAGTGGAATCAGTATTGCTCAAATGGGGCAAGCTCACCTGCAGGTAAGAGCATTCTTCAGCACAGCACACCTCACGTGCAAGAGGATTTCACTTCCCTGGTTCTCTTTTAGTGGTGGAGCAAGGTTTGCAGTGAGAAGTGCTGAGGGTTTCCCAGTCCTAACTGGGACTCTGTTCAAGTGTGTTGGCAATATGTATTTCGTTCCGTGTGAAGTGAATCATGTGGCATTTTTAAGTTGTACTGAGTAGTCTGGCCTTTACCTGCAAGCTGAGGTTTTACAGGGCAAGTGTGCCTGCTTTATTAACGCCCATCTGGTATCTACGTTACACAACAAAAAGCATGGAATAATATTCGCTATACTGTTATGAAGGCTGTTGTAACACCCTTCTAGAAAGAATTTTACAAGGCTGGTAAGTGAAACTGCCTAGGTGATATCCTTGAAAATCAGTGAGGACAGGACCTTCTTGGGTTGAGTGATTTATTATCCAGGTAGGAGAGATTGGGCTGTGGTTACTGAGGCTTCCCAGAGCGCTTAGCGGAAAATTTAGTGTTCAGTGTCTCTCTCCTTGGAGATATGCTGAACTTAAGACAACTAATTTGTTCTGTGAGCCTGTGATTTGTCTTCACTTTAGCCAATATTCACTGTTCAGGTGGAAACTTTAGTTCTGTGGTATGTACCCATTCAAAATGCAGGAAAACTAGTGGTGGCAGGGGGGTAGAGGCAGAAACGGACCAAGAAAGGTGCTGGTGCCACTTGGGTACCTGAAGAGCACCCCTTCCACAGGTTAATCTGCCTGATGAAGCTAATTACTTCCTATGACTTCCCACAAGTTGTGGCAAAGCAGCTACTCCGTGGTATCTCTGTGGGTTTCCAATGATGTTCACTTCCTCTGGTTCTTTTGCTCAGGCCCTTTCTAAAGTGAATCACGTTTAAATTTGAGTTGTTTCAGAGATTAAATGCACATGTGGTGTTGATCCCTTTTCATTCCCTGGGTGTAATTTGTTAACTGTCCCCTTACATGTCGCCAGGGATGTGGGTGGTTTTTGTATTTCCTCTCAGCTCCTCCAGCTTTATGATGTTCGAAACCCCCTGTTTTCACTGTCACATAGAAATGCACCTTCAAGGACAATTTTATATTCTGGTTGGTCTCCAAGTAACCTAAATTTTTCATTCCCTTATTACTAAACCTAAGCTTATAACTGAAAACAACTCTCATCCCTTTTCAAATTAAACCCTTGGTGTGAAATGTCAAGGATTTCCCAACTCTATCAAATGGAGTTACCGAAGCTGGAAACCTATTGACACCAAGGGGTTAACCCATTAGCCGCTATTTAATGTCCTCGGCTTTAATCTATGGAATCACAGCTAGCGCTGTGACTTACTAACCCCACCACAAAAATGTCCAAGGACGCGTGTTATTAGGTATTTTATTTGGGGATAGACTTGGGAGAAAACCAAACTACTTCAGAGCTGTAAAGGAAAACGAATAAAGGGCCTGAGAGTGAAAACCAGCAGTAATTAAAGAGAGATGCGTCCCATGTTAACGGGCCTCGGGGCAAAAACAACTGTTAATTATAAAATATTCCTCCACATTTCTGCTCTCAGTGCAGCTGTGGTGGGATGGTGTGTGTGGTACCTGTTGGCACCACGGGGGCTGGAGCAGACTGGGCAGACTGGTCTGGGGCGGCTGCCTGTGGGAGGGCTGTTGGGTTTGGTCGAGCTGTCCCACAGATCTCCCAGCTCTGGGCACCTTTTCCCCCAACAGCTAGTCCATCTGTGTGACGTGGGATGAGCGTGGGCGAGGGCACGTGGACACTTCGGAAGGCCACGCCAGGACACGGGAGTGGAGGTGGCCTCCAAGGCATCCCCTGCTCCCAGCGATGGACCTGTCGACAGATGGTTTGCATGTTTGAGAAATCAAAGCCAGGATTTCTGCAGACGCACGGCGTACCCCAGAGAGCCCCTCCTTGCCAGCTATTAGCTCAGGTAACACAAATAGGCCAGGGAGCAAAAAAAATGAGCTTTTCCATCTGATTCCATCACCAAATGCTTCTTCCCCGCAGTGTGTGGGGTGGGAGCGAGAGCTATGGCCAGACGGCGAGAAGGACCCCAAGGGTGCGGGTATCCCCAGGATGAGCACTGCCCGCCCCTGCTCCCAGCTCTGCACAGCGATTTGGCTCGTTTCCCTGCACCGCTTCGGTACGGACTGGGAATGCAGCATCGTTTTTTGGCCACACAAATCACGCATTGGTTTACAAACCAAAATGCGAATGTGATGTAACACAAGGAGATGGGCAGGGATTGGGGCAGTGAGTTTGGATTTGCAGACGATGCTGAATCTTCAGGGATTCATGTTTTTGGAGGAGCAGGCTCAAAAAAGACTTACATGTATTGTTTCTTCCTTGCTGAAACACTGATTACATGTAATTCCAGGGTCCATCAGGCTGGAGACTGGCGGTCTCACCTTATGTTATTCAAAGTATCCTGTTTTCCTCTTACTGTCGCCTCATTTTTTTTTTTACAGAAATGCCTTGACAAGTTTTGCAGCAATTTTCCTGACAGATCTGATAGTCCATCTCTGCTGTGGAGGCTTTAGAAGGTATTTGCTCAAGGAGAACGCATTCCCAGTATTACCAATTCTGTGAAAGTACCAAATTAGGATATTAGTTATTAAATTGAACTACACAAATTATCATTTATATCATTACAAATCTGTCTCTACTGAGCAACCATTTTTATGGTGATGATCCTAGTATTTGCATAAAAATTGCAGTACACAAGGTAAATTACGTATTCCAACCTGCAATTTTTGCCAAGGATTTACACATGCAGAATAAATTATTTTCTCCTTCTTAAGCAACAGTAATCATAAGTAATGTGCAGAAACATTCATAACCATGGTCTCACATAAAAGCTACGCTTTTTCCCTCTGTAACCTGCTGTAATTACAGTGTACATCAATTCCTCCATAGGTAGATACACCAGGTTTTTTCCCCCCTTTTTCTCATACAATTTTAATGACTATCCCTGCTTAGAATACAACATTTTAAATTAAAAAATTAAAAATTTAGAAGTAGATTGTTTCCCTGACAACAGCAACAGCAATATTTAATTCCCCCCTGTGTCATTTGTAAATAAATACATACAGTTGCTGATACTAGTGAGATAATGTGCCTGAGGCTAATTGTGCCATTACAAATATTTTGAGCCTGAGCTTGATAATGCAGGTCGTGGTACTTAAATATGTATGAACTGAACTAATTTAACTTTCTTGCTGCTTACCAGCATATTGATAAAACCCTTTGGAATGAGGCTACGTGGACATCACGAAGCAGCAGAGTTTTGCTGGGTTGGGTATTGTGGGGTTTGGGTTTTTTGGCCTCCTGGTGGCAGCCCAAGGGAAGAGGCTGATGTCGGACCATGGAGGGTGTGGAGCAGATCCTGCCAGCTTCCTTCAGCCCCGTGGACGTTGTCTCCTGGGGTGGCTTGGGGCGGCTTGTGCTTGTGAGACACCTCAGACCTTTCAGCACATGCAGTATGTAAGAGAACTTTACCTTATTGTGTCCTGCATAAAGATGGCAGGCTTGGCTCTTTCATTTGTTAACTAGTCCCAAGAGGAGCTGCATGTGAATGGGTTTTACTCAGACCCATGAGTGGGAGCACCCCACAGTCATGTTTGGAATCTGGGGCTCTGCAGAGCAGCCCCACAGTCGTGTCCTGTGCAGCTCCTGATGGTGAGGCTGGGTGGGACGCGGCCAGAGGCAGGGTCCCCACAGGGTGTCTGACAGAGGCCACTGCAAGTTAGTGACTCACTAAGACAGAAAAAGATGAGAAAATGCCAAGATATGTGGTCTAATCCTTATGTCTTGCCCTATGTCTATATGAGAAATTATTTAAGTTTACAAGGTCCCTGCTTGCAAGATATTCTGTCTCTTGTGAACTCAGCTCTCGATTTTGTCCTACCAAGCATCAAGTTCAGCTCTAGTGGAAAAAGTCCTTTTAAACCCTTCGGTGAGCATTGCTCTTAGGCTCAGGACTGCTGGTTTAGCCCGTCAAGAACTTTGGCCAGGCTCTGTGGTGCTGTGCCTCTCAAAGCAGAGCACAGCTTCTGAGGGAAGCAGATTCCTCATCTCTGGGTTGAGCCTCTCTGGGAAGGGGAGGATCGATCTCCTCCTGGGCTTCGGCTCAGCACATTCCCTCAGGCTGGTGGCAAATGAACTCTTGCAACATCACTACAGTGTTGAGTTTGCCTACAGATAGAGAAATGCTTAAGGTACATGTTCTCTTAGATTTCTTATCTCCACTTGTCATGTTCTTGTGTAGCTAATTAAGCAGGTGCTGAGCCAAGTGAAAATTTACCGATGGTGCAGCTGGCACTAATCCCAACTCCAGTGTTAGGAAACCTCTGAGACCAAATTGTGGTTGCTTCCCGCTTGGTGTGGCACCAGCTCATCCTTGCTATGGTTCGTGTGTGTCAGCTGAAGGCTGCAACCAGCACAGCCCACGCAAAGTTGCTTGGACCCTGTGGTAGCTAAATAAGTTTGTTGTTCTCATTGCATCGGCAAAATCTTCAACAGGACTGTTGAGGCTGGTGCAGATCCTCAACTCGCGCCTGCTGCTGGGGCTCAGTCAAAGTCTCTATCACTCTCTACATGTTTAAAGACGTGTAGATGAAGTTCTTAGAGACATGGTTTAGTGCCAGAGTTAGGTTATGGTTGGCCTCGATGATCTTGAGGGTCTCTTCCAACCTAAATGATTCTATGATTCTAAAGTCAGTGGTCCTATGATGTTTTATAGAGTCTGAGGCACTCACTGTGTGCTGTGGGGAAATGTAATCGTGAAAGTGGTGTATTTCAGGGGATGCAATTTC
The DNA here is from genome assembly GCF_036013445.1 of Caloenas nicobarica. Taxonomy (NCBI): domain Eukaryota; kingdom Metazoa; phylum Chordata; class Aves; order Columbiformes; family Columbidae; genus Caloenas; species Caloenas nicobarica. Next base: position 114,812,140 of record NC_088247.1, read on the forward strand.
AGCAGAGCAGAGCGTTGCTCCTGCACGGCTCTTCGCTGGGAAATGGGCTGCCACAAGTCACCTAATAAACCTCAAGGCAACATACCATGATGTGCCGTGATGGAGGGGAGGAAAAGCAGATATAAAGGGAGAAGAAGTGATGAGAAAGAAAAGGCTTGAAAACCTGGCTGTCATGGTTCGAGTCACACTAAAAGGATTATTTGGTTGTGAATAACGGGGTCAGCAATTGTACATCTAACTGGAAGAACCGTATGCTGTCCCATTACAACAAGCTCTACTTAAAGCTTGTTAGATTTAACGTGTTGAAATAATGTTACACACAGCCTTGGTCTGCACTAGTAATTAATGTGAGTACAATTAATCTGAGTGGAGATGACACCTTTTGTCAGCAACAGGTGGTGCTTTCTAGCAAAGGTAAAGCTGAGCAAGCAGGTGAAAGGGAAATCATTAGCAACTTTCCTCTACGATCACAAAGTTTGTCTTCACACCTTGTTACTTCACTAGATGGATGAGCTAAACGCAGAGAATAACAAAACAAGAAAAAGCCTTTCATGAGCTTCTGAAGCCGTTCTCGCTGGTTGAAAGGAAAGCTTTCCTTTGTATACAGTGATATTTCTTAAATGAAATGCTTTGATGGTCCTTGAGGCATTTAGCTCATCTCACAACAAATGTGGAAATTAAAGGAAGCACGCAATTTGTAAGACAGTCCTATTGTTTGAACAAAGATTGACTGCAAGTGCTTTTGCTCAGATTCAGCACACTTAGGCATGTTTATACCTATTACTACTTTGCTGGAGCCTCTGTCAGAAATTGGCCCCCATTTGGGTATTGCACAGGACGCTTTCCATGGCCCAGCCAACCAGCGCTGGCTGGGACTGGCTGGGGACCTCTGCAGAAATGTTGATTAGCAATAAAAGTTCTGCAAACAAGCATTATGCTGTCTCCTTATACCTCCCCTGCTGCTGCTCACAGTCTCATAGTAATGTCCAGAGCTAAAAAATGGATGCTGTGGGCTTCTGCGACTCCTCCGCTGCTTTAAGTTCAGTGTGGTGTTTTTCTGGACACACTCTGCTGTGAAAGTTGGGATATCAAATTGAAAATAGAGGATTTGGCCACTGGTATCCTTTCTCAAGGGATGCTTTTCAGATTGGAGTGCCTGTAGCTTGCATCTAATTCCTCTTGGGCTAAACAGCTTTGCTTTCAGTTCCTGTCTGTGCTTTTGTCTCAGGTGGCATTTCTGCAGGTGACTCGCAAATCTCTTAGCTGGCGAGTGTCATCCACACATCTCAGAGGGGCTCAGGAGGCATTATTTACCATTTCTGTCCTCGGTTCTCTCTTTTTTTTTTTTTTTTTTTTTTCCTAACTGCAGTCTCCTGAGCAGTCTCTGTCTTTTCTCCAGTGTAATTAATTATCTATTCAGGGTGCTGCATAGATTGCCCCAGCAGGGGCTGTTTAACTCAGGGAGGTTTTCCCAAGTGGAAATCCCTCCTCTGATTGCCCTGAGAGGAATGAGCTATGGATTTGCTCTGCTTATGTGGGGTGGAAGGAGAAGCGCTGAAGCCTTCCCAGCACTGCCGTCATGCAGGCACAGAGCTGGGTGCACAATGCACCGCCTGGAAAAAGGATGCAGCAGCAATTACTGCGCTGGTGACAGCCTTGCAAGGGACGTGAGAATTAACAGAGCAGTTAAATCAGGGACTGGATTTGCTGCTCCGCAGCATCACCTGGGAAACCATGTCTTGGTGTTAAGGGACAGGAGAAGGGCTTGGGCTAAACCTTTCTTCCATTAGTCAAGTACTTAGGTACCAGATGTCGTGATACTTTCCCCAGAGCACCCACAAAACTGAAATGAGTCTTTAGGTGCCTTTTTCCTACCCAAACACAATGTGTCTCCTAGCCTAGGGCTACATATCTGATGCATGTCATCCTTCTGGCATCGAGCATTTTGGCTGCGAGCCGACATGGGCTTTTTTGAACACTGTTGGCAGTCAGGTGCTGTGCTGCACTCCTTTGCAGGGAGATGCGTCCTCCCATTTGAAATAGTCTTAAGAAGCCAGCGTGCTCCAGAGATGAAGGGTGCAGCAGGCACACCCATGCATTTTACTTGGCTTAACTCCTTTGTTCTTTTAATCATTCATTATCCAGTTGGGAACAACTTCAAAGTGCTGTTTCTCAGCAAGACACTTTCACCCCTACCACTCAAATATGCCCAAAGCTAGTTTCCTGAAGGACTTAACTTTTTTTTTCTTTTTAAATGTATAGTATTTCAAAGTTGCTTTATGATTAGACCAGGTTCACTAGTAGTCAACTCTATCACGATCCAAATGTGTTTGTGGGCTTCTTTTTCCTAAGCCTGGGTGCAGGCATAAAGGGCTCAGGTGCAGAAGGCCTCCAGGTGCTCCACTGCTCCACATAAAAGAATAATAATGGATGTTTTCATTAATAAAAGTGCAGACCATCACTTATGCACCCTAATCCTGGAGTAATTAAATGGCTGGAGAGAAGGATGATTCATATCAACACTGGCTATGCTTAAACAGTTCTTTTTCTGTATGTTTGAGTGTGTCTTTAAGAATGAATTTGCTTTGTTCTATCTTGTAAATAATTTATTATGCTCTTGCTAAAAAGCTGCTTTCTGGGGAAGTAAAAAAAAAATAATCACTCTATTTGGTTATCATGGTATACCACACAAACCTAAGGTTGACTGCTGAGCATTTCAAAGGGAATGGTGTGAGATTTTGCAGAAGAGCATTTCTGGAAGAAGCAGTCCAAGGCAAGGGGGCTCTCCCTGCAAGGGGAGGTGCAGCTTTGTAGTGGTTTTAGTATTGTGAGCTCCTGCTGCATGTTTCATGGCGCTGGGGGTTACAAAACACCCCAGCGTTGGGAATTCTTCAGTTCTGTGCGAGTATCAGCTTTCATCAAAAAAGCATTTTATTTTCTTTTTACTCCTCATGGCTAAAGAAAAATGGTCACAAATGTGACCCTGTGGACTCAAAAACCCAACAAAAAGAACTCAGGTTGACTTAACATTCATCTCATGATTAATATTTGGGCTGACTCACCAATTTATACTACTTGAAAGGCCAACTTAAATAACCTGTAGCATTTATATACTACCCTTCAGCGGTGGACTGAAAGGCCCTTTCAGATGTGAAACTCTGTCCCTTGTGATATGCTTGTGATAGATTGTTACTGTGAATTTTGGCTAATTCGGTCTCGTTTTTCTATGGTGATTTTTCTTAATTCTGTCTCACTTTTCCATGAGTGATGGACTGTACTTACACGTTGCTCTCGCTGGGATCTGTAGAAGCCTGAAACATCCAGTGATTTCACCACAAAATTATCTGGCTGGGGACTTCACCTGCCTGAAAGTTAATCTGGAGAAGAGCATGTGTACAGAAAAAAACCTGACAGCTGAGAGGTGATATTAAGAAAACCTAGCAAGGAAATCCCCCAGGAAGCTGTGTTTCTGCAGCAAAGCAGAGATGCTCCACGTATTACCCAGGTGAATTAGCTCACAGGTCTTTGAGGATATACTCTTCTTGGGAGAAAATCAGAGTTTGCCCACCTTTCTCCTGCTAACTCTTAAAAATAATCTTTGCTTGACTAATGCTAAGCTGCTTCGAGGTAAACGTACACAGGAACAAAATGTTATTTGCAAGGGAAATTCTGGCAGTAGATGGTGGATGGTGATGTAGGACACAGGGTTGTCATTGTTCTGACCATGAGCTGTCTCTGTGTGTGGAGGTAAGGGGTGGGCTGTGCAGCCAAAGGATGCTCAAAGGACCAGGGACTGCAAAAGCAGCTGGTGCTGATGAGCCTTTCTTCAGCTGATGTGTTGGAATGGATTGACAGCACCTTCTACCTCAGAGCATTTTGGCTGGAAGCGCCCAGAACTTATCTTTTGTCTTGACTGGGCTAGGCTTAATCAGATTGCACCTCCCTCCCTTCTCACCCTTTTTTTTCCTGTAATTTTCTGTATAAACCTTAAAGAGAGCTTCTATGTTTCTATTTGTGTATGAATAAACACCTATTGGGGGAGGTTGGGGTTGTCACCATGAGTTGGCTGGCCCAGGAAGGCTTGGACGTGAGCAAACCCAACCTCACAGCTAATCCCCTGGCCAGACTTTCTCAGCATCTCATCACGTCGCTCTCCTTTCCCCACTTGTTCAGAAATGACAAGCATAATTTTCCACTGAGAGATAATTTATAGGGCAGACAAGCTCACAGCAGCAGTAAGAGCTAGAAATCTCACTGCTATATGGTAAATGTAACACCGATAGCTTGTACACTGATAGTGGCGTCTTTGACTCTACTGTAAATATTTTTTCCTACTACTATTTAGGAGGAAATTTCCCTCCTGCGTAGCTGTGAGCTGATGGTGGTTCAGCAGAGCTCCCTTGTCAAAATCTTGTCGTCTTTTGCTTTGCATTACCACCCACCAACACGCACTCATCTTGTGCACCCCCAACAGAGTAAATGTTTTGGTAATCCCCAAATGCATGACCCTTGTTCTGCAATACTGAGCTTCATTCCACTCCAGTTTTTCCCAGCTCCTCAAGGTTTTCTAGTTCTTCCATTTTAATGCTGTGATCCACCTCTATATTGATGGGCTCTGATTTGCAGTTCATATCTTACTTCCTTATGGATAGTATGTCTGTTGAGCAAACTGTCTCGCCTCTATTTCTCCCTCAAGTGCCCCAGATATAGGCAGTGGGGACCTGCCAGGGGATTTATGCAGCAATGCTCTGAGCATGTGTTCGAGAAGTATGAAATATGTTTATTGGGTTTTAGGATTATGCTTAGAATCAACCCACCTCAGAGCGTATGAAAAAAAAAAACCACAACTGATTTATGAGAACATGCATTTAAAAAACAAAACACAAGATGTGTATGTTTGAATACATTACTTATGCTCTTAGGGCTCGGTTCATGTGCGTGCCTGTATGTGTGCTCCACCACGTGAGTGCAAGCCCATTAATAACTGCGTGCAAATGGCAGTTGCGTGCAAAGGGTTTTGCGGGAGCACAAGGCAGTTCCCTTTGCAACCGAATGTGAGTCAGGGCTGTAATCAGCTGCGTTCGCTTCACACACCCACCTGGCAAACAGAGCCCAGGGTGTGCGTGGGGGAAGGGGTGATATTTAATTCATGTGCGAGCATAATTAAAGCAGATTCAGTCTGCAAAATCGACTTGGGAGAGCGCTCCGATTGCCGCCTCTCTGCTCCTCTTTGAACCTCCTCCTGGATAAAAGCACGAGGCAGAGATGGTGGGAGCTGGGAGAACCTCCCTTTATCTGCTGAGATTAAGCTGTGATTTGCCCACACATCCGAGGTGAACAATATCACTATCCAAATCAGATTAGAGAAAACAGCAGAGACAGTGGCGCAGCCGCAGGAAAAATGGGAAGGGAGAGTTTTGAAAACTGGAGTTCTCCTCCCAGCAAATTAATGGGACAAGATGAAAGAGTGAGATCAGTGAGCAGATGAGGCACAGAAGTTCATAAAATCCTCAGACTTTGGAAGATTTACCTGAGCCTATTAAAATGCAGCAGGTTTTCTTCACCTGGACCATGTGAATGAAGGCGTGATTGGCAGAGCAGCCAAGCCTTTCACCTAAAAGCAAAATTAAGCGGGCCTGAAAAATGAGCGGTGCCGGTGCTTGAAAAGCCCATGTAAATGTCTCTGAGACAAGAAAAGGAGAAGGAATGTGTCTGTGGAGGTGGTGTGAATGCTCAATTGGTGCTATGAACTGTGAGGGTGGTAAATGGCTTTGCTGTCCCGCTAGAAGCAAAGTGCCGCAGTCAGGGTCCACCCCATCACGTCAGCCTTGGCACTGGGAGGTGTGCGGAGAGCAGGGAATGCATTCCGCTTAATATTTCCTAATTATTTGGTCAGAAATGTGGCTTCAGTTTATTGAGACACTCTGAATCACTACTTCACCCTGCGAATAGGAGCTAGGATTTTTCATGGCTGTGCTGTTGACGTTTGCTCACCCCCAGGGATGCAACCATGTCCTTGCTCTGTACAGCAGGACTGTAAATCACTGCAGCAGCATTCACACTGCCAGGACTGGAAACCAGTGAGACATTTATATTTCCCCCTATCCTCTTGTATCAGCTAGGCTTTCTGTGGATTGCTTTAAAAAAAAATCTTAGATCATCTCACTATTGCAATATGTACATTTAACTCAAAAATAATGCTTTGGAATTAGTGTCAAGAGAGTTAACCACACTTCCATGAGAAGACCATTAACACGCACAGCACAGAGGAATACAGCATGGGGACTGGTAAAAATCAGAAGTCAGAGAGCTCAGGAGAGGATCCTATGATGTTTTTCTTTCAAAATCTTAAAAAATTAGAGATCTTCTCCAAGAGTTTATTATGGGCTCCTAGATGACTTTCATTTAGGAGCTGTGGGGTTTGACCCAAATGTTGTTCTTGTTACACCTTAGAGAGACTGCAGCATTAAGTGCATGTAAGCCTGGAAGCTGAAGATTAATCAGTCTTCCCAGAAGTTGACCCAGCTCTAAAGCCAACATGGTCAGAATCTTCTCCCTTGCAGAAATACGGAGGCTTTGAAGCCAAGTTCTTGGTTTAGGACAGGGCTTTGCTCCTCTACGTAGCTGAGCCTGCTGTGGAAAACCAAGGAATATTAGACTACAGGCTGCTTTCCCAAGTTTGTGTTGAAGGTTATTTAACTGGAAGCTGCAGATGAAAGCCTGTATTTGTTTAGTCACTGTCTCCTGGGAAATTACCAGAGTCTTTGAGGAATGCTGTAAACCTCTAGGCAGGCACTTGCTGTCCCCTTGGACACTTGGCAAATCAGGCTTTTAGAATTTTAGGTTGTTTCTAAGAATATAAATAGGAAAAAATCATGTTTGTGAGAACGTAGCACTTCCCCAGAGCACAGGGGTAGCTGAGCCTTGTGGCTGAGGCATTGACATCAACGAGTGAGGTTGAGAACCAGCAAACACCTCAAGCCTGGTGAAACCCAGGACACCAGCAGCATTTTCCTTCTTATTTTGTGTGCGTGTGAAGAAATTAATTACTTAACCAAACTGCATTGCAATTTGATTCAGTCAGAAATTGGCCCAGAAATTCAAGCGGGCTGTGAATTTTTGCTTGCTGTGTCTTCAAGTCCCATGTCTTTCCTGTGTTTGGGTTTCCCAGTGTGGTATGGACCGGCCAGAGGAACTGCTCAACCTTCAGCCCTTGCCAGGGGCTCGGTGCAGCAGCTATAGGCTGACAAAGCAAAGTCTGTCTTAAATACACAACTGGAAGACCTGGAAGTTGCTGGACGTCAAGTGAAATGAGGAGAAAATGTGTTCAGTTTTGGGCCCCTCACTACAGGAAAGACATTGAGATACTGGAGAGAGTTCAGAGGAGGGCTACAAACCTGATGACGGGTCTGGAGCACAAGTGTGATGAGGAGCGGCTGAGGGAGCTGGGGCTGTTCAGCCTGGAGAAAAGGAGGCTGAGGGGAGACCTGATCGCTGTCTAACCTACCTGAAAGGAGGGTGTAGCGTGGAGGGTGTTGGTCTCTTCTTCCAAATAGCAAGTGATAGGGCAAGAGGAAATGGCCTCAAGTTGCACCAGGGAAGGTTTAGATTGGATATTAGGAAAAATTTCTTCACAGAAAGGGTTGTGAAGCACTGGAACAGGCTGCCCAGGGAAGTGGTGGAGTCACCATTCCTGGAGGTGTTTAAAAGACGTGTAGATGAGGTTCTTAGGGACATGGTTTACTGCTAGAGTTAGGTTATGGTTGGACTCAATCTTGAGGGTCTCCTCCAACCAAAATGATTTTATGATTCTATGAGAAACCCCTTTGTGCTGGCAGAGAGGTGGGAAGGTGTTTTTTAGACCTTTGCCTATTGACCGATCTCATCCCAAAGTGGTTTTAGTCTGAGATCTCTAGACTTGCTCTAGTTCAGGCTCTGACCACACTGAGCATTGGAAAGCCTTTCATCACTCGCTCGCTTTGAAATCCAGGTGCAAGCTTTGCTACTTCAAGGTTCTGGCAATGCAGTGTCCTGGGCAGAAACCACCCAAGCGCCTTCCCCCTTTCACCTGCCACTCCTGCTGCCTTTCAACCCGGCAATGGCCCGTGACATCCAGTGACCCCTCTCTCGCAGCAAGATGCTTTGCTGGTTAGTGCCGTGTTTAGGCTGCTCTGCTCTGTTTGCCACCCTAAGTAGCTTTTTCAGAGTTTGGTTAATTAAGCATCTGGGTGCAACTAGCTCCTCAGTTAATTCATTCCCTGCTGAGGAATGTTAATCGCTGGATAGCATATGCTCAAATTTTCCAATATTCCTCTGCAGCACAGGCTTCCAGCAAGCCATTGCTGGTTTTCTGATTCTCCAAGCGTCTTTCTCAAAACCAGTGTTTTTAGCTCAGAGAGGCTGCTTTCCCGAGCACGCCTGGTACCTTGGTGGTGTTACCGTTTTTCCCTACTCTAACAAGTGCTTTCTCGTTTTGTTTACTCCTCCTGTTTCTCTCTTTTTTTTTCCTGAATCTCTTTGGATGACATTCTCCTTTTTTAGCCCAAACTTTCTCATTTCTCTCCTTCACACATAAGCTGACAGTAGCTAACCTTGCTGCCTCCTTGTCTCTTCTTAATGTCATCTGCACCGAGCAGGTTGGGTTTCTTCTGATTCCTGTTGTAAAAACACAACAAGCAGGGACCAGAGCGATATCAGCCTTGCATTTATACAGAGAGGGAAAACACCAGCCAATGTGGCAATTAAAGATCAGGGAGCTGCTTGATTAATGCCCAGCGTAAGAGCTGCACGAAAACATTTGCACTAAGCGCTTGCCGTTAATTATTCATCCTGCCCAAGCAGACCTTATCTCTGGCTCAATATCCCAAGATACAGGGAAGCTGCCAAGGCCCCTGTGGGCCGAGGAGACTGGGAGAGGTGAAGAACAAGGTACCACCTCATGTTTTACTGTCTCCTGCTACTGTGGAGTATCTCGACAGGGTCAAATTGCTGTTTTGCATCTGCACTCTCGAGGCATTTTGTTGCAGGCACAGATTTGTGTGCCTGCAATACATTGCCCATGTAAAATAGGCAACATTTTACATGGGCCTCCTCTGGCAGCAGAAATCATAAGTGGGCTTTGCTGGAATGCATTTTTTCTCTGCACTTTTAAGACTGGTCCATGTAAGGATACAGGTATACACTGAACTTCACACTGAGGAAAGGCAGCATTCACATTGGAGGGGCCAGCAGGAGGAAGCAGGAATGCGGGATGGGGACCTAAATACTAACAAAGTGTATGGTATTTGTATTCTACTACCTCACCCTAAAGAAAGACATGTTAATGGTACCTGTTGCTATTTTGCCCTGTGCATTTTGTGTCCTTTCTCCGCTTCACAAAGTTGGCCACTGTCCACATGCTGACCAGAAGTGCTTTAGTATATAAAATATGTATCTTTGCATCATATATGAATATGAGATGTATAGTTATTGCTTCACCTTGGCTTTAGGTATCTTCTTATGCAACTCTGGCCTGTTCCCCACATCTGCTGTGGACATTTGTTTCCAGTTCCCGTGGTTACGTGAGGCAGGGCTGCACCAAGCTGATGAAGGCTATGAGATCATAAAGGGCTGTCCAGCAGAGAGTCAGCAAAAGGGGGGTGGTGAAGGAGCCCACTTCCAGCTCCCTCGTACCAATGGCACCTCTCAGCTATTTGGAAATCTCAGTTGGTCTCAGGTACAGATTCCCTCTTTATATGCCCCAGGCTGATGGTACCTCACAATTTTTTAAAGTGTTATGTTGTTTCAACCATCTTTATTAATATCTTTGACCTTCTCTCCTGGCCTGCTCTATAAGAGTTTTGGGTTTTCTTTTTTAAAGTTTAAAATAGTCTAACACATCTAATGGATGAGGTGGAAACTTCATTGACTGATTTACCCAGGAGAAATGTGTGAAGCTCATCACACCTAAATTAAATTATATCTTGAGCACCTTTTCTTTGAGTGCTGTCATTTTCCTCCAAGAGGCTGGATAAATTGCTTTTTCATTTTATTTGACGTGGCAAAAAGCCAGACTGGAATCTATCGTTCTCCAAATCCTGAGCAGTGGTGATGGGTCAAAGCAATCTAACATGAAGGTTATTATCACCGAGCTTGTGGGTTAGCACAGTTGAAGAAAATAATGTATTTGCCTGAATTAACACCTAAGTGCATCCTGACTCAGAAACTCTGTTCTCTCAAGACTTTTTTTTGATTCAGGAACTCCTGTGAACTTCATTGATTATCTCAGTCCTTGATTTCCCATGAGTGACGCAGGAGGCAAATTAAGTTTATGGCAGACAGTCTTCTAAAGATTGTGTAAATCTTTATACTAATTCTGTTAATAAAATAGGTGGGATAAGCTGAAGTGGTGCATACTGTGTGAAAGTGGACTGCATAGTCAAACCAAACAGGGGTGAACTTTGACTCATTCATGAAAAAAAATCGACACTAACATCAGAATTTGGGTTTTTTCCTGCCCAAGTATGTGGAAAAAAGATGCTGGTCCATTATTTCTATGGTGATCAGAGGTTTTGCACCACAGGCTGCAGGTCAAGCGCGTCAATAGCGCCATGCTCTGGATCTGCTGCCCCACCAGCCTGGAGATCTCGCACTGCTCAAGGTTTGCAAGGCATCTTACAGGGGGCGATGGGTGCGTTAATGCTCACCTTAGTGACCTTTTAGTTTTGCCTCTGTGAGGTGTACATCAGCCAACGCGCACAGTGTATATCCCCCTTGCAGACCCTGTTTGTGCGTGACAACAGCTGCATGAGCTGAAGTGCCCCACTGATGAGTGGTTATCCTTCTTGTGTTCCTGCTGCCCTCCAAACTGCTCTTCTCCATCCTCTGAAACCCGGTAAGGGACAGAGCACAGAGCTGTGAGGCTGTGTGATGGTGCCAACACTGTGAAACAGAAAAAACAGAATAATAGAACCATAGAATCATTTCAGTTAGAAGAGACCCTCAGGATCATCGAGTCCAACCATAACCTAACTCTAGCACTAAACTGTGTCCCTAAGAACCTTGTCTAAACACCTCCAGGGATGGTGACTCCACCGCTTCCCTGCGCAGCCTGTTCCAATGGCTGACAACCCTTTCCATGAAGAATTTTTTCCTAATATCCAATCTAAACATCGCCTGGCGCAACTTGAGGCCGTAACAGGCAAGAGATGAAACCATTGTTTAGTTCTGCTCCCATCTGGATGCCTTCCTACCCCCAGGCACACACGCATGCACCCCAATTTGTGTGCCGTGGGTATCCTACTACAGGCAATGAGATAAGCTCAATATGCAAGCAGAGCTCACTCGATGAGCAGGTGATTAGTAACTGCATTTGTGCTAGCACAAATTGAGGAGGGAAGATATCAAGCCGTTGTCTTTTAATACAAGAGAGCTTTGACTAGTTGGTTAGGATTTTAGTTTCTTTTGTAATGTGTATATTACAAATTACATATATATATATATATATATATATATATATGACTCCTGTGTGAATCTGGCATACTAAGGAAGTTGGGACCTTAATGTTTGAGCTGAAAGAGGTTGGAGTAATAGAAATGTAAATTATTTCTGATGTCCAACTATTTTTACTCATAGTAGTTTGTGGTTAAAACAGGGTTTATGTCTTTTAATGCACTGAAAATACTACTAGTCTCCACAACAACTGTGAAGCTGGTGAGCATTATTGCCCTATCGTTGTTTAAAATGAATGGATTTCTCTTGGCTTTTTTATAGCTTTTTATGTTGGCAAGAAATGAACAAGATACGTTATACAGTGATCAGATCCAAAGGCTGTTAGAAACAGGGAAAAGATGACCACTGACTGCTGAGCCTTGGATCAGACCCAAATATTTTCTTGGAGACAAGTTGTGTGGCAGTTCAATCCCATTTTGTGTTACGTTCCTTTCTGGTTTATGGTTCTTTTGGGGTTTGATTCAGTAAAGGACCTGATAAGGATCAGAGCTGAGCTAAGGCTGCTCATCCCTCTCTGTATCCCAGCTCCCAGACAAGGATTTGCTTCTCGCAGGACGAGGGTTTTGCTGAAGCCGGGAAGCTACACCAGCTGTGTGCCAGTTCTCCTGTATGGATCCTTCCTACCCTCGGCGCACATCCCACCGTGCCTCAGCACTTGGCTCATCAAAGGTATTATCAGTCCCCACTCCTTTGCAACAACTTATGAACATTAGCAGAGCATAAATCTATGCAAGTTGTCTCCGATGATGTTAACAGCACAGATGCGCTATTCATTTTCAGGCCATCGCTGGCCACCTGCCACTGGGTTTTATGATTTACATGAGGTTGATGGACAACGTGCAAGTTCTCTGGCCAGTTCTGAAGCATCACTTTGAATTTTTGGGCCTTACTTTCCTTTCAGACTTCTCCTGCCCCTCCTCTGGCAAGCTTTTCCAAGGATGGCTGCAGAGTGGAAGGATTGTAGGGAGATTTTCTTCTGAGTCTCTCTTAATTTTGTAATTAATCAGTGAGGTTTCTTTCTGGCTTAGGTTCTTTCTAGCTTCAGTGCCGCCGTCTCATTAATCGCAGCCAGTTAGCACAGTGGAGACGCAGCCAAGTGTCAGCTGGTATGTGCTTTTTGTCTCTTTTGTCGGTATAATTAGAGAGTATTCACTGACTGTCATTTTACTCAAACGTACTTCTTTGTGGTGTTTCCTCTGTTGTGTGGCTCTATCTCATGGCCCTTTGGCTGAACTTTGGCTCCTGCAGTGCGGAAACGCAGCTGGGAGGGAGGTTCGCTGTTGGTGCTAAATAAAAACATGGCTTGGGATATAAAAGTGTTGCTGGGAAGGATTTGCAGGCTGGTGACAGCGTGTTTCCTTGGCGATGCAGGACCCGCTCCCCATGCACAGCACTCAGCTTCGTGACGGCAAGGCAAGCACGTTCCCCTGACGTGGCGAGCGCAGCTGGGGCATTTGGGGTATATTATTAGTGGCCAGGGTGGCCTCTGGCTACTGCAAGGTACATGAGGGGCCACTTGAGGGTTAGGATGTGCAGAAAGAGCGTCCGAGAACCTGAGCACTTGCCATGCCTGGGAATGGCTGGCCAGGAGGGAACAGTCGGGAGCCTTTGCATGAAAGCATAAGGTTCCCAGTTCTGCTGAACGTTTTTTATTATGTTTCTCAATTTCTCAAAACAGCTTGTTTCTGGATGTATGAAATGTCTCACTCAAATCAGTTATGTGGCAAAATTAAACAAGGGTGGGGTTTCTTAGGTGGCCTGTGACCTTAAAAAATGCTGATACCTTATGCATGGAGTCAGCCTCATTTATTCTCCCAATCTGGTACATAAGGCAAGAGCAACCCCTGCCCACTATTAACCAAAACTGAGGCAAGGGAAAACTCAAACCGCTCAAGCTCTTCCCTCCTCCAGCACCAACCCACCGAGCACCTGGGCTGGTCCGCATCCCTCTGACCCGCTGGGGCATCTGCTTGCTGCTCCTAACTCCACCTCTGGTGTGTGGCCCTTTTTATTCCCCTCCTTTTATACCCTAATTTGGAAGCAAAGCCTCATGCAAGGTTGTAAGTTATAGTTCATTTCACTACGTTTTTTTCTCTGTCTTCTCTCTGTGATCAAAGGGAGCAGATGGAAAACTTTGCAAAGAGAACAGACATCTCTGCTCCCCACTGCAAGTCAGGAGGGAGCTCAGGTTTTATCTCTCATACTTTGTGCTGCAGTTAACTGGATTTATCCAGGGGATTTAGGAAGAAAAGATGCTATTGCCAGGCATCTGCATACAGGTAATTTGTCGTGATATGTTTTTGGTGTTACTGATGAGAGAGGGAGATGAACACTTAATTAGGGAATTAACCATCTTTTAACAGATTAAGTTTTCTTTGAACTCATTTATTAAAAAGAAAGTGCTGGGAACTGACAGAAATCTCTTTCCTTAATATGAATGAAAGGCTGAACAGCTAGAATAAAAGACTGGCATAATTACTAGATAAACCTAGGACTAGGCTTGCCTTATAGAAGTACTACTTTCCCTTGTTGTGTCAATCTCGTGTGCTGCTCCTATTTTCTTACCTTCTCAGAACTACTCCATCCAGCCTCCAAGGAAAGGGGGACATATGCAGGTAACCCAAAGGCTGCAGGCACCGATTCTGTCCCCATCACATCACACAGCACTTGGCTCTTCTCCTGACACCCTTCTCTGTTATCTACTACCCATTAGCTGGAGTGATGCAGGTTATAATTTTATGGTACTTGAGCAGTTTTGGGAGGAAACGGGAGCTTCAGCACATGCAGCAGGGACAGGGAGTTGCAGGTATCTCAGGGTGACATGGAAGGCATTTGTCTGAGGCAGTGCTACTTCTCACAGCCATATCCTAAATTCCACCTCAAATCTTTAAATCAGTCAAAAGCTAATTCATCCCCTTTCCATTAACAAGGATTAATCCAGTTTGGAGAAAGGAATAACGTTTTTTCCCTGGGATTACATACTGGTTTGGGCTGGGATAGAGTTAATTGTTTTCGTAGTAGCTGGTATGGGGCTTTGGTTTGGATTTGTGCTGGAAACAGTGTCGATAACACAGGAATGATTTCGTTATCACTGAGCAGCACTTACACAGAGTTGAGGCCTTTTCTGCTTCTCACACCACCCAGCAGCGGGTGGGCTGGGGGTGCACTAGGAGTTGGGAGGGGGCACAGCTGGGACAGCTGACCAAAGGGATATCCCGTACCATATGATGTCATGCTCAGTCTATAAAGCTTGGGAGGAAGAACGAAGGGGGAAGGGGATGTTTGTAGTGGTGGTGTTTGTCTCCCCAAGTAACCGTTATGTGCCCACAATTTTTCTTCACTTTTACCCTTCTGATTCTCTCCCCCATCTGACCAGAGGGGAGTGAGTGAGTGGCTGCGTGGTGCTGAGCTGCCGGCTGGAGTTAAAGCATGAAAGATGAGTACCAGGAGCAGATGTGTGTGTACACAACCGATACTCCTATGTGCATCCCTCTGGTTGAAACTTAGTATTTAGGGCTGTTAAAAATATTCACCTTTTATGAGCAGAAAGTATCATCATACAAACTGTGACAATATTTTTCCCCTTTATGAGCTAAAACCAGTTATCAGTGTTTTTTCTCCTAAATTCCTGCCTGATGCTTTATGGAGATTCTCTAACTCAAATTGACAGGTGCCTGTACAGCAGGCTGAAATGCCAAATAACAAGCTACATTTTACATCTTTATGCATTTATGAGTGGAATATGAATTATTTTAAATTTATTGTGGGAATGGCAGGGAGATAAACAATGTGGACCACCTTTTTTTGTTTGTTTCTGATGCACTTAATCTGCCCCTCATGAACCTCAAAGAGCGCAGAGCTATTAGTGGTTTCCATTTGCAGCAAAGCAACATCTCCGATGCTCCTCTAATATTTACCAGTGTTTGACTGGAGAGGGGGGATGATTTTCGACTCTGAAACGCCATCCTCAACTCTGCCCCAGGCCTTGCTTCGAGGCTGCATGTAGGAGAGGGATGGCACGCAGCTGCACATCCGAAGGTTCATTGGCCCTGTGGCAATCCCGCAGCCTCATCTCCTCCATGTCTTGAGCCATGATTTCATTTTGCTCTTGGCAGTAACGGCTGTTACTCGTTTCTTGCAGGAATAGCAGTTTCTGCAAACCCATCCCACTTGGGTGCCCCCCCCAGTGCTCGTGTACAGGTGGGTCCATCGCAGGTGGCTCATGGCTGGGCTCAGTGTGACACAGGGGCCCTTGGGGGCTGTGGGCGAACCCCTGCATGCTGTGCAGCTTTTGGGTGCACAGAGAGGACAGGCAGTGCCCTGGGCATGGGGGCTTCCAAAACAAACATGTTTGGAGGGGTGAGAGTATAAGCAGATGCCCATCAGTATCAGTGCTTGAAAGGAGTCTATAAGAAAGATGGGGACAGACCTTTTTAGCAGGGCCTGTTACAATAGGACAAGGGGCGATGGTTTGAAACTAAAAGAGGGGAGATTCAGGTTAGACGCGAGGAAGAAATTTTTTACAGTGAGGTTGGTGAAGTGCTGGAACAGGTTGCCCAGAGAGGTGGTAGATGCCCCATCCCTGGAGACATCCCAGGCCAGGCTGGACGGGGCTCTGAGCAACCTGAGCTGGGTGAAGATGTCCCTGCTCATGGCAGGGGTGGCACTGGGTGAGCTTTGAAGGTCCTTTCCAACCCAAACTATTCTATGATTCTATGATCAGCCTGGGAGTAACTCCTCAGTTGCTCCTTTGGGAAAGCCCCATTCGAGTCCCTGCCTCCAGGGACTCCAGGTGTCCCCATCATGGGACCTGCCAGTGAAGCCCAGAAGAAAGGACCCATGTGCACATCTGCACCTGAGTTCACTTCTCTCCTGTAAAGAACTCTTCCCTGCACCAGACACAGTAACCAGGAGGTATTTGCAGGACAAACGCAAATGTTTGTAAGTGTGCCAGGAGTTGTCTTTGGAGCCGTTGTCGCTTGTGTGCTGAAAAAGCACAATGTAAAAATGCAAATCAGCATAGCTTCACTGAAACCCAACAAAGCAGCTATGATTGGCTGGAAAACTGGAGCAATAAGTGGCCCCTCATTTGCTGTATATAGCTACGAGAATAGCTTTTTAGCCCGATTCAGTGCTCGTTAACACCTTTGTAATATGAGGGTTATGGCCGTGAATTTACCTAGATGTGGCATTGGAACAAATACCTTTGTGTCTACTCCTTAAGCTAATAGACTATCCTTAGTAATGCTCAGTCATGCTAAGAGAGCTGAAAGCAGACTTGTCCCCCAAAAACATGGGAGTGATGCTCATGTACGGCAGCTGGGCTCCTCTCAGGCAGCATTCTTGAAGGCAGGTGATTATTTTAGGATCGTTGCAGCCATATGTGTTATTTATCATGAGTAAATAAACCCGTTTCTGATCGGTCTCCATCACTGAAAGGAGCCAAAGCTAGGTTTCTTTCTTTAATGAAAAGCTGCTAACAAGGTGTCCCCATTGCACGAGGGCTGCTCTAATGTTGAAATCTCTCACCTCGGTGGGAACGATGCTTTCATCTCTCCTTCTTCTCAAAGGTGCAACGGCAACTGTGTTTCCCGTGGAATAATTATGTGGAATTGTTTAAATGAGCCATAAAATGAAAGGACTGATGGAGAGACACGATAGACAGGCTCCTGTGTTGGCAGGTTGCCTTACAGCTGGAGAATTGCTGGTCCTGGTTGTAAAGTGGGGCTTAGTAAAGTTAGACTCTCTGTTCCCACTCATAGACCAGAGCAGGCTGAAACTAAAAGTGTTTAAGCGATACCCAAGTGGTCCTTTTGAGCGAGCCCTCCGCCATCAGCTGCCATCTCACCCTCACACCAGCCCCTGCAGAAAACTAACCCCAAGTCTAAGTAAAACCAAAACCAATGTGGCAGATTTATCAGACAGCTAATCCATTGCAGTGGTCCCCCCTCCAAGCCTGGTATTCTCTGTGAGCAATACAATGATGATTAATTGAACACCCCAACCCTTTCAATTAAAGCTTCAAAAGTGATTGCTAAGCAGTAATGCTGTACAAGACAAACAACATATTATCAGCCCAAATTTGCAGATGAGAAACCCTCAGTTTGGTAAAAGAGCCTGATTTAAAAACCAGAGCTAAAATCTTTGTCCTGTGCGAATCAGTATTCAGAGTCCCTTGAAGTTCAGTAGGACCAGGTTTCCACTTCAGGGACCTTATGTCCCCCATAACCCTTGCAAACAAATGTCTAGTTCAAAATGTAAAGTAGAAGGAAATTTGTCATGTGTCCTCAGAATTGCTTCAGCATTTTGAATAATTCTCCAATAATTTGTGATGAGACACCTGTAATTACCGTGCGAGTTTAAATTAGAGTAGGTATTTACCAATCAAATTATATGTGACACAGTTCTTGAAGAGATGGAAGTTATCTTAAAAAAAAATCACCATGTGCATCAGTAATATTCCAAAAATCAATGTTATTTAGCAAGCCATATTGACCTGCTTAGAAGCTGAGATTTTTTTAATTACATCTCTGAAATAAGATTAAAACCTTTCATTATACCTTTAGAATTGCCTTAAAATAAATAAATAAAAAACACCAAAGCGTTTCTTATTGATTTTAAAGTATCTTGAGTCCCATAATAAGTCTTTCAATCCAGGCAAATAAATAGAGAAACAACAAAACACAACCAACCCTCTATTGTTTTCTGCATGGCAGGGAGTCAAGCTTTGACATACATTTTGTAAAAGTTTTATTAATGATACCTTCACTGGCTTTTTTTTTTGTTGTTTCTCCTTTTGGTGTGCCAGCAGTAAAACCTGCTTGTAAGCTCCTGTGGCCTCAGTAGAGATGGTTAATAAATGTTGTTATTTTGGCACCTGAAACTATGCAGCAAGTAATGCCGCTCTGTTAGCACTGGCGCCGACATCTGTTGCTCATGAATCATTGCTCATAGTTCGAATGCATAACTAGGGATTTGTTTAAATAAAAAAAAAAAAAAGCTATTAGTAGTGGGAGAAATGAATATAAAAAGGAGGTTTCAGCTCCAGGAGGAATAAGGAGCATCCATGTGCTGAAATGTGCCCTGAGCTCCCGCAGAAGCCTACGTCAGGGCCCAAGGCACATGCAAAGAGAAAATAAATGAATAAAAATAAATCTCCAGGGAGATTTAGCTGGTTTACAGGTTTTCTTTGGGGGTTTTAGCTTCTCTGGACCAATCTGGCCTTTTAGGTTCTGTCTGTATGTGGCTGGGTTGTCCCCAGGTGTCCCCGGGGCAGACCACAGCTGTGGTGTAATGCTGCTCCTGTGTGCCGGGCGTTGTGGTCAGTAATGCTAAAAACGTAAAAGAGATGATGTTAAAACAAGCAATACAAGCAGACAGATTTGTGGGGTTTTTTCGTTAGGGGGATTTTTTGAGGGAGAAGCAGGAATATTTTCAGGAACACTAAAAATATTCATGTTCAGTTGGCAATTGGCAGGAAGTTGGGGATGAAGAAAAGTCAGATTTTTGCACTTGAAATATTTTGTTTGTTTCAAAATGGGGTTTTTTCCTACTTAAGTACTGCCCTTCTGAGACTTGTCTCTGCTCCAGGGTGCTGTGCTGGGTGCACGTCCCAGATCTCTCACTCCTCTCCCTGTTTGGTGTTTAACCTGTGGTTTCTGGACACGCTGTGGTGACCGTATCGGGTACCTCCTCGCTGGTTTGCCCCCTCGCCTTGTAGTACAGCCTGGTGCCAGGTGACATCCCTGCAAGCACCAATGGGTGAATTCAGGCAACCTCTTTTCCCCTCCTTAGGAGGACACGCACGGTTGCTGGCTGTATTTAAACACTCTTCAGTGAACCCAATGCAATATTCATGCCCCAGCCGGTGTGTGCATGATGATGAGCAGACGCTGTCCTCGTAAGGAGGGCAATGAGCGGTCTGGGGACACACCAGGTCCTGTCACGGTGGCTGGGATGCACAACTCCAATGCCTGACATCCCATGGGCAAAGCTGCTCTGCAGACAAGCCAATGCTGCCTCTATGGGGTGAGCTTACACCGGGGCGGCAGCCCCCCTGGACATCCCACCTCTGCTCCCCGGACACAAAGTAGGTCTTTGGCTCACCTGTGTCATAAGCACAGAGCTACATGTGTGCAGAAATGAAAGCAAATCTGCCAAAATGAGTCCCGGGAGGAACAGACAAGTGACAAATGTTAGTGACAAATGTTGTTGATGTTATCGTGACCTTAATGGAGCTACATTATGTAAGCTAACAACTGATTTTTATTCCACGTTGTTGTTTTGCCAATATCCAAATTTGCCTAGCAGCTTTTGATTACATAGCCAGTTTACAATCTGCCTGAAAAGCCAAAATTATTAAAGTTTAGCAGGTGCAGAAAGGGTGCACTTGTAGCCCTTCCTCACCATGAGGGATTGCTTTGTGTTTAAACATCAGCAGTGGTCACAGCAGTCATCTCTGCATTTCCATCCTTGCAAATATGTGTCTTTTCATCATTTCTGTCCTTTGCCCAATTTGTCACAAATACCTCTGCCCCCAGCCCTATACCTCTCTGGTTTCTCTGCAATTGCTGCAGCACCTTGTTTTGATCCTCCTTTTACTCCCACTGATGTAACTCCATTAATTGCTGAAGACACCGTTGATATCTTCTGCTATATAACAGCGTATAATAAGACGAAAGACCTGAAGTATACTGAACACAGCTTTTAAAAACCAATATGTTGTCTGACCTCATGTCTTACCTGCACCCTTGAAGTTTACCTTCATGTTTGGTGGTTTCAGATGGGCCAAACTGGCACCAGAAAACCCTTTTGTTTCACTGGGTAACCCAAATGGTTCAGAAAAGTCAACATTTTTCCTGAGAAAACATACTGCATCTTAAAGAAATTATGTATTTGATGGAGATATAAAAAAGCGTATAAAATCTGCAAGCATATGCAGCACAGCAGTTCTAGGAACTTTACAATATGTTGGTTTTTTTCCAAAGAAGAGCCTGTGTTAGTGTGAAAGGTGAGCCCGTGATTTGATTATCTCCTAGTAATTTTCCTGTCTTCCATTTCATACCTTTAAAGATGTAGGGGGATGTGAGCAAATGTGGTCATTTGCAGTTATGTTTTGTTTTGGTTGTTTAATTTAAGCAGTACTGAAACTCAAATTGAAATTAGTGTGAAAATGCAGTGGCATTGTAGAGACAGTCCTGAAGGGGGAAAAACATACTTTCCATGTTGCTAACTTCGCTAGGGAATTTCCTTTTGTGTTCTGAGCTAATCTTCTTTATGTTATGCCTCCATTGTTAAACATTTAAAGACTAAGGCTGCAAAGAATTGATTAAAAATCTTGGCAGTTGCTGTGTGCCATTAAACTTCATTTTTGCTGTAACATACTTTGCTAATTTGCTATGATGTGTTTGATTTAGTAGTTCATTTAGCCATTGCCAGAAGCATTAGAGGAAAAGGTAAATTTTTAGCTTGTTGACTTGTTTAATAATTTGATTTAGTCTTTCCTCTTTGACAAATTTACGCCAATGGCAGCAAGAGCTATAACCATTACTCAGTCAATACTTGAGTTTCCCATGAACTAAGAAATCCTTCAGGCTATAATGGGGTCAGGCTTGTTTGTGACCGAGGCTTTCTGAGCAAACAAACATCGCTGCTGCAGAACCTGTTCCTCTATTTTATTTTTTTTTAAATGAATTCAGTACTTGTAAGCTGCTTTGCAGAAAAAATCACGTGTTAGGTCCATATTAATTACTTTGTTTTTTCCTTATTGTACACTTGGATAGCCGTAGAGTGAATTGCAGAGGTTTTAAAGATCGTGTTCCCCCAGAGGGACCCCTGGGAGGGCGCACTGCCTGTCAGCAAAGCCTGGGGGACAAGGACCTTTCCTTAGAGAGGTTACATTAGGTGAATACAGCTGGAAATCATCTCCTTGCCGAAAAGTAAAACTACATTTGTTTCCAGTCTCTTGGAGTTCACTTACGATGAATATTAGAGCAATCAAGTTTGGGAAGGAGAAAATTTCAACACTGAAATATTTATGAATTTTAAATATGCAGCTAGAAGTGCTCCTAGTAGACATGGTGGTTTGGTTTTTTTCCCAAAGTAGTAGCCACAAACTACCAGATGAGTGCATTTATAAGCGCTTTACAGAAGGCTAATGGCTTGTAGGTATTTTATGCCACACTTAATCAGCTGTTACAAGCAAACTAGCCAAACAATTACCCAGTGTGGGGCAAAAAGCACCAAACTGTTCTAGATTGACGGGCAGTTCAATGAATTGCTGTAGCATTCAGTGTGTCTTGAAGAACTTCAAAGAAACCCGCTGTGTCATTTTGGTTTGTGCCCAGGGTGTTGTTAGTGCACATATAATACTTATCCATTGTATAACACTTGCGTTTTATTATATTTTATATAATGCTTGTATTTTATATATGTATCTATTTTGTTTATGACATAGCTATGTACTTCATTATTTAGCAGTAATAATGAATGCTAATTACATAATTATGCCATGAATAGTAGACAAGTGAATGTTGATAGAGGCACTGGAGTCCATGAAGGGGGAGCTGGATCTAATTCAGGCATCTAACTTGCCATTTGAAGTGCCTGTTGGAGAGACACCTTGCTGTTTTGAAGGTGTGTAGAGGGAGAGCCTAATTTAGGCGTTTAACCCAAAGATGACAGGCTGTCTGTCTGGGGTCCATATTTCTCTCTGTCTGCCTAGGAAGTTAATGCCCCACTTCTCCATGGCAAAGGAGGTTTTTCTTCACTGATGTGGCACTTCTCATCTCTGGCTTGTCCACTTGCCACTATAGCTTGCTGGAAGATGTGTGAACCATTTTAAAAAACGAATAAATAAGGCTTTGCTAAAAATCTGTGTTGACCAGGCACTTCCAGAATGTCCCAGTCCAGGCCGGGAGTAGATGTTTCTAGAGATGCCAGGGTATGTCAGATCTCTCTGCAAGCAGTGCTTTTAGTTATAGACGTTTCACTAACTTTATTTTATTTAAGTGAAGCGCTGGGCATCTGATTACAGATTTGGAAAACCTGTACAGGAAAAAAAAAAAAAAAAGGAAAACAACCCAAGCCAAGCTTGGGCTGTTACCTGGGATTTCCCCTGTAGCCCATTTCACTCCATGGCCCCATGGTGTTCCTTGGAGAGGAACCTTGTCTGCAGGCTTCTCACTCCAATTTACATTCTGGAATTCAGTTGCTTCTTCAGTATTGTTGCTGTGTTTCAATCATAACTTTTATTTATCTCCTTATTCAGGTGCTCTATTCCTGGTGAAGCTTCTCTTTTGCATGTCAGCGCCTGCAAAATGTTGAAGACAGCTCTGGGCATACGTGAGTATTCTTTTCACTAGCAAACAGAACCATACACACAAACTGGAGAGGTTTAGAATGGACATGAGGCAGCATTTCTTAACCAAGTGGTCGAACACTGTAACAGGCTTCCTAGAGAGGTGGTTGATGCACTAAGCCTGTCAGCATTTAAGAGGCATTTGGACATTGCCCTTCATTATACGCTTTGACTTGTGGTCAGCCCTGAAGTGATCAGGCAGTTGGACTACATGATCATTTTAGGTCACTTCCAACCGAAAATTTCTCTATTCTATTCCACTCCATTCATTATGGCACATTGCAAAGCTAGGTGCCCCAAAAGCATCACGTAGCAGTTTCACCCTCCCCGGAAACATGACCAGCATCAGGCTTGTTATGGCAAACCCAGCCTGCCACGGCACGTGGTCTGCCATGGAAGGTGTTACGGAAAAGTGTCACGCAACCTTTTCCCAGCCTCTCAGTTCAAGCTCCATTGCGGTGTTTCCAAATAGTGCACCTGTAATATTAATATCAGTTACTGACTTGGCGCATGAGTGCCTCAGGTTTCCCATTTGTAGGATTTAGGGCATTCTGCCCATTGAGAAGCTCTGGGATGCAGAGTCCTTTCCAGAGCCGTTCTCTCAGGCTCTCCGAGAGAACTACAAAATTATTATTGCATTGATGGCTTCTGGGCCACATTTTCAATTTTTTTTGCTTTAGCACAGTAAAGCCTGGAAAACCATTTTTGTTAACACTTCATCGAGTCTCCCTGACATTTTCTTTAGTGCGATGTAATTATCACGGCTGCATGTATTCATCTGATATTCATCCTTTCCCATAGCTGTTCTACACCTTGATGTTCGTCTGCATGCAATCACCCTCATCTTAAGACAACTGGGCACATTGCTGGCAACAACATCTTTGTGCGTCCAGTTGTTCACAGGCTTTTTTTCAGAAAACGAAGCCTGAATGCACTTTCAGATACACTTGAAAAGCTGAACGGGGCCCTCTATTTCCAGCCACTGGAGGGAGGGAGGGCGGTCTCTCGATCTTTATGAACACGCGGGGAGCAAACAAGCAATTAGCAATATGCCAATGCACGTGAGAGTGCGGTGCTGAGCAGAGCATGGTGCCGTGGCTGATGGTGAGGAAGGCTCTGGAGGAGTGAAAGACCCTTGGAGGTGCAGGCTCTCCAAGAAGCCTTCACTAAACCTGACATTGGGGCGAATCCGCTCGGAGCAGTCGTACTGCAAGAGCCAATGGAAACTTTTACAAAGTGCATCTTCTGCCTGCCACCAACTGGAAACCTAAAGCAGCCGAACCAGGTGAAACGGCAGCTGAAGGTGTTCTGCCTTTGCTGAATCTGGCCCATAAATGAATATCAAATGATGGAGACCAGGGATGCAGATCACCAGCTTGAGTGTCCTGCTTGATAGGATGCTTCCCACAGATTGCTTCCTGCACGTATGCAGAAAGTCTCTTGAATTATCTGATATTGAGCAGAGCTTTGGAAAAATAAATGGCTCCTTTTCACAGCACCTGAGCTGGCCCCTCTCCAGGGAGCATTTAAAGAACAGCCTTGGTGCTGCTGGTGGCCTTGCAGCAGGCAGAGGACATGGATTCAACGTTGCCATCATTCAACATCTCACTTATGTGAAAAACCTGGTCTAGAAAACATCCCAGATTTTGTATCTTTTCTGACAGAGGTGATCAGCTGAAAGAGGAGGAAAGGTGACAGAGAAACATCTTCAAACCCTTAGAAAACAGTGGACACCTCACTCCACAAAAGCCTGACTGACATCAACAGTTGGCCACCAAAAAAGAAGTGTCCATGTCTCCTGTAACTTCCAGGTCTGCACCCTTCATGCTTGCAGAGAAAAACTTGAAAACATCACTGAAATAAATCCTAGAAGTCAGAAATGGTGTGGCAACCCTAGTCCTTGTTGCTTTCAAAAAAAAAAAAAGCTAGTCTTATGATGGTTTAAATGTCTGACTCATGGGGGTTTTGTGCATGTTTGGGATTGGCGGTGCTCCATTGGACACAATATAAAAGCAACCCACACAGAACTGGTCAGACTTTTTTCAGCAGAAGATATTTGTGAAAATACGTGCCATAAAAACATTCCTAAATTTGTTTGTAAATACATTTTCAGTGGGGAATGCTGAATCTTTATCCAAACTCAAGGCACAGTTTTCTCTCACTGACAAAGTTTTTTCATAAACAGAGAACATCCTTCTGAAAACTCGATAAACCCATACCATGTTCCAGCATATTTTGATTTAAAAGAAAAGAAACAGCTTATCTCACAGTGACCTTGGGGAAATATGGCAAATTCTCTGGGGAACCTGGACACTTACTTTCCAATGTTGGTTTTTTTTTTTTTAAATTGGGTATGTGTTATTGAAAGTTTTTGCTTAAATTCACCATCTTCTTCACCTTTTCAGCTAGAGAAGCTTTGCAGGTGCATCCAGTAAGATGCAACGGCAGTGACAGATCTCTTTCCGAAGGAAAGGAGAGCAAGGTAAGAAGTGTCAAGAACAAAAGGAGCAGCATCCTCTGCCCCAAGCACTGGTGTGATGAGTTTGCTGGCACCTTTTTTCTTGGTGTGCCGGCATGCACAACCTTTCCTGGAGCGCTCTTGGAGCCTGTCTGGACAACTGCTTTGGTCACACCTGCACAGGGCACGGCTGCAGCCACCTCAGGGTTACATTTCACTTGTATTTTCCTCAATGAGCTGCTGCTGTTGCTATGACAATTCTTCGGTAGCTTATTAATAAGGGAAGACTAACAGTTAATTCAGGGAAAATGAAAACATGAAATATTTACAGCTGATTTCTGGTTTATTATTGCTAGTTTTCTTTTTTTTTTTTCTTTTCTTTATAAGCAACAAGATAATTGCCCAGTTTGTGAAAGAACAGATTGGATTTCTGTTTTAAGACTGCTTTATGTGATTAATTCATAGTCATTAAACAACAAAAAAATGGAAATCCAACCCCCCCCAAAAAAGAACAAGACGGAGGATCAGCTGAAGCCAAACTTATATGATGTTTTTTATTATGTAACCATGAAATGCTCCTACTGAAAGGATTTATTGATCACCCAATAATGAAGGAACAAGACTAAGCTTCCAAAAATGCAGCACCCAATCTATATGGACTGATAGACATAATTGATTCCTTTCAGTATGGAGGTGTTAACGCAGGAAAAGATTAGGTTATCTGAGAGGAGCAGCCTGAATGTTTAGATTGCTATTCAATAAAGGCTTTGTACGGTACCAGCACTTTGAAGGGGCTGTTACATATTTTTGGTCTTATCTGTCAACAGCTCTGCATAATCCACCACGGGTGGATCGATACAAGCCAAAGGTATTGCGTTACAGGGTGGTAATTCCTCAGAAAAGAGAGCGTGCATTTAGGCTTCTTTGATAATATTGATGTCAGTGGGCAAGCTAAAGCTGGTAATTATCCCTCCCTCAAATATCGATTATGTAAAAGTTCCCATGTATTGGCAACATGGGGAGCACAGGCCATGCAGCAGAGAAGTGGGTGCCTGGCACGGTCTCATTGCATCCGATGTGCCCTGTCATGGCCAAAGTGACCTCCAAGGTGTGACCTCCAACTTGCATCGCGCCACTGGTCCATGTGCCGGCGGAGGACACTTCATCCTACACATGGCAATGCCCAACAGCAAGGGGTTTCAGCAGCATGACTTGTGTTCTGGGCTCTCTGCCTTCAGACCCACTGCAGCAAATAAAATAGATGGTTTTGATGTTTGGTGTCTCTTGCACAAACATTTTTGTGGGCCAGAAAACACCGCTGCTGGAGTTTCACCATCTGCCTGCTGGTGCAACGGAGTAATTCAACCCCAAAAAGGGCGATGTGGGCCAGAGGAGGGGAAAGCAGTGCTATTTGCATGCTGGCTCTGAACCAGCTTTGTCTGAACTTGTCTCCCCTGTGACCATGAAAACCAGTGAAAACAACCCAGAAATGAACCTGCAAATCCTCAGTCCACCTGCCTCTGTTGGCATCCTGGATCGCCCTCCCCAGCAGTCAGGGCACCGTGAGCAGGGGTGGGTGATGCTTTGTGGCTGTGGCAGAGGTAGGATATTCACTTGGGTTGATCCATCCATCGATTTTTTTTCTAGGCTTCTCTCAAACATTTGAGTTCAATCCCACCCACGAGGAATCATGTAATCCACAGGCTCACTCAGAAGCTGCATTGTGCTGTAGTGTAAAGCACCGAGTTCACCGCTAAATTATAGATACCAAGAGGAAGAGGTACTAAAGAGGAATCACATGTGAATGCATGTGTTCATTTTATATCACGAGGATTCTATTTGTAAGATTTGTGGAGATTTTCCCCCCTTTATATAAGCAGAGGAGGCAGCTTCCCAGTAAAAATCTCTTTTTCAGCAGTGACCATAAAATATCATGAAATAACAGCAAAGCCAGTGCCTACATTTTTCAAACTGGTGCTCCAAACTGGATCAGAGCAAGGGTACCTGTCTTCAGAAGGCCAGCAAAGAAAGGGCAACAGAAATGCTGGTGCCAAGCAAATGCCACAACATTGCCCAGAGAAGCCTGGGGACAAAATTACACGATCTGCAGAGAGCTGAGCTGTGCTGTCTGAATGGAGAGTCTGAAAAAAAAAAAAAAAAATCTCTTTCCGCAAGCTCCAAAATCCAAGATGGAGCAATTCTGGCTCCTTGCTCCCAGCCAGGGCCAAGACAGCGCCGAGAGCCCTGGCCGTCAGCCAGCGCCGGTGTAATGAGAGGAAAGCTGGTCGCCGCGCTGTGCTGCGCTCCCGCTGCCAGCCCCGAGCAGGGATCCCTTCTGGCAACCCGCTTGCTCATCCATCAGCTGCTGTGGGATCGCTGGCATCCTAAATCAGCTGCGTGGGGAAAGGAGGGCGTCCCCGGTGGGATGTCTGGTGAGGGCTTATGGTAATAACTCCTTGGCACCACGCGCTTTTTTATCCAGTTTTTTGCCATGTTGTTCTGCAAGCTGCTTAGTTTAATTAAAGCTCCCCAGCATGGGTTTCTCCCTGCATGTACTAAGTGTTGCCTTTAGGTTTTCCAGCAAGCTAACTATTAATTTCTATAAGTTAATCTGCATGCCTGCCTGCTCTTTTGCCTCAGGGGACAGGAGGTTTCTGCGCTCCTCGCTGTCCCGTCAGCCGCTCGGTATCCCTCTATGGACAGACGTGACATCATCAAACCTTCATCTGCTACTTGGTGCCTGAGGGCTGCACCCAGCTTTGCCCGGAGGTGCTGGTGGAGAAGCTACAACCAAGTTTTCCCACACAGACAAGAGATTTTTATGCGCAAATCTCTTTCTAAGGAGTTGTGAGGTGGCCAAACACCCAAACAATAATTTGTTCTGTCTACCCGTTGTTTTAAAAAGCAAACACATGAAGGAAAAGCCTTGCCCTGGTTATGTACATCTATTTACAGATTTCATACACCCAGCACAGCAAGCGAGTGCCCGCCCTGAGGTCAGAGCCAGCCTGTTTGCTTCTCCCTGCCTCTCATTTCTGAAGTTTTCCTCATATCCATATTTACAAGTCCCACTGAAGAAGAACAGAGCTGTCTCCTTCTGTCATTGAAATGCTAGGAAGAGCCTTTAGCTCCTCAAAAACTAATAAGCAAAATGCTGGGATTGTTTCGCTCCTCGTCCTTCCTCGACAGCACATTAAACAGATGTCACAGTGTGCATCAGTGAGACGTATGTGGATAAGTGACAACTGTCTGGAGTTTAGCAAAAATAAGGGAGAAGGAAAAAGAAATTTATTGAGGAGCTAGTCGAAATCTGATTACCAGGATCTGGTGGGGATGCCTGCCCTCTTGACGGCAAAATGAACCAAAGCCTCGGAGGCACTGGGTTCATTTCTGCTCACTGAGTGTTACGTGCCTGCAGGAGCAGCTGCACCTCCAGTGCACAGTGACGTCTGTGTCTCTTGGGGAAACACTGGGTATGGACACATCTCTGGGCTCCCCACTACTGCATTTCCCTTACGGCGGGATTTTCCTTAGACTTCTGCCTGAAACTCACTGTGGCTTTTTTTCGTGCCATCTCTGTGAGCAGCCAAAGGAGCAGAGAGGGTCTGAAAATGCATCAGGTGAGGGGCTTGTGCTCAGTGCTGCTCCTACTGTGGTGCAGGGTCTTGAATTTAATCTTCAAAGCAAGGTGGACCACAGCTTCCCTGACGCCTGAGGAATTCGCCCTCTCTAGACCCAAATCCAGGGTGGGAGGGATGGCACCAGCTTGTTGAATTGCAGAAAGGTGCCTCCAGTAGCAGTGCTGCTGGGCGAGTGCCTCTTCTGGGAAATCAATTCTGTACGGATCATGTTCAGAACTCGATGCAGACCTCGTCTCCTCCTGGCCTTCACCCAGAGGATCTCAAAGCAACAAGTCTAAAAAAGGGAGATGATTGATCAATGAATGAGGGTATAATCAGGTTGCACCCTTGGGTAGAAAGCACATAGAGGTGTTGATTAGGGGCTCATAGTTTGGTTCGAGATGCTGTGATCGTCATCTGATTGAGAGTTTGGAGGTAAGTTGTATTTTTGGCCAAGAAGTCTTTTTCTTGAATGACAGTCGTTCTTCACGTGCCCAAGTGAGGCTATGGATTTGATGTAATGAAGCTATAATATATGAACAGTAGGTCTAATCTACTCTATATGTGCATTGCATTTAGCACTTAACCATGTCCGGGATAGCTGTTTATTAACTCAAGCTCATCTTGAGAAAGCCAGAGGTGGGAGGCGCTGCAGCACTGAACTAGTAGCAGCAATGATATTCTCCTGATGAGATACCACATCAAACACTTTCAAGCTGCTTTGGGTGACCAGGCCATAGCCGGGTCCCACAAGGCAAAAATAATTTACTGCTGGGGTTGCATACTTGGCAAAGGAAGGGTGGTGAGCTCCTGGTGCCCACCTGTAACCAAGCGTTGTGGGGCTTGGTGGACTCTTCTTCTGTTTAAGGACTTTGGCATTAACGCAGGGTTTCACTAAAGGGTTTCACCAGGAAAGCAAGGATTTGCTAGAAGCTGTCTCCTCCTTCAGCTGTAGCATTTTGCTCTTATGTACACTTAAAGCAAATTCCTGAATGGTCCCATATATGCCTTTTCCTGAAGCTGTGATACATGGCATCTTTGTTGACAGGCCATTACTGTTTCCTGTAAGACCTTTACTGGTTCTTCTGCAAAACAAAGGAAGGTTTATGGTTATACCTATGAGCCTCAAGGATGCTCTGCCCAGCCCACAGGCACCCTCTAGTTGGAGCAGTCTGTCTACATGCTTTGCTTACTCTTAAATTTGTTTTTTGGCCTGATTTAGACTAATGGCCCAAGTAATGAGCTTTCTCAGAAAGCCTTGAAAAGTAATGTCAGCACCAGGGAGAGAGACCAAAAGAAAGGTGCATACTACAGGCAATCTGAGAGCAAGAAGTGACACAGCTCTGCCTCTTTATGAAGAAAATGTCAGTTAAAATCCTTGTAAGCCTAGAAAGTGGTTTCAAACATTAAGTACCGATTTTGTCATACAATAAAGGACGTGAAGCAATATTTTGTAAATGCTGAGGAGCTGTTTCGGCATCTCCTTGCTGGTTGTAGTGGTCTCTTTTTGACATCAGAAGACCAGTTCCTTTAATTCCCCCTTAAATGAGAGACTTCTCTGCCTCTTTTTTTATTTGCCACTGCTGCTGGACTGCCATAACTTTAATGTATCCTGAGGTGGGGGAGAGAACAGCTCGGGTTTGTCGAGGCAGCGATGGCAAAGCCTAACGTGGCTGTGCTGCAGCCTATTTGCACTCTTTAATGCTTCGGAGGCTTGCACACGGAGTGAATCACGCCAGAATAATAATGCTACATCTTGCAATTCATTCTCATCAGTTTTAATGAAGATAAAGGGGCTCATTTTATGAATCCACTTGGGCTTAACAAATTAAACATGCTGCTGAAAGGGTACATGTGAACAGAATATTTGTCCTTATAATGTTCGTTTAGGCGGACAAAGTTAACTAACCTTATTCCGTATATTTTTGTTTTCTTGCTGCCTAAAGAAGGCCTCACAGCTACACAGTCAGCTCTGATCTTGTTCCCAGCTCATTAAACACATCGTTTAATTAGCATTTCGCCACCCTTCCTGATGATGTAGCATCCTTTTGCTTTGATAAAGTATTTGGGGTGTCAGGTAGTCAGATGGAAAGAGCGTCGGAGGCCAGGGGAGAGGGAGCAGCAGCATGAGGAAATCTCCCTTGTTTTCTGCAGCAGCAAAATCAACCACCAACCAAGCGGTCCCACCTGCAGGCAGCTCTCCAGCCCCTCTGCAAAGCTTCATTTCATGGCCCTGTGTCTATCGATCGCTGCCAGACTGCAGCAGCCACCTGGAAGGGAGAGAATAACCCTCCCGCCTTGCTGGGGAGGTTGGCTTCAATCTGCAAGTTGCTGAGATTTGTTACAAGCAGATGCTACAGGGAAAGCTTAAGGATAATACCAGCTTTGCCTCCAAAAACTCAACAGCAAAGCAAGCAATATCTATTACATCAAGCACCTCCTTTCTGTAAGCTGTAGAGAAGAATAAGATAATAAACACTAGAAAGGAGGTCAGTTAACACCCTGACAAGATTTATTTCCAGCAATAAACAATCTCCTGCAAATAGCCAGGGAAGGGTTGCAAATACTCACCTGGAGCTGTGACCTTGGATAAAACGCAGAGCAGAAGTGGGAAAGCCGATGGGAAACAACACGGGGCCGTGCTGGGGATTAGCATTTATTACCGCGATCGGGGCGGCAAGGCCGGCTGCTCACAGGCGGTACCAGGAGCATCATCAGGACGGGTCCCTTGTGAAGCCATGGAGCAAGTACAGCCGCTCTCTGCGTGCTTAAAACCACAGTGATGCCATTCACAACTTGCTTTTTCTGCCCTGTTAGTGATAGGGAACAAACAGCTACCAGGAGTCACAGGTGATAACTTGGCTTTGACACTAAGCAATGCCATGTAGCTAAACAAGATCTGCGATTGGCCTTGACCTCTCGCGGACGCTCACTGGCAGTAAAAATGTTTTTTTACCTTTAATTTTCTTTTAAGAAAAGGAGATGTCCCTGGTTCAGCAGTCTGTTGAGATGAAGAGAGCGCCCGAATGTCTCCTGGGAGGACAGGAGGGCTAAGAGGGCAAGTTCCTTGAGGTCTTGCAAGTTGCTTTTGTTACGAAGAGCAGATGTTTTCTTGAAGACAAAGCAGTATATGCAAAGGCTGAAAAGGGGAAATGAGAGCACCAACTCCTGAAAATGCAGCTCTCCTCTTTGCTGTTGTCTTTTCCTACAGCTGAAGAAAGATAAGCACAGTATGTGGTGCTATCAGTCACTCGAAACCTCCGTCAACACGTACCAGCATCTGTCTATTCAAAATATTTCAAGCTTTGGTTTTGGTCACGGACTCACAGCAGCTGTTAGAAGACAAATCCTGACTTAGCCGGTGGCATTGGGGTGTTAGTGGCAGGAGGCAGAGAGGGAGGAAGAACAGGTGGAAGAAAAGGACACGCAGGGCAGCAGCAGGACCACAAGCGCCACAAATTGACTTCAAAGATCAAAACAAATTTGGTGGCTCTGACTTACACCAACTTGCACTTATTTATAGGGGCTGCCTTGAAACACCGTCCGTCACCAGCATCGGCGATATCTGCGATTAGGATGCAGAGGTGAGCACTCCGGCCCCACAGGATGAATTACCTTAAGGTTTTCTAAAATAAAATCGTCCCCCTATGGAGCACGGACAGCTTCGTGTGGCCACAGCACTCAAGGTGACGGCATTAAAGACGATAGCTCATAAAGGAGCAACTAGACCAAAACTTAAAGTACTTATTAGCCTAGCAGTTATTTAGCTCAGCAGTTTTCTTCTAGAAAGGAGCAAAGATTTTGAGGCCATTATTTAAGAAAACCTGTCTGTGGCTTTTAAGAAGCAACATTTGAGAAGAGACGATGGTGATTATTTCTGAAGTATCTGTAATAATGATTTCCCACCAGTCATCCACTCGTAAGGAAGAACAAAATTTTCATCTTTTATTGTTGCCAGTCTTGTCTTTTCAATTATAAAATACTTTTTTTTTTTTTTTCCTTCCCCTGGTGGAAAGCCTTCATCGTCAAGAATTCCTCATTACCCTGATAAGACAGCTGTCCCTTTCCTGAACCATTTCAAACATCCCCCCCCAGGTTCTGAGGCAGCTTTAATCTCTAGGTCACACCACAGCATTTCATCTTGTAGGCAAGACTATCCAATTTAGTAATAATAAAATAGAATGAATAATAATAATAGTAAAAAAATCTGACTGAAGCCAGAAAAAAACCCCAAGCATCTGTTTGTGGTGGGGTTAATCACAGTAAAGATCAACCTGACCGGCATTGTGCCTTCCTTTCATTTCCCTTTCCCCAGCATCGTCTCTGAAAGTACATCAGCACAATACAGCACGGTGGTTTGCTTGCCATGTGCTCTGGCTATCTTTGATTTGCTTAACCATCTTTGACCTTTCAATCCCTTGTGGCCGCATCCAAATAGATTTTGCCTGGTGAACCATTGTGGAAAGGAATCGGCTCACGCAGCCCCCTCCGACATTTGTGAGCCAGGATGGAGAGATTCCTATTGCCCTCCACGGGGTGATGATAACACATTAAAACCCTCTTTTGCCATCTCATTTATTACCTGAAATTACATTGCACTGAAACATTAGAAGATCCAGCATCCACCGAGATAGGCTAATTTTAATGATTAACTGAGGAACTGTTAAATTTTACTTCAGTGCTCCACTGTCATTATGGAATTAGTATTAACGGCCATGTACTGTGAGAGCTGTAATGAGGCTGGCTGGGAGTGACAGTGCTGGAGCTCTATAAATATAAACTTAGCACATATCATTAAAAAGAAGAAAAAGAAGAAAAAAAAAAATTAAAAAACCCTCAAGGGCCCAAATTTTGCTTGGGTCCCTTGAACATGAAGTCAAATAACTTTATTTTCCCCCTCTCTCCTCCTCCCTCTGTCTCTCTTGCTCTCTCTAGTTGCTTTTAATTAAGCCTGGATGATATTAGTGGACAGAAAATCAAC
The DNA here is from genome assembly GCF_036013445.1 of Caloenas nicobarica. Classification (NCBI taxonomy): domain Eukaryota; kingdom Metazoa; phylum Chordata; class Aves; order Columbiformes; family Columbidae; genus Caloenas; species Caloenas nicobarica. The sequence continues at coordinate 114,846,048 of NC_088247.1, forward strand.
ACTTGTAAAAAAATGTCTTATTACAGGATGATAGTGGGGCAGCTTCCTGAAAACTCTGGCAGTTTTTCACCACACCAGCCCTTAAGCCTGTGGTGATGCCAGACCTCCCAGTACGCCTGCCGCAGCCGCTTGGGAAAGCAGGTGGGCAGAAGAACAAGCAGATTACTCAATTTGAGACTTCACCCTTTCCCCCCTCCCAGCTGTACGTTGATCCTTTAAGATTTGCTGCTGGTCAGATGGTCTATTCCATTGCTGCTCTGAAGCTGCTCTGGTATCTGCCTTCCGTTAATGATCAGCCTGAATTTGCTGCTGGCAGAAATGCCCCATGAACGTGGGCAAGCCAAGGCTGCACCCCAGCTTTGGTGGTGCCTTGCGCTGCCGCACACGAAACATGGGGTCCCTTTGGTCCTTGGCAGTGCCGTGCTTTGTGTCATTCGTCTTTGTCCCTTGACTTTATCTCCTTCCTGCTCGCTCCCCACCCCCTTTTGAACACCATCCCGACTGTATCCTTTGCTTCAAAGCATCTCAGTCCTCCAGTGAAGAGCCTGGTACTCTTTGAATATCTGAGGCCTCTCTTCATCACTCGTTTTGGCTGTTTTCACTTTTCTGTCACGAGCATCTCATCCACCCTCTGGAGCTTCCTATTCTCTGACAGCCATTTATGCCTCATTATCTCCTTGACGTCTTCTCTGCTTGATCTTCCCAATCTTTTTCAAATGTTTGTTTTCAAAGTTATTTCAACTTTCCCTGTTTGTTTTCATGTGCTAATGTTTCGTGTCCTTATACCATCTTCAGGGTGATGCTTCTGAGCCTTGACAGTCCTCTCTTCATTTGTGAATAATCTACCTCTCATCTGAAGTCCTGAAGAACCTCCTGGCAGCCTCTTATACATCCAACAGCCAAGCAAGTGACCCTCTGCACAGATTAATCAGGTAGGAATGAGGTTTCCATGGTGAGTCCTGATCCTCTTCTGCCGAGAGGAGGAACATCCTCTTGATGGCAGACCATGTAAAATCGAAGGCTTTTCCAGTACACAGAGACATCTTGGGGCTTTTTGCTTTTTTCTCCAACTCCTTTCCCCAGGAAGATGCATAAATGCAGTCCTTCTTATTGTCTGTTTGTAGTATCCAGAGGGGCTTGATGTGCAAGGCTGTCCACTTTCTGTGCAGAACTTCATTTTGTGTTTTTTGTTATCTTAAACACAGGAGTTGTTTATCACTGACCTTGAATAGCAGCTCTTGCACCATAAAAAGTCTGCTATTCCTTCCTGCAAGCTTACTTAAATTTCTTTTTTTTCTTTGGCATTATTACAGTGTGAGCACCTGCTCTGTATACCACAAAACCAATTTTTTTTTCTAAACACTCTTCCTTCTGCAGGAAGGTGCAGCTCGTGCACTCCTCTGTTACCTGTGGGAGATGCTCTCCCTTTCCTAACTGCCCCTTCGAACATTTACGGCAACCATATCAGATACTGTTTTAAGCTATTCTTTTTCAGACGGAAACATGAGACAGTATTTAGCTCCAAAATTTTTATCAAGTTCTCTGTCTCCTCTTTATGGAGAGATCTCTTTTGGGTGGATACTGTCTATAGTGCATCCTGGAAATGACGTTCCAGAGCTTTCAGGAGATGCCACAGTGCATGCTTTAAAGCTGATTTCTAGAGACGTCCTTCAGTGCCCACATTTGCAAAGTTGTTGAAGGGACAGCTGGGCAGCTGGCAACAAACCACTGCTCCAAACCATGTACCCAAAACGTGCTAGAGGCTGCTTCTGCGTGAGCCACAAGAAATGAGTTATCCAAAGGAGTTTTCGTTGCCAGGAGGTGCCAAGCCAGCAAAACAAAGAAAAAGTGGTTTGTGTTGAAACCCCATCTCTAAACAAGAAAACAATGCAAACTCAGTTAACCCAATGGCTTCCAGTCTGTCTTTAACCTTCAGATTACATCACATCCCACATAGCAAAAACATAACGTGTTTTTGTTGCACAGCTGGAAGCCCTGATGCCCTCTGCATTTGACAGTACACCAAAATGTAGTGCTTTACCACGCTGGGGATTTGTTCAGATCCAACCAGGTAGTGGTTGGTATCTGGTCAGCACAAGATCTTGTACCTTCTCTCTCTGTCAGTACTTGTGTTTTTTTCCCAAACAGTCTGCCCAGCTGCACTTACTCTGCTCATGATAAGCCAAAACTTTTTTTTTTTCAGTTGTTATCAGTGTTTCTGCAACGTTTACAGAACCTCTGAGTCAAAACAGAGGGAGAACTGCACACGGCAAGGTAGTTAAATTGCGATGTACTTTGTCTCTTGAGTCAGAATGGATTAACAGACTTTCTTTAGATAAATCTGACCTGTGCCTCATCAGAGACAAAATTATAACAATTTTTTTCAAGTCAAATAGCTTTGGGACTTAAAATAGTTAATTGCCAATAGTATTCTAATGCCAGCACAAATCACCACAAGGACAGAAAAGGCCATTGGGCTTCATGAATTTTTACACCCTCTCCCTTTTACCTAAAAACTACTTCATTGCATAGAAAAGTTAAAAAAATAATACCTCCTTACCCTTTTCATAGAGATTCATTTCCTGTCAAATACATCTTATATTTGCCCTGTTCCTGTGGTTCCTTTTAGAACCAGAGTATCACTATGTTAATGTTTTAAACACTCCAACAGAAGCTGAGGATTCAAATGCCTTAAAAAAACCACTTTATAATTAATATGAAACCCCAGATTTAGTTCAAAGGCATTTATTGATCTTTTTTTTCCTATATATTGTCCCTCTCATATTCCTTGCTGTTAGAAGAACTTTTCCGAAGCAGTAACATTTGCCACCATAATTTAAGCAGGCCTTTAAATTTCTGCAGGTACTGCAAACTTTCAAACCAATGTCATGATAATCATTTATCTTAATAACCTGTTAACTTTCCAGGGTATTGATCTGGCATTGCAGTCTCATGGGGCCTCTTGTATCCATACGTTTCTGTGGCACTTCTATTGTCTCTTTGACTTGCATTGGAATGCTTGCCTAAATGTGACACTGTTAAACTTGACTTTATAAAAACAATATGAACTTTGAAAACAAGAAAAAGAGAAGAAAAATACAATCCTACACCCCCCAAGTCTTGAGTTTCCTATTGGGAACATGAAGCAATTCAATTTGCCCAATTTTTACCTTTGGAATTTTCCCTTTTGCTGTGACCCTTACCTCCCAACGTGCAATAATCACAGCGGTGGATGAAACTGGGAGATTTTCTTTTTATGTCATCTTTTGCTCATTACATCTGCAGGAAACTGAGCTTATTGAAGTCCTCAGGAACGTCTTCCCCCTGCCTTTCTGGAGTGATTTCGTTCCTGGTGCTGCCTGCCAGAAGTGCTGCCTCGTGTCCCACTGAAGTTTCTCCTGTGCAATTTTTCACACAAAAGGCAGGTAAGCGCTTTCCAAGACAAAATAAGCTGCCTGTGTTATTTCCTGGAAAAATCCCGTGTCTTTCAGAAAAATCCAAATTCTCTTTATAGGCCCTTTGGGAATGAGCGTATTTTAGTAAAATATGTTCATTAAAATCTCTTCCCTTTGGAAAACTGTCACGCTAGTGGGTGTACCACACCATTTTCCTTCTGAAGGTCGTGGCTATTTCGTGCCGCCAAGCATTGCTCTGGCACTGCAGAATAACTTAGCTACTCGAAAGGATGTAAGAAAGTTGTGGGAAAAAAAAAATAAAAGAGCTAGGACCTGATTTTAGCTTTTACCAAGTCACTGGAAAACTTTTATCCGTGTACAACCATGGCATAGTTTATGACACCACACTTCAAAGATTTCGCTTATTTGTTTTACTGACAAGGTGGCACCTCACCCAGAGGCAGGTCTGTAAGAGCTGGCTTCGTGTTGATGAGCAGCAACAGTCTGAGCAAGGGACAGTGTTTGGGCCACAATTACCATTTTATGGAGTATCTTGTTTGTTCATTGAGGTCTCCAAAATCAATTCAAATGGGGTCCAACCCTCCCAAATGCTTCCTGTGTGATTCACCAGGTTGGTTATGCAGTGATCAATAACATTAGCTAGGGTGAAGAGAAGTCCAGACTATTATGATCTAGAGCTCAATATCCACAGGACAGAAAAGAAAGAGGCAGATGTCTGGCTGAGATACTCAGAGTGGCGAAAGAAAGTGTGGAGGAAAGGAAGGGTGTCTTAGGAGGGATGTCTGTATCCTTAAATGTTGCATTGCAGACAGATCATGTGGGTCAGAAAGGAGCACAGTGGGAATAAAAAGACATAACCGTATGAAAAAGACTGGTTTTGTGTAGCAAGTAAGAAAAAAAAAAAAAAAAGAAAGTAGCAGGCCGAAGATACAAAACGTCATAGTGGAGTGGAAATGAAATGGTCTGCAGCGGGGAAATAAAGAAGTGCAAATGTTTGATAAGGGTCACTGAAGTAGAGGGTGGAACAAAGGGTTAAATAAAGGTAAAAGAAGATCAGAGCTCCTAAACCACACAAGAAATGGGAGTGCACGCAGTGTGTCACTGGGGCTGTTGGAGAGCTGAGCAGAGGACGTTAGTGACAAGTGAGCCCTGGGCAAAGCAGTAGCTGTCAAATACAAGAGGGTCCCAGGAAACGGCGAGTACAGTGGTTGTCCGTCCCTCTAGACTCCAAAAATTCAGGGACCTTCTACAGGACATCTGGCCTCACTTGTGTCAGGGGTTGCTTTGCCTTCAGCTTCAACAGACTCAGGACTCTGGACTTTGGGTGGTGTGTGCCCGAAGCAGGCGCTTTCTTGACCAAATTATTTATCGTGAGACATCTTGACTCAATAACCAAATCTGGAGGAAAACATCATGACTCTATCATTGATTGCCGTATGTGGTGGTTAATGGAAAGATCAGAAACAAACTGGGAATCTCTTTGTAAACATTGTGAAACACGGCCTATTTAACAATATTTTAAATATGTGTTTCATGCTTTTAATTTTAAGATTGGCTTTTCTAACAGGAAGTTCATTAAATCTCTGCAGGGTGTCTCATTTCAGATCAACAGTAGCTTCTCCATTTCTCAAATGAAATATTTTGAAGGGTTTTAAAAGAACTCAGAAGTTTCCTGGAACAAGTGACATTTCCAAGAAGTTTTCTCAGGCGACTTTATCCAGAATGGGTGAAGTCCAGACGAGCCTCAGTCAGTTGCTTTTAAGCTGCTCTGAATTAGGCCTGTCTTGCAGGATACCTTCCAGTGCATCTCAAGCTTGGTGATAATTTCTGGTCAGCACAGGCAATGCATGCTTTCTTCTAAACTAAGCAAATTTATCCAAGTTCTGTTTCCTGTAGGTTTCTTGAACACACATCGCTTGGATCTCGTGCTTGGTTGGCTTCAATGGCCTCTGGTCTCCTCACTCTCCAGCCATCAGCTTTGCTCCCTGCGGAGCCTTCCTCACGTAAGCAGAAGGGCTCTTTAGAGAGGAGCCTCTTTGGGGAGCTGCCATTTCACCATTTGGCCTTCTCGCTCCCTCGTTCTGCTTCAGCCTTGCACGCCAAGTAGTTTAGGACGAGCTTTGGCTGAAAATGCAAGGCTTAAAAGTTAAAGAAAACTGAGAACGCATCCAATTTGCACCAGAGGGAGCCTCTGTAATTCGTTTCGTTGGAGATGGCATCCAGTCGGCAGTACACATATGGCGTAAGTGTTTGAAAAGTTTGTAGACTGGCAAGCAGAGCTATGCCGCTCTCGTCCAAGCGAGTGGCAAAGAGACCAGCCCATCTGTGAGTAATGTCCTCAGGCTGGGAGCTGTTATCCCATTCTATCTTTTTTTCCCCCTCCCTCATTGTAATTTTTTAAAGGAAGTAACAGCGTTTCATTCAGGAAGATGGTGCAAACAGCATGATTGGATTTATAGCATTTCCTCTATCTGCTTCTCATTAATATTGATTTTTTAATATTTCATCTCTGACAGCAAACATGACTCTTAACAAAAAAAAAATCTTCAGTTTCCAGCTTTTCATGAATGGGAGATACGTGCCTTACTCTAAGCAAAACATTTACTGCTTCTCTACATGGTTAATTACAGTTTTTCGCTTTATTGTCTGGCACTCCTAAACAATTACTGCAAGTTTCTCAAAGAAGTCTGAAACTGAAAAAATAATTTCTGGCGAGAAAACTGTATTCACTAAGTCAAATCATAACATGCTGCTCATTTTTCTAAACTTCTAAATTTGTGTAATGCTGGCATATTAGAATGCGTTCTTGTAATTAATAAGATTGCAGATTCCTGGGAAATGAGCTAGAGAAAAGTTCCAAATGGTAAATTGTTTCTTGATGCCAGAAGGTGATTTTTTTTGTTTTGTTTTTTGTTTTGTTTTGTTTTGTTATTACCGCTCCTACATATTCAGTCTAAGGAGTTAATTCCCCTCCCCACCAAAGTGACTGGCCTAAAATGGTAAAGACAGATACACGAGTGTTTGGCTTTTTATTTTTTATTTCACTTGTTATCTGTAGACCTGGAAGAGTTTGAAGCAGAAAGGAAACATCTTTTTCTCCACCAGCACCGGTGACAAAAGCTCTCCTGAAAGCTGCTGTTCCTGCCTGGCAGATTTGGGTGGCATGAGGACCATGTCTGCCCAGAGCCACTTTGGACCTCACACCAGGTAAACTGGGTTTGCTTATCACGTGCACTGTGACCTCCTCTAGCTTATGTCCAAGAAGTGCTGTGATCTCCTTTCCTGGTTAAACTTGACCTGAAAGGGAAAGGGTATGTTTGTGCCTTCTCTTAACCCCTAGTATATGTTTTTTAAGGAATGGAGATCTGGGGAGGTAGGGGGGAATCTGTTACATGGGAAACACTGGGCTTATCAGCCTGTGTTTTGCCAACGCCAGGTCAGTTGCATGTGTGTCTGGAATGGTACGATGAGTCTGAGATTATACTTCTCCGGAAAATGAAACCCCAATAGATTGAAATGGAAACTCACTTTTATTAACTATTTAAGACTCTTCTTTCTTTTCCTGAAGGCAACTTGCTTGTTGGAGGCAAAACAAAATAAGGACCAGGCCACCACGAGCAAGGGAAGCACTCCTCTCCTTGCTCCAGAAAAATCCCTGACCCACCCAAATTAGCTAAATTGACAAAGGTCAACCCAGAGTGTCCCTTCCTCCCTTGCCCGTAAGCTGGAATGTCCTCCAGGGATGCTTCGTGCTCCCACTCTGCTCGAGGGCTGGGAGTAAGGAGCTATATACTGCACAAACCAGATTAAAAAGAAATAAATCCCCTTTTGAGAGCTGATCCGATGCTTCCTGTGCAGCTTTGCTTCCAATATTGAAAAAAAAAATCACTGAAGTGCCATTGAAGCGTCCACGCACAGCCCAGCAACCATACTTGGGTTTTCTCACCGCATTTCAGGCTGATTTAGCATTGGGTGCACTGCAAATCCCCAAAATAAGAAGTGGGAGCAAGGAGGATGGGAAGAGAGATGGGGAAACTCTGTAAGGAGCAGGCAGCAACAGGGAGTTGGAACGTGGGATTGACACATTTTCGGTCTCCGGGCGTTTGAAAGGGGTTGGAAACGGGGTGTGAAGTTATCAATAGCAGTCGGGAAGCGTTGTCCGTGTTTGCTGCTTCGCTTGTGGCTCTTAAAATGGAAAAGGCTCTTAAACTCACAGTACTTAAAATGGAAAGATTGATTGGTTTCAGAGTACGCTGTAATCAATACAGCACGTTTGGATTAATATTGCAGCTTTCCACTTAATTAGAGGTGACTCGGTTGTTTAGTATTTCAAATCAGTAAAATGATCGTGTCAATGCTGTAATTTCCTAAGAGGTGAAATATCACCTCATTTTCTGGTCTTTGCTTTGTTTTATGCATATGCAGCCTTATTTCTTCATTTGCTTACGCTGTTTGCTTTAGTGAATATGCTTTAGTGTTTTTTCAGGCTAAGACTGAGCAGGATTTGTCTTTGAGCAGAGCTTGACATCAACACTTAATCTGCAGCTGAAACACTTATTTTTCTCTCTTTTTTTTTTTTTTTTTCCTCACAAGGATGTAAAAGAACAGAGTAATTGCATGGAGCATGGTCATCGTATTCCAGCACTCAATCGCCAGCGGTCAGGCTGCCGGCTGGCTTTTGGCAGCGTCTTTGCAAGCGTCTGCAGAGCCTCCAGCGCTCACACTGGCTGTCGCCATCTGCAGCATTATGGAGACATCATCATCCCAAACCCAGGCTTACTTATGGCTTCATTTGTGCCGTGATGTTTTAATGCCACTACAAAATGCCAAGTGATGCCCCACAGCAATGTGATTGATGAGCACGTGCCTTGTGTCCTGAGTGGCTGCGAGGTCAGCAAAGGGGCTGTCACAGCCTCTCCAATTAGCTGGGTATCCAGCACGCACCGTGCATGCCCGAGGGGGATTTGTGCCCGCTAAGGCAATCGGCTGTCCTTGCAGGGAGATGTGCTAATGAAATAATCACACAGGTTCAAGGTACATGGGTGCGAAGGAGGGGCAAAGGACCCTGCTGTCACAGGTACTTCTGGGGTCAGAGTGCCGAAACCCAGAACTTTAATAAATGTCAGGTTTCTAACTCCATAAAACCCAGATCGGGACAACCCTCCTGACTGGACACTGTTGATATTGGGTCCTTCCCAAGTGTCATTTACTTTTAAAGATGCATCTGTCAGAGAAAGGGGTAGACCTGCCTCTGATAGATGTAGAAACCCTCGAGGCCAGAGTTTGCATGGAGGGAGAGGGAGAACCAGCTCCTGGCCTTTGTCGAGGCCATACACGGCCACACTTGCCCTCTCTGCTTGCCATCCCACCTCGTCAGGTTATCATCGAGTCCATGGAAGCAAGGGGACAGGGAGACTGATCCCTGTCTTTCAGAGCTGACACCGCAGGGCCAGGCAGTACGGAGGGGGTGTAGATACCTGAGCGGAGCTTTGCTGCCACACTGAGATGAAGGTCCTTGAAAATTAATCCTAGAGGCACCCACATCACCATGTGGATAAGCCTTCAAGTCCTGTCCTTTCACAGCTGCTGGTAGCCAGCGGGTCCCAGCGCAGCCGGCGGTCGCCTTGCCCGGGTGCGGAGATGGACGTGGCTTTGCCCTGCTCGAGCGCTGGGAGCACTTACAGAGACACCGTCTGCAAGAGGGTAAGTGATGAATGGACCCAGGGAGGCATGCAAAGATAAATGAGCTCCATAACCCTTGGCTTTGTCCACTCTTCTTGTCTTTAATAACACCCCAGACGAGGTTAATCTGCGTCAAATGCCTCCAGCAGCAAACCACGCATGCTGAGACAGCCTATCGCATAGGCGTTTAGCACACTTCGTTGCAGTTTTTTATCCTGTCACAAGGCTATTTAAGCTTCATGCCTGGCAATTAGCTCCCAGTCTGCTGCCTGGAGAAGCAGTTCAAAACAGGACATTTGGTTGGTGGCAAAGGAACTTTTTTTTTCTATATATATATGTACATATAAATTTACCTCCTCCCAGCAGCTGGGTCTGTCCAACCAGCCCCTGGCTGTAAGTGCTTGCAGGGTCTCCCAAAATTTGCTGTCACCAAATCCCTGCAAAGGTTTATTTCCTCCAAAGAGAATTAAAAAAGGGCAATAATCCATGGCCAAGCTGTAACAGGAGTCTGTCTAGGGGCAGTTGCCTAAGCAACTGGCTTCTTCTGCCTGTGGTTTTGCAGCTGAAGCTTTCCGTCCTCCCCAAACTTTACCTGGGGCAGCAAGAAGATACAGGAAGGGAAAAGGGAAAGTAAGAAAGAAAATGACAAAACGCTTTTGACCATTTTGGTCTGGATTTAATTGCTGACGTGTCAAAATATGAAACACTCCAATTACCTCAGCAGCACGTCGGAGATTTCGAGTGGCTCCTGTTAGTATATAAATGTGCATCAGGGTGGTGGGGGATCTAATTAGGGGCTGTCTAATTGTGATGATGTTGTCCCGAGAAACAGTGGTCTCTTGGTGACTAGAGCAATCTGTGAGGTAAGCAGAGAGTCTTTCCATCAGAAAGGGGCTGCCATCATTCCTCTAGAAGAAAGAGATTAAATTAGACCACCATCCTTTTCGAAATGGGATTCCTTCACCCACAGGTTATCAGGACCAAGCCTGAAAGTGGTGAGCAGTGGAGATGAGTGATGGTGAGACGATGATGACTTCTTAATGTTCCTTTTATACTAATGGCTTGAAAATCCTGTGAAGATGTGAAAGCTTTTTTTTTTTTTTTTTTTTCCCCTGACTGTTTTGGTCTTCAAACCAGCCTTTCCTGAGAGGATTTTTTATATGTCCTTTTTCATCCCTTCTTCTTCCCCACCTCTATAACTTTTCTTCTCTGCCTGTTTTATCCACCAACATGTTATATTTCCCCCACCATGTGCTGCCTGCGAGGCAAGCAGGAGGAGATAGCTCAGGTCTTTCTGAGGGCCGGGGTTGCCAGGCATTGCCCACCAGCACGACCAGACCTCATCAGCTGTCCCTCTGGAGACCATCACAAGCAGGTTCCACAGCTCCTGCCAAGGTTGGAGGAAATAATAAAAAGTCAAATGAAATTCAGTTTTGCATCCCACCTACCCTTGTAAGTCTGCTTGCCCTCCCCAAACCCTAAGAAGACCTAAGCTGCTATCAACAAAAGCAAGGTGTAAAAACATCAGAAAACACCCCTCTGGAGTGTGGCAGGCAGGCCGGCACTTGGCTTTCCTCTTGAGATCTTTCTCATCTTTTGGCAGTTTTGGTAAGAATTAAATCATCTAAATTCCCTAGCAGTTTTATTTGCGTGTATCGATTCCCGGAGAGGCAGGAAGTTTAAATTGGAGTGATTGATTGGCGCAGCGCTAGCTCTGATCAATACGGCACCTTTAAATGAATACAGTCATCTTGCATCTAATTAGAGATGACTTGGTTATTTTGCAGAGCATGTCATGTCAGGACGGGGACCTGACACCGCTGTTCAGCTTGCTGCATGGGGGAATGTGGCTGGGGGGTGGTTCTGTTTTGCCCATAGATGTATAGAAGCAGATGAAGAGAGCAACAGAAATTTGGAAGCCAGGGGTGCAGCTCAGCCCCCTAAACCCTGTAGGACATAACTGAGGACCTTATGTAGGAGAGAAGAGCGGGATTGAGAAGGGTCCTGGACCACAGCCTCCCTGCTATGGTCAGTTAACGGGGTGGTCACCCAGGGGATGTGCCACACTGAGTGGACTGCTGCCAAATTTGTCATGGCGAACTGCCACGGAAGGAGAACTTAAATGCGTAAGGAAGAGGAACCGGGAACACATAAGATGCCCGTAAGTTCACTTATTTCCGCTTGGTCTATTTGACAGCATTTATGAATGTTCCTTGTGCTCTGAGGGTTATTTATGTCAGGGGAATAAGTCCAAGTACCTCAGGCTTCCTGAAGCACGGTGGTCCCTGGGCCAGGGGGTACAGAAGACTCAGTTCTTCCTCCATTCCCATCCCGGCACAGGTGTCTGCTCGTCCCTACATCCAGAGGAGCTTCCTGGGCTCTGGCATCTTCTCTTTCAGGGGTTTGCCGAAGTTGATGGGAGGAAAGGCCAGTTTCTGACTCAGTGCCTGGGTCTGCTGGCACTCGCTGCTGCTGGAGTCGATTTAATTCCTCTGCTGCTTAGCACTGGGTGTTTAGTCAGAGATTCCCCATTTCCAAGCAGGCAAAGCACAGCTGAGAATTCATCAGGCATTGCTATTAAAATTTTCTTATGTAAATTAATTGCATACATAAGCACTGACATCGCACACTGGAACGCAGGCTTTTCAGACTCAGAAAATGCTTGCAACTTCTCTGGATTTCCACAGTGAGAAAAATGTTTCCTTTCCCTTCCAGAAACACCAAAGCACAGAAATGGGTTTTTCTTACCCCGGGGCAAGGAGATAAATCATCCAGCACAGAAAAAGGGCGTCTGACATCAGGAGGGACGGATGTGGTGAGGCAGCTTGCCGTGCGCACGGCTCCTCGGCACAGCAGCGTGAAGTTCTCCCACGCCATTGCATCGCCAGCCTGCTTTCTGAGGCGTGTTCACCGATTTCGGTGCAAATAGCTAAAGGTTTCCCCAGGTCCTCATTAACTGTTTCCAAATGTTCACTGTAGCTTGGCTGTGTTTATTAATGTTAAAATGTTCCTTCCCCTCTCCATTTGCTTTTGCCTTTGGGACTGAGCTGCCATCATCTCCACAGTGGCTTGGGAGCCATTTCTCTGCTGGCATTTGTCACCAGCCGTTCTTCCTCCCGGGCCGTGTGTTGGGGGAAAAAGTCTCGATCTCAGTATCTGTCTCACTGAAAACTTCCCAGAAATGAGTTCCACAACATTTTTCTTCTTTTTCTTTTTTTTTTTCCTCTGCAGATGTAATCCCACGCTGAGTGGAAATGGAGTTCAACTGCACCACGGCATCTCCCATGTAGTGTCACTTTGCTGTTAATTTAACTCCCCAGGACCCTTTTGTGGACTCAGGGTGCATGGGATGATACGGACCCCCCAGAGGAGTAACTCTTAACAGGTCCTTGTCAGCATGCAGGAAACAAAGCGTTTGGGATCTCTCTGCAGAAGGTAACACAAGTTTCCTATTGAAATGGTTCAGTTTTGGATATAGTTTTTTATTCTAAAGACATATCTAAATATGTTCAGTGTGAGACTGAAACCACAGTGGAGAGGGAGGCAGGAGCAGGAGGGGCAGCCAGGAACGTTGTGGGGACATCAGGTCAGTCTTTGGGAGGAGAAAGCCATCCTGTCACCTTCATCCAGTGGTCCCCTACAGCAGCACCGCCACCATGGCTCCCCTGCACACGTCGGGATGGGTTAAGTAAGCAGTAGATGGATGCTAACAGAGGCAAGAGTCAAGAGGATTTTTTTCAATATGCTTTTTTTTGATCTCCTCTTAAGGAGACTTACTGGAAGAAAGCTGTAATTATTTAAATCTCTTTTTTCCCATTTCCTACTCCACAGATGCACTCAGCTTTGCAAGTCCTCCGAGGCAATTTTATGGAAGAAAATGTGGGGGTTTTAATATTTATTTTAGGTACCTTCTTAACAACATACTTGCCAGTGAAAAATGCCACCACAGGCCATTCCAGATCAACAGAATCTGGCTTGTAATTATGGCAGGGACACTCTTGACCGCACACCAAACTCTCAGCTCTGCACACCCCTCTCTGCCCTCAGCACCGTGCGGTGGCCACGTGGATTGAGATCTGTGTCTGTCCGTCCTGCCTCCCTTCCCCGCCCCCCTCCCCCCCCTTTTTTTTTCCTGGTTTATTCGTTTGTTATTTTATTTGTCCCTTGTGCAGTCACAAGTCAAACCTTTCAGCCTCCATCTTCCTGTGGCTTCCCTTTTGTTAACATCTAGAAGAGCATTTCCTCAGGGCTGCTGCAGGAGTTTATGCCATTTCTGGAATGAAGCGATATTTGTGGAGAGGCCTGAGATCTCTCAACCCTGGAGCGGCTCACCTGGAGGTGTTTGCAACAAATTTTTCCAGCTGCTGTTGGGTAATACCATAAAAGGAAAAGCTGTCTCCCAGGGGAAAAAAAAAAAAAAAAAATCACATTTTTAGCTGGAAGAACTAATGTTCCACATGTGCAAAATAAGCAGCACCTGGCAAGGAAGGGTGGGGCCAAATGAGAGGGAGATTTTGCACCAGCATGCATTACACCTGTGGCAATCTTTGTAGTGTTAGGTCAAGCAAGCTTGTAGTGTTAGGTCAGAGCCTGTTCCACTGCAGTGAGAGCAGATTTGGAGTTGGTTTTGCTCTTCTAGCAAGAGGTTCAGAATGAATGTGGGGCTGGGAGTCCAGGTTCAACTCTGCCTTGCTAAGTTGGACCAGGAGCTACTGTGGAACCACCATTTAGGAAGGGAGCTGTGATAATACATCTCCGCTAGAGACAGGTAAGTGGTGACTGGCTGCTTTTTAGTGGGTTATATGTGTTAAAACTATTTTGCTTTTGCTCAAACACATAGAAAGTGCCTGTGTGTGCAGAGAGTCTCTGCAGCTTTGCATGTCTGTAAGTGCATGTTTGGTTTCTAGTGTGGTGTTTAAAACAAAGGGTTACAAACCCATTCCTTAGAAAACTTGATTTGTCTGAAAAAGATCTCTTGAACTTGTTTCCCTTCCCAATGATGGGAGAGAAAACAACAAGAGATGCTTTGTGTGTGATTTGAGGATGAAAAAGTTGTGGTCCCGGGCACCTAAGCTGCATATTTATTACTCTAGCTGGGAGTAATAAGATGTAAAGGTTTGCTGCTTACTAGCAAAGTTGATGGCGGGTGGTTGCTGGAGACAGAAGGAGCAGAAGTAGAGAAGGAGAAGGGATCCTGTGGTGTAGCTATGGGGGACACCTGGCTACTTGCATCCGAGCAGGCTGATGCAGGGAGAGGTGCTTGCAGAAAACCCGCGTGATTGATGGGCAAACCAGCAGCAGGTGTCTACAGACAGTTCTTCTCCCAGCTCGTGTGATGATGGTCTGGAGCAACCTGGCCCTTCTGGAGCACAAAGCTGGGCTGGCGTGGTTGGACGCTAGCTGCCCTACCTCTCACTTTGTGACGTATTTTCATGGTGTATTGATGGTGTTCTTTGGAAAGTACCTGCCAAACAGCTAGTGCTGCTTACTGAAGAGAAGTTGGATTTAGTGGTGTGACCTTCAGCTGTTGGGAAATTGATTAAAGCAAAGATACAAGTGCTTCCCCCCCCACTCCCACCTGCCTTCAGGGCTTTGCAGGCTGGGGTTGGCCCACCTCTTGGCCCTTCAAGCCCATGTGCTCTCTGTGTCCTGGGACGTATCAGGAGCTCTTGACAGCTCAAAAGCCACATTGCACTTGCCCATTTTATCCCTGTAGCTGTCAGCTGAGAGTTCAGCTACAAAAGTCAGCTACAACCTTGATCATAATGCTTGCAGGTTTTCTGAGATCCTGCTCTTGTGTTCTGGCTTGTTTTCTCCCCAAAACCCTGTCTATGTTTGGGGGTGACTTGGCCTCCTCCCTTAGAGGGGCCTGGCCCTTGTTCAGTGTGTACATTGGGGTCACTCACCCAGGTTGGGGGCTGCTGTTCTCTGCTCCTCTCTTAGTTTTGCTCCATTGAGGCTTATGTGGGGATTGAGAAGGTGACCTTGGCCCAGGTGCTGCTCTCCATCTGGGTCAGCAGTAATGGTCGGCATCAAGCCCGTCCTGTGGCAAGGGGCTGTGTATGCAGCTTGTCCAACTCTTTTCCTCTTTGTTTAGCAATGGGGCTGAGAGTTGTGGCATCTCTTTGCTTTCCACAGTCTTGCATGAATATGTGCCTTTTCACACATCAAGGTCAAGGAAACATGCTTGTGCTTAGCCTGTCCACAACAAGGGTGTCTTCGAGTGATTTATTTAGTGATTATGATACTGCTACTTCAACAGTCTTTGTGTCTTTTTTGGGACAAAGAGGTGTTCCTGACTCCTCTTGTGTTTCCTGGTTGTTTCATGCCCCTGATATATGCTGTGTTACAGAAAGGATGTAAGGGTAATATCAGGTAAATAAAAATGTGAGGCTGGGTCTTATTACAGTTTAAGGTGCTGCTACTTCACTGAGACGGTTTAATGTTTGACCTGACCGTAGACAGCAAGTATGAGGTTGTGTCACCTGAGTGTCTGCAAAGCATGCTGTTCTAGCTTTGGATGCTGGCTTAAACAAGATACAACCCAAAGAGGCTCAGCTTCAAGACGAGGAAAAGATCATCACGGGAGCCCAGTATAACTGACGCAGCCCAGCGTTTAAGTGAGGGATATGGTCTGTAGCACCTCTGGACCAAAACTGTCACTTGCTGCCTTCAACCCCTTCCTGACGCTCCTTGGGGGGGCTGAGCCCTTCTGCTTTCCTGTCATACTACTGGTTTTGGTTTTTTGGTTTTTTGGTTTTTTTTTTTAGACACTTTTGTAAGTACCTGAGGACAGAACCTACGTAGCTGGTTGGTCTGCTAAGCATGTTTGGATAGAAGTGATGTAGCCAAGTAGAAGTTGGTGAAAGACATACAGCTCCCATAGTTTTGGCTGTAGTTTTGGAGCTAGTGGTGGTAAAAGTCTCCCTTTCCAAGGGGCCCTTTCCCAGGGGTTCAGCAATGCCAAGTCAGAGCTTTAGCAAAAAACCAACTTAAATTATTGTTTTGAGAGTCTTGCATGTTGTCTCCACCAGCAGGAGAAATTGTATTTGAGCTGGGTAGTTTCCATGTAGGAGAGGAAGAGATGTTTCATCTCAGTCCTATTTTCTCTGACCACAGTGAGGCTGAAACAGCAGGAGGCATTTTCATTGCTCACAGCTCCAAATCTCTTTTGGACTAATAGCTAGTGAAAAGCACGCTGCTTTTTCTTGGGGTCGTGCTGCTGGGGCTGCTGCGTGATTGCCAAGGCTGGCTCACCATCCCCGTCTGCCACCGTCGTGTTTCCGCTGTCCCCTCTCCTTTCCCAGGCAAGCAGCCGACTGCATCTGCCTCCCACCCAAATTCTCCAGCCTGCCGATGGGCCTTTGGCCTCAGTTTTGGCCAAGGGCTGCTCGCTGTCTCGGAGCCATTGGCTCTGAATGGCATTAGTGCCTGGCTGGCTCGAGGGCGGCTGTGGCACCCACCAGCCTAAATAATTTTTTGCTATCCCCAAGTCTAACTGTGTGCTAACTAACACAGCCTAGGGGGAGAATAAAAAAGGCAATCCAGGGCCTCCCCTTCGCAGCAAGAGAAGAAAAAAGCATGCAGCTTTGCCAGGCAATTTTCTCTGTGTTGCAGGTTTTGTTATACTTGCTCTGTATGACAGGATAAAGCACGAGGGGATTGCAGCCTTTTTATTATGTTGTTTTTAAATTAAACTCTTATCTTTGACATTTGTCAGTAGGTTCAACTGGAAACAAACAAAAAAATATGCTGCTTGTTATCAAGGTTTTTAAAACTTTGGTTTCTCTCTTTTGATCACGGTACAAATCACCCGAACCACACAGAGGCAGATGCTGATCTCATTTCCAGTGATGTAAAGCAACAAAACCACTGCGCCTAGTAGCTTTATTAATCTCAAATACTCTCTATTCAAGTCTCAGCGCAAAGAACATGGTGAGGACTGGCGTTCATCTGCTGTCCAGCTTCAGCCAGAGCAATGTGCCCAGCAGGGCTGGCCGGGGCCCTACAAGGAGCGTGGCAGCAGTGGGGAGCAGCGCTCAGAGATGAAACAGTGGGGTTTGTGGCTTCAGGCAGGTCTTGTGAGGCAGGGGAGGGAGGGACTTGCTACTGCAACAACCACCCCCCCATCTCCCGCTTGGCTTTGGCTGGGGTGATCGGTGAAACACCAGCAACTGTAGAGGTGGTTTTTGGTTTTTCTCTGGGCTGATGTGAGGCTGAGGAGTAAGTTTCTGTGTGGTGGTGTGTGGTTTTGGTGGTTTGTGTGTGGTGTGGTTGTGGGGGGTTTTTTTGTTGTTGGTTTGGGGTTTTTTTTTGTTGTCGTTGCGGGGGGGGCGGGGGCGGTGTCTTTTCATTTTGGTTTGGGGTTTTTTTTGGCTCTTTTTTAAATTTATGTGGAGGAGTGGAAAGGGTTACAGTTACACCTGCCCCCCCCCAAAAAAAATAAAACCAAACAAGCAAGAAGTGTGGGAGGGAAGAAGCATATCCTGGCCCACCTGAGGCGTCTTTCTGGTGGGCAGCAGCAGCCTTGCTTGCAAATTGCCTGGTAGGAGGACTGTAGCACTCTGTAGTTTATTTCTGCATCTAGCTGTATCACAGCTGGACTGTGCCATGAGTGGTCAAGTTTGGTGTAAAGACAGCAAGGACCAAGCACAGTGGTGCTTGTCAAGAGTGATTCCATAGATGTGCCTGTGCATATGCGTTCTTCAGTGTGTGCTGGATACTAATTGCAAGGAATTTACTGTGGTGGCCAGCTGGATGCACCGGATTTCAAACAATTTTGAAAAATCGTTTGATTTTTCTTGTGTGATGGCATGTGTGCATCTGTCTGAAAAGCCAGGTGGTGGTGTGGGGATGTGAGATGTGACGTGGCCTCCAGTCAGTCCCTCTCTTTTATCACGGGGATTTTGCCAACTGAGTTGCTTTGGCAAAATCCCTCTGTCTGCCTTCTCTCAGCCTCTTTGGCCTCATTTGTGTGCAGAACCACCGGGATGCCTCGCACCTGGATATTGGCACCTGGCCCAGCCCTTGGTGCAGGGCACCTCAGGCAGGTGAGTGCCTGCCAGCCCTGACCCTGTCACTGCTATTTTTTGCAGCAGGTGTTTCACCGCAGGAAGGAAGTGGACCAGCTCTCACCCACAGCAACGGCTTGTTCTGTGTTCCAGTGGGCCTGCGATGGGGACAAGCCACAATTCAGAAATAGATTTCTATTGCTGATTTCTGCAAGCGCTTTGTGACGAGAATGCTGCAAGGCAGCAGTAGAGCCTTCCTTCCACTCCACTTTGTTTGGAGAACTGACTTCCCCTGGTCGTAAGGTGGTGGTGTTTGGTTTGGTTTGGTTTGTGGTATGTTGTGGGTGTTTGTTTTTGTGTGTGTGGTTTTTCTTCTTTGTTCCTAGACTGTGCAGTTGCTGTACAGCCCAGAGCTCTCCTCTGGATTGCGTTACATGAATCTTGGGCTAGTTGTAGGAGCTCTTCTCTTTCTGTCAGTCCCTTGTAACTACTCTGCACAGCACTGTCTTGCTTCCCATCCGTGGGTGGATGGAAAGGGATGTCATAGATTCATTGGAAGTATCGGTGCATCCAGCAAACCAAACCTGCGACCCACCAGCCCACACACAAGGAGGAAAACGCTGTTAAATTGTTAGAGGTTTTTTCCTTCTGTTTTGGAGTGGGGTTTTTCTATGTGTTTTTTTAAGTAGGAAGGATTTCTGGGCAATGAAAGCTGCATTTTGTGGAAGTTATGCTCAAGTCATACTGAAAAGTTACTTGTAGTTGGAAGCTAATGCATTGTTTGCTTTCGAAAAGTTTTCTTCTGTACATACCAGGCTTTCCAGAAGGATGGGGCAAGGGAAGGAGCCCTGTGAGAGTTGTGCCTTCTGATGAGGGCTGGTCATGGTGCAGGAGGGACCTGGCATGCTCTGGGGCTCTCCTGCCAACGGAGGAGCACGCCTGGGTCCTTCAGACCTCCAGGGTAGAGTAGGGGCTGGGCTTTTGTCATTCCTGGTTCTGTAACAGGTGGTTACATAGGATGTGACACCTCTCAGCTTTGTCCATTTATTGGAAACTGCTGATCTAAAATGCTGAGATTAAGTCCTTTCTGGAAAGTAACTCTGTTCTCATTGCAGTTTGCAGCAGTGCTGGAGAATCAAGGAGCCTTGGACTGGAGAACAGTATCAGCAGGTGACAGTGTCCATGAGAGGTATTCTGTCACATTGGTGAGTCTGCAAAATGGCACAGTTATGTTCTCCAAAATGTTAGTGCTGTGTTCTCTGCTGTTAAGTGTTTCTTGCCTGGTAGTGATGGAGTAATTGTAACATGAAAAACTTTATTGCTAAAGTGCTGGTTAAAGTAGCGAAGCACGGAGGTGAGAAAATAAATAGGCTGGCCAAACAAAATGTTTTTCCAAACTCCCACTCCTTTCTCTGCATTATCAGAAGAGATGGACATAACAACATGTTATGACCTCTGGAGCAGGAATAATATGAGCACAGAAGAGAAACAGTGAGATCAACCAGTGTGGTTATGACTCCCACCACAAAAGCCCTCCTGCTAGGGATGTAAATCAGTCCTAAGTTGCTGTTTATGATGCCAATAAGTGTAATATGATGCCAGTAAGTGTAATAATGAACAGTAATGAACAGTAAAACCATACAATAAAATCTGGGCTAAATGATTATCATTTTTGAAGATAGTAAAAAAAAAAAAAAAAAAAAGAACTAAGGGCGGGTAAAGTGAAGGTGAAGGGAGATTGATAGATACTATGTGACATATATATTTTTTCTCGATTTTATTAAACTAACATACTACATAAAACCCAACTACAAGAACATACTCTACATTCTATAGATTTTATATGCAATATAGACCCTATTGCATCTAAGACAATTATGTAAGTACTGTATGTGACCATAAAATGTGATGTATTTATACTAAATAGTTTACATAGTGTAAGCTTTGATATATTGTCATTTATTATACCTCATTATAGTAGTATTGTTTATTACATTATGTAACATATGTTGCTAATGACATATACAGAGAATATAGCATGATGTCATTACTCTATAGTATGATACCCATATATTACATATAGGAATAGTACGCATATCAGAATATTATAGCATGGAGACTATATACTACATAAACTAGACTATTCTGTTCTGTTCAGATATAGCACCTAAGTTACATATAAACTACTTTAAATGCCACTAACAATATACCGTGTTATAGGAAATATTTTTTTACATCATATTAAGCAGTATGTTATCTATAAAGTGCTCTATAACAAAGTATTTGTAGTAGATAGCTGGTAGAGGTGTAGTAGATATCTCTGGATAGCTGTAGAGAGATATATAACTTCATGGTAGAAGGTACCTGTAGGGCATATGTTACATAGTATTATACATACAAAGTATTATATATTTACTTTGTATTACAACCTTCACAGAGTGAATTAAAAGAAGGTTGTTCTAAAATACACAGTTTATCTAAGAGAATTAGATCTATAATACTATACTGTATACCATTTAAAATATATTAACTACACATAATCTAATACATAGTATATAGTAAATACAGAATATATACCACATCATATTATGTAGTATTATGTCATACATGCTACTGCATACTACATATACTACATCTAATATTCTCTCTTAGAGCATATGCTATCTAAATCATGTATTTTAGATGAATTGTCTTTTATTTTTATATATATATGTATACACGCACGTGATGACGCAGGCAGAGACTCCTCATCCAGACAGACCAGGGCCATGCTTGGTTCATGGGTCTTCGCTGCTCATTTCAACTGTCTTGATTTCATCTTTCTCTGCTCCATCTTTGTTTCTGCTTTTATTTCAAAATTAATTACCTGGTTTGCTAGAGAGCAGGGGGATAAAAGAAAAGAAAAAAAAAAAAATTCAAGTTTAGGCTTACATTTTTCCATCCAGAAGGCTTCTTCTAGTGAGCAGGTGCTCAGAAGCTGGTGTGAAACAAGTAGGAGTTGCAAGTGCATGGCCCAGACCCAAACGGCTCCTTGGACTCCGCAAAACTGCTTCCCAGGCTTGTGCTGAAAATACTAAAAAAAGCTTGCTCTGTTCTTCCCTGCCTTTTTGCACCAGTGCTAATATTGACTCAACACCATTTCTAAGGGGTGGGGAGACTTTTCTCAGTCTCCTGTCCCAAGCACCCTTTACTGCTGATGAAAATCAAACTCCATCACAATCCTGTCCTGTTGGTGGGGCCGTTTCTAGGTGCGATGTGTCCAGACACATGGGCCTGGACTACAGAAACCTCCACTGCAGGAGCATTTAGGGGGTGACTGGGTGCTGTTTCCCCTGCAATCTCACAACAGCCTCATGATCTTCTTGAGCACACTTACCTGGCATCACGAGAGTCCTGGAAAGCTCCTCTTCCACCGCGCTCTCCTGCTAAAACAGCCGGAGGGGTTTTGTAACTTCTCTGGTGCAGCAATGGGGCCAACAGTGCAACCTTTTTCCCTCCAAGCTGCAAAATCCCTGTTCTTACCTTTTAGTGATGCTGTCCAAAAACCCTTCCAAGGTATCTGTTTCTCCACCATCAAGTGAACAATAAATTTAAATGAGGACCCGGCTGTGCATGCTGGTGATTGCACGTCCAGACCAAAACACTGACAACTGAAACGACTGCTGCATGATCAGCACAGTTAGGAGAGAATAAACACACAAGTGGCATTGCCTCATCTTCAGGACAAGCTTTATTGAAGTTTTGCTTTAACAAACGTTGTATGTAGCATGAAGGCATTGGCTCTTTAAGTTTTCCAATGCATGGCACAGACAAAAGGAAAAATAACAGAGGCAAATTCAGCATGTAAATGACAGAGTACCGGAAGAGGCATGTGTTAACCGATATAGCTGCTAGACCATCTATTAGAAGATATTTTGCAAGCAACAGTCTACATTTCTTTGCATTGAAGTAGAAACATATTTTTGGATTGAGAAAATTATCTTTTTTTTTTTTTTTTTTTTAAACAACTTTATATCACAAATGTCAGGGTAAGGCAAATCCTGGATGAATCATATGATAAAAACCCCTATTTCCCAAGAAAATAGATCCACATACTCTGTTAGGTTTGTCATTTTAAAAGCAAAGCTGGCGTGCACTGCATATAGAGAAAAGAATCTTTCTGTTGTAGTTTTTTTAATAAGTATATTTTTATTCAAATGCCTAAAGCCAACCAATGTTAATTCAGAGAGGGACTTTCTCAGTGCTTTATAGAAAGACTGACAATCGGCAAACGCGTGACCTGGTGCTACAGACTATGTCTCAAACATCGCCTTTGGGTGTCTGCACGTGAGGAAACTTGTCCTTCATCAGAGCGGTCACCAGCCTAACGGCAGGGCTGAGCACTTTCAGACCCAGGAGCCGCGAGACAAAGCAGAGCCTGATACTTGGTTTGCAAACACAGTACCAAAGGGCTGCTATTCTCTTTACGCCACCTACCGCAAACGTGTTTTGGGTTTAAACCAAAATCCATGCCAAAAATCCCTGCAGAGTGATTCCCGGCCTGACACTTGCTCTTCTGTGGAAGTGCCTCCCTGCGTTTCTGCAGCCCTAGCAAGAGTGGCAGAGGCTGCAGTCAGGGGCACAGATCCAGCCCCTGACTAACTTGCTCTGCTGAAGAACTCGACACTGCCAAACTCTATAACCCAGTTTCTGACTGGTAAAAAAACCCCAACAACTCAAAACAAAACCCAGACAGATGATACACACATGGCTGCAAATTGTTGTGTAAGGACTGACTTAACCACCTCCTGCGTTTCCTTGCTTTACATGCCCTACCAGGGCTTCACACTTTGCTGCTGCATCCTTGGCCAAAAAGGTTCATAGTTTCAAAGACTCGCTGCTGTTTGAGGAAAAAGGTTAAATGGAAAGTGCAATGAAATTACTGTCAGGGGTTAGAGTGTCTAATTTGATGCATCTTTGCAGTTTTTCTTTTTTTGTTTTTTTTTTTTTTTAAATATCGGTCAGGCTTCACGAGGACTTTAAGGAGTCTTTGTCTCCTTGCTGAACCGTCACACCCCGGCACCCAGCCTTCTGTGGGGCTCTCCCTTTGGCCCCCCCAGCTACAACCGAGGTTGGTGATGGCAAGAGGGACGTACCACAGGTGGCTAACAGCAGCCTACAGCTCCTTTAGCATTGCTCGCAGGCAGGCATGATGGAAACAAGAGCAGAGCAGGGCACTGGATACTTTCTGTTGGATGAAGTTCAGCCCGCCTCAGATCTCCTTGACACTGCGCACAGCTCAAAGTCGAGCCTGACGAATCCATTCCCAACCCTGCACGGCCAGTTCCCTGGCTCACCCAGATGGAGGGAGCCCTTCCACCCCATCTTTTCACAGTGACCTGTGCAAAAGGGGAATTGAGAGGACAGACACCCAATGCATTCATTCCCCTTCCTCCCAAGGTATTTATCCGCTCCTGCCCCACCTGTTACAACAGGCTGTTTCCATCAATATCACCCGGTACAGAAAATATACAGAAACGTACAGGATGTGCACTATGTTGAGGCCAGCTAGTAAATAGCTATTTTGAGATTCATGTGTATTTGGGAGGAAAAAAAAAGGAACAGAATCAATTAATTTGCTTAAAATGATCAAATTATGATCAGCAGCTTTTTAAAATATGGTTTTTGCAGCACATCAAACCCCGGACAGAGGTTGCGTGCTCTTCCATCGAGTGTATTGTCTATCAGTTTCAGTTACAGCATGGTTGGGTAATGTACGTGAAACCCTTTTGTTCCTTTTCTAAAAATTTCAGTGCAGCATTTGCTGGCAGAACAATTGACATATGGTAAGACATTCTTATCCAAATAACTGTTAATTGCTTTAAAAAAAAAAAAATAAAAAAAAGAAATCATGCATATGCGATAGAAAATATAATGAGGGCTCACACAAGATACAGTGTGAAGTTGTTAAAGCCAGGAGCCATAGTTAAAGACACCTTGAACACAGAGTGCATGTTTTCCTCAGTCACTCACAGGCTCAAGGAAACATCTGTTGCCTACCTGCGCCCGAAGGTCACGCTCACAGCACTGATTTCCAGGCACGCGGAGCTAAGTGGGAAAGCGCAGGATGATTTGGGGCACCGGCTGTTCGGTGCCACGTGTGTTACTCACATGTAGGACCCGCAGAGGGACACAGTGCAGCGTGGGCTGGTCACGGTTTGGCTTTCCCAGGCCAGAGAGAAAGTGAAGGGCAGAGCTGTGGGTGATCCCGAGGCATGGGGATGGTAAGAGTTAATGCACAAACTCTGCTTCCAGCACGGACTCAAGGGAATACGGCCACGGTCTTTTCTAGCAGCCAGGGTTCGGACACAGCGACCTGCTGGCGGGTGCCAATTGACAAGCCTGGAGGCAGGCAATGTGTAGGGCTGTCTCTATCAATATTTCTGAGATTTTGGAGCATCTAGTCTTTCAAATCCCTAGGACAAGGAGGGCGTTTGTTTATCAGTGTGTGCAGATTATAATCCTCTGTGGCAATTCAGGTTCTCGATGGATATCTCCATTTATATCCTAGGAAAAAGTTTAAACAAAACACAAAAAAAAGGAGGGGGTGGAGGAGAATAAACTGGCTCCCACAGGTGGTTTGCAGACAGTACCGTAACTGAGAAAGAACATAAAGATGCTAGAAAAGGGGTGGGCCTGGAAACAGGTTACCAGTGATACGATGCAGGAAGAAAAGAGACCCAATATAAGACTCACAGTTCAGAAGAAACTGTTGTAATTGCAGGGATAATTGCAAAACCTCGTTAGAAATGGGAAGTTATGTTTCTTTTCAACAGGCTTACAGAACGAAATGCAATGAAGAACAAAGAGAAATTAAAGCAAAGAGTCATTTCCCCAAAGCTCCCTCCCTCCCAACCCGTGGAGCATCTCCGTGTGCTCTTTTCTGCCAAGAATGATGCCGTAGGATGTCAGTGCCTGCCCATCGGGTTTCCTCAGGTCTCTCTTCTCCTGCATCCTTCCTTCACCGCAGCAGGGGAGAGAAAAGAAAGAGAAAAGAAAAAAAAAGGCAAAATTTCAAATGTCTGCACAGAACCCAGTCTCATCTTTCTAGCACAGATGCCTACTACAGTTTCTCTCCCTGTCACATGCACAGCACATATATGTGTCACACAGTTTATATCTATAACAGCCACTATTATCCCTATAGCAAACTGACTGTGCTCATTAGGGCTTCTTGGTTTTCCACAGCACTGTGCTACCTGGCTTGATATCACAGACCCGCAGCGCTGGTGGGTGCTTTAGTGCTAGACGACAGAACATATGTTAAAACCAACACAATAAAATACTCATCATACTAAGCAAAGGGTATTCCTCAGCTCTGAAAGACCCTAGTGAGATGCTTTGAAGTTTACCAGGCTAAACAGTGCTCCCCGGGGACCCGCTCCTCGTAATTAAAACAGTAGCAACAGGGTTGAGAGGACTTTGGTAGAGAGCTGAGAAGGATTCGATACCTGCTTCTAGTCCTACACATGCTATTAAAATGCTGGGCGAGATATGGCGTGCCCCGGCTCTGGCCCCTTTGCTTCAGAAAGGTGCCTTGCAGCGGAATTGAAGAGATTTATTCATTGACTGCTAATTGTGGTATTATTCCTGTGAACTCCGCCTTCGTAAAGCAAAACGACTCCATCAGTGTAGATGGGGTTCTTAGGGACATGGTTTACTGACAGCGTTGGGTTAACAGTTGGACTCGATGATCTTGAGGGTCTTTTCCAACCAAAATGATTTTATGATTCTATCATTCACAGATATTAATTTCCATGGGAAAATGCAGCATGAAACACGGACTTCCTACAGACCGCATGAAAGCAGGAGTAACTGTCAGATGTATTTTTTTAAACTGAGGAAGGGTATTAACCTTTCGGTGTATTTTTAACAGCAAGGTTTTCATTAATTCCTCTTCCTTTTTTTGATTGAAGAGAACATAAACCTAGAAGCTAGGGGAGGGTGGAAGGAAGAGTTGTGGAGGCGATATTTTAATAGTGAGGCTGCCTTCTAGTTTTGCCTCAGTACTTTTTACGAGAGACCCCATCAGGCCTATTTCTCACTCCAGCAGTACGGCAGCGCATCATCTATAAGCTGATGAGCACAAATGGCTACACTCAGTAATAAGACCTTGTATTTTAAACCCCTGTGATACAGCTGCTGCCATTGTAAAGTCGCTTTATATTTGGTCTACATGAAATCCCATTACAAGCACAAATAACACATCTTGCTGTATGTGATATTGGCATCTCGCGATAACCCTATGCCAAAGGAAACAGTGCGCATTGACGCTACAAACTACTTTTGAGGGAGAAATGGCAACTGCTTCTTGTAATTGGTGATGAGCCTCTGACTTCCTACCAAATTATTAATTTTTATCTAGGCTCTTTATGCCTATGACGAACTCTGCAGGCAACAACAACCATTGCACGTTCGTGCCGTAGCACTATCATTGAGCGCATAAAGCCATAAAAAGCTCCGAAAGGCGGCAGAGCTCCAGAAGGCAGCTCGCTGACTTTGCCTTGTTTTTCAGTGCTATTGCTACGGGTGACGTTTGGCATCGGAGAGCCAAGAGCAATAAACCCCTCATGACGTGAACCTGTTGTTCCCAGAATACAGATCATACAGAACTGAGCTCGGTTCCAACCGGTATAAATTGCCTGTCATTTTCCTAAGCAATGCCAAAAATTGTTCACTCGGTTACTCTTCCGCTCCTTATCTCGGTGCTGTCTTGCCTTCTGATGATCTAGGACCGTGCACTGTCTAAATGCATTACAGTTGCAGACTGCTACTATAATATTTACTTGACAAAGCAAGTCTACTGGATATTTTCATTTCTTGGTGTAATACAGGCCACATGAGATATTTTCTTTTCCTTCGTATCTTTTCTTCCTTTTTTTTCCCCTTTTTTGGTAAATTCTACCTTTAATTAAGGTCACTTTTAAAGCAAGTTTTCAAATAGAAACAGAATGGAAGAAAGGAAAATGGGTGTAAAAAATAGCCATAAAGGTCTTACCTGTTACTTAAGCTTCCCGCTCTGTTTCCATAGGATCATTTCTACTTTCAACTTGACTATTCATTTCAGCTGAAAACAAAATGAGATGGTCATCAAATTCATGATACTTGTTAAGTTTATCACGTTGAGTAATAACTGCTTTGAACCAATCTTTTTTTTTTCCCCATTTAAAATTGTTAAAAAATAAAAAATAATTTAAATAGAAGGCTTAAACTCATTTCAGCATGGCCTTTGTCAAAAAGATCATCTAAACTATGGCAGGTGTGATTGGGCCTATCTAGGCTAAATATAAAAGTGTTACTTTAGCACCTGCATTTTTAAGATTGGTATTTAGTATTTGTTCTGCAATGAATATGAATACAGCTATTTGTATTAAGACTTTTTTTCTTTCTTTAACTTTGCTTTATGTTATCAACTGCAGATTATGAGTCATTTGACATGGGTGATGGGGAAAACCCTCAAACCTAAATGGGAGATTTGGAAACTAAGGGAAGATGGGAGTGGGGAGGGGAAAAAAAAAGCCAAAAATCAATAACTATGCTACTTCTAGCCGGGCAGTATGATCTCTTTGTGAGTCAATATCATGTCAATACACCTGTTGGCGTTTTAATGAACTATTTGTAAATTATGCATCATCCATATGCAGAACAGATACCGTAATGGCTTCCTGGATGTATGCAATGAATAATAAGAAAAGTATCGGCTCCTGATTACGGAGCTCTGATGCACATCATATTTAGCGATGTTGTGTTCTTTACGTGCATTTGCATAGCAAAGACAGGATGCTTAATAAAAAATCATTAAGGGAAGGCTGCTGCGCGCTGACAACAGCAGCTTTTCTCAGCCTCATTATGCCGGCCAGTTTCACTGGCTGGGCTTTCTGAAAATACCATAAGGCTTCACTTGCATTTTACAGAGATCTCCTGCAAAAATAAAGCTTGCTTTGAAACCTGAGGTTAGGCTCCATCAGCACCCTAGATGAGGACGCCTCCTTCCCCTTCCCTTTTTTACAGCTATGAGTAGTCAAGCCCCATCATGGTTGCATTAACACTGGTCAGGACAGGAAGGTCTAACTGAAGGATAAACTTCTGCAGACTCCAACAACAGATGTCACTGTGAGGCCACCTACACAATCCTCTCGATTTAGCTGGAAAATAACATGGGTGGAAGAGCTGCCACTGGGTACGGCGGGGATGTGACTCCCAGCAGGAGTCAGCGTGAGAACGACGTCGTTAGCCCTGGGCACGCTACATGTGATTGCATCGCAGGTCAAAACTCACCTTCTCCCCACTAAACAATGTTTTTAGAGGTGTTAAACTGCTAACTTACATTACTGGTCTTTTTGCATCTACTGTAATACACTACAACAACAAGCAGCTCAGCAAAGCACCCAAAGGTCAAGGAGGCTGCGCATCTCCTGAATTCAGTTTTACCCATTCCACCTTTTGCAGCTTCGTACAGGGCTTTTTGGGCCATAAATGAACATTTCTGTGCAATGGAAATGGATGTTAGTCTGCACTCTCCCTTCCTCTTTTCCCTTAAATTTTGGCCTGTCAGGGAGGACCCATCTGCACCTCCTCTTGTCAATCTGCGAGCTGCTTTAGCAGCTCTCAAATTATGACCGGGGAAGGATTTATCCCCAAAAGCAAGCGAGTTTCCCTGCAAGAAGAGAAGAAATAGCCCAGCACATAGTCCACATCTGTCAAAGCGCTACAGTTGCTGCTGACCCGGTGGATGTGCCGAGGCATCCGCCTCTCCCCTGCAAGAAAGCTGCGTGCTTAAAGGTCAGGTAGCCAGCGGACACAGGGCTGCATCTAAGTAGACAAGACAGGCAAACGGGAGACTGGAAAACCAACTTTAGCATCATCTGTGAGAGAGAGAGCGAGCACATTTCCCCACCCTGGAATATTATACTGTAGACCCAGATGGCAGATGAAAGCAAAATATTACTGTCTTGATTCAAACAACAGGAGCTTGGCCGGACTCTTACTTGCAAACATAACTTACTTCTTCAGCCGCATCCCAAACAATGTTTTCCCCTTGTATCTATCTGCATAACTTGGCTATAGCATATTCACCTGTAACTCCAGACTGCCTAGAAAGAAAACCATCTATTTTGAATTCAACCCACTGTGTGGTGATGAAACACATGCAACCTGTTTACTTGGTAGTCACTTGTTTCTTGGATATTTCATCAACACCAGAAAAAAGCATGAGGGTGTTAGCTGTTGAGATCTTCCTTTTGTATTGCTTTGGTGAATCACAGGAAGGTCAGGTTGCTGACGGTGCATTCATCAGCCTGCAAAAGCTTATAAAGAAATGGGAAATTTCAGGTTTGACACTGCCTTCATCTTTTTATTTTCCCCTATTGTGTCAGCAAGTGAGGAGGCAGCTTTCCACAGGCTTGCAATAAAAAAGGCGAATGAATAAACCCATTATGAAAGGAGTGAAGAGTTTGAGCTGCCTAATACCAGTTGGAAACTAACTTCTACCTTAGTAATCTTAAAGAGCTTTGCTGGTGTAAAACAACAACAACAACAAAGCAAAACAAAAGGCTGCCGGCACGGAAACACGATCTAGGAAACCAATCACCAAAGGTGGGTTTTTCTCATCATTAAAAAAATACTAATCAGAAAATCTATCCTGGGTACAAGAAATGTAATATCCAGGGGTCTTTGTTCTGGTGGTCTATGGAGATTGCCAGCAGCAGCTGTATCTCTGTATACGCATCCCTATTCAGGCTTACCCTCTGACAGCATTCCTTATGGGGAATCACGCCCAGCTTTCAAATCGTAGTAATTTCTGAAATATATCACTGTTACAGCCCTGCCCACTAGATGAACCAATACTGAGATCCACCTGAGCTATCTACACTCTCTGCATTTCTAAAGCACTTTTCATTGTGACATGGTACATGAAATTAAAACACAAGAGCCAGGCTGCCAAGGGGTACCTGATGATATATGCTTGTGCTTTCAGCTGTGAAGAGATGAGCTCTCCGGGGGCAAAGGAAGGGGACCACAGAAAAAATAGGCAATTTACATAAAAATTACTGTCAAATGGAACCTTTTAGATTTTTTTCCTTTTTAAAAATCTCAACTAGTAACCAGTACATAAAAAAATTTTAGGGCTTTTTTTTTTTTTTTTTCAGTGAAACTTAACTCTTCAGCGAAAACAGAGTATAGGGAGTTTGATCCTTTCCCTGTTCTGATTTATTTAAACGTGTAATACACATCCACAAGAAAAAATATCCCGTAACACAATCCCAATAGCAACTTAAGCTGTAGAGAAACAAAGACCTCCCTGAACAGTGTGGAGTACTTCTCTGCAGCCTTGGCAAACACCCTTTTTCCTGACCTCGCATATAACTTCAGAATTTCAGAATTTCACAGAAAGAAAGCTACAAGATGAGTTATATGTAGAAGACCTTACGAGATAAGCGAGATTTGAAACAAAGAAACCTATGGCGATTGTCATTTCAGAAGCTGTCAGCTGATCCAAGAGTTATACGATTGCTCTCCTTCCCAGTGGGAAACCCCTCAAGATATTATTTTAGTAAATTTGGATTTGTTTTCACGAAGTAGCCCAGACCATTGCAGGGATCCGAAGTTCAAATATTTTAATGTGACTACAAGGTTTTGGTTGGTTTGTTCAGGGGCTGAGTAGAGAAGCCTGGTTTGGCTTTATTCTACACACTTACTAGAAATAGCATAGTCTCTAGTATTTTTTTAAAAAAGAAAATCCATTATGCATGCTTTCTTTTCCTATTCTTGCAAGAACTTCCCTACAGGCCAGTATCTAAATCAGCCACCAATTCAAAAGCTGCAGCACAATCTGACACCAGAGAATGGAAATCAGCATTAGATTCTTTGTGCAACTAATCTAAAAAGAATATAATTGTTTTGTCTTAGAAATGTAAAAAAAGTATGCCTTGAATTCATAGTATGTCAGCACTGAAGAGGTTAAAGGAAGAATCAAAAATCAAGTCTCTGCTACAGAGAGGGGTCCACTTTATGATAAGAAAACAAGGACTGGAACCCCAATTCCAAAAGCACTGTGTCTTGGAGCAGTAAAGGGGGCCTTCTGTGTGAAAACCAACAAAGCCCCCTGATGTAGCTTTGCTAAGCTCTAAGAGCCCATCTAGAGGAGCAATAAGGAGTTTGTCTCACCAAAACCTAAGCACTGGGACCCTGATTCCATCCAGGATTTCTTTACACACAGGAAGAGTCCAGGAAGCAATTTTTCTCAAATTAGGCACTGCAGAACTGGTGCAGCATCCTGGGACTCAGCCCTTGCCAGGGCTTTGCCAGATGACAGCTGGGTCATTGGCTCACTGAGGTGAATAACAAAAAAATTTCACTTCCCAGTAAGGAGATTTGGGTTGAGAATGTCCACAAACCTGACCGCAATTGCTGTTGGCTCACCAAATCGTGACAGTTTTATCAACAGTAAATGCTCTAGGGAGAGAACTTCCACCTACTACCACACTGAGCTCCGCAAGGACGCTGAAGGAGGAGGAGGAAGGGAAATCAGCTCTGAGCTGATGAGTTCAGAGTGGTTATATAGTCAGTGCTTGCCCCGTGATGGAGTTGGGCACTAGCACAGAAATTTTCGGACTATTGATTACAACAGGCCTAAAATACTGTTTAGTTAAAAGGCAAGCAGATTGAACATACCAGTTGAACACATAAAGCCAGTCAACTACATAAAGCAGGGCTATGGCACTGAAAGGTGCTTCCACTCAGACGTCCAAGACAGTAGAGATTGTGTCAACTCTTGAGAAGACTCGGTTGAAGAGATTATAACTCCTAATTTCTGGGGGGAAGTGTACAAACAAGCATGCTACGTATCTACTTCAGGACAATAAAAATATTAGAACAACATACCATCCTTATTTGAAACATCTGCTGCTTCGCATGCAAGGTCAACTTTCATAGGCTCCGCAGAAGTTCCCTCTTTCCCTTGCACCCCTATAAGACAAGCCAAAGAAGGAGAAAAATCAATACTTACAGTACCCGATTAATGTATAATTCTCAGACTCCGCATGCCTGTTTTCTCCTTTTTCTTCTGGGACGCTCTTACCTTCATAGGCTTTGCTGCTGTATGGTGGCAACCATTAGAGGAAAGGGCAGAGGATATAGGGGGAGGAATGTGGTTTGAAAATAATTGCTTGAATATTTGTAGCGATCTGCACTCTTCTGACTGGGATTGTTAAAACCACATCATGGTGTGTGCTTCTGCATCCCTGCCATTCTTTTCTCATCATTTTTGAAGAATCCCTTCTGCTCATAAAATACGATATATGATGGGGACCTAATCACAGTTATAAAGTTTCTCTAGCTAGCAGAATAAAAATAGATACAGTGAGAGTTCAAATATAGTCAGACATAAACCAGAATTTGAATTTGGGAAAATGCATTTTATCGCTGTAACTCAACATTTTTATCTCCTTTGCCTCAGGCTTATCTGGAAGCTTAGATTCAATCTCCTAATAATATTTGAAATGGAAAAAAAAAAAAAGCAAGCGTTTTTGCTGTTTTGTACACAGTCCTCCTAATATTCTGCCATTTAGAGTGCTGAGAAGCCAATTTTTAGTTAATTTCCATCATGCTACTTCTCTACTTTTGTGGCTGCTCTAAAGCCTGTTGCACCCGCCCTGCGGTTGAACTATAGGATGCCAGGCTACTGGTTGCTCAACATGTATCTACCACTGAAGTTCTCAGCCCGTTTCACTTTTCATCGTATCTGCAAGCCAATGTCACGGAGACTTCAGTTTCCTCCGTGCTCGCTATGTTGGCAATGCTATTCTCACAGGCAACTGGTCCTACCAAGCATCGACATATTAAATCAAGGACCCAGCACATACAGAAACCAACAAAAAATAACCACTGGAAAGCTCAATTATCCATCTCAGGGAGCATGAGGGAAGTGTGAAGGAAGGCTTTACAGTGATGGAGACGTCACCCATCGTTTTAATAGATCTTACTTCTACTGCAGAAATCCTTCAGTGTACTGTCGTATCAATAACTCCACCTCTTCCTCACGGGTTTAAAATCACCTCCCCGTACAAACAAAACGTCTGTAAACATCTGTGACTGTGAACTCGCATGTCAGCAAATGCCTGAGATGGCCCCTTTGAGGATGCATCAAATCCCTGATGCTTCTCTGGGGAATTCAGGAGAGCAAGAGAGGTTTTCTCCTGAGGTTCCTTACGCAGCAACAAGCCTAAGCTTTCCCAGGACTCGCCCATGGCTCTTTTTTGGCTCATGAAAATTTTAAACCCAGGTCACCCCATCGTGGAAGCATGCACACATGGCAGGGAATTGTCAAGTGCAAGGCTGAGAACACATGTTCAAAATCCCCACCTGACTTCTCCTAGCAAAATCAACATGAAATTTGGGTGACTATCAAAGCATTGATTTAATCAAGGAATAAACAATGAAATTCAGGTTGTGCTACATTTTGATTAGCTGGGGGAAGCAAAATTTTGGAAAAATCAACTGTCTCGCCACGAGTGCAGCCTTCAGCGGACACAGCCCTTCCCACCAAGACACTCAGATACCTGACTTAGGGATTTGGAATCCCTGCTAATTACCAACGCATCCCGACTGGCAGCTGATGCCTCTGAATCCGACTTTGCCTCCTCTAAGACACCGTCAATTAACCAAATAAAGCAGACAGGTTATGTCTTGGCTCCTGGTTTCTCTAAGAGCCAGAGATCCCTCGTCGCTCCCCTGTTGTCAGCCCACGTGAAGCTCCCAGTCCGTATCCCAAGATCTCCCGTTAACCAGCCGGCACGCCTGGCTTCTCCACGCTGCCGACAGGCTTCTCACTTTCCATTTCAGAAATCTCTCATGCAGCTGACAGGTGCAAAGGATTATTGGCATGGCACTAGGTGAAGACAGAGCCTAATTAAAGAGCAGACGTTCCGTGCATACACGTGTGTGTGCACACGTGTGCACAGGTGCTAATTACGCCTGCCGCTGTAGGGACGAAAGCAGAAGGCGTTGAGGGTGCTCAATACCAAAGCCACAGGTGAGCAACCCCAGAGAGAGGCTGGAAAGAGGAACAACAGCAGCAGTAAATTTGCAAAATTACTTTTTATGGTTTAAGGCCATAATCATTGTCAGAAGAAAATGTGTCTTCTGCTTTTTCATGTTCTTTCCAAGTCAGAATAGCTGATTCCCCATCCCTTCTAGGATGGGATTATGGTCATACCTTTTTTTTTTTTTTCCCTTTGAATTGTGTATGGTGATTGTTGGATATTGTCAGCAAGAAAATGATAGTGGGAAACAACGTTCAGGGACAAACCAGGCAGAAGATATTTTAAACCTTAACAAAGCCAGGCACTACTGCAAACCTTGGGAGGAGGCTTGCACATTCTATCATCCAATTTTTGGCAAGACTTTCAAACTCGGTTCATATAAATCTGCATTTCTTTCCTTGTTCTTGTGGGTGGGGAACAGGTGAATTCACTATACTGCCACGCATGTGGAAAGGGTATTATTCAAAAAGCTCCTTCCCTGTCGTGCAGTAAAATCCAAGTGCCACAAAGAAACGAGCCCATTTCACATAAACAGCAGAACTCGATCAATACCAGAACCACCTTGACAATCAATTTATTCTAAAGGCCTCCCCCCACCCCCTTGTTTTGATTGCTCCAGGTTAGAGCACAAAACAAGCGAGGTATTTTGGGTCTCTGAGCAGGAGCCGAGAGTTACTGAAGGGGAGGGAGCTTGGGAGAAACCACTTTCAATTTCAATTACCATTTCCAATTGCGCTCCTGACAGAGCTCATTACCTGAGCCCTTGGCAGGCTGGTTACACAACCAGCCCGGCTCTAAGTGACAACAGGCTTCTGGCACGGGCGAGGATGGCTCCCTGCCTTGTGAAACGCATCAGACCAGGAAGACAGAAATCTCTCTGCTGTTATTTCATCTTTTTTTCCTCCTCTATAGTCACAATCTGTCAATAGTTCCACACGGTTACAGCTAATACACTGTTCTTTCTCTAGAGAAATGTGGTTCCAGATTGACGTGTGATTCACAAGACTGACATGAAGATGTGGTGGTTGTTGGTACATTCGCATCAATTTTAAAAGTGCCCGAGTACAAAGGTCAAACGTCTATTCTTCACACCCCTGATAAATCCTAATAAGTAAAAAGTGTAACCCTCCTCCTCCTCCCTTTTGCACAAGGTTTACATCTATTTGAAGTGATAAAAGCAGGCAACTATGCAGGCTTAGAAGCTGTAACACAGAGCGATCCATAAAACTCATTTTTACCTGATCATCAGCAAGGCTTTGGCGTGTACTGAAGAATGCCTTTGTAATCAAGGAGAGAGAGGCAGGTTCCTCTCGCAGGTAATTCAAAGCAAAATCCCAATGCAGTCTCTTTCGAATCGATGAATCACTCTTGGAAGGTGCCTGAATTAGGTTTCTGCTCCGAGCTGCCCACCTTAAGGAGCTTTTATTTCTCTGCGGAGTGTTGAGGGAGCCCAGCTCTCTCTGCAGAGCCCCCGCGCCGGGTAAGGGATTGTCAAGTGGGCTCTGAATCGGGAATCTGGATTTCTGCTATTCGCTCCTAGCTTGTTACAAGCTTGTAGACTAGCTTGGAGACAAACAGAAAAACAGACTTCACGTATTCGTGAGTTCTGTCAGCGCCACCAGGCAACACCAAGATAACCGAAATCTTAAAAATTTCCCAATTTTAGGAGTCTTGCAACTGAGTGGGAAATCCTGGCCCTAAGATCATTCTGAATATTTGAGGAAGAAAAGGGTTATCAATAATACAACAGTCCAGGCAACTACTATTTTTATAGGCAAAATGGCAAGGTAATTCCTGTAAGATGTCTGCCTAGCAATTTTGGGTGTCGCCATGGGAATTTCAATAAAATACTATCCTGACCATGGACAATTTGCAACCAGGAGAAGTTCATTAATCATAAATTATTTGTAGAGCAGTTGCTTCTACTCATGAAATATACTTTGAAAAAAAATCACCTCTGTCATTATGCAATACGAAAATCCAGATTTCCCTGATTCATATCCACCGAATAAAATTTATTGTTTTGCATTTAGCTGTAAATATGCTTTCCCTAATTGGGAGACTCTGAGAGACAGAGTGTGGCAGGGTATAAATGGAACCTGACAGAAACTCCTTTTGAGTTGGTCTTCCTCAAAGCAGCAGGTCTGCAGTCAAAGACTCTCCTCCTTAGACTGGTCATCTAAGGAACATTCCCTGAGGACTGAGGCACCTCACTGACCTGGTAAACAATCATCTGGGTACCCTTGAGAGTCCTCACTTTGACACAGAGCGGGAAGATGCACATTTTGAATCATTACTCTACAGTTCTGGGATCTAATCGCCTTGAGATTTGAGTCGGTTGTGTAGTAACTGAACGCCTAACCGGTATCTGAACCCGCACTGTATAATGTTATCGGAGCGATGAATAATTTTGGATGAACCCCGTAAGTAGTTGGTTTCTGTTAAACAGCTCTCATTAGAATAAAGTCTGTTCGGAGCTTGTTGCCCACCTGAATTGACTTTTGAGGTGCCTCCGTGACACGGAGTCTCGTTAAAATCCAAATTTCTCTGGTTAAAATTTGAAGGCACCATTTTTCATCTGCAGCAACAAAAAAGGCTGACAGAGCTCTTCTGACCCACAGCTACATTGTCTTATCTGTCAAAACCAGTTCCATTTTTCTTGCTCTGTAAATAGCCAGAGCTATTTTTTCCTTCTTCCCAGTCACTTCACTGTAGCTCTTTGCTAACGTGACTGTCAAGCCTTCATGTACTTTGTTTACCGCTGTATTTTAGTAGCATTATAAATGTTGCTTCACTTAGAAACTGAAGCTGTCAGTGATACAAGGGCTCGGTTTGACTCCTGTGCGACACCTCCATCTGGAACGACTGACCCTTTTAACCAGACCAGATTCTACCACATAAAACATTTATGCTGTTTTCTTGCCTGTCTCTCCATGCAAAACCACCCAACCTGCTGCCCTCGGGGCTCTAAAACAAATGCAGCAATTGCGGTCTGTTTGTACTTTGTTATGTTCGAGTTGGGGGGCAGGTTTTCCCTTTCTGCAGCGTGCAAGTCGAGCACGACAGCACCAAGTCTGCGGGAATGACACTGCTGCAAAGGTGCCTCTCGCTAATCAGCGTGGCTTCGTTAACAAACATCTCCATCTGTTAAATCAGGAATATTCTACCTTGATCAGAAAAAAATGCCCAGCAATTAGACACCATAGAGATGAAAAGAACACTTGATGCTGCAGATTTCAGAGGAAGGCGTGCTGGCTGGGACAGTAGCTTTGCTTTCGAAGGTGCTGAATGCTATTTCTTAATGCCAGGCGTGGGCTGCCCCTTCGTTGTTAAATGGAGTGTTTACCCTCCCTTTTGGCATTTTGGCTTTGTCTCCCAGAGTAACCCAGCGCAATGAGGCTCCCCATCCCTCCAGTGCATCACGTCGGCTCTCTGTGTTTGTGCACACAACTGTACCTAAAGGCGTCGTACTGCTTCCAGCCACTGTTATTTCCAGCTCAAGCTGAACCGCATTTTATTTTTAACGTGATTTAAGTGCCTAAGATCTGCTTATCCCTATCCCCTTCCAGTCCTTTATTAAACATACTCTTAGTAAATCTCATTATGCCTCCTTTTCCCTAAAGGTGGGAACGGGAGTGCGGTGAGGATTGTCTCCCAGCAATACGGTCCATAAGATCCATACAAATTGGGCGTCTCTAAAATTGCTAATGCCCATCAGGCGCTCTTTGTATCTTTTGTCTCTCTGTAACCACAAGATAAACCCGCACACAGCAGGCTCTTGATGAATACAAGCGCATTTCCCTTTAAGGAAAGCCTCTTTTGAATTTTTTTGTTCTTACAAAGCCTTAGCTGTGGAAGAGGCCACGTAGCTGTTTTCCAGATGCTCTTTCGCTGAAATCTCTCATCAGAGAAGTCTGCAGCATGGAATATCTGACATAGGGCACCCAGAAGCCTTCGTCGCATTCCTCAGTCACTAGCTGTTAACACAACTAAAATGTTGTCTGTTTATATTCAAACTAGTAGATCACCTGTCCCAAACAGCTTCCAAAGCCCTTATGCTCCATTTCCCTGCCTACAAATAAGGCGGATATAGCATGCTCAGCGGTATTATGAAAACTGAAGGGATTCTGAATGAATAGAAATGGCATGATTATTTACCTTTCTTTCCCATTCTGTCATTTTCCCTGCCACCTTCAATCGTTTCTGAAACTCCTAAGTGATTTGGTTCAGCTCCTGATTGCTAGCTTCCTGCTCCTAAAAGATGTGAGGAATTACAGCACTGGAGGACCCTTTCATGTAAGCTGCAGGAAATCTTCAGGTCTCCTAAGGCTCAGCTTTCACCACGGGGAAATGATGCTGGGCGTTCAGAAATGCTTCTCTAATTCCATGGCCATAGGAATTAGAGAATTGTTCAGCCTGCGGAACAATTGCTGGCTGCCAGAATGATACCTGCGCATCTCCACTCCCATCACAACGTTATTTTCTCGGCACACTCACCATGCTCATTACCATGTACTTAGTCTGCCTCCAGCTGCCCTTGCACAGCCAGTTTAATTCCTCTGCACCACTAACCTGGGATGAAGACTCAGTCCTCAATTTTGAAGAACTGAGTCAGGAGCCCAATGGTTTTAATAGGCCTTGCTCTCCCCTCCAACATGAACAACTTAATAGCTTGTGCTGCCACTGGATTTTCCATCAGCACATACTGCGCCTCTATTCCATTTCAATCTTGCGTTCGCTGTATTTTCTAAGCATTTCAAGTTATCTTGAAGCAATGGCAGCAAAGCAATAGACCATGAAAGCAAAGAGGTCCTAGATCTCCTAAGCAGGCCAGATTTGTCACAGAACGCCACACTGTTTCTTTCAGAAAAGGGAAAGAAACTTTCCATTCCCCTCCAAAGGGGCTGCTCCAAACAGAAGAGACCATGCCAGTCCTCAGCCCTCAACAGCTGCTCGAGAGCTAGGTGGGTGCTGGGAGTGAATAGAAACTATATTTATAAAAGAAATTATAAGGAAAGGGTGGGGAGGGAGATGATAAGAACCTGACACAAATAGCAAAATTTCCCCCAAAACTGAAAATTAGGAAAGTTTCTTTCAGACAAGCACCCTCATCTTTTTCCAAGTCCCCACTCCCTGGCTACAAAAGAGCAGACGATGGGGTGAAGAAGCACAAGACAAAAAAAGGCTTCGCCCGAGTTTCTGATAACGTACAGGCAGGGCTGCTCACCCTTACGGCTGCAACCATTTATTTCTGGGGTCACCGCTTCCGAAAGAGATTACCACAGAGACAAAGAGTAGCCTTGGAAAATATCCTGTTCAATTCCTTTTCAAGGAGACTATTGCCAAGTATATGAAAAATAAGCTTCAAAGTAGCAGGGAACAGCAGACGCGTAAATGAGGAGGGTGTACGGATCTAGCTGAAAGACAGCAACAATACATGGTGTGGTAAAAAGACTCTTCCCTGTTACTTGTTCAGAGACCACAACTAAAATTTTGCAGCTTAAAATAAACTACAATATTCACCACAAGGAAAGGCACATGAGGTGCAACATAGTTCTGCTAATAAATGGGACCTTACAGGTATGCTGTCATTTTCAAACATTTTGTGATCTAAAGATGCAACAGCCAGCATGAAAAATAAAAATCAATTAAAAAAAACTCCAAATGCTAAAAAACCCCAAACTTCAATAAAAACTTGGATAACCAGAGGTAGAGTATACAACACGTCTAGCTGAAATGTCTTGCTCTTTGGAAGGAGTACTCACATTTCTAAAAGCTCATCGCTCCCGATGAAGAACTCTGTTTTAATTTTCAGAAACCTGTTACCTTCCTAAAACAAAGCTGAATGTAATACAGAACTCATTTGCTTGAAAATAAGTAGTAACTGGCAGCGCTCAATAACAAAGACCTTACAAATGATACTTATTGTATTTTTCCCCCTACTGAGACACATGTTTAAGAATGACCAGTTTTTGAAAATAATGTACCTTTTTTTTTTTAAACTGAGCTCTGTTCTGACTCCTTCAAAGCCAAAATTTTACAGTCAGCTTTAACTAGACAGTGATAAACACAAATCTGCTATAAAGGACTAATTTTGCTGCTGAGCTCCTCACCTGTTCCAGTTCTCAGCGCTGTCATTTCAGACCTGGATGGTGACTCATCAAAAACATAGCAGATGTTCAAATAAAATAATTTCTGTGCAAGGGCAGTAAGCAATTTTTCATAAATGGCTGGGGATTGTTTTCCCTCTGTAAGGAAGGGAACAGCCGGGTGATAGATGGTGGTGCGGGATGCATTACCCAAGCGATGCTCCCCGTTCTGCTCGGGAAGTGCCATGTGCCCTGCGGAGAGAAACCATCGCTAAAAATCTGGCTTCTGGAGGTTCATGTGGCTTTTGCTGTCAGAGGGTGTCGTTAATGCTGATTGCTGCCCCCATTTCTTGGGTGAAAGCCTGGCATCCTCCTCTACAGCCAGCACCAGCCAGCCTCGAAGGAAGGAGAGGGAAAACAAACATATTGCAGGTGCTGTATTACCTCCTAGGCATGGATGCCATTTTTAATTTCTACTGATGAATATAAAAGCAAAAGTCTGAAACAATTACGTGGAGGAAGACGTTTCCCTAGGAAATAGCAAAACTGCATCAGAGCAAGGGGTGGTCTGACCTCTGGCTGCCCTACACCAGGAGGCAATAACCACGTCCTCCTCTAAACACAGAGCGTATAGAAATAAGCCTCGAGAGGACCAAAATCCCCAAATCACAGCACTGCTAGAGGGCATCACATGCTGTCTACTCCCAAACCAAGACGAGCCTAAAAGCACAACCTAGCTACTACTGCAGGCACTTAGCTCCATGGTGGCAGTCGTGTTCTCCTACTCATTTTAGTGGAATGTCTTAAAATTCAGCTTTTACCACCGATATTTTGGGGAGCGAAGGTGGTGCAGGGCCAGACAGTAACAGCGTAGCTCGGGTTTAACACCTGAAATACCCACCTGTCCTCCTGACACCCACCTCCTCCCATGAAGCCAAGAGTTATTTCCCAAACACTGACAGGCAGAATGGAAAAGATGACTCCTGTGGGCTGCTTTTGGAAAAAAGTCATCCAGCAGCCTGAGTGTCATTCTCTGCACCATCGGAGTGTATCACCACGTGATGATTGGCTTGGCCGGTATTTCCTGGCAAGGCTAAAGACTGGATTGATGCTACCCAACCGCTGAAGCTTATTTGCTCTATTTCTTGGAGAAAATGTTAAGACCAAATTCAAAAATTCACAGTGTGAGGGTAGAAAAATTTTGCCCGCATCAGAGCTTCCAGAAAACCAATTTTGCGGGCCAGGAAAAAGCAAGTGTCAGTACTGGCAGTCATACACTTGCTTCTCCTCCTTGTGGAGAGCCATTATGCAGTGTTTTCTAAAATTCTAAATGTTCTTTCTGGCTCACAATGGGAAACAACACTAATATGCATCACAGGGTGTGAGATAAAATGTGCGGCGCTATTGTTGCCTTTGATTTGTCTTCCATTTATATCAGCTCTCGGTAAGAATTACACAAAGACAGAGCTGCAGATTTTTCTTCTCAACTTTTTCACATTTCATCCTTTGTTTGGTTCATAAATTCTAGGGTCTAACTAGGACGTTACATCAGAGACAGGAATTTACATTTAGATAACATAATTCAAAGAATATTAACAACCATAATCCTCCCCCTCCAAACGGCTCTGAGTACTCCCCAGCTGATCTCAGCTTTGTAAAACAGGGATCTGCCTTATTTGCTTTAACCTGAGCATTTCTTTTTCCTTCTCCTGTAACCTAACATTCAGGTCTCTCTCTCTTTCTTTCTCTTTTTCTTCAGCTCAGACTAGGTGGAGAGGGCAAGTACTGAGGGCTGTTTTGTCTCCCAAACAGCTTTATTCCTAATTACATTTTCCCTTGTATGAGCTCATTCCAACTGTTTGAAGAGGTCCATCCTGCTGGTATTGGTCACTCTGGCAACTTCATAAGCAGGAGAACAAGGGGTCAGAAATTTACTCTAGGTCCCACACATGCCAGAGGCTTATTTGTATCAAAATTAAGTAAATTCCAATAGGAAGTTAGACCAAGGCCGGCTTAGGACATTGGGTACAAATTGGAGTAACTCATTTGGAAAGCTTAGGCACATTTTTCCTCAACCTTCACCTCAACAACCATTTTCCTCAACCATTTTTTCCTCCTGCCTTTACTCCAAATTATTGAAGATTCCTCAAACTATCTTGAGGCACCAAATAGAAACTGGAGGCCAAAAATCTGAAACACATAACAGAGTTTGAACAAAAGTCTTTAAGAAAGGAAGCAAACTTTCAGGTTTTTCTCAATATGTTTCTTATCAGATAATATGCTTTCAAAAAGACCAGGATTTTTCCCTTTAGCACTGGAGATCGTATCCCCTCTCTCCATCAAACAGTCTTTCAACACAGAGGTTGTTCTAGATGCCAGAAGACATAGGTCAGTATTTTAAAAAACAGGTGACTTACATTAGGAGCTCTTTAAAATGGAATTTAGATCCTGTTTTTTCAAATGCTCCAAGTGCCCAGCAGCTCCAGGGGGGTTCAAGGGGTCTCACTTCATAAGGTGTTTGGGATGCGCTCAGTATTTTTGAAAATCAGGCCACCTATTTGGGATCTTACACAGAGACTTAAACATTCAGTGCCAATTCTCACTGCACTAAGGGTGATACCACCTCTCTAACCCATGCTTAGAGAGCTCAGTGACATTACAACTAACAATATGGCTTTTGCCTTCTTTTTCCCACAACAGAATTTACAGAACTGTTAATAAAACCTGTGTCTATCACAAAAACGGGCAGACTCTCGAGTCTAACAAGATAACTATAATTTTCCTTGAAGCTATTGAGCAAGTCTATACCATCTCCCCAAATCCTCTTAATAATTGATGGCTAACACAGGTTCTTTACAATGAGGTGTCCTGAAGGTCGGCCAGAATACAGCAGCCAGTGCTGCGGGGTACTCGGAAATGCCACATGCCATAGAAAAGTACCAAACCCAGGCTGGCACGCTGCAGTACTTAGCCCTTCCCGTAATGCCATCCCCTGCCATGAGGTGCCAAAAAACTGAAAGGCTTATACTTGGGATCTTAGTGCCAAAGTCAAGACCTCTGCCAATTAAGCCAGAAGAGAATAATTGTATTAGCGGCCGATAGCAGAAGATTTTTGCCCCGCTAAAGGAAGATGACATGCACACATTAAAAGCACTTCCTCAAGCTAAACTCCTTCGGATCGCTGGATTTGGACCACGTTTTACGACTTATTCATAATGAAGCGCTGCTTAGCTCACGAACTTGCAGATGCCCAAAGCCTTTTCATTATACAGCTTTCAACTATTCCGGGCTTAAAAAAAAAAAAAAAAAGAAACTGATATAGTGGTTCCAGCCTTGGGTCAACCAGCAGCAGCATCTCCCCTCTTCTTCTCCTCGAGTCCCCACAGCTGGAGGACAACACCGGACTTTTGCCAGCACATGGCACAAGGAGGAGAATCAGAGGCTGCAGACGGGCACTATTTCTCATGGTCCACGTCTGCAAGAATCTGAACGTCGGGGTAAGGATTGCCACTGCCCACAGTCTCCACAAATGCCTCAGCGTCTGTTTCATTCACAGAACTACTGAAGCTTTCAGAAGAATGCAAAAAGGGCTAATCCCCTGGTGCAAGGGACTTCAGCCTTGGCAGACGTTTTCCCAAGAGTCACAGATAAAACTGAAGGATTCAGCCATAAAGGATTAGGAGTGGTGTCACCTAGAATTAAGTCACTGGCCTTGAACCGTGCCTTCGTTCAGCCCTGTCAATTGCAAATTTCACAATCTTAAAAACAAGGTTTATTGAGTTTCTTTAAAAATACATATATATCTTGATTTCCTGAATAGGTTTAAAGGTCTAGGCAATTCACGTTAAATTGTTTTATAGTTTCCACTTTTAAAAACCATCAATCTGACAGTCTGAGGAGACTCAAACAACTTCTCAACTGTGCACAGGATGTTTCTTATGTATACAAGGAAAGCAGAGAAATAAAACAAACACCTTGCATGGCTCTTTTCACATAGAATCTATTTTAAATACTACAGACGCTCAAGGGGAGGGCCCGTTAAATCAAAAATAGGTGGTCTTTGCCTAAAGAGTTTGTAGTTCACAGCAAATCTAGATAAATATCTTGCCTACTTAACTTTGTTATTCTGATGTAAGCACCTATAGGAGGTCCCTCCATGAGATGTGCTTTAAGTTAAAAGTCTGTGGCCTTTCACTTATCAGTTATAGAGATTATTTGGGGTGGTAGGGAAGAAATATGCCTTGTGCCTTAATGGGTTGTGAGGGTCCTAAGCACAGAGTACTATTCATGCTCACCCTGATAAATTCTGCTGAAATTTGGGACTGTTGTGCAAAGCTAACTTGGATTTAAGCATTGTGCAGTACAAACTGATGAGGAATTTACATGATGGAGGCTAGCCAGCATTTACACATGATAGCCAGAGGTTTTAGGTTTGTTCCAGGAATACGGTCTTGCAAAAATGCAACAGCTGAATAAAACCAAACCTTACCTAAGCCTCAA
Organism: Caloenas nicobarica; assembly: GCF_036013445.1. NCBI lineage: Eukaryota > Metazoa > Chordata > Aves > Columbiformes > Columbidae > Caloenas > Caloenas nicobarica. The sequence goes on from NC_088247.1 coordinate 114,890,828, forward strand.
ATGTGGGGAAAGAGAAGGAGAGGGTAAGTCTTCATGACATGCCACGTCGTGCGGCACCTCACAGAAATTTTGGTTGCTTTGCCTCCCACCATCAAAGCTCTTGAAGGTGCGTGGCTCAGGCTGGACACTGGCTGGGCAGTCGGCAGCAGCCCCAAACCACGCCAAAGCCACCGACACGATGCCAAAGCCACCCACACCACAGCCAACAACACCATGCCAAAGCCGCCTACACCACGCCAAAGCCACCCACGCCAAAGCCGCCGACACTGCGCCAAAGCCACCCACGCCAAAGCCACCCACGCCATGCCAAAGCCATCCACGCCACGCCAAAGCCACCCACGCCAAAGCCACCCACGCCAAAGCCGCCGACACCACGCCAAAGCCACCCACGCCAAAGCCACCGACACCACGCCAAAGCCACAGCAGCTACTGCATCCCGCAGGCAGCGGGTGGTCCTGCCGCAAAAGGAAACAACTAGGAAGGCACATGTGGAGTTGATAAAAATATTTCTAACAAAACCTCTTCCTGAATCAAATTACTTTATTTTATTTTATTTTCTTTCAAAAGAACACATAGCTTTATGGGAAATGTCATGTTTCCAGGGAGTCATGCAAATGGAGCCTGGGAAGCCTAAGCTTTCCAGAGAAATGTCGCTGGTTCTTGCCCAAACTATGAACTGTGTTTAAAAAAAAAAAAAATCAGAAAGAAGTCTAAAAACTCCCAAATTTGAAACGAGTATTTTTTGATTTTATAAAAAATTTTCATGGGGAGAGGAATAAGAGGGACATGCTTCTGACTAGCTAGCAGGAAGCACCTCTGAGTGTGCGTGTTGGTCATTGATGCAACAAGTATTTCTGGCAGAGCTAAGCGAGCTGTTCCTTAACCAGCACGAGCCAGAGGAAGCCTGCTGGTCACAGATGAGACATGTATAAGACAGCAGTACAACTGTGTTGGAAATCCATGAAACGGATGCTCCAAGTGGGTTGATAAGCCTGCAAATCCATGAAATTCAGGCTGTGCATTCCTTGGGTAGACAACCATGTATGGCACCTTGCACGATAATATGATTACTAAGAAACTGTGTTGAACGCTATATGGCAATAATGACTAGTGGAGATAGCAACAACACTAACGGTTAAAAAAATCCTGCTTCTCCTTTTGGCATGTTCCCTGTCAGCAAAATTCTTCCATTAAGTTTCATTTCCTTAATACAGTAGTAATTCATAACCCAAGAGACAACTTAATAGTGTACCAATTACGATACAATAGAAAGTATAATGGAAATAGGCCCAAATTAAAGCTTGCTAAGTTCAGTTTACCAACGCGTCACTCTCACAGCACACTTGCTATAGCAAGCTTGAAAGTTCGGATCCATTTTATTTCTGCCTGTCCTCAGGTTTACTAACTCCAAATTAATGCAGCTCCTTCCATAGCCCAAACACAAAAGAACTCTGCAAATAGCTGAAAGAAATGATAAGGCCTCCAGGTGACATAGATCATGCACTGTACACAGAATTACTCTCCCCAGAGTGAGCCCACGTAGCAGCATTTTGTGACATTCATCATTAAAGTTCAGTCCTTGGAGTGCTGCCACTGTGGCCGTGTGCAGCCAGCTCTCTGCTGATAGAGCGGAGCTTATAACCAAAGGCCATCCCTCCCGAGGGCAGCACAAAAGTGATTTGAATATCAGGCCTCAGGAAAGGAGGTTTTCTGTCTTAGCAGGTTTTATTTCAAACAGTCTTTCAAGGGCTGCTAGCGGGCCAATCACTTTAAGTGCGTGACAGTTTATAGCACAGAACTGTGAAGTCTCTGGAAACCAGAAAACGGTGAAATCTGGAAAAATAGTTGCCTTCTTGCCAAAATAAAATTCCTGGTAATATACGGCGTTGGCTCAAAGACAAAATATTTTTTAGAAACACAGAACTTCCACGAACCTTGTCACGAAGGTTGCCGGGTGGGTGGCAGCCTCTCTGGTGTCCTCGGCCACCCTGGCTGATCACAGCCAAGGATGGACCAGCCTCCTGTCCCTTCCTCCAGCTTCTCTGCAGATGTATCCTCCCAGCTGGGATTTATTCCCCACATGGGGACACAGATCGGCATCAGCAGGTCTGCCCGGGGGGTGACCGGGCAGCCCCGCTGCTCCAGGCGATGCCTCCTCAGCAACATCGCAGCGAGAGGACACGTGAGACGGGAATTGTGAAGCGTGCCTGGCAATTTGTACCTGCTGCAGCGGTTCTCAAAGGGTTAGAGAGCTCACTCCGTTCCCAAAGCCTCCAGCAGGCCTGACTACTTCAAGCTACCAGACAGGACAGCGATACAGTAAAGCACGGAGCGGCTTCAAGCGGTGCCATTTCGTTCCGCATATGCGTCCTTCGGGTCCTGGGGTCTTTGACAAAAGACTCTTCCACCTCCCAGTCAACTAAGCGAAGGTGCAAAATACCAGAGAAATGGCATTTCCTAGCAATTGTGATATACAAAGTATATAAGCAGCTACTTTTAAAGCAGACTTTGAAATGCCACTGGCTTGCTTCGTTCTGAGCACATTCCCAAGGAGAATGTCAGGTCGCATAACTCATTTGTTATCTTTATACAGAGGAGTTCCACTAAGCACCATCATAAAAATACTAACATTCTTTTTTGTGTGTGGAAAACAAATATAAAAGAAAAACGCAGCATCTCTTAAAAAAAAAATGCCAGTTAGCACTCCAAAGATTACCACATGGTCTATAAATAGCAATGTCAATACACCAGGGAGCTGCGTTCCTCTTTATTTAACGACAGCCTGAGTTACTCAAATGGAGGTAGCAATGTTACAGGCCTTCCTCGCGACACAAAACTACATCATGCATTCATTTAGACACACTCTTTGCATTTTATTTCCCTTGATGGCTTAAAAAATACCAAGAACTGGAATAGAATAAGAACAGCATTGCAATCCAGCTTTATATAAGGCACTGTGCTCCGCTGGGTAGTGTGCACCCAGCAACACCTACTTTATACATACCATGAGCGGGAGTGTCGGGGACAAAACTGCTGTAATTGAGGTCACGTCCTCCGTGTTTGTCAAGAAACCCCCTCCCACTTTTTCCCATCATCTCCGGACGCTTTCATATATCTACAGCCAGCCACTTTAATTATATCTAAATATTTATCTCCTGAGTGGCTAAATTAGTAGGTATTTAATTCTAGTGATGCAAACACCTGATGGCTGGATGCTCTCATTTGCCTATAAATGCAAAACACAAGCCACTGAATTCAATTACATGGCAAATGTCCACAGGTACCTCTGAGGTATCCAACATCCCCCACAAAATCTGTGCTTCACATGCTTAAACAGCTCTCTCTCAAGCTTTATATAGAGGGAGGGAAGAAGGGAAAGAGGGGTTTTGTTTGTTTTGTTTTTTTAAATTACATTTGCAGTCGTACAGCTAAAGCTCGGAGATTAATAATAAAAGTGCATATGTAACAATGCAGAAACAAATGCTGTTCAATGTCAAATACAAAGCAAGATGCAAATTTATTTTTCTGTTAATTAACGGAGCTTTCATCTCAACTGCTCTGATCTGTAAATAAAGCTCACAAGCTAGCTTCAAATAAGTCTGGGAATTAAGCAAACAAAAACCCCAAACCCTAAACCAAAATACCCCAACTCAACAGGCTCCTAGCACTGGTTAGCTAATTATGTTTGCCTTTTTTCATTCGGGGGGGTGGGGGGACACCTAAACAGATTAAAACAGGTTAAAAGCAACAGTACTGAGGCGCTGGCCTAAGGGCCACGGCCCTCTGAATACCACCAGCCATCAGGTGCCGCCAAACACTGCCAAGGCCCAAGCGCCATCCCTGAATATTCTGAGGTAAGAACGGGAAAAGAAAGATGGACAGGAGGACGGATGCGAGAACAGACAGACGGAAAGAAGAGAGAGAAGAAAGAACAAAGGTCTGGTCCCCAACACTATATAACATTACATTCCCCTGCAGCTATGCCTCGCCTCTAAGGCTTTGCTTTCCAGGCTCTTTATTGAAATTGTTCAGGTCCTTAACTGATCTCCTGAAAGGCCTTAAGCTAATTAAGCATGGCTGAGACATGCTTGATGAGATGGGAAATACACAAAGCTTTTGAAAGGGTGAAAAATCTCCGACCATCTGGTAGTGGCATTGCAGAGAAGAAAGAGAAAGGACAAAGGGGCAGCAAGGAGGTACAGGATTCCTTTAATTACTGGGTCACTGAGACCATTACCACTCCAAATGCCTGTGAAAGCCCACAAAACAAGCTTAGGAGGCTCAGTAAAAAACCCAGCTCTTAGCAGGAAAAGCATCTGTAAGAAAATGAATCGGAGCAGCTTTCCCCAAGATACATCCACTAATTAGAAATGACAGATAATAAACAGGGGCGGCGAGGCCCCCAGATCAGAACGAGACCTTTTCCAGCAACCTCTCTACCTCTCTCCTCCGATTGCTATTCTCCAAGGCCCTGCAGATACTCCTCTCTTTAAATTAATACCACCCCACCAGCCAGAAGGAAGCTTCTGTTGTACTTGGCAATGCAAGTGAACAGACTGAGCTTAGGTTTCTAATGAATGCCCCAGGTGTTTCATCGCTACAGCAAGCAGCTGATGTGCTCCAGCCTCTTCAGGCCTGGTTAAGGCTCATCTGTGTTTTCCCATCTCTAAGATCAGCTAGAGAAAAATCCCAGCGTTCAGCGGGCAAACTTCACACACCGGAGCAAAATCTGAGCTATCTTTGCTCTAAATGGCTTCGTCAGCCATGAGCTGTGAACATGTCAGCACAACCCAAATGAAGAGCCCTCCCCTGTCTTCTCCTCTCAAGCTGGATACAGCTACGGCTGACTACAGGTGCAGGCTAGCAAGAGCAAGCTGGTTTCGATGTCGGAAGCTGTGACCAAACCCCTGCCAAGAAGCGGAGCAATGCTAACTCTCGCTTCGGGATGCGGAAAAGTGCAGCTGATTTCCTTCCCTCCCACACGCAGATTCTTTTCCAATTATTTCGGCTGTGTGCTGTGATCCAGTCGGATTCGCAAGCTGAGCAAGAGCAGGCTATACATCCATCCTTGGATGGGAGACCTCATTAAAAGAAGGAAGCGGTGCCGGCAGTCTAACGCACTGCACTGTGCTCCTGTCTCCAGGACCAGATATAGAAACCCAGGCCTTGACTACCTGTGCTTGTTAAATATCCTGTAGCTGTTGTGATGAGAACAAATGGCACTAACCTATTCTTCAGCCAAATCTCAACATGAATTTCTCTCCACCAAGCTCTCCTTGAAGGTTCATTTGGAAAGAGCTCCTGTGTCTTAAACTATCGCACTTTTAATTCAGTACTGTTAAACATTGGCTGCATTTAATGCCAGAGGGAACAGTTTCACAAGCAGATTCTGTGATCTCTGTATATATCAGTTTCTAAGATAACTTGGATTCCTTTAGAGATGTACTGGATATAAACGTATTTCTTATCATCTGCTTTTCATGCTCACATACTTCAAGAGCCAGCTGGATCTGCAAGCAGAACTGCATCCAGAAAATCTATTATATTCCCCTCCACGTCCAATGTAATTCTGGAAGCAGCCAATACTAGAAATATTGTTTAAGGGATTTTTCATTTTTCTTTCTTTTCTTTTTTAAGCAAACTTGCCCATGTTTGCAGGGCCAGGAGATTCAAAATCAAGCTAAAAAATAATCCAAACTGTTGGACATTTACCTGAAAAGCAGCTCTGCTCCAGCTGGCCCTTGATGCTGTGGGGGCTGCAGTACCACCATGTGGTTACTGAGTCATCCAGTGCAGATGATGCAGTTTAAGACTCAGGTTTATACATGCAAGTGGATTTATGATGAGACAGGCATTAAAAAAACCCAACAGTTGTATAAAGTGACTACCATAGCTGTGCTTACTACGCACTGGACAGTTACTACTTTGGAAGTCAGAGAGATAAGACAAAACCACAGAGGATGCTGGTTTTGCCACTCCTAGACCAGAGTGAGAGTTCTTAGCTACACTCATGTTAGAGGAACTGCAAAGTATCTGCTGTCCCAAGGAGGAGGCCCTAAAAACGGAGAGCACAGCTCTGGTTTCTTCTGGAAACCCAGCTTTGCAGACCAGTGCGACCACCAGAGCAGGGATCCTGATATCCAAAGGAAGGACTGGGTATGCTGGTAGGGACCTCACCAAGACACCGTGAATGTGTGAGGTGGGATAACGAGAGCCAGGTCAGGTCACTGAGCTGTGACTGCAGCAGCCACCAGTATCCAAACTCCAGCTTACCATTGCCCTTGTGCCCTGCTGATCAGAGCGCACTGGAAATAAATCCGAGTTGGAGGCCCTCTCGGTGCTGGAAGGGGTCAAATCCTCATCCTCACATCCTAGAGATCCCTGCAAGGCAGTTGTGAGGGAAAGCCCCTTCCATTCTTCCCATGCATGTCGGGCTACCACCAACAAAAATGTGTGACCCGTGGAGCCCTTTTAGCACTGAGGAATAAGCAAAACGAAAGGGAGTGCAGCTGCTGCACACTCAAAACAGAAAGTCCTGCTCTGTTTTCCACCCTCTCTGGACCATCTGGGTCCTGGGCTGAGGCACCATGCTTGGGTACCAGCATCCCAGAAAGGGGGAGACACTAAGACACGGCCCTGCTGACCATCTCCCTGTTTAGTTTGTGAGCTTTTCTGCTGATCTTCCCTCTTGCCTGGACAGCTGGAAGAATTAGTCAATTTAATTTCCTTGAATCGAGTTGCTGGAGTTAGGTACTGATTTTTCAGCACAGTGACATCTTATTTTGAAGCACCTGAGGTATCTCCATTTGTGTTCATTTGATGCTTTTGTGCTACATTTCAGGCTGACAGATCATACAAACGCATCCAGGGAATGTGTTTTAACTGATGAAACACCTTGTAACCATGATAGCATTTGGCCACAAATTGAGAATCTCAATTTTTTCCAGCCAGTGAGACAGTGCCTTTGCCACCCCGACCCCCTAACGATATACCATTGTTAGCTGTAACCAGGGGGCAATGGAGAAAAGATTATTGACTTTTTCTTCTCAGAATCCAGAACACAGTTTAACTGATTTTCTATCCAGGTAAGAATGGTATAGCCTCTAAGTGACTGCTTATTTCCTCCACAGAGAAAATGCTGAACGTGTAAACATGCCGTCTTTCAAGGGCTGTCAAGTAAGGTAGGTATTGAGTGTTTTTTGACAGGATGCTGTAAATGGAATAAAGGCATTTTTGGCCTCTGCGGTAGCTATGATTACTGGCAGAGCTATGCCCTTCACACTAGTGACTGGGGAACAAACAAACAAACAAGGCTGCACATCTGCAAAGGGGAATAATGAGACAAAAGGCTTACACGTCCCAACATTTCCGGGTAAAGATTCTGCACCGGAGAAACAATAATGAAGAGTGTTTTGTGGTTGACCTTTGCAGACTGCAGAAAGCTATGGATTTTAAAACTCAGGTCAGAAGTCACAAGTAAATTCTGAATGTGGGAGAAAAATCCTTAATAAACACTTGAGCAAAGGACAGTGTTAATCAGGTATGGAACAATTACACTACAAGCATCCCAGCAAGTATACGGGTAAGTAAAAGACAGTGCCAATCTGTTCTCTTCATATTTTTCCTGGCTCTCTCAAACAAAACCAAGTATTTTTGCAGTTGCCTAAAGACTGTCTAGAGCTGCAACTGAAAGTGCATCATCCAGAGCACCTGCTTTGCTGGACTGGTTTAAATGCAGCTACAATCACATTCACAGCAAACTGAAGTACTCCAGGAAAGGGCCTCCAGAGCTCATGCAAGACCCCAAAAAGGAGGTGCTGAACTTTTTATTAAATAACAGGAAGACCCAAATTGCTGCACTCCTGCACCCGTATGGTGAGATACCACTACTGCATGATTAAGCCACGGGTGCAGCCACAGAGATGCTGGAGGGGAGATAATTGCTCGCTTCCTCCCAGGCAGATAATTCACAGCAACTAGAGACAAGGTCATCTTGGGCTGTTGGGCTAACACCACGGGCCAGGTATGCTGGTGGTGACCTCATGCTTGTCTGGAGGTGAAATGTGACAAAAGCCAACCAAGCGGAGGAAAACCGATGCTGAGATCTGCTCCAGAGAACTCTCACCTGTCAACTGCATTAGGAAAAGGTGAGGGGACAGAAAACCTGCTGTCAAAAAATCACGAGTAACTGGCAGAAAAAAGGAAGAGGAGATTCCGAGGTATGAGGAAAGGGTAATGTTTCAAAGATCTGAATGAGGTTGGGTGGCATTTTTCCCGCTCAGGGTCTGCAGTAGTGAGAAGCAGATTTAATGTTAGTCAGGGTCATGCCCTATTCAAGGCAACCTCCACTTTACAAGTTGTAGACACGTCTTCCCCCTCCCTGTGTAACAGTAATAATAATCCTTGTAGGGCACTGGCCTCCTTCTCAAACGCCAGAGGTGAGGGCACCTGTGAAGCCACGGTGTTCCTTCCCAGCAGAGCCAACACCATGGGGATGCACAGAGCAGAGCAGAATAAAAACATGTCCCTCCTGACCCACCTGATAGCATGCAGTGAGTAAATGCCACCCTTCTCACATGAGAACACGGTTAACTACTCACCCACACCACTGGCCACAATTACAGCAATAAACACTACTGTCAACAAAGCAACAATGTCATTCCCCTACTGCCCCAAAAGAACAAACACGATACTCTTTTGATTCTAGGACATACACTGCTTTCTTCGAGTTCGTTCCAGAAGTACTTGAAATAGAAGACAGCTCTCCCAAATCATGCCCTTCCCACTCCCACTGCTTATGTTTTTTTCCACACTTATTTATGAGTGCACTCCACTCACTCTATTTCCTGAAAATCACTGGCTAAGTGCAGTTTCTTTCTCTGCTGCCCTAAGTGTGTGGCCATTTGTGTTTATGAAACAGCTATAAAATCGTGCAATAACCTGGACAGCGTGGTACATCCATACATAATGTAAGCAAGGGGGAGTACAGAATTTCCAGTTCCCAGAGCCACCTCAGTTGGATCTCTGCATACTCCATCATAAACAAACTTTATTAAAGGAGGTAGGATTCCAAAATCAACCACTGCATAACAAAATGAAGCCTCCTTTTGTAGCAGGCGGGGCACAAGAACATAAAATTTGTCCACGAGGGATCAAATTCTTTCCTTGTGTATCTCCCTGCACTTCATTGGGCTGCTGGACTTAGTCTAATTTAAGACCAAAGTTCTTAGTGTCGCCAATGGGAGCTAAGCCCGCTGTTCAAACATGCCTCTGTAGCTGTACGGTGCCGTTTCTCTGGAGGTGCTAAAGCTAATTTCCAGATATACTGTTAACTAGGATGCCACCTGTAACAGCGCAGTCCTCGGCCAGTGAGCTCTACTTTTTCAATATGCCACAGGAAAAAGTTTCTAAGATGTCAGTGTCTCTCCCATGTTCCGTTCACTTGTTCCTTGGGTGCTATTTGAGATTATTTGAAAGAGATACACGTTTGGTTTGCATAAGGCATCGCTGCCTCTCTGGAGATCGGAGTTAAAACCCAAGCCTAGTAGACTTGGACACCACCACATGAAATACGGATTCCATTATCTTTCCAGTTTTCGTGTACTAAAAGGGCATTATCAGTACCTCGAAGCTCTTTAATCCTTGTAGCTCACAAGTACAAAACATGTAACATCATGTAATACTAAGGGGTGTTTTCAAAACCATTTTGACATGAATTCAGCTACTGTCTCGATGTTGTCCATACAGTAGGTGGAAGGAACATATAGCATTTATAAAAAGATTACTAAAACCTGATAACTCATGAAACCGTTTGTAAATTTTTGTAACATGCTGCCATTGTGAAATATTCTGCTTTGAAATTGGGTCCATCTTTTTGAAACACCCTGTATTATAAACATATCAGGACTTAGAATGACTTCATAGCATCTGCTTTTCAGTGGGATCTCACGACTCTATATTTTCTGGCATGCCTGCCATGGAAAATAAAAATGAAAATGGGACTTCAAAATATCCCATTTAAAATACGCGGTTTCTCTTCCAGTTTCTCAGAGGATTTATTTTTTAAATTTCTTTTTATTTTCTGGATATGGAAAAGAGTTCTAAAAATTATTTTACTCGATTTAATGCTGAGTGTGTTTCAATTCAGTACTGTAACATTAGTTAATTAAACTAAACAAAGGCCGCATTGTCAACAGTTTCAGCAAGAACAGAGAGATGATATTTTCAAATGAAATAAAAATTGCCAATTCATAATAGTATTTCTATTCTGCTTAGTGAAAATGAAATGAAGAAAGCAATCAGATACACACAATAAACCTTAAAAACTATCATTGTTAAAGTATTCCCTTTTCTTGTTTCTTTTTTTTCTTTCCTTTTGGCTTTTTGTCTTGTATGCTACCATCAAGCCTGATAATATAAAGTGACTGTGACAGCAGGCAAAATGTTTAAGCTGAAAAACTCTTTACATTTTCTACTTTTTATGAGAAAAGCACACACACAAAATACATCACTTGTCATTGAAAGAGATGAAAAATAATTAAAACTTAAAATTGATCTTGCACTACCTATTCTTTACATAAATTCAGGCTAGAATCTGATATACAGAGAGTAATGAAAAGAAACAGATCCCTTCTGTGGCAGGAAAAAAAATACGACTTTCCCCCCTCCGAGAGACTGAAATCAATATCTGGAGCAGACTAGTGACAGTATAATAACCACCCCATCCCGTCAGTGCTCAGCGCTGCTCAGCATGGCCCAGCAGCACCCTTGGGGAAGGTCTGCAGGGGGTCTGCAGCCCATTTGCTGCCTCGCTTAGAGCTGGCAAGGAACATCATTTTGGGCAGCGTGTGCTGCCTGGTGTGGTATGACTTCTGCACCAGCCCGTGCTCAGAAAATGAATCAATCCCATCGCCTCCACGGTCCTGCTGGTGCACACCAGTGGTCATGGCAGCCTGCAAGGGGACACGGAGCAGCAAAGCTGGTCCACAGAAGCGACGCTCCCTCCTAAGAGACCCCACCTGGAATCCTGTGTCCAGCTCTGGTTCCTCAGCACAGGACAGACATGGACCTGTTGGAGAGGGGCCAGAGGAGGCACAGAAATGATTAGAGGCTGGAACAGCTCTGCTGGGAGGACAGGCTGAGAGAGTTGGGGTTGTTCAGCCTGGAGAAGAGAAGGCTCCGGGGAGACCTTATTGTGGCCTTTCCGTACTTGAAAGGGGCCTGTAAGAAAGATGGGGACAGACTTTTGAGCAGGGTCTGTTGCAATAAGACAAGGGGTGATGGTTTTAAATTAAAGGAGCGGAGATTCAGGCTACACATGAGGAAGACATTTTTGACACTGAGGGTGGTGAAACACTGTCCCAGGTTGCCCAGAGAGATGGTGGCTGCCCCATCCCTGGAGACATCCCAGGCCAGGCTGGACGGGGCTCTGAGCAACCTGAGCTGGTGCAGATGTCCCTGCTCATGGCAGGGGTGGCACTGGATGAGCTTTGAAGGCCCCTTCCAACCCAAACTGTTCTATAATTCTATTCCATGATTCTATAATAATCTTGCTGATCCTTTGCCATCACTGAAGCAATTGCCAATGGCAACTATCCTTTGCTGATATAAGAGCCTGGAGACTTCCCAGTTCAGAAGTGGCAAAGCCACCACAAATACAACACAGACACTAGGACCGAAAAACCCACTCCTCTTCTGCAAGCTGCAACATCCAAGTAGAAAACAGGACATGCTCACACAGAGCCACTCATGGGCAGGTCAGCCTCACCTGTCTTCAGCTTTTAACAGAGCTACCCTGATTCCATACCTGCAAGACATTTGAAGTATGTTGATGAAATTCAACATACCATTTCCAAACTTGGGAAAAAATGCCGCCTCACCTTCCTTTGGAAGTAATCTCTTGCTAGACAAAAAGGTTTCTTTTCCCTGCCTAGAGTTATGGCCTTTGCTACTTTCACATGGTATAGAAATTATCTGGCTATACTTCTCTGCCACAGCTATGACGCCTTCAGAAGAGCAAAGTGCTTTGCACTGGGACATACAGACCAAACAGCCCTCAGACCACCACAGATGGACCACAGCAGGCTGGCCAGCAGAATCTGGTCACGAAAGCTCCTCGTCTGGCTGATATTGCAACTGCAAAGTTCACTTGAGTTTCGTGAAGTCCTTGAGAAGATAAAGGCACGTCAAGTGAGGCTTTTTAAAACCTACAGGCATCCCCCGGATAAAGGAACGGTTTTAGCTTTCCAGTGACAATCCTGTTACTGTGTACCTCCAACTACTTCCAGCTACTTGCTTCGCACGAGTCCATCTCTCTGTGCAGCTTGGAGCTTTAGAGATGTGAGTTTAAATACCCATTTGCAGTTTACTGGTGCCACAGCACTTCCAGCATTTCTGCAAAAGGTCCAAAGGTCCACCTTTTTTTTCCTTTGCCAAATATCAATACCCATCAGAAGCAGATTTTAAAGATATATTTCATATTTAGGGCCAGACTATTCTGTAACAGCCCCCAAAATGTCATCTGATCCATTCACTATGGGTTGTTATCAAAGACCAAACACCCTGTATCTGATTTGGAATATTTACTTCTTTCTCCTTTGGGCAACTGAATAAAAAAAGTCAAAGCCTTTATACTAGATTTTCAGAGCCATAACACTCCAGAATAGCTTTGTATTCTTTTCTTTCCAAACAAAAAGAAAACATATTTTAAAACATATGCAAGAAAGATATTTAAAATATCTAAATATTTTTTCTCAAAAAATGTCTCATCCATCTCTACTTGAAGCTGAAAATAAGTTTGGTTGTGAAATAAAAGGTAGTTACAACTGCCACGACTCAAGAATAAAGACGTCAGATTTGTCCAAAAAGATCTTTCTCAAGAAGTGTTTAGTTTCTCCATAGCCAAAATATCATATCAAAGAAAGCAATTATTTTGACATTCTTTACGGCTGTACCAATGCATATAAAATCCTATAAATGCCTGAGACTGAAACTATAAAAAATTGAGAGCTCTTTTCCTCCAGGTTTTCCAATATTTAATTCTCTCCAAGATTATACCATAAAATTATCTCTCTTGCTAAAGAGATGGGTAAATGACCTGAAAATCCAGCTGTTTAAGTGAAGAATGGACGAAATGATGGCTACAGAGTTACACAGCTACTCACGTAACAAAGGCTGTTGAGCAAAACGGGGCTTACTTAGAAGATAAATTAGGCAGAATTCAAATTTACAGTAAACAGGCACTGATCAGAAGACCGGCAAAGGAAATCACATATACTGCAAAAGACAAACTGTGAAACCTGCCCCAGCCTTTTCCAAGCCTGCCTTAATATTGCATGGTTCATACAGAATACGAGATGGTTAATACAGTTTCCTAAACAGACTAAGATGCAACTGCACAGAAATACTAATTGTAAGGGCTGTGTCCTGCTCTTAAGCTAAATCTCTGGACACTTTAATATCCTTTTAATAGGTGTTAATTATGGCATTTCGCTCTTTGATTGTGCTTCAGCAACAACCTGCTGCAGCATTTCTGGGCTCATCCAGCAGAAAATAGAAGTGTCCTTTGCCCAGGGAGGATGCTACCCAACCACTCTACATTTGCTTCTTGGATGGAGAGACACCCCAGGTCAATCTTGAACCACGTTTCAAACAGTACAATGCGACAAAATGTTTTAGCCCGAATACAGAACAGAGCCAACAGAGAAATAACAACTACTTCTATTCATTTTCAGTGCTCTGGCAGAAATCCTGTCCTGGAAAGAGTTAAGCAACTTCCAGAGATGATCAGTGAGGGAAAAACATCATTATCTAATGTCTTGATAAAGGGAGATAGAAAGAGGTGAGAAATAAGACAGAGGGGAGAGCGGGCTTGGAGGAGGAAAAGATGACAGACTCATACAAATAAACTTGAGTTTTATTTCCGTGTAATTGTGTTGCGGAAAAGCTGTGCTGATTAAAACTACAACTAAATGCTGAATCCATGATCATTACAACATGACGGGACTATTTCCAAGTGCACGTATAAAGGGACTGGCAAATGGTCTATTAAAAGCGTGTACACTTACCTCGTCAGCAATTAGGTCAGTGACCACCACTTACTCTGCTTTTTAATAAAGGGATTTGAGAATATTCCCTAATCTTACAAGAAACACAGATTTTTCGTATTCTTTCGTGAACTTGAATCTTTGCATTATAGTAGCAGGAAAAAAATTCAAAAGGCATCTTAGTTGGTCTTTTTTTCTTTAGTTGCTCCCTAGTAATATATAACTCTAGGTTACAGTAGGAAAAAAGGGAATAAATTGGCACATGCTGTATTTTATTACTAATTTTGGAAAAAGCAACAGCAGGTTTTTATGAAACACACACAGTGCCTTACATTGTTAAATTCTTCAGGGTAATCTGGCTTATTTCTCACTGCTGGCAATGGGGAACAGTAGTGAGACTGCCAAGACTTTGATTCCTCGTTCCTGTGGGCTCCTGGCGACCCAGAACCTCAAAAGCACCAGGATCCGTGACTCCTTGGCAATATGTGCTACGGCGTGACCCTGGAGCTGTGAAGCCGAATGTGCTACACAGAAAGGACCTTGCAAACCCTAAAATCCCCCAAAACACATAGATGAGCTGGCAGTAAAACCTGCGCAATCGGATCAGCAGCTTACCTCCCCTTTGCCAGAAGTTTGCGAAAACCGAGACACATCTCAAAACCGGCAAGAAACACTGGGGTTTTTTTCCACAGAAAACCAGATCAGTGAAAAAATTCCTAGCACACTTCAAAGCCACAATCAGCAGCAAAGCAGAAAACTAGTTTTAGGTTGGAAAAGGGACTTTGATCTTGGTTGGTCATTTTAGTGGCTTCCACAGCTGCAGTGCTGGGGACCACGCAGGTCACAGGTGACTCCCATTAATCTAATGGCTCCTGATGAGAGAGAGAGAGAGGAGAGAGGCAGCTATGTGCTACCCTTTGCTCCAGGATGAGCTTGGTAACCCCAAAAAAGTATCAGATGCAGAACAGGTAGTTTGCAGTTTAGTGGTTGCTACATTTGGCTATGCATATCGATCTAGTACAGCTCAAAACCGCTTAAAATCCGTGTATTTCTATTTAATGGGACTAGCAGTCCTATGTTAGCTTTTTGCCCACACATTCTTAGACAAAAATCTGCCATGTCACAGTATGTCAAATGTAGTGTGGATGCTGCTGGAAAACTATTTAACTGAATGAGTTTATGAGGTAGCACTTGTATTACATAAAATAATGTTACATATCAAATCTCTGTTTTATGCCAGCTAATCTCTTTCCATTAAGAGAAGACGCTCTTTGAGGAATATGTCTTATTTTATCAGCCTGAACTTTGGCTGATTTTTTTTACCTCTGTTTGTCCAGATCCACCTTGCTTTGTGGTGAACTTTCAAAACTCACATGGCAGAGTATGTGCCATCAGAACTGGAAGCATGTAGCAAGACGAGCGCTGAGGTTGCTTTACATGTCCTTTTACCCATAAGAATGAAACGAAGCAAGGGAAAGCCTTAACTTCCTTCCCTTCTCAAAACCCTGGAAAAGCACCCTTTTATTTTCCTTGACCCAAAGACAGTATGTTTGAAAGAAGTTAAACAGAATATCTATGCAGTTACCTAAGTGCTGTCATCCTGCACGTAGACTCAACACGTCATCTCCTCTTATCACCAAATTGACCAAAAGTTCACTTAAATCAATAAGAATCCTTCTATGAACTTCAACGAGCTTTAGGTCAGATGAATCCTGCACAAGAGCAATACCTGAACCCCCAGGTAGGGACACATTCCATTCCAGAATGTCTGGAAAGAACTGTTTACTTATTTGGTACTTGAACCTTTTAAATCAGGGCCAGGAAAAGTGCTGAGAACAACCCTTTTCTGACATTACCTTCTTAACGTTGCATATTCTAATAGTAGGTAGAACAGATGGTGAAATATAATCTCTCCACTGAGAACTAAATGACAGTCACTAGCTGTAGGGGACACTAAAGTATTAAAGAGAAGGAATCGTCCAAATAATGAAAGTACATTTTGTCCAACTTGCTTTTGATGAGGCATAAAATAAAACGTAAATAATTTCTATTAGGAGGAAATTAACATAACAACGTTGGCATTTGCAATCAGGGTGAGCTTGTACTACATAACCCATATTTGCAAGTGAGGTAGCGCAATACCATTTACCTGGATTTGAAGTAAGGATTATATCAATTCTATTTTCACCATCAGTAATAAGACACAAACCCAATACTATTAACATGTCTGATAATAAAGAGATGTGATTAGTCTCAACTTGGATAGGCAATTTAGAAAAAAAAAAAAGGAGAGGAAACGTTGTTTAGCTGTATATGAACAAAGAGGTTCCATTAACCTGGGTTTAGCACTGAAGAAAAGTGTCAATATAGCTAACACAGGTTTGCAATTAAGTTGGTGTCAATTTGGCTGGGAAAAGGAGTTAATAATTAGGACTACAGAGTTAGTATTGACCTGAATTTTCAATAAAAATCATGTCTGCATTTTAATTTGGAACTGTAAAATTCATCCCTGTGCTCTAAAAATGACCATATAATTATTAACTTGCAGTTACTTTACAGTTAAGAGAATTATTTACATAATACGTTATTTTTTTATACAACCATGTGCCTGTTACAAATTGTGACCTGAACACAGGGTTCCATGAAGTGTTCAACACTTAAAATTGAACTTCTACATTTCTTTGCAAAACATTCCTAAGGATTTAAATACTTTACTCCCAGAAAAAATTACTGCTTCAGCAAGACTGTGTTCCTGCTCCAAGCATTGGTTTCCTTATTAGAATTACTAGTTTTAGTTAATTACTAGTTAAATCTCTATTAATGACCTCACAAATAACTATCATACCCATTTATTGTAAATAGCCTTGATGCTTCTAGTGAACATGATCAGGCGGGTACTTAAATGGACATAAATTGGTTATTCAATCAGCCATATGCACTTTAATGCAGAAAACAAACAATGAAAGGGTATGTATTTTGAAGTCACTTTAGAACCTGAGTGTGCAACTTTTTGTGCTTATTTTCTTATGTAAATCCAGGTCCAACATATCAAAACAATACTCAAGGATAGGCAGAAAAGGATTTTTCTCAGGAAAAAAAAATGCTTTTATGTGCTCTTTCCATGTTTTTTCACAATAGAAAAGGAAAACACGAGCCCAGCAGCATTCTGTCTCAAACTATTTTGTAAGTAGTCTTACCTCCTCCTCCTTCTTCTTCTTTTCCTCCTTCTTTTTCCACTGCACCATGACTCAAAGGTACCTCAACTTCTGTTGCATCTTCTTGGTTCAACAGTGGCTCTGAACAAATTTGATAAAAAGATGAACAGTAAGGCTTTTAAGGACATAAAAGGATTAACATACGCTAGAGTATTAAAAACACCGGCAGAGGAAAAGGATCCTTTTTCCCAAGAATACAGGTACACAAAAGAGGTCTCACGGAAATCCAAGGGGCTGTATTTGAGAGCAAGACCTTGATCCTCCCAAGATGCTGAGCTTTCTGGGATTTAGCACAAAACCCCCATGTGCCTGGCTCCAAGCACGGGCCTTCACCAGGACTCGTTGCAAGCCCAGAGACACACGTACTCAAGCATTTTGCAGGGCTGGGGACAGAGAATTTAGTGCTCTGAACGTACAAGGCTGAAGTGCTCGTCATCAGGCATAAGAAATGTACGTTCACTTCTTTCTCTAACAGTTGCAGTCATTTAAAAAGTCAGCTTTTATCACTGAAAATCCTTAGATGCTCCCCAGGGTTGAATTTAGAGTTTCCATAAGAAGACCTGGCTCCACAGATCTACCTTCGTACACGTGGCGAAAGAAAGGGAACACTACTGATAATATCCAAGCAATAACGAGTGGTTTTGCCTGTTAATCTTGTTCCTTGGTTTCAAGGCACATGCAGTACCTTCTAGTTCCATGCAGGAGCTTTGGGAGTCCGCCCCAGTTTTCACCTCCTCCTCTGCAGAAACATCCCGTTGTCCTGTTAACGCGACAAATTGAAAATGCCGTCAGCAAGATGGCTGTGTGCAGACAACGGCAACTTCACCAAAACAGGACATGAACTGAACATAAAGCACGGTACTTTTCAGCGAAGTACCACTTTTTTTTTTTTTTTCCTATTAAATGAACAATGTTGGACCTATTTTACATATTAAAATATCACTTAACAAACTCTAAGCATTAAGTATGTCGAATGGCTGGTAAAACTGATGCTGCATCATTTTTTTTTTTCTTTTCTACTTTTGTAGCTCAGCCTTGACACACCATTTCTCACAGGAGCTGTTGTGAAGCGCTTGTACTTGGCAGCTTAGCAGAAGGAATAGAATCACCCCACAGGCTTTTATTATAGAACAACAACAAAAACAAAGAAGGAGGACAATAATAACAATGCTATGCACCTGGGATCAATATGGTTAAACCCACATATTTGGAGATGCATGTCTTTTCCAGCAACATCAGAGATTACTGCAACACAACTGGTTGCCACACAACCTCTACTAGCTGACAGCGCTTTCTTAAGGTGGCAGAGGTCAGGCTGAAAAATACTGGATACTGAGACTGGAAGAACTAAGATTCCCAGCTGGTTCATTATCTCTGTCTTAAAGAATTTCGATACAAAACTTTACCTTGGGCTTGATCTTGTCGGCATCCCGCAGGATGCGCTGGGTCACCCTCCCGTGCGCCTTTGAAGTCTTTCAGGGAGTCTGAGGAAACAGCAAAACAAACAAACCAAATGACCCTGCAGCGGTTTTCCTGCTGGAAAAGTCTGGTAGTTGCTTCAGACACAGGTAGCCCTTAGGTGCTAGCTTCAGATTTGGCATTCTGACACGCTGACGAATTTTCTATCTGTTTAACTACAGACTTATATACTGTAATACAAAAAGTATACTCATGGGTTTCAATTATTCAAATTGATTTCAAAATCTGTACACACTTACTGAGCAGTTTTTTGCCTGCAGTACAAACCTTAAACAAGGAACTGTCAAGAAAGGACACGTAAGAATAATCAGCAGTGCTACTGAGAACGTTATTTCTAATGAACGGAGTGGCACAAAGCTATGAGAAACAGCACAAACCACCTACTTGGTAAATAAAATGCTTTCTTATCTATTTAGAACAACACTTTTCATGGCTGTATTTCCCCAAGCTCAACAAACATTAAATCCTATAAATCCCAGTGCAAGCCCTACCCTCATTTCTCCTGATGACAGAACTCCCAAAGTCATTATCGTGGCCAAGACTGCTTTTCCTTTTGGGGCAGACCATCACAATGAACTGCCCAAAGCCACGTCCTGAGCCATGAGCACAGTGAGGTTTAAACTAGACGACCTAAGTCCAACCACTGTGCTATCTGCAGTCGCCATAAACGCAGGGCATTGTTTTCTTGTGTCGAATGACGTTTTCTCCTTAGTTTTTGCGTGGTGATGGAGAAACGTATCGTTGCAGCACAGTGAGGAAATCACAGCAACGCAGCCACCCGTTGTAGCTCTGCTCATCCGCGTAACATGCAGCTCTCACCGGGTAAAGAGCTCTCTTGGAGCCTCGTTAAAAACCACCGCAGATCTAACTGGACGTTTCTGCAAACTACAAGGGTAGAGTACACTTGAGGTCATAACTCTGTGTTCCAGAGTGAAGTACTTCCTAAAATGCTGCTAGATGGAAAACCTAAGTAACTGTGCCAAAACATCTACGGTGCACGATCATAAATTACGCTACGACAGTCTTACTACGGCTCTACTTCTGGAAGGTCCCATTCTACAGGATAGCAGAGTAAATCTTACAATATACCAAAGGATGCCCCTGCAAAACTCCGTTCCTGAAACTTGCCAAGAATAATCTCTTATGGATAAGTGAGAAAGCTGGGTTGTTAATATCTGATCCAAATTTAATAATCTGTAGGAAAAGGTATGCACTGAAAATGTGTGGCTTTAATTAACTGCAAATAATCCCCCAAGGCAAATATTTCATTACCTGCATAGCTTCTTACTTCTTTCATGGCACGACAATAAGTTTATAAATCCAAGTTTGAAAGCGGAACATCCCACTGATGTACAATTTGCTAAAATTTGCCCTTGCTGCACTTTTATTCAGCCTATTGTGGACTTAAACCGCTACTCACTGCTATCAGCTGGACCTCTGCACTGGCTTTTCATACTAGGACGCTGCTTTGTGCTGTGAGTTCCAAGGGATTACCCCATCAGCCCAAATCAGAGCAAAAATAAATCAGCATTTCATCAAATTCCAAGTTTAACCAAGAAATGAGTTGAAGGACCTCTTGGTAAAAATGGGAATGGCACTAAAAACCTGTAGTGATTTTTTTCCAGCAAACTTTAAACCCACTGAGTGAAATTCTGGCTTTGCTGAAGTTTTTGACAAAGCTTTCAGGATTTTAAACAAGTTAAGATTTGTACCACCTGTAGCCTCATACTCTAAATTAATCTAATTTTCTTCTGTATGATTTAGTCGCATGTTTGTAAAAGGAACTGTACTGACAAAGCTGGAATCAGAAGTCCTCTGCCTTAAGTACTGTGCAGCCAGGGCTCGAACGCAGCCTTTCAGACAGCCCAAAGTGATGATAAAGTGTGATATTACCGGCTATGGCTGGGAGATATGCATGCAGCTCTGTCCCATCAGACCCTTAGAGCTATCTCATCCTACACCTTTTGCACAGTACTTCATACTCCGGCATCTGTGCCTTTAATCTCAGTTCACAGGTGCCACCTTTTCTCCCAGAATGAGGAATTACTCCAATTTCATGCAAAAATCAATCCCCAGCATCAGAGGAACAATTACGCGCTTTGATCAATAATAACAAATGGAGTTTAAGGGGTCTCGTGCTCGGCTGATAGATGTGCCCCATCATGCTGCTGTTTGGAGCAGAGCATCGCGTAGCCGATGGCAAACTACAGGTATCGCAGAGTGTGAGGAGTTGTTGCTACTCCCACCCTTGGGCACAGCTGGCAGTCTGACCATCTCTGCTACTTGGCACATCTTCACACATTCCCATAGCTGCCTCTGCGCAGTTTATTCTTACGGGACTGTAATTTTGTGTTAAGCTCTCATTTTGATCGTAAGCAGTTTTTTCTAATTGTTCCAGGGTTCAAGAAAGCAATTTAATTGCACAGAATTTCAAATTATCCCAGGTAACATACAATGATCACTTTGGACAAGTTATTTTTTGTAAAGCGTATTTCTGAGAAGAGCGGAACCCGGACAGGAGTTATGCCTCACTGTGAGAGTCTGTCGCTCTTATTTCAGCAGCAGAAATCAGTCTTTGCATTAGTATGCAAATTCTGAGATTCAAAATCTTTAAGGTCAAGACCATATCAAAGATTTCTTTTCAAATGCAAATATTAGATCAAATATTCAAGCCAAAAAGTCCAAAGACAGACTTACTTTTAGGATTAACAAGAATAAAATAAAGCAAAGGAATAACCCCAGCTTTATGAAGAAAATCTGAGCCAAGCAAGAGTAAAAGTCACCAGTCAATAAAAGCTGTTCCCAGATTGGATACGAGGCGAGTGCCACCTCAATTTCAGCTGGCAAGCAGCGGTGGGAATCCCACAAATGCTGGTGATACACTGGTTTCTGCATGCAAGTTTTCAGTACGGGAGTGGTACTTCTCGGGCTCAGCTGGTCCCCTGTACTTGCTTAGCCCTTTAGAGCCTTGTCGAACTGGGCATAAGCCAGTATCACAGTCCTAAATGATTCCAGGCTCTAAAAAAGCTCAGGCCAATCCTAAAGTCTTTGTTCATGTCTAATTGGCTAGGGAACTAACTGATTTTTTAAACAGCATCAACCAGTGTCAGTCTTCTCCTAACACCGTTACGTATCTGTTAAGTTGTGCCGAAGAATCCAGGTCAGGATATTATTTTGCGGCACACTACGCTTACTTTTTCGATAACACACGCTGGGCATTATTTACCTTGGGAACCACAAACTGGGACTGTAAGGGTTAACGTTCCTCCAGGCAGGACTGAGAACGATCAGAGTTTCTGATACTACACTGGAACACAGCTCCTAATGTCATCATTGACCACATACGAATGAACTAAACATGACATTTAATGACATAAACGAACCAAAGATAGGCCACTTTTATCTAATACACAACAAGCCCTGAAGTGTTCATTGAAGTCCGAGCATCCCTTAGTTCCTTCCAAGCTGCTTTTCCTGGCTGGCTGCGGTGACAGCGCCCACGCCAGGACACTGCAGCGCTCCGTTGGATTGAAACAACCCTCTCACGGGGCTGCATGGTTGAATGCACCTGGGAATTAACCCCAACCTTTAAAAACCTGTGAAGAAAATATCTGGACTTTAAGTAAGCCGGTCAGAACACTCCTCAAGTATATCCACTGTTCCAATGTATCAGCTGTATGTTGATTTTAGCTCCAACAAAACCACGTATCTTTCAATATACTATCAATCCTACCCTTCCTGCCAATAATCAGACACTATTTTGTCTAACTACTGCATAAACCCCCAAGCTTTTCCATGTCATTCATATTTTTTTGACTGTACAAAACAACACTGCTCAAACAAAACTTTGCAAATGCTAAGGAAGAGGACAAATGGTAAGATCTGAATGTTAAGTGGTTTTAATGATCTTTTAAAATTCACTTCCCCAGCTACTTTCTGTATGGCTTATTTACTGAGTCGTTTCTAATGTGCAACACACCTGGGTCCCGCATACAGCACAGATAAATCACCATGTTTTAGGGAGCTGTAAGAAGATTAAAGAGGGGAAAAGCTGGTCATTATGAAAGAAAGAGATTCAGAGCATTTTTATTTTTTAAGCATGATACTGTGAAAAATGACTGGAATATTTCTCGAGTGAAAGAAATCAAGCAGGCGTCTAAAATTACAGGTAATGGTGTGCATGGAGGCTGCCACATGATTAGGGTATTCTTTTGCCTCATAAACCGAGGAAAATGTGTTTAAAATGAAGTACTATAAAATGGTGATTTATGAGAAGGTAGGGAGATATTCTTGAGCTTTGACTTTAAAACGTTATTTTTATATCCACCAAGAATTCATTTTAATCTAGCTTTATGATGGATTAGATTTATTGGGGCCCAAGTTTATATGGCTTGGTAAAACACACCTTTTTAGGTGCCACAACCTGTAGAGCCATTTTTGCAAGCGTTCGGGTAAGAGACCAGGCGGTTCATCTCTGCAGGTGGGGTCCGCCGAGTAATTCCCCCACCTGCCTGTGCTTCGAGCGGACAGACGGGCATCTCAGCTCAGCTCATCTCACCTCACCTTTTGTTCGCAAGAGAAATTTCGAGCGCAGCTGGGATGATAACCGTGGGCATCCCGCTGCTGCCGTAAGGGGTAGGGCCGGTTGTATAGGGAACGGAAAAAGCTGAGCAAAACCTGGCTGCCTGGGTTAGACCCTGCCCAGGGGAAGAGGTGGCAGAGCTGAACGTAAAGGCTGCAGGGGGGAGATGGAAGGAGCAGTCACTCTCACAGACTGACGGGAGCACAGCTGGACGGCTCCGGGTCAGCTAATATTTAAAAATAAGTAGGATCTAAATAAACCAGCTAAGTAGATTAGTGTCAGCTGTTGCAGCTGCCTGTGCTGGGCAAGGGCAGAGCAGAAATACCTCTTGAGTAGTTTATGGTCTGGAGCTCATCTGGATGCGCAATGCTACAGGTTGAAAGGAGAAGTGAATAACCCACATTACGTGACCATTGTGGAGGGTGTTACGAGAACAGGCACTTGGTTGAATGGTGATGGTTATGTACCTCGTTTTAAAAAAACCCCAAAAAACAAAAAAAACCCCAAACCACACCATTTAGCTTGTGTTAGCCAATTTGCTTTCATATAAATCCTTCTAACCAAGGGAGAGAAAAATGTTATCACTGTAGCTGGCATGCAGAGCCACAGCTACGGTTGGGGGTGTTGAAACTCTTCCATTAAAAAGGTTCTTTTTCAGTTACCTATAATTGAAATTTTTCAGGCTGAAATTTTCCAGGTCTAATCATAGCCCAAGGGTAAAGTAAAAACATTTCATTGGTAGCTGCTGAGCACTCAGCACTTCTGAAAATCAGGTCATTCATTTAGATGTCTTAATATATACTTAAGAGCTGATTTTAAACACCTCTTTTTGACATATTGGCCTTTCAGTCAATCTTTTTCACCCACTTATCAATGTCTAATTTATGTCGATTTGCACAGCTCCTCTGCATTTGAAACGCTCTGTCTTTCAGTTTATCCCTTCTCAACCATTTATGTCTTTAGGACATCAAGATTTTTCCATGGTGAGAACTACAGCTGGCCAAACAGGAATTTTATACCCATTATGTTTTACGGGCAGGATACTTACAGGCTGCTGGGTTGCACAAAGTGAGTTTTTAGGGCTAACTCCTAGCCAAGGCATATAGCTAATGCTGTTTCTGACAACATAAACCCTCCAGCTGACTGAACCTGACTCCGCTTCAGAGAATGTAGAAAAATAGTGATTTGCTTTAAACGGCACTCTCACAGGAGCATAGACTTTGGTGAACACCTGGAAATAATTAATCACTACTTTATTTTTAAAATTAATTGGCATATGATTTAATTTAGTTGACCTGCAAATGAAAATTCAGTTCTTATCAAGTGCTAATGAATTAAAATCAGCATATTGTGCACAGAAACTTTGCCATGATTGCATAGTGCGGAGTTAATTCTTCACCTGTAGTAAATCCAGTTCCTTTTTCCATTTTTCTGCCAGAAAGCCCTAACATTACATCAGGTTAAACAGTAATTGGTAGGGCAGGCAACTGAGATGAGGGTGCGGAACACTCACACAGACATGAATGTACATACACATATGTATTTTTAAAAAATAATCACAGCTTCAAACCAACCCACAGCTATATAATATAGTCCATTTAAAATCAGTTTGTAGTCCCAGAACAATCCCGTATGGACAGGTACACGAGACTGAGCGCAGCCTGTCTGATCCGTGTTTTATCTGCTGCATAAACATTAACGACTTTAATCACTCTGTTCTGCCCTTACACTTCATAAAGTGAAGCATCTCTAACTTGAAATACGCTGCGTATAAAGGATCTACTTCCACATGCACAGTAATGAAGTGCTACGAGGGTGCTGCCCAGAGATATCAGCTCTCCCCACAAGAGCTCATAGTTATGCATGCAAGTTTTCAAGGGTAAAACTGCAACATTTCTTTGCAGCATTTCCAGACAGTAGAAATAGAAACTTGGCACAGACTGGAATAAGAAGATACCTCCATAGCATAACATCAAACATCTTGATATTCTTGGAATAAGTGTGTTCTGCTTTTTTTTTTTCTCTGAGGAGAGACAGAGTGCTCAAAAAAATCAGTCTGTTCAAAGGCCACATGTAAACCGGGCCCATGTGAAGTTTTTTTTTATTTCCTGGACAGTATCTATTCTATTGTGAATAACAGAAGAGATATACCTTCACAATAATGTGGGATACGTACATTTTCATTTTAATCAGAGCCCCTCAAAACATAATTCCTGCACCGTTCCACACAGTTATCACAAACGATTCCCTTTCATGTTCTCATCCTTCACTTTTTCCTTTAAAAAAACCTGATGAAAACATCTCAGGTAAGACAAGAATACGAGAACTTCCTGACAGCAGAGACGCCTGTGATTCGTTTTGAACATCATCACATTTTAGAACAATAAATAACTATTTCAATGTGTTTACTATTTCCTAATGCCAGAAATACATGCAAAAACAAAGTAGAAAAGCTGCTAGTCAACACTAAGTGGTGTCAAAATACTTGTTTTGGTGCACTCACCGGAGCTGACATTCGAAAGACTAAGGTACTTCCATAGTAGGCTTGGAAACCTCCTATTCTGAGCGCTTTTAACTGTGCATTTTGGGAATATGTAGCCTAGACTTATTTGCCACAAATCTCCTTTCACGGTAATTAGGTGGAAGGACTGGAAAAACATAATTTCTGTAAATGCTTCACATCCCATTCATTCCCTTGAAGATAAACTACAGAAATGAGTATGTTCCAGAACCTGGCAGGTTTTAGCTGTGTTAACTCAGTGGGCAAACAATTTGAAGGCTGAAATGTATTTCAGGAGCAGCAGGTGTTTTCAGAAATGCCAGGATTTTGTAAAAGTGCCATTTCCCAAGCGGTAGCAAGTTTTTCGCAACACTGATATTCATTTTAAAACAACTCAAAATCTAAAATCTGGAAAGTTGAAAATCTGCTAATGGAAATAAGGATTAAAATCATGGCCTGGTGGATGCGGCAGCCTCATCGTTCAAAATTCTTAGTTATGTTTTTAAAAACTAGCAAGCAAATCCCAAAATATGTTATTTTCCCCACCATTCCTTTTTTTTTTTTTTTCTACTTGTATGAGTTTACAAACAAATTACATGGAAGAGAGTCTGTCTCACTGCTTTTTCCCTTCCAGATGCTTTCCATCTTACTTTTGAGGAGAGGCAGGACATCAAAGAGAAACTGCCCTTTGGATTTCTCAGGGCACTATCTCTTCTGTCGGCCTCTCAAGAGAAGACGGGAAAACACTTATACTCGTAGCATATTACAGGAAAAGTGAGACCCACAGCACCAAGATGGCTACTCTCCTGAGAAGAGACAAATAATACAAAGGGTCAAAGAACGGGAGTGGTTACATGTTGAGATGGTCCCTGAAAAGCGTATCAGAAGACACCGGCTTCATAGTCGGGAACAAGCACTCGAAGCAGTATCGAAATGTCGGGATCTTCAGACCGCAAAGAACCAAAAAATCCAGACCCAAAGCCTCACCATGACCCCCACATTACGAAACATAAAAACCACATCCGATGGGGGATCTTATAGATACAGTATACATAAACAGGCCGAATGTCAGCAAGAAAAAGAGAAATGAATGACAGGCAATCACCAGCTACGCTGGGGCTGAATCACCCACTACTTCTGCCTTCCACTAGCCTTGCCACAACCTTCATCTGCAAAGATATCAAAAGCAAAAGCCAGTTTGCGTTGGTTTTTTTCTTTTTTCCCTGCAGGATCAATCAATCAGTTAAGAGAGCACTTAAATCAACCTGCACAAGACTTTGAACTCCTAATCAGGTAAGTATGCGGGCTCTCTAGGATGTGTCTTTGGAACAAAAGGGCAAAATCTCACACTCCGTCACACTTATCTAGAAAAATGAGAAGAGAGTCAAGCAGCAATGCTGAATTAAACATTAAATCCTTTAAAATAAATAAGTTAATGGATGTTAATAATTATGTTATCTCAGTAAAATGCATTAAAATTTTCTATTAGTCTTTCTTGAAGGTTGTACCAATGGACTGTGTTTATTATTGATAGCATAACTCCTGTTTTGAATTACCAGTAGCAAACATTTGATAAATCGCCCAGGCTTTTTTCCTGATGTACCCGCCCCCCCCCCCCCCAAATGTCAAAAAACATAGACCGGCACAAGCAATTAATAGCATGATATCATAAGAGTATCAAAAACACTGTGTCTGTGCACTGGCTCCCATCTGTAAACCAACAATTCCACAGGAAAAATCTCAGCTTGAAATATTTAAATTAGATCATCTCTCTTTCTTGTTTCCTAAACTCCCTGTCATTTGGCCCCATGACACTTTAAAATATTTATCACAAACTAAATGATCTGAGTGCCCAGCACAGTCTGCACAAGATAAACATTACTTTCTCCCTCTCAATTATGACTTCATCTCCTCCTGTCTCCTCTTGATGTGTTTATAGCTATTGTGTTTTTCTCTTTCCCCATCAGGAGAGCACCGAACAGGGAGCTAATATTGCTGAGAAAGACGCGCATGCTTTACTCTACGCCTGTGAGTCACCCCAGCGAGCCCAAGCTTTGGGTTTATTTCTGATATGTCATGTATGATATTTTAGTATTACCTCTGTAACAAGGGGACTTTGGAATTTATGGCATCTCTCCTACCAGCACAACAGATGGTGCCAAGTACTTCATTACAAAGACTTCTGTAAATGAAAATCCAAGCATTTACCTATTTCTGTGTTGTTTAAATGTGATTTTGGCAATTTCCAGACAAAGGAAAATAAGGGTTTATGAAATGTCCCCTTAGGACAGGATTGTGTTTGAGACACAATTTACAATCTGTACCTTTATCCTCGCTCAGCTCTGTTTCTTCTGATGATAATAAGCTGGCTACAGCTGAAGGTTTCGTCTCATCTATAAGAACCAGGGAAATGACAGAGAAGTTATTCATTAGATAGCAAACTGATGAACCACTTTACTGAAAACAAGCGTTACACTTGATTGAGGCAAGATGCTAGACCTGAATTTCATGTTTCTGGGCTTCCATCCATTCATGTTGCGTTCACCGGCCATTACTGGTCTGATTGTCTTCCCTAAGCCAGGGCTAAACTTACATTACAATATTGCCAGGTCAAGTCTATATTTCAATTTCTCATAATACAGAGGGAAGAACAGTTATCAGTTTCACGGGTAGGCTGGTGTTGCTATTTAAGATTCCTTTATTTTCATTTAATCCATCTATTTTGAGAAAAAACAATTAAGCCATTCTTAATTTTAATCGTGTCCATGAATGCCATTGGAATCAAAATGTTTACATGCAAATGCTTTCCTGGAAATAGAAGCTTTCATTAAATCAGCAAGTCCCTGAAATTTCGCAAGTCCCTGAAAATCTGCAACTTGGAGTTTTTTAATGGTAGAGCATGCAGGTAAAACTACCATAGTTAATACATAAAACTAATACCTGAATTTAATAGAATTTTTCAGCTTTCCCTGTTGCTTTTTCTTGGCAATTTTTATAGTTCTAAACCTTTATAAGCCTTTGTTTTCATTTCTAGCCTTTCATTTCTGTCAAAAGATTTGCCTGTGATGATTCTGACATTTTTTTTTCCTAATATAGCCATCGAGTATGTTTAACTAGCTTGAAACAAGAGCTCTGAACCACCTGCCATTTTGTTTTTCCATGTGTTAACCGTGAAAGTTCACTGATGATAGACTGGAGGTCAGACTTTAAAAAAAACCACACTAGTAATAGCTGGAAAATTTCAGGCCAGTCTTTGTACACTATAACTGGCTTTTTCTCTACTGTATAAGAATAATATATAAATCTTGATGTAATGGACTGGGTAAGAATACAGCGTCTGTTTTTCCTACGTTTTCTTTTACAATATCAAAGTATACCATTTGTAAACTGCAACACTCAGATGAAGGTTATGCCTTTTGGTTCAGCGAATACAAATAAGAACTTTAACATCTGATGGGACTGCTCCTTACAGGGATCATTCATAGCGATTAGAAACATTTGAGGCATATAACTGCGTATCTTAGAAAATCGGGTCATTTCCTGATGGGCACAGAAGCAGCAATCTAGAAGTTCCTGATGATGTTTTGTCTCCACAATGAGTGGAAAGCAGCAGCAACTCATTAGCTGAATGTAACTAACTCGAGGTAATTGTACAGCTCTCAGTTCTTGTCGCTATGTGAACCAGTGGGGATAAACGTTAAGCCAAATAACTTTTCCCTGTAACTCTGTGTGCCTGTGGCCAAGGAGGTGATTCACGGGCTATGCATGGGCACAACGCTATCTTTAGGCATGTACCTAAGACACGTTCCTAAAGTATGACATTTTCTGGGTCTGGGACCTAAAACGTCTGGAACTTTTCTTTGACGCTCTTCATGCGAGTAACAAAACATGACTACCAATACGAGATAGGAAAAGAATGTACATTGTGGCTCTGATACACTGGCTCTGACAGCTCGTAATGTAACAGGTCATGACAGTTTGGGGAAAAACACAACGCATTTAAGACACCTCCAGTAGCAAAGTAATAATTTTGAGAGGTACATATTCCTTAATTCTCTTGGGAAAAATGAAATGTATCTCATGCAATCAAATCGTTTTGCAAATCAAAATATTAATAGCAGGGAGATAGGCACTCCATCAGAGCGGACACAGCTAACAAGCACAGCGGGCTGTATTTGGCATCTGCAGAGAGCAGTATAAGCAGGTTTAACAGGAACCTCTGCAGCCGTAGGTCCTGGCAGCACTCGCTCTTAGGCGAGCTGGCAGCCAAGCGGTATTTGGTATATTTAAAAGCTCAATATTGCTCAGGCAAAAATATCCCCCTGCCTAGTCAGAGATTCAAAACGAGAGTCTAGATTCAGACAGAGCAACTCATTTTTCCCCTCTCACCGGTCTCCTTCGCCTGCTTGAGATATGACTAGCATAAAAGCGAAAAACCCAGGAAAGGAAACGTGGTTGTCCTCCAGCACTTAGAAAATACCACCGTATGCTTATCTTGGGGAGGATAAAAGGTCTAAGTCCAAAATTTGCTGAGGTCCACAGGAATCTTTTTCATTCTGTAATGCTATGTGTTGCCTACGGCTTCGCCTCCCACTGCTTGCCCCACGTGAGGACATGCAGAAGAGGTGACAAAGAGGACATGAAACACAGAAGGACTTCAAGCACTTGCAGACAGCATCAGCTGTCAACAGCTGGGAGCAGAAGACTGACCTGTGGAGTACAGGGAGAAATATGCCCGATGCACAGAACAAAAATGAGGACTCGCGAAACAAATCCCTCAGCTGGAAACAGCCACAATGCAGTAACACAACCAGAGAAGTCAAGAATCTAGGCCTCCTAAATTTTTTTGCTGCATTTACT
The DNA here is from genome assembly GCF_036013445.1 of Caloenas nicobarica. Lineage (NCBI taxonomy): Eukaryota > Metazoa > Chordata > Aves > Columbiformes > Columbidae > Caloenas > Caloenas nicobarica. The sequence continues at coordinate 114,921,509 of NC_088247.1, forward strand.
GGCTGGCTTTCTTCAGCTCAATCTTCCCCATATTGAAAAGAGTCTTGAATTCAGATTTTTCGTTTGTTTGTTTGTTTGTTTTGAAGAAGATGTTCTGAAGAAAATAATTGTTTCATGCTCTCTGGATTTAGTATGCGTAGGCAACATCCCAGACTACAGTGAACAAAACCCAACAACCAAACAAGAAAAGCATTGTGTTACATGTAATACTACACTAGAAGAAATCCTTAAGAAATAAGGGGATTTACAGCCATTTTGATTGTCACTTCAGCTCTTTTGAAAACTGATTAATTCTAGTTGTCTTTTGCACTGGACAGAGTTGAGTAGGATGAAAAATACAACCATAAACAGAAAAAAACCCTAGAAAATCTACTGGGAACACAGAATGACATTATATTTTAAAATATTGAACTCGCTATAATTTGTAAGCATGCCATCTGCAAAACCTGCTGCTTGTGAACTCTGACATTCATTTGCAGTATACGCAATATCTTTCAGTGTGCATTTAAGTCTTCGTGACCCCCGAGACTTGTGTAGACAACTTATTAAAACTTGAAAATACCCTTTAAAATCTTCAGAAGTACAGTTTTCACCAAAGGAAACCTGCTTCCTCCCTCTCCAGATTTCCTTTTGCCCCATTTCTATTCTATGCAGAGGGCTACTCTGTTGTAGAAAGAGGGAAAATTATTTCTTAATACTTAAGAGGATTAGCTAGAGATAGGCCACCTTAAAGGGAGAATGTAGAGCTGGTAAGCTAAAGAGAGAAGTCTGCATTCCTGCACTGCGATAGATTCATTCATAATGAATGGAGTTGGGTTTCTAACGGGAGAATTGCTCAAGAGCTGAGCTAATTTGTTGAAAATGTACAAACATTCTCCCTCAATAGCATTGACTAAGGTTATTGTTCACCAAGGTGGATAAAACCTAAGTAAATCCTTCAAGGAACTTGGCACAAACCTGCTTCTCGGCTCTGGGCCTCCGTTTCTTCAGTGTTTTGCTTCTCCTCCGTGCTGTTACCACCTAATGAAGAAAACACATAAAAATTATTTATGATACATCTTTTTATAGGTAACAGCAGCAGCGGCGATATTAATTGTAACCAATTCAGCACAAACTGCTAGTTTACAGCAAGGTGCTGTGATAAAATGCAGGAGATATAAAGGTAAACTGAAAAAAACCTGCAAACATAACCAGCTACATTTAAAACAGTCACATTTTCACATCTCAAGCTGAGGAAGGGGGGGGTTAAAGATTTTATGTCAACAGGAATTATCTGTATACCTAACAGAGTTATGTTTCCCTAAACACTGTCTGCAATAGATGAAATTGTTGCTTGATCTTGGTCTGTGTATTTTGGGAAGATTTTTTTTTTCCCTAGGATTATTTTTCTCCAGTAACATTTCCACAAGATTCTTGAAGTGGCTGCGTTCTGACTTACAGAATCTACTTTAATGGCGATGGAAGGTAAGAATAGGAGGGGGAGAATCGCCTGAATTTTATTTTATAGCAAAAGGCACAACACCACTTAGCATAAAGTATAAAAATGCATCACAAATGACTGCAAAGAAGAGCGCAAAATAAACCGAAGATTGCAAGGATTTAATGCATTTTCGCCCTTTTTACATTCACGTTCATTTCCAATTTTCTCCACTACTTGCATTCACGTTCATTATCCATTTTCTTCCCTCCAGCTCCCTTTCTGAAGGCAGGTACCAAACGGTGAATTACCACCAAGAAAAGTAATACCCTGGGGAACATCTACGGACACGAGATCAAGCTCTCTTAACCTTTCCTTGGCCCGATTAGAAATAGAGCAGGGAAACTGTATTTTCAATGATGGAGAAGGCTTGTTCAGCTTCATAATAATATTAAAGGCTGCAGTGCTGCATGCGGGATCAGATGCGATGGCTACACTCCTCCTTCTCCAGCGTGGCGAGATAGACCGTGCAAACAGCTGAGTACCAGCCTTAATGAGGCATTTGAAAAACTGACTGCTGAGCACATACACTGGGAGGAAGGAAATTCATTCCCAGGCCTGTAAATGTCTTGATAATGATACACATATTTTTTGCTGTGATCTTTTCTGGCTCCTGGGTTTTTCTGATTACAGCTTCTCCAGAGCAACGCAGTTAAAAGTTCCTCGCGCCTCCACCTTGCTTTTGCTTAACACATGGAGGCTGTTGAAGAGAACAGCGGTAGTCCGAATGCAATTAGGGGGACGGAAGACAAACAGAGCGCGCGTGTTTTTCAGAAGCAAACGTACATCTGGTGGCACGCCGCATTCGGCTAATATTACAGTTGCAGGCTGAGGCACGATGATCTCCCTCTTTCCAGCAGGCAATACAGCCTGGCATCCAGCAGATGGGACTCGTGGAGAAGTATTTCCAGGCTGGCCCTGCACAGAGCTGCTCTCAGGAGGAGAGGGGATGGGGCAGGAATTTGAAACCCCACCTGAGAGGGGAGAGGTGGGCAGGGACCAGCGGGGACTCCAGCCTCCTGCCCGCTTGGGCACTCTTCCTATGGATTTTAACCAGCCTTTATACATGACTTGCTATAGCGATTTCTTAGCACATTTGTGAGCTCTAACCTGTAAAAAATTGCATTATATGGATGATCAAAATGGCTTGATAAAACCAGCTGGGTTTCTCCATCCCCTACTTGAAATCAAAAAGTGCTCTTTTCAAAATCAGTGTTCTGCCTGTCTGCACACAATAGGAAACTGGACACAAAATGGAAGGTTACTTGTATCACAAGACGAATTTTTCTCTCGCCATCCCCTTTTCTTTTAAAACTTGGGCTTAGGACTTTGCAAGCTTTGCAGCAAGCAATTAATAAATATGGATAAAAATCCTGTGCATCACCAGGATGTGTTTCAAAGGGCTAAAGTCATCTAGCTCAGGAGGTGCAAAAGGGAACAGTACAGTACGTTCAAGACAATACTGTAATGCAACAATGCAGTGACACTTGAAAAATCTTCTACCATTAGGTCAGATCCAAAGAGAATATTGCATCACTGCGAAACAAGTGGTGCCAAAGCAGAAAGGATTTCATTACGGCCAAGTGCAACACGTTTTGCTTTGCACAGAAAGACTTTACATTCAGAAAAAACAGATTAGGAAAAATGGTAACTACCAATATAGCACTGCAAATCATTTCAGCGACTACCTGACTGCATTCACAAAGTAAAACTGCATTTCCAGACAACACTTCTTTCTACATCTATTATAACAAGTACGACTATGACCATGAGTTATTTGTTCAAGGATTCATTCATGTTTATTGCCAAGGGACTACATGTCTTGTTAAACTGAACCACTCAGACCAAAGTTGAACTACAAAAGAAAGTTTAAACGATCATCCAGTTCACCAGATTATCAGATAAAGCACATATTCATCAGTGCATTTTGTCAACCCTAAGCCTATTATTTCACTGGAGATTCACTGTCTAAAACTGGTATAATAGAACGATAATTACAGCATTATATATTGGATTCTCAACATGTTTTCCTTCTAACACATCATTTTGTTCCTTTAGAAAGAAAAATGTAAAATACTTTAAGCAGAAGCTTCACCTCTTGTACTCTTCTTACCCAGCCCAACAGACTGACTGGATCGTGACATGAAAATTAATCTCAATCAGCACATGGAACGTACGTGTCATGCCTGCCAAATGACTTCGACAGAATTAGAGAAAAAGAAACGCTAAAAAATTAAGAGTGGACAAGTGACCCTCGAGTGAATGACTTGCAGAAGGAAGGGTTAAGCTCTGCTTGGCCTGGAGAATCTCTTCATCTCCAGAGAAAGGGAGGAAGCGGCGTATGAATGCACTGATAAAAAAGCAAACCATCTAGGGCAGAGAAGTGACTAATCCTGAAGCATCTGAGAAACAGGTTTTTTTCCATTTTTTAAAAACCCTTCTAATAAGCCTCTCAGCGAGTGTCTTCTACTGATGAGGAGTCTTTCTGTAATTATTGCTCTCCATTGGAGCTGGGTGCAGAGCAAAGGCTCAAAGTAGCACATGCTCAAGGCAAGGAGCTGGAAATATATTTTACAAGAGTAGCAAGCCAGTTTTTCACCATATTTTTATTCGCCCTTGGCTCTCCTTTTCTCCAGGCAGAAAAGCCAAACCCAGTGCATTTCCCTTGAGTCTTCCCCATGACATTATTAATAATAAAAATGTCTTTTCCACGGGATGGCTTCTAGAGTATCTGCCATCCTTCTCTTTCCACTACCGCAACAACTGGCGATTGCATTTCCTTCAGGTGAAAGCTGTCCTCACAATATCTGCTTTTCCATTACACTAGTAATTGAACAGCAACCTGTCACTCACTCCAAAGGAGACAGAAAAAGTGGCGAATGACATGTCGTGTCATTTTAGGCCAGCAAATGTAAATGATTTTGAGCCACATCAAAAGACAAACGGGAACATCTGTTTATTTTCCCCGGCATGGCAGTCAGTTGAAAAAACAGGAGTTTGAGAACTACAGTAGCACTGTACAAACAAAATAAACACATCAGACACTAAAATACCTACTTCTGGTCGTATATTTTGTTTTCCTTTGCCAAGCTGACTACTGCCTGATAGGTGCTTGCTCTCTTCTCTTGGCCTTTTTCTTTGGGATCAGCAAGAAAATTCTTGCCCCTCGCAAATGATATATACCCTCATTTATATTTGGTAGAAACCAGGCTAAACAGCGATCAATCAGCACACTCAGCAAGCTGGCGGAGCAAGCGGCACTTTCAACTGAACCAGAAAAGCGGATACGCTGCGAGTGCCTGCCCACTTTGCGTTAAGGAGAGGTATTTAGCATGCACAGTGATGTGCCAGCTGCAGCAGCAGCCCCCAAACGAAGCAGATGATATGATAAATAATAAGCCGGCAGTCAGATGGGAGAGGGCTGGGACAAGATCCCTAATGAAAGTCCAGAGGACAAACTCGCAGCAGCACCAGAGCAGGTTTTAGTATTCTTGCCATTTTCTCTGCGAGAGCCTGCAGGCACATGGCTTTTTACATCTTTCGCTGTTCTTGCGACAAACATGGCAAGTCAAAAATATTAACAGCCTGCTGGCCTCTTGGCTCTTCCCATTTCAGAGCTGAATAAGCGCCAGGTTTGCTCATATACCTACTCCTCTTCAGCAGTACCTTTCTTCACAAGCAGTCAACGCCGTACTTAGAGCTGAGGCTAAAGTCACTGTCTCTAAAATGGGTGCAAAAGAGACATTTCCCAAAAGAAAGCAGAATTGGAGATAACGTATTTTTAGTGAAAGGAAGAAAGTCTGCATAACCAGTACAAACCAGCCTACTTCTACTTCTCCAACATTGACATTATTAGTAGTAAAACTGTTTTCACTACTGAGAGAGCTGTACTTATATCATCCATAGAGTGTCAACACTCAGCGTAAGGTTCCTTCGAACAACCTCCTCCTTCCTGGAGTAGAAATAAAAAGAGATAGAGAGCCAATGCCCCAAGCTCACATCTTGTTTGCTACTCTCGCATATCTGTGTATGTACAAAAGCCCCAAGCACCGGATTTGACACTGTTATACCCCCACACGGCACTTGCTGTGCAATTCTGGGTGCATCCTCCGGTTGTCCGGGTGGCCCGTGACCGTGTGTCTCCCCCATGGTCTGCCCTGCCAATTTCTCTCCAAGCTGGGCCACGCTTCTATGACAAACGCAAATCAAGATCTGGCAGATGAGGGACGCCAGTTCTGAATTCTCTTTTTTACTGCACAAAAATATTGCCACAGTAATCATACTAATGATGTGAAGGTCCTTCTAGGACAACAGGGAAACTAATTAATGAGAAAATTAAAAATATAGGCCTTGATCTTACAGCTGTTACATTCTGCACACTTGAGTAGATATGCTGACTTCAGTGAAACTCCTAATATGCAAGAAGAAAGCACACATGTATCTATATATATACTCAAGATCGTAGAGCCTGCAACCATTTTCAGACTATTCCAGTGGCAAAGTGATATCAGGCATGAAAAAAAAAGCACATACACAAAAAGGCCATTATTGTAGAACTACAAACACATTAAAATGAATCATTAGGGTGGTGGCCTGAGGTTACCAAACATTTTCAGTTTGCATTTTAATTTCTTTTAATTAAATTATGATTTAGGTCAGTTTTAATCGCTACTTGTATATAACCCCTTTGGGGTAAATTTTAAGAAGGGTTAGTAAAGAGTTATCTGCAGTAATTGTTTAATGGAGTTATGAGACTTCCTCCCTCCGTTCTGCTTCAACAATTTACCTCGCTGCAGCCGCAGAGCCGAATGTGCTGCTGTCAATGCGCCTGGCCTAGCGAAGCTGGCAGCGTAATAAATAATAGGTTTTCATTTTCATGCAGCAGTTTGTTAAGAATTGTCAGGGAGCGTGGGAAAAGAACGAGAAAACTGTAGCTTGCGGGGATTATCTCAGAGGTTAAAAATAACACTATTGTATTTCACTTATTTAACGTCATGAGAAATATGGAAGCCTAACGTAAAGCCCACTGAAGTCACTAGGTGTGTTCCCCTCGCCTCACCCCTCTCTGGACAACAAGGCAAGTCACTCGGCTTTGTTATACCTTTCCTGGCCAGGGAAGAGCCAGGGGACAAGAGCTACAGCACCAAACTAGGCACAAGCACTAAGATTTGCCTGAACCCACTTTGCTGGGAACCTTGTGCTACGCTGGTTTTTCACTGGGTGCAATTCTTCCATCTGACAAACAGCGTGACTCAGATTTTGCAATTCAGGTGCCTGGCAAGAGATGAAATTCAATTGCTGAAGATGCTGATCATTGCTACTTCTGACATTCTGAAACTGTGACTGTTCAAAAGAAACGAAAGGAGGCATCTCCTGGAAGCCTGAGCTCTCCAGCATAACCAGAATATGGACATCACAGCCTACACACTGTACAGAGAAAAAAAGATTCAATTGGCATTTTAATGAAAAAGATACACACACGGTGCTGTGCAACTATTATCACTGTTATCATAGTATACAAAAGTGAGTCGATGGATGTTGAAGAGCAAGCCAAGGCAGAGCTCGGAGCAGAATCGAGGAGTCCTGATGGGCAGTCCCGTCTAAGAGACAGAGAAACAAAGGGACCCCATACGCGAAAGGTGCAGAAAACAATCCCAAATTTTATTCTTACTGTGTCAATTTACTATTTGTTCATACTTTCCTGGTGTGCCCAAGAGACTAGGTAACTGCACACCATTAAGGACTGCAGCACAGCTGCTTTTCCAAGCCACAGTTAAAACATGAGACCTATTTCAATTTTTTTACATAAGGGTCACAAAATCATGTGGTGAGGCAACGTAACAAAGTGAAGAAATGCACAGAGGAGCCACACAGGAGATCACGCTTGTTAAAACCAGCATAAAACGTGAACCAAAACATGCACCATCTCGCATTAATATTTCAGAATTAAGGGACTAGCCCTGTTTTCTACACTGGACCTGGACAATCACCATGGTTTACTGTTATTCACATTATGGTTAGAAATGAGAAATGAATTCCTTGACAGATGAGTCCCCTGCAGGTATGCTCGTTTGTCACTGTGTGTAATTCTTCTCTGACAACATTGCATTAGTCACTTTAGTAACTTAGTATTTTGCACCTTAGCTCATCTCAGGAGAAAGAAAATCTACTCTGAAGCATCTAGCGTGAAAACAGGAATTGCAACTGTTTGCCTGGTACCGTTTTTACACGCATTTATTCAGTTGCTAAAAGAAACCCAAATGGGTAAATGGTGAACACAACACGACTGCGTGTCACCTGCGGAGGCCAAAATGAGCTGTGTTTTCAAAGTTGTCTTGTGTAGCCACTGCCCGGCAATTTAATGAGACAGCAGAAGCCACTTCATCGGTGAAAAGAATCTTTTAAGAAGGGTTTGCTAGGAGAACAAATAATAATACAGATAATGCCCTGTTTTTCCCCTGGCTAAGTGGAAGGTGATCATCCGATATTCTGAGAGCTGTAATCAGTCAAGACAGATGGTGGACCTCAAAACAGAAGCGGAAAAAAAAAAAGCTATCAACCAAACTGGACAGGGGTTAATAGTATCACTTCAAATATAACCAATCTGCATTAAGGTGAAACATTTTGCAGACATGTTTGATACACACACTTCCCAGGGAATTTCTTCTGTAGTACTTTATCTTAATTTAAAATTTCATTTAAGGATTTGCTTTGGTAGCCAAAAAAAATACAGTAACTTCTAAGCTATCTTAATAAGAAGTAGCACTTTTAAGGCTGAATAAGAGAGTGTGTGGTTTTGAAGTATAATTATGTGTCTAGATGTTCATTTTCAGTAGATTATGAGTGGAGCAGAAATTTACTGAAGAATATTACCGCCCTGTGGGATGCAAAGAAGAAATGTAGCCACAATTTCTCAAACGATAGAAGAACGTTTTAAAACTAATCAGAAGTCAAATCTAGTTAATATAAATCCACACCTTATAAAGAGAGACAATCAGGCCTGCGTAGTATTAGAAGGCCCTTAGAAAAGATGCTTTGAACACGGCTGTGCAATGGCAATTGCTGCTGTACGCACGCCCCAGCCCCAGGCGGGGATCAAGCCCATCTCAGAGGGGGACTGCTGACTTTTGGGGGTGCATACTCCGTATCCCTCCCTATGAAGCTAGGGAGTGAGCAGCGAAGTTGCAAAAATCACGGTCTATAAAGGAATATCAGGAAGGGGAAGCCTTATGTTAATCTCACAATCAAAGGACTAAGCTGTAAAATTAGCGTTACTTTCTAGTTCTAAGACTACGCGCTTTTTGTCACGGGACAAAAATGTTGTGGGCAAAGGGATGAGGGGTCAGGGTATCTCTGTCTCAGTGAGCATCCTACCTAATTGACGTGACCCGCTGAACCAGTGAGTTGTTGCGATATGATGCGACTCCATTTTGCCCCATTTTCTACCATGTACTCCAATCAACAGACTGGCGTCTCTTGTGGACAGAGCATCCACAGAGAGAGGCAGGAGCCTGCTGGCGAGCCTCAACTCCTCGCACTGCCAAGCAACATTTCAGACATTTGATGTTGCCCTTGAAAGCTAAAGGGTTGATAGTGTGATGACCCCATCAAGCAAAGGAACCAACTCTACCAACTATCTTAAAGGTGATTTGTGTTTAGTTTGACCTTCCTGGCTTGGCTTATCCATCAAACTGTGCTCCTTCCCACCAAGTGAGCAGAAAGCAGACAAAGTTCATCCCAGAAGAGCAATTTCAACAGGGCAGCTCCTCACACATACACTGAGCTTCAGCTAAGGTGATTGCACGAGACCAACAACCTATCAGTCTATCAGGAAGCATCTAGTCCAGTATAAATGTAGGAGTAGTTACGTTTATACAGTCCTAAAATTACATCCGACCCTTTGAAGGCAACTGTGAGGCTGATGTGGTCCCCGCTGGAAATGAGTTTGACACCCCTGATCTAGTCATTCATTTTGGGCGAAGCTTATGAGAAAACCTGGAGCAAGATAACTTGCAGATCTCCAGTTCCGTCTTCACATCCCTCGAGGGATGGAAAGGATGATCCTGACCTCAGGAGGCACAAAAATGGCTTTTACTGCATGGATTGATTATCTTTCTCTTGGAAGAGGAGAAAGATCAGGCATTTATGCTGCTGCTATTAGATGTATTAATTGTCTTTGATACAATATTGATCACCAGCAGACCATGGTGGGAATGGAAGGAGTAGCTTTCGGGCAGGCTCCGAAATCTTGTAATGAAGGAAAGGGAAAACAAGTGTCAAGAAAATCTATTGCACACACCTTGCCGTTCAGTACATACAGGAGGACGTTTGGGGAGATAGCTAAGAGAAAAAAGGAACATTTTAATTTTTTTTTGGTTAGACTTTTGTAAAAATTGTTTGCTTTTGCTTGGTGATAATCAGTAAGACGAGAACAGGCGACCTGCGGCATTTGTGCTAACTTGTGGCTGCTATGCTGTGACAATTACCACCATTTTGCCTATGTGATTACTTTAGGATTGTGTTATGAAGCTACTGATGTAAGACATGCTTGGTTTTGTTTAGTGCCGAATATATTTTTCTTTATAATTGCTCAATCACTGAGTGCACCTGACCGAGGGGAAAGTCAAAATTTTCACTGGCTGATTTTACTCTCACAGGACGCAGGAAAAGGGCGGGGGGGAAGAAAATTACACTGCACGTTTGCACATGTCAAACCTGAAAATACTGCAGGGAACCTGGGAGTAAAGAATGTTTCTCCATGTATCCAGTCTAAACATTTCTCCAGACAATAACCTGCGCTACAGTGAAAAACTACAGAATACAACCATTGACAGGTTGCAGTTCACACTTGCTTTTCTCTATCAATGGTCTGAAGGCAGAGAACAATATATCTAATAGCATAATAACAGACACCATTAATACTCTAGAGGTTCAGCATAAAATTGCTTTCATTAGCATGTCAAGCGTTTATTTTAGCTTACTGCAAAACAAGCTCCGTACATACAGCCACTTATGCAACTTTCCTTGATTGCAGAGAGGCTAATAATGAAGGAGTCTACTTTCTGTGATCTTCTGTGGAGATTTTTACATGCCCTGAAAATACATTGCTCCATTACCTCTAGCCAATGAACCAGCTTGGCACGCTGGAGAAAAATATTACGGCAGAAATATTACTGAACTTGGTGGAATAGTTTTTACGGACTGCCACAAGGGCATGTATGAGGCTGCTAAAACAGCAAGTTGTATTCCCATCTTCAGTCCAAAAGGACACTGGCAATTAAGCAAAGGAAAAAATATCTGGTTCTTCCTGTGCCTCAATGTATATTTGTTAAATATTTTATATCTGGTCATGTTACTAACGGAAAAATAGTATGTTTAATGTAAGTATCTTTGGACTTGCTCTTATTGCTAAAAGCTATGCGTTGGTTGGGGTTTGTTTGTCTTATTTTTCTGTCTTTTTTTTTTTTTTTTCTTTTTAAATTTCAGGTACCTAAAGCATGTGAACTATCCCAAAGTTAAAACATGCTGAACAGCAAAGCACTTCAGTTTCACCATGAGAAAATTCGACGAAGTTCACCTCGGGCAGAGTTTGGCTTTATTGTGTTTTATTTGAGACTATATGCATTAGCTACTCAGAAGTTCTTTTAAAAAGAAAAAAAAAAGAAGAAAAAAGGCAGTTTTTTGAAGTGAAGACAAACTCCTACCTAAATAAAATAATTCAGACATGTAGTTCTGGTTCATGTCCCATGGTTTCATAATCTTCAAGGCTCTCCATTAAAATTTCTTTTAATTAGTCAAAACCGACAGCTAATAACTAGAACAGTAGAAAGTAAATCCTATTCTCAGACAAATGTGTGCGAATACCATTTACTGAAATGGAAAAGGTTCACGGGGTGTTACATTATAGGAATTTATAGGAATTCAGTGTCTGGAGCTGAACAGCTTGAGACCTCTTCAAAACAGAGGCACAGGTAATGCCACACAAATCTGATCCAGGTTTCTTCCCCAGCCCCCCTCAGCAAACACTTTAATTACCCTTTTTATTCCCCATCACAACCACCCTCAAGTTTAAATTTAGCCTTTCAATCCTAAACATTACAGGCCTCATTCCTGCCTAAGGAGTAGAGGGCTCTGTCACCGGCTAAATTAAATTCTGCAGCGGTGATTATGTGTTACAGGCCTCAATTCTGCATCAGCAAAACCTATTGGACGGCATCAAGTTCTAGGGGTTCAGGAATTTTACAGCTCGAGGGTCACGCAATCATTCTATTGCCATGCTATTTACTTCACCCTTCCAATGCATTTGTTTGTGCTCCACAAAGTGAGCTGTAGGTCACCAGGAAACACTGACAGGCATAGTAAACGAAGAAACCATATCTAGTAAGCCACAGAAATAGTGGAACAACATTGGTTATTTTTCCAATGGAAGGGAAACCTTATATTTTTTAAAACGTTTTTTCCCACCTCTTTTTTTTTTTTTTTGGACACTGGTACAATGAAAGCTTTTAGCCACCCTTCCAATAAAAACATATCATCAAAACTATTACTGTTTCGCCTGTTTAGGAATATGGAAAATGACACCACGATCCCACATGCCGTTCAGCCTACACACAAATCGACATGTGGTTTGTCATCACTGAATTCTCTAATCGAAACGTAAAATTGGTGTTTTTATTTCAGCTGGGGTTAGTGCAGCATGAAAGGAAAGACAACCAGTCAGGATGAGATTTCTTGGGTCCCCCCACACCTTGCAGGTGATGACAGCTATTGCTTTAAGTACTTGCCATTAACAACCAGTCACAATGTTAGTGACAGGATGTTACTAGCAGTTACTTAAAGTGATAGATGTTAACGTTTTTCTGCTCTTTATGACTCACACTATACCCCAGTCAGAATATTTTAGGAGCTGGATGCACAGCACTGGGTCAAAATGACGAAGATGGTGGAGCCACTGGTTGAGGTCCGGAATGAGACATGTCATTTGAGGAACATTAGGTCAAAGAGAATCCAGGATAAGGAGCTGTCAGGTATTAAAGATTAAGGTTCATCTTTTTAACTATTTATCATAAGGGGAATTCTCCAGCATTAGGGCATTTTGCTCTTCCACACATATGAGAGCAACATGAAACTCTGCGCTCTGAAAATAAGCCTTTGATGTTAACGTCTTTCAACAATTCTCCCAATGAGATACAGATTAAGAAAAGATACAGTGATCCGATTTTAGGTCAATGTAGACCACATTTACCTCCATACACATGGACAAGCTGCCCTGTGAAGACTCAAGCACAGGAAAGCACTCCTACAGGAACAACGCTATGGGCATAACGTTAAGCACCTGTGACTTCTGACCATAGATAGATGTAATACATTGCATTAAATACCGTAACTGGAGTGGAAAGCAATACAGCAAACATTTCTTGTAGAAAAGGAAAGAAAGAATTTTATTGCTCCGTGTTTTGCAACAGGTAGCTGATTTACCTGATCAACTTAACCAACCAGACTATGACCCAAGCCCTGCACAACACGCATTACATTTTGTATTACTAATTAGATGAAATCAGAACAGGTTAGAGATAAACCAGCAAGAATTTCTCATTTTATCTCAGCAATAATCAGTAGCCCATGGCATAAAAATAGCACTTGTAATTCTGAATCTACCTTGAAATGAAATATAATTCAGAAAAATTACAATCTCCTGATCTAAGCCAAAAGGAACTTTCTAAACGTGTGCAAACAACATTCTTAATGAAGGTTTTCTAGTTCTTTCCCAAGAATTAAGAGTAAACCTTTCCCCCCAAATGCAAAATTGGTTACTAGCTCTGAAAAGCTGTCAGACCACCTACCTTCAGCATCATCTTGCAGGTCCTCAGGCTGCTCTGCTTTGCTCTTTGTGGGAGATGGAGGCTGGCCTTTTTGTTCCAATCCTTCTTTAAACATTAAAAAATAACTACATGTATTATTTTGAAATTGTTTTATTGTACCAAATATTACTATGCACGACACCACAGCTGTGACCACATCTTATCTCAGCACCCCAGTCAGTGCCCAATTCCTATCTTTCTGTTATTAAAATTAATGACTGCATCATCTGTTATAAAAGTCATAATAGGTACCCTTCAGCTTGGACTGGACTTTCCCTAACTTTCACATGACAGCAGTGAAGAAAACTCACACTAAAATAATCTACTTCTTCACAAGCTCTTAATCTCTTCAGAAAAAAAAAAAAAAAGTTTTAATTTGTAGTTTTTAATGTAATATGTATTATACTGCATTATGGAAGTGTGAAGAAATAATCTGAATGAAATGATTTTTCCCTCTCAGCTCAATTCTCCATTCAATGTTATAACAGTAACAAATGAATATTGACTGAAATTAGTAATGAAATGAGAGAAGCAAGTTTGATAGTGAAGTAAAGTTAAGGAAATGAAAGCTTTACAAGATAGAAATGTTCTGACTGAAAAAATCCATTCCAACCTTTTAGCCAGAAAGCAACAAGAAGATGGACGAAAATGAAAATCTCTTAAGTAAAAACTGTAACTGATGCCAGTGAAGTTTAAGATCTCCCCTACCTGCAGGGACTGAAGTTCATAGTGTTTACTATCAGTTGGTTAAACTTCAAAAACTTTGAACTTTTTTTACAACCTTTTCAAGATATCCTGTCGTCTTAACATAAAGGATGAAATTACTGTTCGTTTGAACAGACAGACCTCAAGGCACATACTGGTAGCACAGAAAGTCTGTTAGTACAAAAGGGAGCACAAGCTGGAAATTAATCATAAAGTATTTGTAATTAAGACATTTAATGAAAGCAGGTTCACTGATTAAAACGTTCTCCAAACACTGTTGCTTAACCACGAAGACAGAGAATTAAAACTCAGTTCATTTCACCTATTGAATCTATTCAACTGTGATGGAAAAACGACTTGCTGTCAAACCTCCTGATTCCCTGTGGGCTTCGGTGAAGGAGACACCTAAAGAAAACATATGTTTGTGCATGCTGGAAAGAAACCTTGACCACTTGTACCCAGGAAATTTAGGAAAATGTATGACATTGCCTTATATCCCCCTATTGCCATGTTGTGAGAAAATAAGAATCATGGTATTACCTCAAACTGATTAGCTAATAGCAACTGGGAAAAAAAAGCTGTCTACATGTGTATCATAAATTGCTTAAGTGTTTCGAAAACTCCCGTCTCTTCTGCTGTCATACATACCCCACACAATCATACACTCTGTATGTTGCTGGATTTCTAAACAGCTCTCAGCAATTTGATGCCCGGTTCTCATAAAGGACCCAGCTCTGCTCAGAGCTGTAGATACTATCCTTTTATCTCCTACCCTTCCACAACTTTTCTATCTAGACCCAGAATGCTAAAAATTTCCAAACAGGAATACGAAAAAAGTAAGCGAGGATGGGGAAAGGGAATTTGCAGGTCAAGAGGAATATTGCGTTTGTTCAAGAGACAAAAAGGGAGTGAATTTTTGGCTTTGAATGCAGCCCAGGAAACTCAGAAATGCTTTCTGCCTGCTGTCTGGGGAAACTGGTTATTCCACTGTACCTACGTCCAAAAAAAAAAAAAAAAAGAAAGAGCCACGGATTGGGATGCTGGCAGGAATTTATGTGAAACAACAGCACAAAACATGAACAAAAATTCCAGTGGAGAACTGTATGTGAGTAATTAAAGTCCATCTCACTTGATCAATTTTAAGGAATGAGCATTACCCCAAAAAAGCCAAACTGACTATTGTTCTTCAAAGTTTCTTCTACAATGGTATTTCTGTCTCATCATAGAATTCCGTATAGTTCAGAGAGCATAAAGGGCCCTTAGCGATCAGGAAACAAAGCTACAGAATAAAGCAGAACATGCTTTGAGGTTTGGCTTGGTATCAGGAGGTAGACCTTTCCTGACAACACTTATCATAGGACACGTCATGTGTCATGTCATCACATTTGCTCGTCTGAATTTGAAATTCAAATCCTATATTCTGAAGAAAACAAGAGGTTTGAAGTGCTAAGATGAATTTATTTCTGGAGCGGTGAGAATGTAGGAGTAACCACAAGAAATACTGTGGGGAAAAATAAAGGCAAAAACTGCCAAATAAAGACACACTTTGTCAACCCTTTGAAGGGGTTACTCAGGAGCAATGGTGATACAGTTCAACAAGAACTTCAATATAAATGCGAGATCCTGAAAATAACCAGGCTTTTAAACGTTGATTCCTGCCAACACTTTCCCATTCTTCAAAAAAAATAACTTGAATATTTATAGCGGACCATATTGATGTATGGCTCCTTTGGTTCTAATGCCACTCTGAACTACCTGCTATGTTCCCTTTTTCGGTTGACAACGATTCACATCAGGGGACCGAATCAATAGGAGTGTTTCAATCAACACTCACCCCTCTGGTGTTGAATTTTATCACCTAACCAATCTGTGCTCCTCCAGTCCCACAAGTCAAATGTCAGTCAAGCTTAAGTGCAAGTGTCCAGCCAGGTCTTTCAGGAGTATCTGAATACGTTAGATAATATAGCCGACATGTAAATTGACAGCACAAAGATGGAGAGAGAGAAGTCAGAACTGTTACTATCTCAAAATAAACAATCTTTTTTTGCACTCTATAAAAAGCCTTAAAATGCTCACAAAAGGATGTAGAGCCACTGGCCCAGGAGAACAAGATTTCAATCACAATTTCACTGATTTTTTTAGCAGATTTCTCTCATTCCAGAGTCAGAAAAGGATTTTTATAAGCTGCAAAATAATTTCTTTTTATTTTGGTCAAACCACAACTCTTAACCCTTTCTGCTCTCCAGTCTTCCAGAACAGTTAGCCAAGCACTACAGAAATTTTGCCTGCAAATTTCTGTTTAAAAACAGCACACCTAGACAGGTGTCTGAACTGATCATACTAAAAGCTTTTCTAATTGTCATCATCTGTGCAAAAAGGTTTCTGAGCTCTAACACTGGGAGAAATGATTCTTTATAGGCTAATTCAGAGAGGGTCAACAAGCCACTTCAATGTCACAGTGTGTCTCCAAGAAGCTGTTCCCTAAATCCCTCACAACCTCCAAATCTCCCTGGTTACAAGTGATTGCTATTTTCATCTCGGGAGGGGAAAAAAAAAAAACAAACCATAGAATCATTTTGGTTGGAAAAGACCTTTAAGACCATCAAGCCCAACCATTAACCTAACGCTGTCAAGTCCAGTTTTAAACCAGAAAGTCTCTCTCCAAAAAGAGTGCCCAAGAGTGTGCATGCAGTGCAACATATAAAGAAATTCTGGATTTATACAGAATTGTTTATAATAGAGATTTCCTTGTTAGTGTGAATGAGATCCTTCGTCTTGCCATCCCGGCTGGCTGTGGCTTCTGAAGCAATGAATAGGTGGTTAATTAGGATGCTCAGGATACGAACAGGATAACCAGCAGGGTATTTATCATGAACAACTATTAGAGCGGAAATGAGAGACAGTAGTGTGGCAACATTCATACAGGTGAGGTCAAAAGGTTTTGGAACGTGGTGGAGAGTGAAGCTGAACAGGTTGAGGGAGAATATAGATACAGAACTGAAACACTTTTCCATGTGTTTCCTTTTTTTTTTTTTTTTTTTTTTTGTTGGAAGAGAATTAACTTACGTCAGTGGATAACAATGCAATACTATTGTGTAGGAATCTGGACAGTGCTTCTCCTAATAGCACACGCTTCTCTAATTTCCACATGCAATCACTGCAATTGCGCCCATAATTATGGCAGCATTAGGGCTTATTTTGCACACTTCCGTGCAGGGATACGTGAATCTATGAGTATAAAAGCCAAGTCCTTCAGAAGTTAAAGTTTAGAATAATTTTCCCTTAATGAAGCTTAAAACATTAAGCATCATGACTCTGCACTGTTAAATCACTGAAGTTAAAGGCAGACAAAGCTACTAGGTCATCTGGTCCTTCTCTTTGCCTACATAGGAAATAATTCCTAAAGGAAAGCTGAGACGTAGAACTGCACAGGTCCGTACCCACCATTGCTATATCTGCCCTCAAGCCACTTTAGCAGCAAACTGTATGACACATGATAACATCAAAGCGCTTCGAATTAAATGGTGCTGTTAAGTCAGCAGGTGCTATGAGATACAGCATCCAGAAAAAACTGATGGGTTAAAATCCTGTGAGCCAAATGCCATTAAAAGAGCGGTCTTGAGTATCTATATTTAATAAGACTATGTTATTTTTATTTTCAAATGTTTTTCTTATTCACCAAATATATGCAGTGATGTTATGTGATTAACTTGCTAAAACGATCATTCATGCCTGTTTATTTTATAGTATTAATGTAGATATTAATGGAAACTATCTGGCAGATGTAATCTAGATATTCCCTTATTTATTTTGAAGAGAAATCATAGAAAGAAAGGCCTTATTGCACGTAATGAGATATTTGCACTTCAGGGTAGTAGAAACACAAGACAGACCACTTTCACAATGTGTCCATCACTCAGTAATACACACATTTGGTCATCTGTTATTCCTTACTCCTGGCTAAGGCTCTAGCTGTTTCCGAGCCCTAATCTGGTGTGCGCTGAAGTCAGTGGACATATTCTCACTGACTTCAGCTGACACCAGAACAGGATTAGGGTTTTTTTTCCTCTAATTCTTGCCACCAGCTTTAAGTTAGGACCGATTCTGTAACCTCCACTTCATTCTGCTACATTCTTCAAACATAAACTGGTACAGATACAATGAGTCTACATCTCATTTGAGACCCTACGTTTTCTCTTGGTTCAATATTGGCCCTCAGAACACCTAGGAAATGGAAACTGGAGGTACAGGAATTTAAGTAAGACGTAGAATATTTGAATCTCTGCGAAAGGCCCTACATGTGTGTAGTCTGCAACATATGCTTTCCAGGAATTCAACTTTTTTTTTTTTTTTTCTTTTTTTTCCTCAAGCACAAGAATTGGAGAAACAACCCTAAAACAGATTGGATATGGACAGCTCAAAAAACCAGGGTCATCGATATTGGTGCCAACTGCTGACTCCATCTGCTGGAGTCACGACCTGTGAAGTCAAGTGGAATGAAGAATGATTATTCTATTAATATCTTGAAGTGGTGACTGGAAGTTCCTACTCTGTTTTTCCCTTAGAACAGTAAAAACCAGATATCCTTCAAACTGATAAAAATCTGAGTATAAAAATGAAAACTCCTCACATTGTAGTGATTATGTGTATTCACAGTTCCCACAAAGGCATCCCGCGGTCATTAAAAAGTCCATATACAAATAGGTCAAAAGGGCAAAACTTTTGAATACCTGCCCCACTGCTGGAGCAGATATACAAAAAATACTTTTCTTTATCCATGTCAGCATTGATTGCTGACAAACAATGCACTGATTCCCAAAATATCGCCAAGTGATGAAGAAATAAGCAAGTATGTGCTGTGGAAGCTCAAAGCACCCTAAAAGCAACCCTGTGAGAGAAGCCGTGATCTCATCTATCTCATACGCACAAAGAGACAAGTAGGGACATATCTTCCTTGAATGACTTAATTCAGTGATAATTTCCCAGAGCAGCTATGTAGCTTCACCTAAATTAATGAACCTGTGAAGGATACAAGGCAAGAAAGAGGAGAGCAGCTATTAAGTTGAAATGTATTTCCTTTTAATTCTAATTTAAAATGTTGTGGGGTTTGTTGTTGTTGTTGTTGTTTTGGTTTTTTTAAAGTAACTTGCATAATCTCCATAAAAGCAACAACACAAAAAATGCAAAATAATTTGGCTTGTAAAAGTATACATGCCATGATAACTATAAAAAATGAAATTGGAAATATTAGATGAATACTGCAAATTCAACTGCAGGATAATCTTTGGCAAATGTTTGTTGTTTAATGACGGTCTTTATTTTTCTACTTTTATGTATGTGTGTACAACTCTATCAATCGCACTAATTGTGTTAAAATTTCTGAACGTTCCTATCCAGTAATCTTGACACCAAAAAATAATTATAATTATATGTAATAAAATCAACAGGCCAGAACAGCCATAAAAGAATGTATTAATCCATCAGGGTAACGCGTATCTATCTGTGTATATCCATGTTTTCACATCTATGCATATACACCATTCTTCAAGTATTTCTAATTTCTAGGCTAATTAAATGGTTGCATAAATCATCGTAATCGATTTGTATTTAGGACAATCTTCCCAATTTAAGCAGCCAGCATAACGCTTCAAAAGGTTTTCCCTCTGTTTCTGGCTGGGATATCTCTGCCTGTCTCCACCTGGCTTTCCTTTTGGATCCTGTAGCTTTCCATAAAGAACTGGGAGTTCCCGCACATGCACTGGGCTATGATGGGATCAGGGTCACAGTGCCCACGCCTGGTGCACGGTCACGGGTGGGTACCAGGCTGGTTGGGAAGGGAAGGCAGAGAAGAAGAGTAGGGGGAGCTACGCTGTGCATAAAAGGAGGTGCTTGACTGCAGGGAAGTCTCTTATGGACAGGAGGTGTCCACTGAGAACCTCTAAGTGAAGGTGAGCAGGAAGGTAACACCGGGTGCTGTGGTGGAAGCCTGTTACCAAAAGGCTGATCAAGAAGATTAAGTGGATGAAGCTCTCTACAAAAAACTAGGAAAAGTCTTCTGATGGGAGATATCTAATCCTCTGACTTTCCTTTTCTTGTTCCTCAGGCTTTTCTTTCCTTTACACCTATCCAACATTGCCATTGCAAGTCTATACCCATCCACAAAACATAAACATTGACACTTGTTTTGAACAGCAAACTAGGAGCACCAGGACAAAAGTCCTCTGAAAATATTGTCCAGTAAAGTTCAATGTATTTAAGAGTCTGCAGGAGAGTTTTGCTTCTGGTTTAGTTGCAAACAAATCATGGCCACTAATCAGAACTGCGCATGACTCAAGAATTGCTGTATTCGCACTTTTACACAGACAAAGGACTGCAGAATTTTAATTATTTCCCATTCATGTTCAAACTAGTTATTAATAAAAAGCAACGAAGAAGCACTCAGAGGCTCATAACAGATGATGGCACTAAAAAGGTGGTCTCAGCCATTCTTACCATGTACTATGTATTATCAGGGGTAGTTTACCCTATGTTACGTTAAAAACCAGAGATGACTGTTGTAACATTGGCAATAAATGATTGG
Source organism: Caloenas nicobarica (assembly GCF_036013445.1). NCBI lineage: Eukaryota > Metazoa > Chordata > Aves > Columbiformes > Columbidae > Caloenas > Caloenas nicobarica. Next base: position 114,942,132 of record NC_088247.1, read on the forward strand.
CGCTGCTTATCACGACAAAGGCAAATACTTTCAAGAATTCTTTCAGTTTGGTTGATGCTTTGGAGAAATGATATATTTTAGCATAAAATATTGTTTGCTCACCTGTCTCTTCACTCAGCTCAGTCCCTTCTTCATTAGCATCATCTGTCAAAAAATCGAAAGAAAATGGTTAATAAGAAAACCAGGAAAGATCTAAAATGAAATATTCCATGTTTCAAATTGCCCACGTCTTCGTTTGCCTGCTCCCATTTAGCATTTCGCAGTGAGACCTAGAACCGGATGGGAAAAGAAGGTTTTGATACTAGACTGTTACTACCAGATGCAGGAAATGCAGAGAATAAAGAGAATAAAATTCTGCATAATATAGAGAATTTGAAAATTATCACTTGTATAAAATGAAATTGAATTCTCTTTTCTAGTAGAGTTTTTGGTTTACTCATCAAGTTTCAGTTGGCCCTTTTTCCTGAGAACAGCTGGCCATGTTAAGCAGAGAACTATTTATCCAGAAATCATACCACATAAAGAAGTTACTATTAATATAAATTTGCCAGACAGGACTTTGGTTTAAGACCAAGCTTGTGCTTGCCAAGAATCGAACACTTGCGATTATTAAGATGATATACGAAGAAAGCAGATTCCTTCTGCAAAACATTGCATTTCAGTAACAAAGGAATTTCGTACTGCAGAACTCACCAACTGTAGAAGTTTATGTCAACCATGTTCCTAACTCATATCGACTCCATTTATACCCTTTTATTTGCATTTGGGCACGTGCAGGTTCTGCAGCAAGCCTGTCCAAAGATCAACATCTTTCAAACTTGCATTTGTGCATATTATGGCCACCATTTGAACCTAAAAGAGTTTTGCAATATTATGACCAGTGGCAATGGAAACTAACAGTAGTATTTAGGTCCTAATTTACAGGGTCAGATCTTTACACTATAAACTCCGCTGAGACCCAGATGCTGTGACACACACTATGAGGATTAAGCTCTGCTTTCTAAGGTTTGGAGCCTGAAACATTAAGTAGCATGAGAACAGAACAACGAGCTAATAACAGAGGCCTCCACCTGACAATTTTATTTGCTGTAAGCACCAAAATCGCAAATGCGAGAATTTTCACGGAAGCCTCTGAATCCACAGTAGATCCATCTGTATCCAGCCTTCTCTGCCTTCCATCTCATTCAGACACAATTTGGAGGGAAGGACTTTCAGAAGCCACTAAAAACCAGCAGGTTCCATTTCTCTTGAGTATGTTTTAGTCCGGCCCAAAGGATCAGGACTGAAAAAGAGTCACTGCACATTTTACCTCCTTTCTCCTTATTCTGCAAACAATGCTTTTAGAGATCAAAATGGCACATGGACTCCTACTACACAAATATAGATCTGTATGCAGAAACTTTAAGGAGCTTCGACAAGTCATTTTTGAGATAAGAAAATGAAAAATCTTGTTAAACCCAATGAGAATTCTGCCACTGACTTCATCAGAGCCAGGATTTTCAACTGGAGTCCTGACATTTTTCAGCAAACCACTCAAAAAACATTTGGTTAACACAGAGATTATTAATTATTCAGTTTCCAATAACATGTTCTTTCCATGGAAGTGTTTATAATGAAACCAGCATGCCAAAATTTCAAATTAATCTAAGGCTTGACACTAAATCAGCAGAATGTGATAGCTTAACATACATATATCACCTGGTCTTCTGCAGAAGTTCTTAATTATAGTTCTGTAAGTGACTTGGAATAAGAAATTCCCAAAGCAACAGAATAGCTTCTAAGCTGGTGATAATGGACACAGACAAGAAATCTAATGTTATTAAAAAGTAGTGAAGTCATTATGCAATATAATTATGAAGAGGCAAAGACTGCTTTTGTGAATTAATTGTGAATTAAAGGCTGTTTTTCCTGGGGAAGGGAACCTAAGTCTTGCTGAAAGGCAGTAAAGTACTTATGCCAGTTCTGAAAATGGAAGTTGGGCTCCCAATCACTTAGCGACACGATCTCCAGGTCATCGTGGTGCCGTTGAAGATTCTACCCCAACCTAGATCTAAATCTGACTTTCACTTTGGCACGCAGCACTCCCCAGTCATTTCATGTGTCTATAATTCTTACTCTCACATTATTAATGCATCTGGTGGAAGAGCCTCCCTGTCAAACATAACGCAGTCTCTTTCACTGACCTTGGTGTGGTTGGCTGAAGTGAAAAACACCATGTTTAGCTGTCAGGGTTCTATGCCAAAATCAATTATTTGAGATAAAAACCAGTGGTTTTGAAATCTAAAGCCAAAATTCATTCACTTTCCCCCTAGAATAATGGTATTACAGGCAGTTTCTTGGTTATTTCGTCTGAAGAAGTAAAAGCAAGTAAAAATATTTTTTACTGAAGCTCTACATGCCTAATATAAAGCAAAATCAGTGCAAAGACTGGTGGGTTTTTTTGTTTTTTTTTTAATATTCCCTATGCATTTTTTTACCCCATCTAAGAGGTTTGCATCTTAGAGGTTTGCTTTGGTTTGAAATATGCAGCACAATCAATCCCAAAGCCAAACTGAGTAAAACCAGGGAAGAACCCAAGAATGCGGTCTTTGTCACCAGTAGATAATTTTCTTAAAGACATATCGTTCATATTTCTTGCCCAAACTTCCCCATTTGAAAGGCCAGAGGTGAGATCCTCTGTAACTCTCACCCCTTACTTAGGAGCTGTTGAAAAATAACTGACTAGGAAAACACGCTATAGTATGTGCATGTATATACCCGCTCTTGATTTACTCTCCCATCTGGAGAAGCAGAACAGCAACCTCTCACATGGCTTCCCCATTAAAGCCCTGGATTTTGGGAAGCTCTACCAAGATGACCTCGGTGGAACAGGAATGAGGAATAACGCACCTTGCAACCTGGAGTGAGAGTAAAACTACCACTGACTCCTGCAACGGTCAGCCCATCCCCAAGAAAACTCGCATCAGTCTTTAGAAGGCTCAGGATACAAGGAGTCATCTAATCCAAAATGTGTCACATGGTAGAAAGCGCAAAATTTTACACCATATAAATTGCACCATAGTATATAAATAAGGGTAATCAGATGGGTGATGTATGGGAGGAGTGTTTCCAGTGAAGTATAAAATAATTGACACTTGAGAGTCAACATATGATTGAAACTCACCCTCTAGCTCTCATATAATCTGGGGTAACACCTCTAACGCACCTCTAAAGGTCACAGAGCTTTGCATTTGGGACCAGGTTGCTCAGAGCATACACATCCGTGTAAGTCAGAGGCTTCACAGTAGAGTCATGTACTAAGTGATGCCTATTACTCGTTATTCCTCTCTCCCTTGTAACGTGCTGAGCTCTGTGAAACAGAGTAATTGCACCATACCTGCTCTTACTGACATGGAGAAGAAAACGCCGCCCTCTGTCATATACCTTTTTTCGTTTCTTCTTTTACCTTGCTGGTCAGGTTCTTTCTCTGTCTCACTAGTCATTGCATACAAGCATACACAAGCCAGATGGCTAAAACCATCAATCTGTGTTAAGATTTATGTTAGGAACAGAGAGGTGAAAGGCTCTAAATACCGCTGCTAATCCCCAAAGCCATTAAACCGCCTCCTCCTTGTTGCTCACGCTTCTATTTGCATTCTTCTTCACGTTAGCACGCCGAGAGTCAAGGCTGTACAAACACCTTTTATTTTTAACTGTGCAGGCATTGAAAAGCTCTTACAGGAGAGCAGGAGGCTGCTCTTCGGTCTGCGTTCAGGGCCTGGGCACCGCACACTGCTGGCTCCCCCTGCCTTCCTCCTCTACCCTCTCCTCAGCTGCCTCGTCTCATCCTTCAGGATTTGCTCCTTTCCTCAGCACTTCTGCTGCTTCCTAATTTCCAGCCATTTCCTTATTTCCAGCCAACCCGTGTGTCTCGGTCTGCTCCTCCTTGCACGTGCGGCTCCGTGTACTGAACATAACCCCAGGAGGGCTTGGGAGGGGATGGTGGGGATGCGCCAAACTCCCCTCAGAGGCTTGTGCACACACGCACCGGCAAACAGAGCAAGGAGATGGGCAGAGCTGTACAGGAGGTTAAAGAGAGGTTGGTGATCATGCTGCTGATGCCTCAAAAAAACACCAACCCCCAGAAAACCCACAAAACCTTCCAGCACTGACAGCTGCAGCCATCCCATTGAGCTTGTCTGCTATACAAAAACAGGAGTCCAGATGAAAAAGTTCCTGCAGTCAAGGATTCGCCTAGCAGGTATTCCATGATCTGCCTGTATGGTTTTCACTAGAATAACAGAAGATGTGCAGCACAAGTCTCACAACATTGAGGAAAATGAATCCCATTTTGGGGCAGTCTCTGCTTGCTCAAACGAAAAGCTTCTCGTGTCCAACCTGGGAGTGGGAGCAGCGTGGGCCAGGGCACCCGGCTGATGCAAACGGTCTAAACCACGATAATATCAGGTTTCCAGCACCAAGTGGGTTCTCACTCTCCAAATTTCTCTCTACTGCACTTGTCTTTCCAAAACTTTGTCCCAAAGTTTCACCCACTTACATACACGATCATCTTAATATCCTTAAGGAGCTTTATAATCACGTCTCATGCCTCAATACTTAGTAATCGAAAAAAATCACTTTTTTTATTGCTTATGGCCATTGCTGCTACCCAACAGAAGCTCTACAATAGTGTACAGGCTCTATGTCCATCTTAACCTAAAAGAGTCAATGTTTTTGTAGCATAGTAAAACACATGAGAACACTCTAGTGTCTGATGAAGCCCGAACATACATATGAAGCTCACAATAACCTAGGAGCTCATGAACAATTTGGGTTGTTCTGATCCCTCCAACTCAATTCTCCACCAGGAGAATACAACAGACTGACCAACAGCACAGAAAAAGGGAACATTTTCTTTGAGGAAAAGCAGATGTGGAAATCCCCACCAGATGAGATCAACTAAACCCAGGCCTGACTCTTGTCTCTACTTGTAAAAATTTGTATTTTCCATAAAGCTTTCCCTCATCCTCAGTGCTTTTAAGAGGAAGAAGCAAAAAATAAAAAAGGTAAAACAAAAGGATCCTTAACAAAACCCCACATTTTTCTGCTTTGGAAGAGGAAATAGGACATCTTTTGGTTCTGAACATTTGTATCCTTTAATCATGCAATCCTCATACAAAGCAATAGGCACTATATAAACCTCCACCTGACACTAAGCAAGTGTAATCAAACTTTTTAGTCTGATTATAAAGAAACTTCCCCTGATACACTCTGCACATCCTGGCCTTACTGCAGCACTGGTGCAGTTTTTCTTCCCGTGTTGCTTAGTTACACCAGTCCCACAACACCAGAATCTCAGTGAATGTAAAATGTGTTTGTAGCTTTTGAAGCCGTATCAAATAGAAATCCTTAGTACCAGCCTCCTAAGAAGTTAGGCACTGGGGTTTTTTTTTTTGTCACCACATAGATGGCTTCTTTTATGTACCGTATCACTTGATCTGCTGTAAAATACATATACCCGTACGAGCCTCAGCTGCATGTAAAGGCTATGCGGTAGCTGCCATTCCCACTGCGAGTGAACTGGACAACATTGTTCCAGTGCAGGAAACGGTGCTCACAACCAGGGTCAGATTTGGATTTCTATTTCCCAGATGCTTCTACCTTACACAAAAAGAATGAGGCAATCCTTGGGAAAATACACATCAGTTTTTAAAAAAGAACCTATTGTAAAAATTTCTTATTTCCTCCCTGCCCTACAATACTGAAAACAACTGAGTTTTGTTTACACAAGTGCTAAAGTGGATTTCTCACCCACGTGTATGCTAATATAATAGTCACACACGAAATGGTATGTTTTGCATGTGGTGACACATTTCTAAATACAACCTTCTAACAAAATCTCATCAGTAACTTAAGGCAGATGCAATCAAATGAGACAAACACAAATTTAACTGCATCCTTTGCAATTAGAAGCACTCAAGCACACAAAGTGACTCAGTGTCAGTGACCAGAGAGGACAGGATATTTTTGAACGTGACATAAAATGCATTTGGAATGCTTTACATGGGATGCCACGAAATGCAGCACAGCAGGAAGAAAAGATCCCTGATCAAAGATGTATTCACGTAACATGTTATACAGAAAAAGCTTCTGCTTGGTCACCTTCTGGTGCCAGGCATCTGTGTGCGAAGGACAGAGTACAGAACAGAACAGGAACACATTTCCCTACCAGTCTCTCCCTGAGCCTATTACATATAGACCATGGTGATTAACAGCCACTGTCGGACCAGTCCTCTGTTGGTTGGGATAATCCTTTTTTTAACTATATTTAAGACCCGCAGGCTCCGCAGCACCTCATAGCAAGCATTCTTATATCCTAACTATGTGCTGGGTGAAAAACGACTTCCTTTTGCTTGTTTTCATCCTGATTCATCATTTCCTGGGACACCCTGCACTTCTTCTGTTACAAGAGATGGTAAATAATTGCTCCATATTCACCTTTCTAATTACTGCACTCATCATGCAGCAGCCTGGCTCTTGCATCTGCGTGACCGCCATGCCTTCAAGGGCATCCTCATTGCCTGCCACGTCGTCGTTTCAACACAGCCCTTATCCAGGTGTCTCCCAGGAGCTGGAGAGCTCAGGGATTTGGAGTGAGTGGACAAATAGATAGAAACAGCCATTTCCCCCAACTACTGGACTGACTGCAGGCTCCACTGTCAGCCTCACAAAAGGAGATAAAGAAAACGTCTACAAGATACTACTGGAGCAAAGAAGAGGACATTCCCTTTAGTAAAGCAAATACTCCTGACAACAGCACTTCAGTAGGTTCTGGTCCCATTGTCTGCCCAGCCCCTGCTCCAAGGGGTGCCATTGCTGTTATCAGGAATGAGGAAGCAAACAATTTTCCAGACAGTCACGGAATCATAGAATCATTTCAGTTGGAAGAGACCCTCAGGATCATCGAGTCCAACCATAACTCGACCCTGGCACTAAATCATGTCCCTAACAACCTTGTCTACACACCTTTTAAGCACCTCCAGGGATGGTGACTCCACCACTGCCCTGGGCAGCCTGTTCCAATGCCTGACAACCTTTTCTGTGACAATTTTTTCCTAATATCCAATTTAACCTCCTTTGGTGCAACTTGAGGCCATTTCCTCTCGTCCTATCACTTGCTACTTGGGAGAAGAGACCAACACCAACAATATCGCGAGCCTCTGTCAAACCATGTACAAGCAGAGGACCCGAGCCCAGATTTTGAGGTGACCCGTACTTGCAACACACAGCCAAAGGCTAGAGCAATGCTCTGTCAGCAGTCAGCCAGGAAATAATTCAGAAGTGATCGTAGCAGGAAGCTTTATTATGGTTGAAATTAAAGCAGAAAACTGCCCATTAACTTTTTATTAGGTACTGGAAACCCACTGCCATGTTAGAAGGTGTTAGGAACCTTCCCTGGGTCTGCATGTCTAAGGTCCTAAAAATAGTATCTGAGCCATCAGTTACAGACTCTGCCTCCCAGACACCACTGAGCTGCTTCTTGTTCATCCTCCTGCGCTACATTGAGACGCGGGCAGAAGGGGTCAATGAGTGGTAGGACTGGCACCGTCATTGCCACAGCAAATGAAGACAAAAAGCCACAGAAAAATTTTGGTTTACAGTTTAACAAACACCGTTAGCTTTTAGTTAGCTTGAAATTTTATGAGGTAAATTGTTTCGGACATCTTTTGAAATGGACAGATATTTTAAGCATTATGGCTATAGTAAACTTCTAGATTGAGAACGATTTTTATAGCATCCTATTTACATTGGAGTGTACCTTATCAGGATCTCTAGGTGCTGCGAGAGAGAACTGGAGCAAAGCCAGCATCCTACTCTGGTGCAGAGGCTTCTCCAGCTCCCCCATACGGTTGGTGCTTCCTTCGAAGCCTCCGCTACCGGGGGACAAGGAACCATCATGCGGAACAGCAGGGCCCTGCTTCTCCCCAGCTGTTTTGAATTAAGTCCTTCAGCGAGGGGTCTTGCAGAAGCCATCTGAGGACGACATCCTCCAATGCAAAGACAGCTCGAAGGAGTGCAGGAGCATATTTCATACCCATGTGAAATCGCCAGTGTGTCACAGCTTCTCCAAAAGCACAGTCCAAATGGCTGTGAATGCATAAATACCGAGTGGTATCCTGGTAGGCTCACAACAGCTTGATACACAGCCCTGGGAAAGGGACGCATGGTCATGCACCATCTCATTGCACATTCACCATCTGAAGAGGCAAGCAGGACCTTCAAGTGACACGTCAAGAGTTTCACAAGCCACAGAAGCCAGAGAGTCCCCTGAGCACCCAACACAACAACAGGGACACCAGCTCCATCAGAGCTGTGGTGCCGGGGAAGTGAAACTCATTGTGCTCCTCCCAGCAAACAGGTCTGGGCTGCAGGTGATCCTGCCCACAACCAGGGCACAGACCAAAGACTGTGACACCACGTCCCAACCTGCTGCTGCCATGACCGGTCACTCCAGCTCTGTCCCAGCTTCTGCTCAGCCCCAGACGTGCTCACGTACCCACAGCAGGTATCTGGAGACAGATGTAGACTCCGTGTCATCAGCAAGGACCCAGCCCGTACACAGGGTCTTGAAAGCTTTGTGAGTGAAAGCAGCGAAGAAAAGGGGATGACAGTTTGACTGCCTCTAGTTTAAACCTGCGAAAACACACAGGCGGTTATCAGCTGTGAACACGACAACCTGAAAATTCTGTGTGGAGATGGGAAAAGTACTTGCAACCAAAACCTTCAGGATGGCCCTCATTGATCAGGAGGAGAAGGCCAAAAGGATTCCAAATTCCTCAAATCTTACTCCCTAACTTGTGTTTCTGGGAGGCCCCGGTGGCCTTTGCACGCCTGCCTGAACCAGTCGGAAAAAACAGAGCCTCATGATTTATGAGGCAAATCACTACCCAGGTGAAATCTCAGATAAAGCATACCGGGTACTTCCAGTAAACTGCTTGGCACCTATCCACATAGTAAAATAAAGCCCATGAAAAATATTTTGTGGAATACATTCAGGTGATGAATTAAGGAAACGAATTGGCTCATGAACACTGCAAATGCAAATAGAGAGGCTAAATTTATCAAGTGAATTACCCATTTGATACAGGATTAGTTACTAAGGGCTAACTTACGATTCCTTTGCTCACACTGAGGACTGCTTTAGCCCTGGTGAAGTCTGCCATAGCGAGGGGAGAGGGCGATGCTTCTCAAAACCAGTACAGAAATTACAATCTCTGCTTGAGAGTTCACTCACGTATTAGTGCAGGGACCTACCTTTTTAATACAAAGCCCTTCATTCAGCCATTTAGACAGTTCCCAATTTGATTCTGAGCCTGGTAGATCTCTTAACAATGAACTTCCTCTGCAATTGTAACATATTTGCACATTTACGCACAACGAGGATGCTGTGCATCCTCCTGAAGTAACAGGAGGATTAATGCAAGACAGTAGCTCTTATCCATATGTTGGTTTTTAGGGGGGGCTGCGGGGGGGACACAGTGTTTTTGCCAACCAAGATAAAAGCAGAAAATGCATTAAATGTCACAACCTGGAAGAGAGGGGAGAGAAAGTTTTTTCAAGATGAAGCAATTTCTCTCTCTTTTTCCTAACACAACTGATATGGCTCAGCAAAAAAAAAAAAAAGAAAAGAACACGCTCTTGGGCTCAGCATCCTTTCATTAGCTCTGAAGGGACACGGAGTCTAAAAGCTTGCATCTTCTGTCTATCAATTGGTCTAATAAAAGTGCAAACCTGTCTTCTCTCTAACAATTTTAGTGATGTTTTAGTGAAGTAATTTTGTTATTCTGTTTAAAGTAGTAAGAATGTAATATAACCCTGAATGCTGCAGCTTCACAGTACGTACACTTTATAACATTATTTTTGTCTGAAGAACATTTTCAGAAAAAATTATTTCCCTCTCCAATCCACTGATAACAGGTGGTAGATCTAGAAACACTTTAAGCATTACAATTTAAGATAAACCTTTTGTAATATACAACAGCCAAAATGAAAAATAGGCATTTGTCAAAGGTCCCTACAAGATTATCTATCTGACTTATTATGTAGCTGGGTATACACAGTATACAGGAGAAAAAAAAAAGGTATCTTTGCCTCCAGCTGGCAACTGTTTACAAATACTCTTAATTTATCTTACTCCTACAAACAGTATCCTAGAAGTGTGTATCACTGCAAGGTAAATGTTGGCAAATTTAGCTTTCCAAGGGAGACTTTTTATACCATTTCCTGGTCAGTCTTATAAATACATATATTTAGCAATATAAGTAATGCCTGGTATCTAGGCTCCATGCAGAATTCTGTTAGAAGAAATGATGAATTCAAAGGGAAAAAATGGTATGAGTATCAGCTCCTTTCCTGGAAAGCTCACTGATAATACTAGTAGCAATGAATCCAGCAATGTAAGAACTACACATCTGAGCCAGAACTGCAGGCAAGGATGTTTTATTTGCCTGAAAGATAAGTAGCAAGACATTCCCTTGGATCAAGCAGAGAGAATTTCCCAACATAGCTGAAGGGAGAATGTCTGGGCTATCTCTTTCCAGTAGGAGATACGACCCAACGGGTAAAAAAAGAAAAAAAAAAAAAAAAATTCAGTGTGTTGCACCTAATGTTAGAACAGCGATCCATCTTCAGCACAGAAGGTTGGTACTTCTACCAAAACCGTCTTCCATCCTTGCTCTTTTTCTATCAGGACATACAAAAACTCCTCAGCAAAAACCCCAGAGGTTCAACAGAAAATTGCGTGGACCAGGACCCTTTACTTTCTGAACCAGTGCTTTTCTGGACGACCACTAGGATGAGATCCTAAGTCTGAGTTAAAGATTAAGTGGTGCTCCCTCTTGGAGCACGTTGGCTTTGGCTCGGGTTCTGTACAGGCTACTGATTACCGAGATTAAATCAGAAATGCTGAGACTGTGACAACTGGTCTGTTACTGAACAGCTTTGCTACGCTCCTGAGATGTGAAATTACTTAGAAGTCTGTCTCTTCCTCCTATATATTTAAAGTTTGCAAATGACAAGGCTCTTGGCAGTTGTCTTAATATCAGTACTATTACTCGACTAATTTCTTTGGCATTCCACTCGCAAAACAGGCCTAATGATATGTTCAACTAATGGAACAATTTCCCTATATCTATATTCCACTTACTCTAATGCACTGAGGTGTAACTCTAGCTTCATTTCATTATCACTTGACTAACTCAAGCACTTGGATGTCTTTTTGGATTTATTAATGCACTGGGTTTAAAGTAATAACTATTTATGTATATAACTCCGTGAATATATTCTTCTTTCTAAGCATTTTTGTCCACGTCTATTAAAGCAGACATATTTCATAATGTTTCAGAATGCGAGACACTTTAAAAATGTCTCAATGTTTTTTCTCTAAGCTTAAAGCAATATCTCAGTGTTATTCTCTCTTGTGAGTGTTCAAATAGTGTCCTATCAATTTAAATTTAGGGCAAGCCTAACCTTGAAGACTCCCATTTCACTCCATTAATAGATTCACTTAAAAACAAAACAATAACACCAGACTTCTGGCAATTCCTTTCACAGTCTAAATAGCAGGAATTTATTGCCAAAGGTAGAGGCAGTTGCTAATTCCTTGACACAGAGCCATGTTGGCTAAGTCCTCTGTGCAAGAAACCAGTCCTACAGAGAAATGGAATATCCCTCCAGTAGGAGAGGCGGCTGATAACTCGTCAAAGTCTACTATGTTAAATCCAGGTGGCAAATCACAAGAAACCAGGAAAAAAGGAACAAACAGCAAATGCAGACGTGATGGTTCTCTGGTGATCACCATCCCGACCTTCAGCTGATGTTCTCACCAGTAGGCTACAGGCAATTTAGGATGGGGTTGACTTCAGCTGGCATCTGTTGAAGTGGTGGTACCCTGCGGAAAAGTGTCAAGATGGCAAAGCAAGCCTGAGACTGTGCACTAATTTTTAGGGCACTCCTCCAGGAGGGAGAGCCAGCTACTGATCATTTCTCCAGGGATACTTATGGAGACTCATTTGGGTGGCACTCATCTTTATTGCCTCTCCCCGTCTCCTCACAAGCTGAAGATCTAAGTGACTCCTACAAGGACATACCAAATGTCCATGGTGATATAAGACTAAAATCAGATCTCCTGAATCACTGACTACTGCCCTGATCACAGGAAATCCTTTACTGAGGCAGGGATCAAGTTTCAGGTGCTAAACTGGTTCCTTTTAAAGCTCTAGCTCACCAGCCAGTAGGTGGTCAGGTCCTTCTGCAAACCACTGTCATTAAGGCATATGAACTGGTATTCAGAATCATATCGACTGGTATTCAAAATCATTAGTTATGAGAAATGTGCAGCAGGGAGCCTATGAAAATGGGTCCTGAGGTCTTTTAGCAATCTATACCAAATTTGTTGTTTGCTGAGAATTAAAACATCTTTCTCTAGACAGCTGCCTGTGTAAGCACTGGATCAACTTTTTGTATAGTCACATAGCTGCAAACCACTGGATTTGCTGCACCTTAGAGAGTCCCCACCATGACCATCTTTCTATGGTCACATATCACACTCTCAGTTTTAATTCAAGCAAAAAAACTGTCAAAAATTTCCATGCATGAGAATAAACCTACTTTTAGAACTATGGTACAACTGATCACCTACATAACGTGGCATAATGCAATTCTAAGTCTTTCTATAACATGGCATCCAACCACGCACGCTCTCTGTAGAGAGGAGTTCAACAATGTCAGATTTTGAAAACCCCAAAAAAGAACTAAATCTCCCATTTTCCCCTTTGGGCTTACCGGGCTTCAGCTCTGTAGCATCTTCGTGTCTCAAGTGGGTTTTACAACAACAATACCAGACTTTAATCCATGATTTCAAACACCTTAATGATGAAGGTGAGCATTAATACTCTAATTTCTTGACAAATTGACACTGTAGTCTACTCTGGCTTAATGTGAAGGACAGGGACAGAGCCAGAAGCAGTAGGCAGAGTACAGCCACTTTATCCTATGTGTTGGGGTACACTGGCCAAAAAAATAAAATCACATAATGAATGGATTAGACATCAATGCAGTCTTTGGAATGCATGTTCAATGTGCTCCAGACAAAAATATTATTACGCGATTAGACACCATTCTATGCCGCCTGAATAATTCAACAGGTCTTTACGTTTCAGCTGCCAGTCATTGCCAACTGGAGATTACAAAGTCGTCTATGAAAAGCTTTGTCCTAGTGAGATGAGACAGAAACATCACCATTTCCATACTACCAGCCAAAGCGATAGGAAAAAACCACTGTGGCTACTGTGACAACACAGTCCTGTAGAATTAACAGAGACTCACAATACACCAAAGCTCTGCTTCCTATCACTCAAAGACCCTTTCCACCAGACAGACAGCGTGGGGAGTATTTAATTGACTGCCGCTTCTGAAATGGCGGATAAAACAAAATACTAAAATCCGGATCTTGTCACATATAGTAGGACTGATATCACGGAAAACAAAATAAAATGGGAGAAGGTTAGGGTTGATAAAGATATGGAGCACAGATATCTAATGATAAACGATAAAAATAAATCACAGACACATGGGGGCAGGGGAGGGGGATTAACAAATTTACTATCCACCAGGTTTTCTTAAATTCTAGAAAATAACCTCCTGTGTGAAACGTAAGATGAATGGCTAACATTTCCCAAGTGCTCCGGTGAGAGCCATCTTTCTCCCATTCATTCTTGCACAGGGACAGCTCAAGTTTAAAGTTCTCATTCAGACACAGTTGGGCTCTAACCCCTGCGGTATCTTTTCAGACCCAGAGAACCCCCACCAGCATCATTAATGAAAGAGCAAAGCATGTACAAAGTGCATGGAAAAGCAATATGCACTGGGAGCTATATACATTAGTGCAAATAATTTTCTTCTCACAGTCAAGAGAGCCAGCGCCATGCCCCAGGTTTCAGGAGGAGATAAGAACACAGCAGAGAACGAAGCAACTGGCTGTACTGAGCATGCAAAAGTGGGCCTTGATTTTGCAAAAGCAGTATCACAAGTAGTTCTGCTGGTTCACGAATTTTAAATGTCTGCATTTGTCCAGGATCAGAACCTCTATGTGCAGCTGATCTTTAAAGAAAGTTCACATTTTAATATTCGGCTTAGGCAGAGAAAGAAGAAAGGGCGCCAACTGTTGTCTTTTTGCTGCATCATTTTTTAAAATCAGATGGCACTTGATTAGCATACCTACCTAGAGGGAAAAACTCGCCCATTTTCTTCTTGAAAATTTTGTAGTCAACCTCCAAAAAGACGCAGAAGATGATACGATCCACCTGTAAGAAACAAAATTATTCACAGTGAAATGATGGCAATCACGAACATTGGCAATAATAAAAGCAAAGACACTTTAGAGCCAATAGGCTTTTATGCTCCAGGCAAGAAAGGAAACATCACAAGGACGCATGTTTTGACTTTATAGTGCATCTGTGTTGTTGTTTATAAAATAACATTTGTAATCGCAGCTCACAACTGTATTCTTTGTTAACTGCCTCCTGTTTACGCAAACCACTCTTGAGCACAGTATAAATGACTTTTGGCATTCTAGATGAGTACTGGGATGCAATGTTTGATGAAAAAGTCACATGGGGGGCTTCTAATAAGCATACAAAAGAGTAAACGGGTAAGCAAAGAGCTCTTTTTCCAATCCTTGTCCGACAAACCTATTTGCAAAACCATTTAGTATTTTAAAATGGCTTTAAAAGGTTTCATGTGGTTTTAATTTACATGAAACCACTTACTCTTGCTATAATACAAGCAGAATGCGGCAAAAACAAAAGCTGATTAGATGACAGGTAGCGCACAGGGTAAATAAAACATTTAATATGCCATCTACTTAGCGAGGCTGAGCATATCAATGAAACCACAGCCCATAATGTATGCGCCACCCACCAATGATTTCAAATAAATTGTTTGGGAGACCATTGTATGTGAAAGGCTTTTCTAAAAGAGAGCAAATAAAAAGCCAAACAAAATAAAGAAGAGAATTCCAGAGCCTTTAAGACTGAAAACCACCCACACTGGACTTTACTCTAGCCTCGCTATTTCTTTATCTGTTTGCATAGCCCAGTACGAATTGCCTCCGCAGCCAAAACCCAGCACCAGGAGGGAACTCTGGAAGTCAAAAAGACTCTCCGATGGCTGAGCTGAGGGACCCGCGACCCGATAACCAAGTTTTTCTCTAAGTGCACGAGAGCTTAAAACCCAAGCAAAGGGAATTCAGCATCTTGGCTGGCATTACGCTCTCCTCGTGTCTCCACGGGCAATAAGCCGATCAGTTGTAGCAGAGCTCCTCAAGAGAGCCTTTGCACATGCGAGAAAAAGCACCAGCCTCCCCCCCACAGGGAGACCAGCGGGAGGAGTCCTCTCAAAAACATGCCTTCTTTCCCTTATCTTCAGTAGAAAACGCTGTCCTTTTGCTAGAGCTGCTTTTTGAAGCAAAGTACAAGCCATGGCTTCAAAGACACCATTATGTTGAGCAGCTCAGGACATCATTTTAGAGCTCATTTTGGAGCAGCCAGGTAGAATACAGAAGGAAAACGCTCACAGTTGCTAACAAGTACATCTCTGAATCAAAGCTGCCTACAAAACCTGAAAGAGCAAACTGGGGGGGAAACAGAAGACTGAAGGTCCAGGTGATGTGGGTGTTAAGGAAGAAAGAGGCTTGTGAGCAGGACAGAAAGCAGCAGGGCAGAGCCGGGCCGGCCGCTGCTTGCCGGGGAAGGACAGTGGCAGATTTGTGAGCCAGAAAACCGCCTTTTCTTGTGTGCTCGTGTGATGTTCACAGAAATAAGCTGTTCTGTGCATCCCTCATAAACAGACCGGGCTAGACCTTAAAAATACGCTGGACTGTGTCATCAGCTTCTCTTCACAAGGGATACAATAAAGAACCAAAATACTGATTAAGTGCTCGAGCCAAAAAGCCATACTCATCTGTGTACTCACAAATTTATAATGCAAAGCACCGGCAGCAAGTGGTGTCACATTTTACCTATATCAGAGTTTCCACCTAAGTAAAGTTGTGCGTTTTCAGGAGGGAAGCTTTAGACAGTGAATGCTTAAATTACATTTATTGTGAAAATTGTTTTAGGATAGTGCTGGGGTGATGCCAGATTGTCGTCTTCGATCTCTGCCTCCTGAGCCGAGCAGATATTCAAGCATCACAGTGATAGGCCAAATATGAGAACCAGGACAGACAAAAGAAACGTATAAACCAGAGGAGGGATTATATTACCATGCAGAGAAGTTCTGAGTTGTCTTGCTCCTTCTATAATCTCATATCCTTTGCTGTAAACACTACAGACATTTCCCTCATTTTATACAGTACCACTTCTCAAGGTGTTCCATTTACTTTTATTTATTCTGAGCAGCGAACAATGATAAAACTTCTGCAATATTGATAATTTCTACTACTTCTAATATAATTCCTTAATTTAAAGACAGGGAATCTCTCTGGAAACGCCAGACTTTAACAATTTCTAGCCTCCTGACTGTATACATCCTATATATAAACCTATTCGATTTCTTCTTCCTGTGAGAAAAAGTGCTCTATTTTTAAGTATGCATAAGATATTGTGATGACAGCTGAAATCCTGTGTTTATCTGATTGAATGGCATGTGTTGGCAGATAGTAAACCTGAAATTAAACCATATTGTATCATCCTGCCAGTCACTGACTATTTTATCTAACATCTTCGGCTAAAATAACTTGAAACTAGGTACGGAAAGTAACCCTTGTCCCCACTGTTCCCGTTCCAGCTACAATAAGGAAAGGTTTAATCCAAGTGACTCCCAACCTGCCTTGCCCGCTGGCTCACAAAAGCTCAGCAGGCCTTTTGGGATGCACACTTAAGAAAGCCGCTCCTTATTCAACGAAGAAATCTCTCCTCTCATGTGGCTAGGAAATGCCAACTTGATTAGACATTTCATGCCGCCCCTTTAGAGAGGGCAGGGAGTATCCCCAGGGACCCCCCCGAGGGTGCCCAAAGAGCCCCCGGCGCCTTTTGTAGATGCCAGTCTCCTCCACAGCTGACCAAGCACCACTCGACTGCAGCAGAAGTTTAAAGGAGCTGCAAGTTGAAGGTATTAAAAGCTCGTCCTTGATTGACAGCTCCTTTTTAGAGGCCGGTATTAAAATCACCCATCCCCTGTCACAGCCTGATTAAATTCCGCTCGCTTCGCAGCTATGAATAGGTGGATCAAAGAACCCCCAAATTAAGAGCCCCGCAACACAGGAAGAAGGGAGTTAAATTGCATGAGCCGTTCACTTAGTAGGCAGCTTCACGGCCCAGGCTGCACACACATTGATTTATTTAGATATATTTTCTTTTTTTTTTTTCCTTGGGCCTTTCTCTCTTTGCCAGGCTCCATTTAATTTTGAGGGGGATACCTTCCCAGTGGTTTTATTAGCCGCACCTGATAAGGTTCAGCAAACTTCTGGGGCTCTGCACGGCTCACAGGGCTCAGGCTGTTTTGCAGCAGAATGGACCCAGAGTCAGTCATTAACGCCAGGATTTTACAAGGATACGGCCAAATCTCGTGAACTGAAACCCCCTCCACTGGGTATAAAAATACCCTTGGTCTTAATAGCAGCAGCATTGATCTTCATACAAAGACGTTAGCAAAAAAATGTCGTGTTGTTTTTTGTTCAGCGGGGATTTGTTTGGGTTTTTTTTTTTGTTTTTTTTCCCCCTGGTGAATTTGGGAGCACTTTGCATCTAGTGAGTTATAAGTTTATTGGTGGGTTAATGCACCTTGGGTTAGATCACTCATAGACCACTAATGGTCTAGAAGAGGCTCCATGGGAGGCTGGGTGGGTGCTCAGGGACCGCTCTGTCACCACAGCACGGGAACGGTGAAAAGACAAGAGTCTGCTGACACTGTCGGGCAACTTTACGCTCTTTTTTTTAATGGATTCATTGAGCAGGAAAAAAGCCCTGCCTTCCCAGCAAACTAAAAGTAGCCACCATGTTCCCTAAAGGACCCTTCCCTCTACTGCGATGTGGGTGAGGACACCGCATGTCTACGCGCACATCTGCATGTGCAGCCACCAGTACGGGAGGCATTCATACTCTACAGCTGTACCTACATACATTTTAGGATCGAAAATATCTGTTTTTATCTCGGCTCTTTTGCTGTGGCATTTGGCAGGTTGTCCAGTTCCTCTGACTTACTGTTCAGGGGACAGTAGTGCTTAGTTGTGCACTTACGCATCGCTCCGAAGAAGTATTGCCAAGTGCCATCCGCGGGACATGCCAAATGTTGTCACATGTACAGCTGTACGCGCACCCAGGTGCCAAGCTGTGTGTTATCAAGCGCGGATTCGAAGCAGAAAACAGATCAAAAGACATTCTAGACTATTTTATCTAATGAGTGTTTCGATGTCATTGCTACCTCGTGTCTTAAGAAAATAACAACTTGCAATGAAAATAAACCCAACTGCATTTCAGCAATCCCAAGGATTTCATATGAATCCCCAGTACCAAGACATTTACCCAGCAGGCAGTGACTGCTTTTTATTATATGTGACAAGAAGTTTCATCATAATTTACATCTTACCAGAAACTACACAATAGAAAAACAATGCTAACTTGCAAAAAATGTTTCCCCATCCCAAATCAAATTAATGGTAACAAGCAACAAAGAGAATGAAGCAGCTTTCTGCTCTTTGTATGCGTAGCAAATCCCTTTTATGAAACACCCTTGCCTGATCCCACCAGGACCTATTGTCACAAGGCGATGGCGAACACCAGAAGCTTGCTGTAACATTCTTACTTCATCAAAAATTCTGTGGACTTAATTCAAAACTCAGCGAAGCCAAACAGAGGCTTTTTATTGACTTCAGCGTGCTTGGATCAGCGCCTACACTCCGTAACGCCAGAAATAACATTTGCCTCTTTAAGAATTCTTCTGATATTCAAATTTCATTCTGATATTCAAATTTTATTACTCTAAATCTTCAGATACTTCCTCGAACTTATCCTTAACAGTCACAGTTCAGAGCTGTCTGTACCCCTTAAGTCTTGATTACAGTGTCTGCGAGGAAGCAGTCCTGAACCTTCGACTGCTCCAAAATCCTGTATTTTCCCTCTGTTTGGACTGCAGCTGCTCGGGCAGCCCTGTTGGCTTTCATTACCTGACAAGAATTCCCTGACAGAGACCAGAGGGAACAAGGCCACCTAAGTCAGGTTTCCAAGGCATGCCCTCCTGGAATCAAAATCTTAATTGTGGGAAGCAAAGAATAAGGAGGAAGAGATTTTTAATGCACCACAGGATCAGGCTACAAGTGTCCTAGCGGGTCCCTGCACACTGTAAAATGTCTTCTATTTCTGCGGCAAAGGCTCACTTTGCTCTTCTGAAGTCCACATCTCTCTCTCGTTTATCTTCAGGGACACCATTTTCCACCTTTCTCTTTTCTGGTTTTCTGCCAGAGTTCCTCTCCGCCCAGCACCCAGCTGACACCTTGAATTGACGACAGGCAGAGGTACACTTCAAAGAGACCGACATCTGTTTCTGCCCCCTTAAAATACCGGTAAATGATGTTCCTGATGCCGACAGTCCCCCTTTGGCCTACCCTCTGCCCAATCTGATCCTCCGGTAATCCTATTGCAACCAACTAACAGATGGAAATACCGGCTTTGTAAAATAACACAGGCATCTGACTTATCCCTGGCAGCAGCCGTGATCCACTTTGCCAGAGGCACGGCTTTCCTGAGCACCGCGCACATCTGGCCAGCTGTCCAGACAGGAGTCTGCCTGACTGAAAACAAAGAGCAGAGAGCACTGCACCCCACTTGGGAATGAGTCATGGTCAAGGACAGAAGTTTTCACACTCTACTTCCAAAGGTGAATGCTTCAGGCCCTATAAAAACTATTCATTTCATAGCACTGTAAATTAAAATTCAGCCTCCTGGTATTATTACTAATTTCACAGAAATCACTAAAGCATAGAGTCTAGCTCTGTCTGCTCCTTTCAGCATGACATCACGGTCTATAATTGCAGAATTACTCTCAGAAAGAACTTCAGTCAAGTATTTATGGAAAATACAAAGCTTCGGTGCCGCATCCATCCTCATAACAAGATTTAAGCGGGGCAGAGGTGTCGGACTGGCGATACAGTGAATTTGACAATCAATGAACTGTGTGATGATGTCCGCAAAAGCAATTCACCCAGCCTTAAGATCTTTACACCTGGCCCAGCTTCAAATCCACTGCAGACCTGAGCCAAAACACACTCCTGTTTACTTGAACTTGCAGGCACCCCAAGGAGCCCATCTTCAGGCTGACACGCCATCTCTAGATCATCCCTCGGTCCCGCTGGTGGAGAGAGAACGATGTACGCTCTCAGGAAAAAGGTCTTGGATTTTAATGGATTAGAGTTTTGAGGTTCTTTGAATCCAAAGCAAAAAATCCAAATCCAAATCCACATTACCGTAAACCTCCTGCAAGTACTGGTATTAATGGAACGTTATGATATCGCGTCAAGAGCAAATACCCGCTGAGGACTAGCTGTGAAAAAGCAACTCTTCCTTAAACTATTGTATTACTTAGGCAGTCACTGAAAGAAAAAATGATACAAAACATATGAAGTATAAAATGATTTATGCTTATCAGAAATAAGAGCGGAATGTTTTCTGTGGTGGTCTTACTGAAGTTAAAAAACAGAAACAGAAAGTTATTATTAGAGCTTTAATATCCTGCTTCATGATGGAATGCATACTTTGCTAGGAGTGAGAGACAATTAAAAGTCCAAAGGCAATTTAAAAATGAAACAAAACAAACAAAACCACCACAACAACAATAAACCACACAAAAATGCTCATAAC
Organism: Caloenas nicobarica; assembly: GCF_036013445.1. Classification (NCBI taxonomy): domain Eukaryota; kingdom Metazoa; phylum Chordata; class Aves; order Columbiformes; family Columbidae; genus Caloenas; species Caloenas nicobarica. The sequence continues at coordinate 114,963,023 of NC_088247.1, forward strand.
AACAAAAAAACCCCGAAATTTACTACAAGTTTAAAATATTAACACAAACGACATCCCAAAGGAACGGTACATTAGACTTTGCAGCAATCCCTGCCTCTAAAACAAAAAGCAGTAGCAACACACTTAGCAATGAAACTCAAGATAAATCTAAAACATGGTCAGCATGCCTCTCCCTGTCTCCTGCGCCTGTTCCTACAGCTCTGCTTGTATTCAACAGACGAGGGCAAATCATTCCCTGTATCACTGCCAGACACACCACCACAGTTATCACTAGAGCATAAGCCTATCTCCGTGTGCCTGAAACACATTAAAAACCGTAACACTTTCCAGCGGGGAAGCACTTTCACCCACGGATCTCAAACACAGGTTGGCATTACAGTTTTGTGATAGTTCCAATAGATCTCTGCCTCCAGGTGGAGATTTCATGTGCCCAAGGTCACAGAGAACAAGAGGAGCAGAACTAGACCAGGACCCTGGGATTTTTTTCTCCTGTTCTCTCTCAAGCAAAAATGCTACAGGAAAAAAAAAAAATCCTATCAGTGGTCACAAGCAAAGTTCACAAGCTTCACTGCACACCACCAGTTTTCCTCTGGCATATCCTTTCAATGTACCCATGTATTGTGAGAATCAGCAACGATCACTCGTTTTCCCTAATACATCGGTTATTTTTTTAAAGGTTACTTATTTTCCTTCAGAGAATCCACTCTGTGCCTTCTATACCTTTTTAATAGAGTGTATTGTTCAAGGACAGGTAGAGCTTTCCCTTTTGGACCTGGTGACTCTCTGTGCTGAGCTGTTATTTTTTTGTGTGTGAACAAATCACCTGCCAGACGAGCAGAGTGGCTGTCCTAAAGAAGCAATCTGGATCTAAAATAAGAAATTACAACAAAGTTTTCTGAGGAATTTACAAATGGTCAGCAACAAAATGGTATGTGTCCCAGTTACTTATATATCACATGCGTATATAACAAATAAGACACGATAGTCTGATAGTGCTAATATAGACACAGACAGACTAAAGAATAACCAGTAGTTAATAGTCCACGTGTGGGTTGTTGCCCAACAACTAAAACTTTTCCAGTTTCCTAAAGGTGAAAAAACCTGTAAAATCAGCCTAGGATTTAAGGCAACGTCGCAGTATATTTCTTTTGATGGTCACTAAAACTTGTCAGGAAAGGGGCAAGAGAGTAGTTTAAAAATGCATTTGTTTTTACCAAGATATCCATCAATCTGCACAATTCACTTTTATGCCACACAAACACGATGACATAAAGCCCATTAATCTTTTCCAGCTTAATACCTACTGTCCTTTGAAGATACATGTTTGGAATATCTGAAGGCGACCTCCATTTTTCACAGTTACCAGTCATAGGGCAGCTGACACAGCCAAGATAATCCTGTATTCAGCGAAATCGGGAGAATGAATGGATTCTGATGAATGTAATTTGCTATCTCAGTGACAAATGGCAAATGTGAAGAGAGGGTACGCATGCAAATATAACTGCGTTAAATAAGGGCTTGTGAAGGATAGTACTCTGAAAATATCTGATCGGCAGTTTTACAACAACCACGCGTTTTCGAGGAGATAAATCGTCAGCTTACTTAAAGTTATCATTGTATCCTCATTGTGGATCTCTGCTGAATAAGATGGTATTGTGGCATACAATCAAGCAGGGGGTTGTAATCCCACAGGCCAACCTTTTGCACCACATTTTACCTCACAATACAAATATTTCAGTACCTTTTTAGTACAATTTGGACTTAAATACCCCAAAGTTCCTAATGATTATGAGCATCCTAAGTCTGTTTGGGCATCCAGCCTATGGTAGACTAATTCTCAGAAGATGCCATGTTCCGCTAACACCAAAAGCTCTTTGCTGGCTACCCTGAGGCTGAGGTGTCACTTTGGAAAATCCTTGTATTTCTGATGTTTTCGCCAGTTTTGTCGTAGTACCACATAATGTCTACCAATATAATTTCCAGTCCTTACCAAGGCCAGCAGGAGAATCAGCACCACTTGCTCACAGCCCACCACTCAAGAAAAAAGAATGTGCTTGGAAATAGAAACGTAACATCCTCCTTGCCTTACAGGCAGGGGGAATTTGCAGCTGGGATAAACTAAGCAACAATTTTCTCACTGAGGTCGAGTGAAGGTTTTACCTCACCTTGGGGCTGGGGTGCTTTACAACTGTTGACTGCTGTCACTCGGGCTTTTCACGTTATGTTCTAAATTACTGATCTTACAAAGTTGGTTTAAAATCCAACTTAAGTATTTCCATCAAAAGAGGCCAGATGACTCCCACATACAAAATTACACACGCACCTAGAACCTGGACGGTTTCACCTTAGGAAGCTTTGCAAAATACACAATTTGATGTAGAAATCCCTCAAACCTAATGCAATTGAGAGCAGTCCCTGAAGAAGGCTCACTCGGGGTATTTCTCTTCTTTGCTATCGCTTATTTAATCATCTCACCTTCATCCTACATCAAAGTCCATGTTCTTTGCTCTTTATCCAAAAGCCATTGACTTCAAAGGTGTTTTGGATCAGTGCAGCCAAGCGTTTCCCACCCTGGTGGGAGGACAACAGCAGCACTTTGAACACCAACATTGCCTGACTACAGCTCCATTTCCAAGAAATACCAGAAGTGTCATAAAAACTACACCTTTAGGGATGAAGAGTGCTCAGTTAATCTGTATTAGCGGCACTACCACTGTGATCATCTGCAAGGTATTGGAAGTTCGCCTCCCCAGCACCTCCATATATTGTCTATTCTTTATTCAAGGGAAAACATAGGTAGAGATAACAGTGGTGTGGGAAGTTAATAATTATTCCCCATCGAGGGGATTAAAACTCCTGTAGTGGAAGCAAAGTGAAGGGGTAACATACCCGCTACCCAGGTTACGAAGGAAAAATTTATACACAGTTTACAAAACTCTTATCCAAATGTTGATGAAAAAGAGCACCCCCGTAAAAAAAAAAAAAAAAAAAATAAAATTGCTTTCCCAAGAATATAGGCCACATTGCATAAACAGCTTTGAAACCACTGCTCGTACTAAAACCTGGACTGAATCTCATTTATGTAAATATTACCTTATCTCTCTCCTTGAAGAAAATGTTTTACGATTAAGTTATCTGTCATTTATAGATCAAATTAAACTCATTAATGCAAGCTATTACAGACCATTTATAAAGGACAAGGCTGACTTTCTCAAATACTGTACATCTCTCATTCTAATGCTAGAGATCAGCTTTTTTACCACCAGAAAAAGGCAGAAACAGGCAGAAGAGGTACTGAGAAGCTATTCAGCTTCCAGCACTGCTAGAAAACTAACACTTCCATTCCTAGGATGCTCATCCCAGTGTTATCTTCCAAAATAAAAGAGATCAACTCAGGATCATTCACTTACTGCATGTCAGAGAGATGCCAGGTGAAGTATGTGTGGGGGGTTTTTTTAAATCTATTTATCTCCTTCCTACACAATTTCTTCTTTTTGTAGAAAGTCAAAATTACAGCCTATCCATGCCTGAGATACCTAGGTAGATACAACAAAATAATGTGTGTTTTTGTTAAATAAGACCGACTGTAGAGAGATGAGTTATTTTCACAAGATTTTACAATGGCTGATTCCCAGCATCCTGAAAGAAACCAAGTCAGGAGTCTGCATGATCTCAATGCAACTTCTGCAGTGTTTCTTGGGATTAGGAGGAACAATAAGACAAGAAAACTGGACATAAAATACTTATTTTCCAAGAAGTCGAAGACTTGAGCCAGTGGCTGGGTCAATTTGGGGAATGGCTGCACTTCAGCGCCTGTGGGAGACTGGGACCAGTAAGGAAGATCTGTGCTTGAGAGCAGATGTGATTATAGATTTGGCACGTGGGCTTGGGCTGCGATTCAGCCAAAATGGCCTCACGTGAAAGGTCATTAAGCCAGTTTGGTACGATTGACAAATGGGTTCCACGGAGGATATTGCAACTGTAATATAGGTTGTTTAAAAAAAAGACAATCCGCTGGGATATAAATGTCAACTGTACACCAACATTTTTCACAAGGATCAGGAAGGGAAAAAAGAGATTAATCTCTAAAGGATCACTCTTAAATTAATTTTAATAGATGGTAATAGGCTGACAGCTCTCTGAAAATGGCCAGCAGATGTTCGGTGCTTCACCAAGTCCTGATGTCTGGCCTTGGGTATACCAGTCCCACAAAATCCATCTTCTGGCCGGTGCTGTTTCCGCAGCTGGAACGCTAATGATGGCTTTTAGTGGTTTCTGACTTGTACCAGTGTGTTTATTTCTGCGGTGGATCAAGGCGTACAAGCCACAGAGACGAGTAAGCACAGATTTACATTTTATTACAAAGGACAAGAAGAGACCTTATTTATGGTACATTGCTATCTACAGATAACCTTCGCTCTATCTGCTCATCATAAGATAAAACACATCTAAATTACTAAGATGTCGCTCAAACACTGTTGAGAACATTAGCACAATTTACAGGAGCTGCTCAAACGCACTGATGAATATAAAGTCTCCAAAATAATTTATTGTCAAAATGTCAATGCTAAATGTGCAAAAACGTAACATACTTTATGCCATTAATTAACTAATGTTTGCACAGACCTTTGAAAATGTAAAGGCACTTTGAACACTGAGAGCTAAGCAGTATTATTTTTACTCATGTGGACTCACTGTATGAATCATACACAATAATCACCTCTTGTGGAAAGTATTTTTGGTCCACAGCCAAAACCTAACCTAAGATTTGGCACTTGTGTTCCATAAAACATCTGTAAATGGTCCTGTTCGGGTTTCAGCTGGACGTTTTCTGCAACGCTTTCATTACTGAGTTCTTCACAATATATATTATCAGGTATAAGGTGCCATCACTGCTTTTTAATTAACGTTGCATAGTGAGGCAGCAAACATTTTATTGTATTCTCCTCATTTTCTCAAAACATTTGAGAATGTGACTTAACTCCTTCCCTTTGATCTGTACAAGACGCAACAGGCTTAATGGATATAACACAGGACTGGGATTCCCTTTCACCTTTCTGAGAGCTGTTGCTCTCAAATTATTTGGTGATCTCCTGGTGAAAAGCATTACATAAGAAATAGATGGTATCATCATTATCTACCCCATGCTGTGATTTTCTCCCCTCTGATCACCCTCTGTCCGGGCTTTTTTTCTCCCCTCTTATCCTTTGTGACTGAAGAGATGCCATGAGCATGAGTTTTCCTTCCCAAGTGAGAGTGCAGAGAACCTTCACAAGGCCACATTTTGTACCTGTAAGCACATCTGTCGCATCATCCTCGGGGAAAAAAAAAAGCAAGCTTGGCAATCCCATTCTTGCGCAAAATCGCTTCTTTGTGGTCACATTCATGGGGGAAATCTAAGTCTAAAATAACCGGAAAGCAACAAAACTTGCCCATTCTCCTGTTCGGATTAGCTAATAAGAACAGTGATGACTTACAGCTGGCCTGAGTACCACCTGCAGTCAGGTCAGCCCCACGTTTCCAAAGGTTTTGGCTTCCCGACTGACCCGGTGGTGATATGCTCCCATCATTGTTGTAACTCTCAAATCAGGAGATATTTTATGCATGCCATGTACTTGTTTAAACACACGTCTATCCATATTATAAATTAGTCTGTGTGGGATTAACCTAGCCAAGAATTTCTCTTCTACAAATCTGTCCGGATGTGCAGATTTAAAGAGTTTTAAAGAACCTTGTCTGTAATACACCACACCCATCTCCTATTAACCACTACCATACTAGACCCTTTGTAGCTAACAAGTATATTTATTCAGCATCATTTTTTATTCTTGAACTAATGGAGAAAGAAAAACAAAGAGTGAGAAATATCTAATGTGGTTAACACTGATCTATAAAGCTTGGACCTATTTTCTCCACTGGCAACAGAGAAACTGATTTAGAGCCTTTTAAGAAGAAAGAACAGAAAGAAAGGATATTTGAACCAAATGACCTTGAAAAGATGAAGCATTTTATAGTGTTTACAGTGTAAGTTTACAAACCACTCTGGCGCATATCTTATCCATAAGGTAAACATGGCGAGATCATATAGTGGCTCCCAGCATCGTGGGGCCTTGCAGGACCAGCACTCGCTTGGGTGCAGCTGCCGAGCCAAGGGTTGGACCGAGGCTGTCGAGAGGGAGCTGAACCACTGGAAATATTGCTCAGCACCTGCTCTTATCCTGCCCGGCTCCATGGTGAGCTCTCAGTAGCTCCCACTCACTGAGCAACACCTTTATCTCGTTTTGAGCTAGACAGAAAAGAGAAAAACACAGGGAGGGCAGAGGAGAGTTGGCTGCTGTGAACGGAGCGGGGCTGCTTCTCGTCTGGCACCTCGCTCTCCAGGTTCAGTAATTCTTGCTGTTAAAAATCTGTACAGTTCAGGACTCCAGATAAAGATATTACTTAATGAGCTACAGACTTATGTAATATTCTCCACAGCCATTTAATCAGCTGTAGGTAGAGGGGGAACAAACAAAAAAGAATAATAGCACATCTCCTGCAAACACTGTAAATAAACTATTTCAACTAAACCAATCAACTCCAATAACAGACATGAGTCTACCAGGTACCTCTTCTCAATACCTCCTACCAATTCCCGGTTCTCTGCAACCTCGAGCACCAAGAGGACGGGGAGTCCTTGAACCCATGGCCAGGGTAATTAGTGGCACTTGTCCCCGTTGCACAGCCAGGACCTGATTAACGCCTACACAGACAGCGGCTCCATTCAGACTCCTCACTAGAGACTCTGCCTGTGAGCACTCGCGGAGCATCTGCAAAGCTGATCTCAGAGCTGACTCCGGCTGATTTAGCTCCTGGCTCCGACGTGCAGTAGTCTCGTGTTAAAACTCACACAGCATGTCCCTGTATTTGCATTATTTATGATTACCACAACTAAATTATTACTTGCTGCGGATCACATAACACTCACCCAAAGCTCCACTTTCTTGTATGTGGTAACTCACCAAAAAATTTCGCTTCTGTAAGTCTGATGTGCTGAACAACAACGTGAACACGTCTAAATCTCTGAAAAGCCAAATCAATTTTCTCACGTATTTTCTGTTATAAAAATATCTGCTCCAGGGCCACGATTTTTATGCCAAGTTTCAAAGCAGAATGACTGTATACAGTTAAATTACAACCCTCTAAAATGTGGATTTATAATACATATAATGGAAGTCCTATGACTATAACACTTCGAATGTGCCATTCCAACAAATGCCAGTTTTCAAGGGATGTTATATGAGGTTTGAACTGCCTCTTGATCCACGGCAAGATGATGCTTTCTTGGGGGAGGAAGACTTTCATTATTTTCTGATTATTGTACGGAATGAACGTGGCATCTTCCTCCTTAGAAGGCAACTCTGCCTACTAATAAGAGATCCCGACGGAGTGATAGATGACTGAGCTTCTGTGGAACCAAGGCAGCGTTTGGTCGGTACGTGCCTCATTCTGTCTGCAGAACTGAAAACATACTGTTGCTCTAAACACCACATTTGCAGCCTTAACCATCCAAAAAAATGACAACGGCTTAAAGATCACGGCATTTCACAAACTAATGATTGTGGGTATCTCTTCTGCCTTGTAATTCCTGAGGTTTTAGGAACTCAGGTAATGTTTTCACCTGTGTTTTCCAACTATAAAAACTGAAACATATTAAAAGCACATACATGCAATAGTTTAAAAAACAAAACAACAAAAAACAAACCGCACCTTGGATGCCTCCAAAGCTCAGGCTTTGAGAAAAAACATCAAATATCACAAGAGTCGGCAACAATATAGACCATACTATCCATTCTTCAGGAGTACAGGAACATGAGATAACCACGACCCAGTTGAAACTCCCCGATATGATTTGCGAGGTTGCTCTGGCTCCAACCTGTTCATACTGAACTCGGTCGGGCTCCTTTGATTACAAGGGGACTTGGGTCACGCTCTCCGTGACCGCCCTCGCAAACTTCTGCCTCCATGGAAAAGAACAACGCTCCATATCCCTCCTGCCGTTATCTGTATGTAAGCATCTCCGCATGGTTATTTTCTCTTTACTGCGCTGAAAAGAGAGGCGGCGTTTTTTTGTAAAGCAGGTCATTCTCTCCTGAAACATCCGAGAAGGGGCTCTGAGGATTTGAAGCAGCAGAAGGAACGGCTCTGGGAACCAGCTTTTTTTCTGCTGTGCTTCTTCTTAGCGTGTGCCCCAGGACATACTGCCACTTGGATCTGTATTTCTAGGCTTTGTTGCCCTGCAGAGCTTTTCCACTGGAGCCTGTAACGCGGCATCAGGGAATAACACCAATGATACGGGGGACCTGCTGCAGCGATGCTGCCAGGCACAGAGCTGTAGCTCACACTCAAAAACCTACCACTAGCCTTTCCTTCCCTAAGAAGAAAGCGGCAAGAAAACTCCAAAATAATCTTGGGAGGATCCTGCCTTTTGCCTTGGAAGCCTTCTGTGGGACTTTCCGTATGAGGTTTCAACCTGACCTGAGAAGTTTGCCTGGAAAGTTAACGACTTCAAAACCACTGCCTGTTGCGAGCTCCTGTGACGGCATGTTGTTCGATTCGAGAGTCCATGATTCGAGGTGGTGAGCGGAGAAGTGCTGCAGACAGGATTCCTTCTGGGATCAGTACAACTCAAAACGAAAACACTCGCTTTGCAGTAAACAGTACAACCACGGACAGGTTTTAAAGCCCGCTACTAAACATGTTCTGGCAACAGAAAGTAGCTATCAAAAATATTTTCAATCAGGGGAACTGAAACGTGCTCTCTGTTGAAACAAGACAAGTACACAAATCACTGGGTTTAGGAGTTTTTATGTTTTTCCTACCCTGTCGTAACATTCAGAACGGTCTACTCCCCTGTTATTCATGTTGTGTTTATTTAAAAGGTTCAATCTGTCTTAATTCAAAGCAATTTTGATCGCAAAATGCTCTTTATCATTCTTTTATGTGCTATTCTTTTTCTTTTCCGTTTTTTTTCCCTGTGAAGCCAGGCTACGGCAGCTCATCAAAAGGAAGCAAGGTGGCCTGAATTTTATTTCACTGTTATTGTGATATAGCTGCAGTGGGCAATCTGATCTCATCAAGAAACAATTGCAGTAAAGATATCTAAGTGGATGTCACAGCTCTGCTGAAAGATAATAAAGTGAAATGAACCAAAAAACCCAATCTTTCCAATACAAATCACATAGTTAAGTTGTAGTGATTTGCAAGCAGAATATGAGGGAGGGAGGAGGGCGGTATAGTCAGAAATGCCCAACTAACACTTTTAAATGATTCTTAACACATTTGGCGAGTGCAAAATTAAGGGATTTACAACATTAAAACCTGGAGCTGTTGCGAAGTACTACACTATACGAGACAATCAGTAACAAGGGAAAGGGTGAATTACCTCACCTTCCACTGCAGTTTGAACTACTGTCTCCTAAGATAAACACTATTGATTGCTTTTAAGCCTCCTCTCTATTAGAAAGAGACTTCTAATTTTGAGAAATCAATAATAAAAGATGGCAGAAAACCCCAGATTCTCTCCACATAAGTCTGCAAACAGGAAAGGGCAGAACCTCCCATTAAACTGCAAGATCATCCCTGATTTGCAGGGTGGAGGATTTGCCCCCTTGGGCCTCGTTCTTCTTCAGCGCTGAATCTGCATCAGCCTTTACAAACTATTGTTTTCATTTCCTGAAAGAATAAAAATGTCTTGTCACACGTGTTTTAACTTTTTTTTTTTTTTTTTTTAATGTCAACTCTGCCTTCGGTGCCTCAAGATTAACTCCTTAAGTAGTTTAACAAATATCTTTTCTTTTCCAAAGCAAAGACTTCTGGTACAGACCAAAATAGCTTTCAAGCTGTGGGGTCCTTTCTGCTTCTTTTGTCTATTTAACAGCGCGGGAATGGCGTGGTGGTATTGAATTACCAATGCTGATGTGTTGGGAGGCTGTTTGGGTCTCTGCTCTCTGGTGGGGCTTCTCTGGGGAGGGCTGTTTCTAAAGGCACATGCTATATAAGCCGAATAGACAACGCCAAATCTCTTAACAACAGATATACACAGAACACTTCATAAACTACATTTGGGCAGACGCTGTGCATTCTATACCACGCAAGATGCCCGGCGCGCCTTCCAAGAAAAACACCAACACCGACTGAACGTGGGCCAAGGATTTTCTCATTAGCATGAAGAGAGGCTGGGCAGGCACACGGCGTTTCTCCTTCTGTTTTCCATTTACAGAGGCAACCACTCCCAGGCATATTATACCTAATGCACAGCTGGAGCTCCTACAAAGAAATAGTTGTGGTTTCTGCCTGACTTTTGCTGCTAAACTCCTGTCTGCTTGGAATTCTCATGATTTCCTCTGAAACTGGTGAGGTTTACCATATGACACTGCTTTCCTTATAGTCTAGCAGGGAACGGTCATCCCAGGCTGGTATTAAAACCGCAATTTCACTGGTGACTCTCTTGTTAGAGCAATTACCTGTGGCCATTATCTAAATGCATCACTTAGTCTTTGATGGCGAATTGTTTAAATAAATAAGAGGGAACAAAAATAGCTAGCAAATACCAGGAGATAATTGCGTGGTTAACCCTATAAATGACAGTCTTAGGAGAACAGTGGAGGAATTTTTAATAAAGTAATCACAAACAGATTAATAGCTTGGAAAGCAACAGAGGATTTTCTCTTCCACAGCAATGGGATTTTCAGCAGACCCAAAACAGTTCTCATCTAAGTACAAATGTGCTTATCTATATCCATCTCCCCTGATCGCCTCACTTCTCACCATAAAGGGAAATCAATACGAGGACTTGTTATTCAGAAGATTCTCAAGAGTCAGGCACCGTGATTGCACCTCTAATCCTGCAGGAATCTATTTCCAACAACGACATCGTATCGAATGCAACAGGCACATTGTTTACAGCTGCTTTGCAAAGCCTACAATATAGAGCGGCAAATAAAACCAGATACGAGGTATTCGAGCTGATCTCCTGCCTCTGGGTCTGACTCTCTGTACCAAGAGCAGTTGCACTAAAATAATCCTTTTGATTGCACGCGTTTCTAGGATTGAGACCTCCATTATAAGAGAAAAGAGTTTGATTCTCTGCACAGTGCCTATGTATGGATTTCTCTTGCACTCATTTGGCTGACCAGTTAGAAAAACAAGGGCAGTGTAAGGGTTAAACATCGATCCCCCAGTTCCCTTGGCATGCTAAGGAGCTGCTGCTAATAACACTGGTGGCAGTTTCCTGAGCTGCAACTCACAGCAGTGATGAGAACGACTTCTGATCTGATGAAAATTCCTTCCTCACTGCAGAAAAACACCCTATCGTTTAAAAGTTTTGAATGTGCTAACAGCTAATTTATTAAATTAACTCCCGCGGTGTCCATGTTTACAGGGCTCAGGCCTATTTGATGCACGTAAGGGGAGCGGAATCGAGCTGTATTTTTGGAAAGGCAGCACAGTGTGCCACAAGAAGGGCTGGACTGATGAAAAGAACAGCTCTGATGTTGTGCTGACATTTTGTTCGGCCTTGACTCAAAAAAAGGACAACTACGGACTGGAAAAGATGAACAAATAAGTTGTATTTTACAAACGCTGGAATAAAGTGAAATGAGTTCAGGCCAGATTGCGAGTACTGAGAAAAATAAACCTTTCCTAGATGCTCAGATATGGTAACAAAGGAAAACCTACATGAGGGCAGACAGACCTTTTAACTGATTTCTTGTTATGTCTTCTCTTTCTAGGAAGGTTTATACTTTTCTCTATAAATCCCAAGCTAAAATTTCTCAGCCCAAAACCTCGTCTCTGCCCCCAAACCAGAGGCATAAAAGGGACAGAATGGAAGAGAGACTGCATTTTTCACAGACTTTTGCTTTTAACTAGGAAAATAAGATACCTCCCACAAATCTGAAATGGACAAATCCCCCTATCTTCTACGCAAAAAACAAAAAAAGCTGTAAGAGACATTTTCAGCCATCTCCAATAACAATCACATTCCAGATGTCCCTCTCTGACAAGCTGTTAGATTGCCAAAGCCTGACAATGGAAGAAGTCCAAGAAAGAATTAGGTGTCCTCTCCATCTCACAACATTACCTCATTACCTGCAAGCAAATATTAGGCATAGGCTGAGTTTAGAAAATAAGGCTAAGTGCAAGGAGCACCTGGTTAACAAGCTAATGGGCTAAATAATTCCGCATAATTTTCAGACATTAACACTTACGTGTTAGATTTCCTTCTCCCAGCTGTGTTGCTTTGCTGAGAAGTGTTCATAAAATAATCTTAACAACTTTGCAGTATTCATTTAAATTAAATATATACACTTTGGTTTTCAGTAAAACACCATTGTTAGAAGCCAACCACTTGATGTGTTGTCAAGTGACACTCTTAAGGAGTGTGATTTTTAATGGACTTGAAGTAGCCGAGGGGAAGAAGTAAACCCACGGACTGAACATCACACTGAAGGTACGTCTATCTATTGGAGGTACTGCATTGTCCCTGAGCCTCTGATGTATGCTGTATGAAAATGAATGTTTCTATATTGAGTATGCATAAATAAATACGTTGATGTTACTTTTCTTTGCTTCATTCAGCCTATTTTTGAAGTATCAACTTAAAATACAGTCACAATATTTTTGGCTGTGTGAATACATTTATGTATTAAGTAGCACTCATTCTCAGAAGCAATGTTCTGCTCCTTGCTATGCACAGTCCACACGATCCACATACGTCTATATTAACAACTTCTTTACCTTGGTGGGGCCTCAAAACTAATGGCACGTGGTGCTTCCAGCACAGCACAGTCACACATATGATGTGCTGGCCTGTGCACAACTTCTCATTCAACTTTAACTTCTACCTATCCCTTACTATTTTTAGCACCTCGAGTCTTCTTGAAACAAAAAACCATGTTCCTAAATCCTTTAGTGTTCGCTGTGTAACTTCCAACAGAGCTGCTGGCTGCTCCTCACCATTGTCCTGGGCAGCGGCTTCATCCGCTCAAGTCGTGGTAACTCCCCACTTGACCGAGCTGCTATCGTGTCGCTGTCTCGTGGTTCTCTCCACCTTTCAAAGCAGTCATGTCATAGTCTGTTGGCTAAATTTATCAACTGAATTACTGCTAATATCCCATTTTACATCAAAAAGAATAACAGTCATCTTCCATCTGCACTTTTCCTAAGAATGGGATATTTCTGTGCCTCTGCCCCAGCCTGTTTCTGCATGAGGCTGGCTAGCTCTGCCTCACTTGCCCTATAAACGGATTTATACCCAAGTTCTCCACCAAGGACTCATTAATCTCCTGAAGGTGGTCAGCAGCCTTTTTAGCGCTTTTTCTCCCTGTGCCAGAAAGGCACTGAAACAACCTTTTCTGCTGCTGTTCTTCTCAGAGAGGCGCAGTGGGAGAGTTTTAAGATGACCTTAACGTCCCGCTTTTGATGTCCTGCTTGGTAACTTCATTAGTGCTCGGCATGACCGACCACAGGCAGACGTGGCTCCACGTTGCTACCAGGAGAGCCGAGTGGTGATGCCACGCAGTGGGGACACCGAAAAGAAGTACCAGGTACAAGAAAAAACTAGTCTGGGGAATGCGCAGAGAGCCCACAGAAGAGTATTAAACCTCGAGGTGTAATCGGTAGGAGACCAGATCATTCTTTACACTAATGCTGGGGCTGTGAAGGAACTCGAAGGGTTATTTTGACGCCAGTGGCCGCTCAGCCTATGGATCAGAGTGCTTTAGCAGCTATGGATGCTTATCTATCTCTCACCTTGTCCACACCTTGCTCACTGCAATATTGGCTGGTAGCACTACAGGGCTCATCATCTCCTTTAGTCATCACGTGTTCTGTTAAAAAGCATCCTACATCAGCCTTTCAAGGTTTCTTAGATTGCTCAAAATATTTTGCTTATAAACAGGTCTATGATATTTGACATCAAGTCATCCATGATTATAAAGTCTGAAAACACTTTAAAAGCAACCCAACGTATTTTTGTGTGTGTATATACTCTCGCAGTGGTGATAATATGCACGTACTAGGCTGAGAGGCCAAAAATATTTCAGTATTCATTTGCGAAGGGCCAGAAAACTTCCCTTCTGAAGGTTGAGTATTAAATTAAGACAAATTCCTTATCTATGGATGACAGTCCTGTAAAAGTCACCACAAGGCCAGAGGAAGAGAGAAACAAGTATTTTATATATTGGCCTTCTAGAAGGTAACAAGGGAAAAAGCCTTGATGCCAGAAAGGACAATTTCATTGCAGAGGCAACCGTCCCATTGAAACCCACACATCCAAGCGCGCGATCCAGTCCGAGGTCTCTCTGGAGAGCCGCAGGAGTGTCAGCAGATGTCAAAAAGACTCAGAAGCTGTGATTCATGGAGGGGATATGAAAGTGCCCGAGCCCTAAAAGCCCAGAGCGGGGGTGCAGGGGCCCAAAGGCAGCTGCGGTGTTTCTGAGCCGTCAGTCTGGTTGTGGGAGGGATCTGCACCTTCAGGGACAACGGGAAATCAGGGAGGTTTTCAAAGAGCACTAGAGAAATTCTGCTGTCTCCTCCTACTGCATCATCTCTGAGGACTATCATAATTTTACCTGACAATGCATGCATCAATCTGAGATATTCAGAAGAGCCTGAATTATTTCAAAGCACCTATCTGGTGTGCTTTCAGAAGCTCTGGTAGTAACACGCTTCTTCCTTTGATGCTTTTGACTATTTTTTTGAAGCTGCTGGAAATTTTGATGGCAGTCATGAACCAGATTCCACAACAGATTTTAGTCCATAAAACCAAATTAGGCAGAGAAAAATTCTCTCCACTTATTTTTACTGCATTTCCCTGTTTGTCCCATAAACTTCAGGAAATCCCAGTCATCATATGGATCATGAAGGCTAAGCCAGTCACCGTGTGAGGACGCAGTCATCAGTCGACTGAAAAAATGAAAGCTCCAGCAGAGATCGGCTATTTCTAAAAGCACATTTAAGTTCAAAAGTCAAAGCACTGAGTTTTGACAGCCTCAGAAAAATTATACTGCTGCAGGATTTGCAAACAGAAACAGCAGAACCAATATCCAGGGTAGCATCTCTGAAGAGACATGTCAAATTTGTTCGCTGGCTAAGTCCAGCAAATTCTGTCATCATTTGGTACCATGGAAATATCTGTTGGAAAACAAAAAAGCCTCCTCCTAACAGTTAAAGAACATTTAAAGATTCGTTACTTATGCTCTCTCTAATCATCTGCTCTGAGCCTGTGGCTGGGGACTAATTAGAGTAACTACTGAAAAAACAAAACATATATTATGCTGTGTATTTTACTGAAAATATACTATAATGAATTTCAGTGGGAGAAGAAAAACACAGTATTTAAATCTTCTGGCAGAAATGCATACTTAGGAAAATCAGCCCCTAGGATGAGGCGATGAGAAGGAAGCATTGTTACCTATATGCTAACAAGATTTCTGACATATGTACCCCTGTAGGTCAAATAACAGACAAAGAAAAAACACCCATCCTTGGGACTAAACTTGCCCTTTAACATTCAATGAATTGTAGACTAATTCCAACCTGACAAGTACAAGCTGGACTGGACAATTATTCTCAGAGAACAAGCGGTAATTATGAAACTTAACACTGCTTTAAAGGACCCATGTGCAGATGAGACATGGATTTCTAACATTTTCTCTCATTTTTTTAATTCCTTTTTCTTTTCCATTCAATAAAAGCAGGACCTATTCCTCCCTATTCCTTTGGTTTTAGACAGCTATAGTTTTATTTTAGATGTGATCGAAGGAAGAAAACTTCTAATTCATAACATATTGATGTTACCCGCACTGCCACTATTTTCCCATTTCGTGGAACAGCTTCCCTGCGTAACCATCATTTCTTTGCTTCTCTTTGGGCACAAAACCGGCCCCAGCCTGTAACACCCTCTGGCCATGCAAATTGTGGCAAAGCTTCTCCCTCAGCCTCTGTGCTGAGCTGCATGGAAAGGAAGGAGAATCTGCTCCAGCACCAGCCGGACGCGAATGTGAAAAGACCAGACAATTCCGAAGTGAGGAATTACAATCAGAAAAAGTCCTTCCTTTTATCTTACACATTAGAGAAAAAGAAGAAAAGAAAACCGGACGATAAAGAAGGAATCGTATCAGCTTTCCTGAATAGAAGGGCAAAAAGCAGCTTCTGCCACCAACTTCATTATTTTTGCAGTCTTATAACTTATGGCTCAAACAAACTGCTCCTACTTCTAACATTTGTTTCTGGTTTCAGACTAGTAGAAATCTAATTTCCTTCTCCCCAAGAGCAAATGTCAGCACAAGCAGGATCTGAAATTTGTTCCTTGACACCTGCAGCAAAGACCTAAATTGAGAGTAATATTTCAAAGAGGTACTTTGGAGGTGCATGCTTAAATTTGGTTAACAGACAAGCAGGCTTGTGTATGTTCGTTCTGCACAGCGCCTCTAAAGCGTATTCCCCCATCACCCCAGACTGACGCAAGGCAAAGGGAAGGGGACTGCTAGAACCGCTCTGATTGGAACCGCGCAGGCCAAATTCAGCGTTTTAAGGAAACTTCTTGAGTCTGGCTTCAGAAATGAGTATTACAATTTTACACTAGTAAACGCACGGGCCAAAAGAGCCTGCCTAGCTTTTACATCATTGGCTGGGTTAACAGTTAAACCAGTCTACAAATAAAATAAATATTTGATATTTGTGATTCAGGATAATTCCAGATCAAAATCCTGACGGCTATACACAGTCACATCCTCTCTCCTCCCACCCTTGCTTCAGTGTCGTGATTTCTACACCACTGTGGGCAATCTGCCTCTGAGCTTTGTGAGAAGAAACCAGCAACCAGTACTGGCTGTGAGCTACTAACTGCAACCCAGGGATTTCTGGAGTTTATGACACTCAGCATCCTGTGAAGAGGTGTGCGGAAATTAAGTATTTAAATGTAGTAAATTAGCACATTTCTGTAATGATATTCATTGATATTTATTCTAGCTACTTTGTAAAATGCACTATTCCAACACAATGCAAAACGTGAGCTATCTCTAGTCTGGTAACTCACTCCAGGCTGAGTAAGCAGGATAACTCCTGTCCAGCTCTTACTCCATGTAGCAAAAGCTCACAAATTCACTGCATTTTACTGCTTTACTGGTATGGCTTGTATCATCCTTTTGGTACAATTGCTTGGCACAATTCCAAAATTTGCAGCGTCGATTTCTCATTTTGGAACGGGTCACTGAGCTGGAAACTGATAATACTTTAAACTACACTGGCAACTTCTGTCTGAAGATGTCAAAGTGCATTTTGAGTCATCACACCAGCCTGAATAGACAGGTATCTTATTTAGATATAAACGAACGCACACTTGGGACAACTGAGGCACAAAAATGTAAGCAGGGAGCCAGGTAAGATTAAAAATCAAATTGCCTGCCTTTTTGTCCTCTGCTACAAACACAGGAGTACAAGAACATACATGGTATTTCAACCTGATAGAGCAGAATTGATGTAAATTCGCATTGCTTCCGCAACACAAAAGAACAAAGCAAAACTAAAAGGATGCGACAGATCTTAAATGGATCCAAATTGGAATAGCTCCATTAAAGTCACGGGGACCAAGGTGGTAATCCATTCGTCTTCCATACAGAAATAGTAATATTTGCATAGGCTAACAGTTATTAGAAATTCTACTGGCATGGAGTTGCTTTAATCTTAAAATCAAGTGATGTCTCAAAGGAACTAACTGGAAGATTGCCATTACTTTCAGCACCCTCTTCTAAAGCTGCTACAGAACCAATAATTAATGCAAAGGGCAGATTATGCACATGCAGTAGTACAAACATATCAGAAGTTCTGATTTAAGCGAGAAAAAAAGATTGCCTGTAGCCTGCCACCCACAGGGACCATTCTACTATTTTTAAGTCAATTAGTTCAACTTCTCTCAAAAGTCAGCCCTCTCTATCCTCGTTAGTGGTGACAAACACAGTTTACTGCACTTATTATTCCTTTAGCAGCTCATTAGAATTGGAATACATTAGTGCCAAAGGATCTACAGGTCATTTATCATAAATTTCTTTAAATACAAAAGACAAAAGCCATCTAAAATCTCCAAAGGATTGAGACTACTGTAAATAGGATAACTTAGAAAACTGAAACAAAAACCCGGCAACACCTGTATTTGTTGACCATCAGTTCAGAATTAAAAGAAAGTGGGAATCACAGTTTCCTAGCTCCTACTGGAAAAAAAAACAAAAAGCCCCATATTATTATATTTTCTTAACTTTCAAATGTGGAAACACGTTTATAAACCAATAGGATGATTCTCAGACACTGCATTGATGAGGAGCATTGATGTACCAAGAGCAGAAGGAGTATGACTGACCAACGCTATGAAATGCAGTATAATCTTCTAAGTGCCATAATCACCATTAAATATGGTTGTTCTCCAGGACAGCGACTGCACAGATCTAGTAAATGTCCACAGAAACCACATATTTCATTATTACTCACTTGTATTGGGCTTCTCCAGAAGTGTTGTATTATGATAAAAATCATCAGATGCATTTTTGGCAAAACAGTTAAGCTTTTTGCATGAAAAATTAATCATTATGTATAATTACAACATAATAATAGGAATTACCAGATAAATAGTCTCATCAATTCCTATAAGGAAAATGCCTCTAGATGCCTTTAGCTGAAACTAATTGAGTTGAACAGGAAAATAGTCTGAAAAGCTGAAGAATTTATCAGAGAATGACAAGCTTTTTATATATTTTTGAAGCATCTTATGATTTCTATCCCATGGGCATAACACTTTGTGCTTCATTTTTTAACAAAACCTCTGCAGAATTATCATCATTACCTTTTAAATCTGACAGTAATTTTTCATAGGGGAAACACTTTTTACATTTGGGGAAATCTTTCATACAGAAAAAGGACTTAAATACGTGTTCAAAAACAGGACAACCAAACCAAATAGAAGTTCTTAGAGCCACAGTGCAACAAAAACCCTACCCAAAACGGATCAAGGAAAATAATTTATAGCCTACACCTGAAAAGAGAGGCTCTTAAAACTATATGGCTTAGCAGGAGCAGAGGGCAGCGCAGGGTTCCCCGCCAGCCTGGGAAAAGCTGGCCAGGGGCTGGAATGAAGCACAGAGATGTCCCCTGAGGATTGGAACTGGAACAGGCTCCCCAGGGAGGTGTCCCAGCCCCAAGCCTGACAGTGTTCAAGAAGAGACTGAACAACACCCTCAGACACACGGTGTGAACTGTGGGGTTGTCCTGTGCAGGGACGGGAGTTGGACTCGATGATCCTTGTGGGTCGTTCCAACTCAGGACATTCTACGATTCCATGATTCTATGAATTTGGGGACCTCAGAGAGCATCGCTGTGTCCTGCTGAAAGCATCCTCTGCAGGCAGAAGGAGCCAGGCAGGCAAAAGTTCCTACTGCTACCGAGTTCCTTTCAGTCATAAAACACGATGCTTCTTGCCAAGGTTGGGGGGGGGTTTACATTTGAAAATTTAGGTTAGAAGCAAAGAAAGGGGTTAATGCAAGCGAACAATTTACAGCTCCTCACTCGAGCACAGCAACCCATCACTCCCAGCACTAACCATTTCTAAGTGAAACACTTTAACTTACAGCACAATACTTTAACCCCATAACTTTATTTCATGCAGACTTTTTAAGCAACATCATAAGCCATTTAAGATGGTGCATTACGAAAACACCCACAATTTTTTCTACATGGACAAATTAGAGCCATTGACAGTAGCTTCTAATTTTACCCAAACCTATGCAGGTCAAAAAGACAGTTTTATAAAAGCATTAATGCTTTAATGCTCTGAATTAATGTAGAGGAGCCTCAATTAGGCAGCTTCTTTCCTCAGGGAGAATCTATCCTGTGTTTATTTTAATTAAATACCAAACAATATCACTAAAACATATCCCCAGCACTGTGCAGGAAACAAGGTAGTTAATCCGATTTTTTTCTTTTTTTGAGGATATAAAGACAAATGCATTCAGAGAAAGGGATAACTGCTTTTAAAATGCAGAACTGATTTTCCTTACCTAACATAATAAATTGGAAAACAGAAAGGTATCTAATGCATATTTATGAAAGGCAGCACTTAGCTGGCTCTGTAATATTCAGAATAAAACCATGCGGAAGGTCTGTGCAGCTTATTCTGAAGATGCAAAGGTGCAGACACCGCGGGTCAGGTGTCGGACACGAACCACCAAACCTCTTTGCTTGTTACGGAGTAATGATGCAGGATGGCAAAGGTCCCCGCACGGCTCCCGCTCCTGCACCCACATGCTCCGTGCTCAATGTCACACACAGGCGAGACCGGTGGCAAATACAGTAACAGGTACATGATGGTCTACTGTTCTTATCTCAAATGTTCCCTTTAACTTAAGAAAAAAAAGGGGTCGTTCTCAAAAACAGTTCGCAAAGTCCGCTTTTGAGGACAAGTAGCCTGAGTGTTCAGCATTATTCATGTTCCATAAGCTTTTTCATCATGTCGTTACTAAATAAAACATCAGCTGAACCCTTCTAAAGTTCTACAGATATATGAGGCACTTGTTAGCTATATTTATATGGGACATTTCTGCCTTGCTGCTATAAACTATTCTTACTGCATCAGATTCTGATTCAGCATTTCCCTTGCAGGTGTAAAATTCATGCAAAAAGGCAAAAATCTGGTTTGTCCATTTCCTAGGGCAACGCTAAGGAAAGTCATGCTTAATTAACTTGGGCGCAAACACATTAATATAGTAAGAGTATGCATTCAGACCTTATAAATAGCTGTATGTGATATCGGCCCATGTAAGGAAACAAATATCTTTTCAAAGCGAGTGTAATTAAGTAATAAGGGGTCCCCTGTAGTTAAGCCGAAATTACTGTAAGTGTTGTGAAGACATTTATCACTTTTCCCCATAGCTCAGCCTGTCCAGCCACGGTTGGATGCTGCAAGTGCTCGGGGAGGTGAAGACGATGCCTCCGTGACAGAGATATTTGCAGTGTCAGCTTTTGCCGGAGGAGAGGGCTGTATAGGAGGAGAGGGCTGTATAGGGCTTAACCTACAGAGCTGGTGGCTGGGGACAGGCTGCAGGTCCCATCAGCCTGTGCCTTTTGTGCAAAGGCACCCAGGAAGGATTTCTCCTTCCCTTCCCCAAAAGTACCAGCTGCAGAAGGATGGAGACGAGGGTGCCTCGAAATGCTTGCCACCTATTACAAAGGAGCGAAGAGGGCCAAAAGGCAAACAAATTTAGATCAAAAGAGAGATGAAAAAGAAAATACAGCTGTTAAAAGAACAAAAAAAGAACAACTAAGACGGTAAGGAGAAATACGACTTATTCATATTTGCTGAAGACCACAGAAAAAGCTATCTTTCAACAGGCTTATAACGGGTTATAATCCCTCTCTTCCAAATACATGGGAGCCGAAAGGGCTTCACACTGCGTTTTCTGATCTGGCCAACCAGCCCCAGGGCTCTCTGCTCCCACCTCCTCCAACCTGCCAGAGCGTGGAGGAAAAGAGAGACGCATTTTCCTTCTCACATTGACTGCAGGTTTGGAGTGTAGGCAGTAGACCAAGGGCCATGTTGGTAAATGCAAAATGGACAGAGATGTGTCCTAAGCTAATAAATCCAGAATTAAAACTTCATGCTTGTTTCAGATCATATTTGCAGAGCTTTGTGCAGCGGGAAGTCTCCCAAGACGCACCTAAACGCAGCTTTGCAATCAGGGATATGTGTATGAATTATCAGGACTGAAATCCCAAACTCTGAATTCTTAAATGCCCTGACTTTAGTTAGAAGCAGTTTTTGAACTAAAGCATTCTTGCATTTAGCAGCAATCTCGCCAATAAATGGCCACTGACCACAGGCTCACATCCAAAGTCTGTTCGCTTCAGTCCTTAAAAACACAGGAACTGCCATGTTAGAATAGATCGAGGATCCAGCATCCTTGTCAGTGCCAGATGCTTCAGAACAAGTTAGATGAAATTCTGCTGCTAGCAAGATTAATTCACATACTAATCAACTTGGCTGAAACCAAGACAGTGGCGAGCTCTAGCAGAGTTCGACCCTTACTGTACAATTTACAGCATGGGAAAATAAGAAATGTTTCTTCTGACCACAACAGATGACGCCCTGGAGCAAAGTGACTGATAAAAGATTGGCACGCAGAGGTAATTTCATTTAAGCTAGTGTATCCAATTCGGTGTTTTGATCTTTGAGGATAATGTTACAGGATAACATTTTCAGAAGTGCCCAAGCAGCCTTAGCCCTTTAGCCCCGCTTGCTTTTGGTGGGGTTTATACACTAAATCACCTGGGAACATTTGAAAACTTTCCCAATACACTCAAAGCTCTAGACATGAGCAGAGGCAGCCGGGCTTTGGTCTGTGAGCTCCGTGGGGCTTTTTCTGAGGGAGCAGAAGTGGCTTTTCTTTCCATCCCTGGTCTGCACCAATTTCTTACAGTCGGCAGGGCAGCAGTTGTCGCGCCTCCACGGCTTCACCCCACTACATCAGGAGAAACACACGAAATGTCGGTCCTTTCTCCGGCAGACTCCCAAGTTCCCAGTTTGTGCTTCTCTGGCCAGTTCCAGAATGGAGCAAACAAGCTTCCACTTCCCCACAATAAATGGGAACTTTCCTTTGGGCAGCCCGGCTTTTGTTTTTTCTGAAGAGCTTTTAACAGGCACATTGCAAAGAGGCAGCATATTTCATGCTTAGTGCAAGGGTAAGAAATGCAGGTCAGTTATTTTTGAACACTATTTTTAATTACAGATACTTCATTATTTATTTTGTACTCTGAACAGCTTATCAGGACGATCCATTCCTCGTACAATTAATTAAATTCTGTGGGCATAATGTACCATCTCGAATCTTTCTGTTTATCGTGTGGCCGTATATATCACTTCATCTCTTTGAATCTTCATTTCCTTGGATTTACAGGCTGTTTGTTTTCTTTAATTCTCACAGATTCTGTTCTCTGGGTTTTCTTTTTACACCGCATTCACCTCAGGATGTTAAAATGACATACCCAGAACGCCGCCGCAGTGCGTGTCACTGATGTAATCCTGGTTTGGAAAGTACGTTCCCGGTTTGATGGATGGGCTAAAGCTCTCTTTTTCAGGTGGGAATGTACTGCTAAGTCTATGCAGATGGACTATTTTTTTCTGTGGCAGAGCAACATGAATATGGATATCCAGCTGTGGTGCTTAGGTGTAATCAGGAAGGGAGATGCAAAACCACAATGACAAGAAGGTCAATATGTTTTGGCCTAATAACAAATCCTACTGTTGGTGCAGCTGAAAAAAAGCGCTGGAGGGAAAGACAGGCATTAAGAGAAATGTGTTTCAACAATTATTTCATTCCAGGAAAAGTGATAATTGCGTATGCACAGAGTAGCCACCGGAGACCAACTGCAGAAGATACGTTGATTGGAAATGCATTAAAACAACAGATTAATACACAGTAAATATTGAAAAGATGTATTAAATGATGCATTAATTAGAAGAAATGCATAATGTATGCGCATCTAAGTATTCTTAAAACGGGAAAGCCTGTCATGCACACACCTCTGGCGGCAAGTATTCTCACCGCCAGTCAGTGTGTGCAGACACGCTACATACAAACCAGAGCTGTGAACAGCCCAGTGGTGGGATGGTCTGAGCAATGCTGCGGCATGGCCATTGCTGTGACCCTGGGAACAGCCCCATCTTCCCACCGCCCCCGCTGAAGTGCCAGCAGCCAACTCTGTGGCCTGTGCTGGACACAGGAGCTCGGTCCTACGTCCTTCCTGCTGGGGTGTTGTACCCAACCCTGCAGTGCCCTGCTCTGGGTACATGGGGCAGCAATTCCCCGCTATGACCCCCCGTGCGTCCGGCACACGGGGAGGCGTATCGTGCACTGCTCTGTGCATCGGTGTTGAACAGCACTGCGGTGCAGAGGAAGAATGGAAGGCTTAAAAACATGCAATCCTCTTTATTTGCCCGTTCCCATGCCTACTGCCACAACAAAAGTAAAAACTGGAGCGCTCCAAGGTACAAAAAAGCCACAACTCCTTTGCATGCAAAATCTCTTCTCCGGGCCTGCATGGCCAATTAGACCGATACCGCGGCAGCATAACCCACCGCATTCCGCATTTTACCATTTTCTATGCCGTATCTGAATCCTGGTGGCCAAGAAATACGAAAAGATCACAGCAAAAGCAGAATCTGTTTTGAAACAGTGAAAGAATTAGCAGCATAGCTGGCCCATGTGAATCTCCAGTGCTCATTCACGCACCACTAACACATAAACTCCGCTTGCTAAGTGCAGCAAGACTAAACTGTTGACAGCAATTTACAATAAATCAATTCATTGATCCTTCCACTGTTGAACCAATATATATTCCCATACAACTTTAATTAGCCCTGTGAACGCACTGACACCTGGCAAACAGAACCATAAATTACCCTTTGATGTTATCACATCCTAAGGCGAAGTACACAGGGGTTGTTTATTTTACTAGCTGGTCCACATTCCTGAGTATACTTTACAAGAAAAAAGGAACTAAATGCACTATTAACACCTTTGTCAAAGAGACACTTCTGTAGCTCTTGAAGTCCCTAGTTGTTTCTTCCTTAGAAAGGAAGAAAGCAATAAGGTGGTGTCTGAAAAAACTGGAAGAGATATGACAAATACTATTACATCATAAAACAACAAAATAGAAAATACCCCTTCTAGTCAGCAACTACATATTAAAATAAAAAAGTGGAAACAAAAACACCCCCGCCTCAAAAAAAGAAAAAAACCACCCCACAAACAAAAAACCCACAAAAAACTAAGCCCATAAAAAACAACAAACCAAAATGCTGAATGAAATTGAAATGATGGAAGGCACTAAGGATGCAATTCAGAGCCCACAGCCAGAAGAGTCCTTGGTTCTGCCGCTAAATCATTCCTTTAGCGTCCATCTCTTTATCTGCAGACTCTCATAACAGCAATTCGATTGAGTTTGGAGTAAATCACTTAATATTCAAGAGATAGAAAGTCCTTTAACAGTGTGAAGTAATACTATAAAACATGACGGTTGCACAAACAAATCAATAACCTGACCAAGGAAGAACAGCCAAAGCCTGAGCAGAGGGATGACAGATGGCAGTCAAACACAATGAAACAATCACAATGTGCCACTGATATTTCTGAAGCTCCTGTGTTCTGACAAAGGTCCAGAAGGTCTAAAAGTTTGGAGTTGACATTTGAGGCTCGCACACAGCATGCTACGTGAGAACTTAAGTTATGACTCAGCTTGTACAACGACAAAGTTTCATCTATGTTGAGCACTCTCAAAACTGCTTCGTAAATCACCCAGAGTGATTGCTCCGTAACCAACATTTTAAACAAGTGCTGTTTAAAAAAAAATCATTTGGAGTCATTTTTAAAAAGCATTTCTTAGAAATTCTTGATCTACATCCAGGATTTTTTCCTCTTTCTGCCTTTTTTTTTTCCCCCAAGTTCACTTTCAAGAAGCCTGAGACATCAGGGATCCCCATCAGAGACCAAGATGCCTTGGGTAGATTTTGCAGCTTTTCCCTCTCAATCAATTCAGCTTCTGGCATAGTTTAGCATTAGATTAAGTGTATCTTGCAAGATAAATGTAATGTACTCAATAATTGATAGCATATCATGCTAAATTTATTAAAAGAAAAACAAGCAACTAAAGCATTAAAACCCACAATATACATTGGAGATGAATAAATAGAGTAATTAAGAGCACACTCTACTAGATGTATTCCAAGTCTAATTGACCTAGAGGACAAAATGACAGACACAGTACTTCACCAGCACTTCACAACCCAAATTTTTCCTCCAGGACAGTGTGTTCTGCAAAAATTCAGTGCCAGGGAAAAGTACAACCTTTCTGACTTTAAAGACTTAGCTCAACTATGTAATACCCTTGTTTTTTAAAAGCCCAGCTCTCTTCTAGCTCCCAGCTGAAACAGTGCGGGCCAGACCCTCATCTGCAGTTAATCAGCGTGGCTCCACCAAAATCAACAAATCTGTGCTATTTAACACTAGTCCAAGAACTGACCCTATGTTATTTCCCAGCGTATTGTCTTCAGTTGGGACTGCAGATGTAATTATTTTGAGTCCGGCATCTGAAATATTTGATCAAGAGTGAGTTAATTAGGTTACTGCCAGTAGAGTGTCTTAAACTCTACTCATTTTTGATGTTGACTAAAACAATACATACTGTGCAGCTGAGTAAACATTTCTTTGGGGAACATAACATATGAATTGGTTCTCACTCCAGATGTAGATTGCATTTATACAAATTTGCACTGTGGCTTTGATGTGAATCCTATCATCCTCTGGTCTGTAATAATTGAATGCCTGTAGACTCACAGCCATATCAATGGTGATATTCTAAACTTCTGTAGTGCTTTTTTTCTATGTAGTGCTTTACACACATTAATGAACTAAGCCACAAGGATCCCTGTGGGGTAAGAATTATTCTGTTCATTTTACATATAGGAAATTTATGATGTAGAAAGATAAAGCCACTTGCCAAGGTCGTGTAAAAAGTCGAGTAAAAACGGACAGAACTGCAGTCAATACATAAGAAAAGTTACAGCCTTATTGAAGAGTGAGAAATGTTTGCAGAATTCAAGCCACAATTTTCAAAAGTTGTGAGGAGGACAAGTGTCATTCAACACAAAAGCAAGAATGAAAAAAAAAAAGATGTCATTTTGCTGAATGAGAATTAAACGCAGTACATATTTATTGAATATGAGAAGTTCTTTACTCCACCAAATAATTTTCCCCGAAGACTTCAACTTACATGTATTGGAATTTCCTTTGCTGGGGAAAAAGTCTCCCTCAGTGCATCCAGTAATAAAATAGCACAAGGAATAACTATTTTGGGTGGAATTTGCTGGCATTCATTAACAGTATTGGCTCAGATGTGTGGCATTTCTGGAAGTGCTTGAAAAAAAAGGGGGTGTTTCCTCACTGACAGCAAAGGTAGACCGACCCTGAGCTATTTTTAAAATCCAATTTTGATACACGGATTGCATTTTCAAGTTACATAGCGCAAAAGGATCGTAGGCAGATATTTAAGAAGATACTACAGATCATACAGCTCAAGTCAGACAATGTTTCCAAATAAGGATGGTTGACCTGACAGTCAGGAAGACGAATAACTACCTGTGGCACTAATGGCTGTGGCAGCAGAATGAAACGCTTGGGGACCAACAACCCTTGACTCCAGAATGGCTCTGATTTAAAGATGAGTATTACGCTATGTTTGAGAATTCCTTTAGGAAGGACTACCCTATCATAAGCCATATAGGCTCAGGCTCGGTGGCTCTAAGGATGGCGACGGAGATGCTGGTTCAGGAAAGGTTCCTCCTTCAGGAGGGCAAAACCCAAGTCACACCTTGTTGTAGTCAAGGGACTTCATCTTGTGCTGTTGAAGAGCTTTTGATGGGGGATGCACTAACTGCCTATGCCAGTATTCTAACAACACAGAAGAAAAGGACATAATTTATTTAAGGAACAATAACATGAAGCACAACAGACTTTTTAACAAATATCTTGCTTTGCTCTACCATATATAAAAAAACAGCCTGCATTTCAGGTTGAAGTAAAAAAACTATTGAACATTTTAATTACTAGATAATATTATCTCTTTAGTATGGAACTGTCTCTTTTCCTGATTAACCATTCTGTATTTCCAGTGGAAATATGACAATTTATTGAAAATGAGACTCTGATCTTGTACATTTTCATATTTCAGAGGTCAATTTGCATACTAATCGTGCACTTCTTCTCTATTCCACAATACGAACAAGTTCATTTGCAAAATGTGGTACAAATTGACAAGGCATAATCGTTTCTGTTAAAAATACAAATACATGAGCACTGTTGAGTTACAGCTGAAAGCAGATATTTCTTTTCGGCAGTGTTAATTTGCAAATAGGGTAGTCATGAAACTGCCAGAATTCAGGGTACGGACAGGTTTCAGAAGAGGAAAAAATTAACAAGTGGAGAAATAAAGATGCTAGGTAACACCAGAAAGCAGGAAATTGTACAGAGAAAAAGAGTAAAAAAAAAAAAGTGTAAGGATGCATATTCTAAGGAGAGATGAAAGGGTGGCAAATGAAGGGGAAACAGTAACAGAAACAAGGCGGATGTTCCACACAGAAGTAAGGATCCTCAGAAATAAGAGCTGCTTCTTGACTGCTAAAATTTTGCTGGTAGATAGAACCAAATAATTTGCTAACATTCCTGCTTGCAAATATGTGCCTTCATTTTTATTTATTTATTTTAAAATTTATTTTACCAGCCCTTCTGCTGGTGATAAACATTGGATAGACCTGGGTTTTCTAATGCTTTTTTCTGAAAAAGAAAAAAAGAACAAAAGAAAAAAAAAAGGGGGGGTGGGGTGTGTTTCTTTACTCATTCTAGAGCAACACACAAAAACACTAACTGCTCATAAAACACCAAAAAGAAAGCATCGCGGGAGAGTTCTTGCATGGCTGAAAATAAAACCTAAAATCACATCAAAAGTGTTGGCCCAAAGTCATTTTCAGTGAACCACAACTGTTATTTCTCATGCCAGCTGGGAACATAAAGAGATTTTATTAATGCATGATTTCTGCATTTACCTCATATTTCTAACTTCGAATAAATTAGAAACAGACTTAAAGGCCCCATTCCACAGCATGAAGTAAACAAATGTGGTTCACTATATATGCTTTTCAGTATGAATTAAATTCACGCAGCATTTGTTCTACTTGCTCACAGCAGACAGCTTTCATTCCGTACTAAAGTCTGTAAGAATAACAGACAACGCAGGGAAGGCTGGCACTTAACCTTCAAACAACAACAGTCCCATCTCCTTCTGCCTTGTTCCTACGGCAGCTGGGACAACGCACAGAACAGCAATGGAACTAACTATATTTTTTAACAGTATATACATTTCTGTGACCTCCAACTGAAAAGATAACTTCTGTTGTTCTGCCTGGAGAAGAGAAGGCTCTGGGAGACCTTATTGCGGCCTTTCAGTGCTTAAAAGGAGCCTGTAAGAAGGATGGAGACAGACGTTTTAGAAGGAAGGGCATGTTATGACAGGACAAGGGGCGATGGTTTTAAACTAGAAGAGGGGAGGTTCAGGCTGGACATGAGGAAGAAATTTTTTACAGTGAGGGTGGTGAAACACTGTCCCAGGTTGCCCAGAGAGGTGGTGGATGCCCCATCCCTGGAGACATCCCAGGCCAGGCTGGACGGGGCTCTGAGCAACCTGAGCTGGTGCAGATGTCCCTGCTCATGGCAGGGGGGGCACTGGATGGGCTTGGAAGGTCCCTTCCAACCCAAACTATTCTATCATTCTATTCAGCATTGTGTTGTCAGGCAAGTAAACTGATATCTCAAAATTTGACAATAACTTAACGCAGGAAGAAACATGGGAATTAAACTCCCTCCTCGTTCCTACCAAAAGTGATGCAGTAACCAGAAGCAGGAGGAGATGGGGGATGTGGTGGCTCTGGAAAGCTGCCTGCTGCCCAGAGCTGGTTACATCTCATCCTTGACAGCTCCATCTCATGGCTTGTTCAGAGAAGGACCATCCCACAGGTCAACACCTATGTTCTGTTAACACCACCTAACCGGATGAGCTAGCACTTTAATAAGCTGAAATAGGTCTTGACCTTTTGGGGTGGTCTTTTATATAAAAAAGTTGAAGAAAAAAAGGAGCTCTGCTGTTCCCAAATTCAAAGCCATCAAATTATTTCTTTGCTCCAACGGAAGCAAAAAATTCTGCTCCAAATTCAAACTTATGGATCTGAGGTTGAAACTGAACTGAATGAGTTTGGATTAAACCTTTAGAAGGGAGCTAGCAGGTCATTATTATGCACACCATTGTGGTATTTTTGCTGAGCAGCACTTCACTTTTCCAAAAGACCCCAAGAAGTCAATGAAGTTGAACTAAAAAACTTGAAAATATATACTCATAATCTTGCACCTGGGCCAAAACTGCTAAGGCTAAGTAACTTCTCTGGAACATCATTTACTTGAAAAGAGAGGCTGAAAGCACTATCAACGCTCAATTATTTTCTCATTTGGTGTGGTGAATACCTGAAATCCCTCGGTGTCCATCCAGTGGAAATAAAAGAGAACTCTTACTTAAGGTAAGCATGAGAATTAGCTTAAACTCAGAATTTCCCCACTAATTATGGTTTACAGTGAGACCATAAGAATATACACAATGAACAATGTTGCTTAAATGGCAGTGACTACAAAGAAAAAAATGTATAAAAGAATTAATAACTATGAGAAACAGAGGTTTTTGAAGTTAAATACATATGCAGTCCTAAAAAAATATTTTCTCCAACCTGTTATTACGACAATTTTTACAGACATAGGGGAAGTTTAGTAGCATAAGCATAGATTTCCATAAAGAAATTATTAATCAGATTTACCACGCCTTCGTTTGTTTCATATCAGATTTTAACATCAAAGAAAATAATCTGGCTGTACTGGTGAAAGACTGGATTCATACACCAGGGTGTCTCACTGTGAGTTATTAATTTACTGACAGAAATTTACGTTCTAAAGGAGATGCACAACACATAATAAGCATAATGACATGAAATAAAACAAGACAAAACATTAAGCCTTGAGTTAGCCCCTCTGGGATAAATATATTCAGACATTCTGAATGATTAATGAGTTGGGTCATCCATATAAATCTCTCATTTCTTAAGTGGAGTGTCTGTTTAGGTCGCATGTATGCTGCATTTATGAATAATGGAAAGGATTGTATATCATGTCCCTTCATATTGTATCTGACCTGGTGTTTTCACTGACAGGGATTCTAGCCGTAGTGCAAATACAACTCAAATGCAAAAGCAAACACATAATAAAACTCCATCTATAAGCACAAACTGGAAGGAAAGATAATCACATTTTTAGCAGGCACATGTTAAGGTCACTGAATTCAGGTGTTAAGCAAACATTTTAAAAAATCTTTTATTACTGTGATACACATATCCCTCCTAATCATCACTGGCATTGGCAAGCTCCTAAGAAGGCCAACTAATCTGCCCGTCACTATTAAAATATTGTGAAAGTCTAACAAAACTCATCCAAATCAGCATCAGGTTATCATACATTTCAAAGCCAGCACTATTTTTCTTGGAGGAAAAGAGATGGTGTCTTTCAGGCGCATGGAACCTTTTGACCACTACGTATGTTCAACCAACATGCTCAGCAATACAATTAAATTAGTGAAATGCTGTCAATCAGAGAACATTTCTATATACAACTTAGGGGCATGAGGAACAAGGGGGTTTGGGTACAAATTCTGGCTCCCATTCAGGAGAGCACTTTAGCGTACTCCTGAGCTAAGCACTGAGGGTCTTTACCGTAAGCAAATGCTTAGTTACAGAAATAACTATTTTCATAATTCAGTCCAAACAGCTTGATCTTGCAGTAAACACCCTCAGCTACCATTATATTGAGAGCTGTTAATGCTCGGTGCGAAGTGATGGAGACATTTGGGTGCGCGTGTGCTGGCTGGAAACCAGGTCTCCGGCACTACGGAAGAGGCAGAGCTGTGCCGAGCCTGGAGGTCGCATCCTCTTCTTCCCTTACAACAAATTCAGCACTTCGAAACGTGGTACAGCCCCTTTTATCTCGTGCACGTAAGAAATACAACTAACTGGGGTAATGTCCAGGGTAGACCTACAGAAGGATGGAAAAATCCGACAGAAACCCCAAAAGACAAGAAAGAGTTTAAGATTGTAAAGTAAGTTTGAAAACCTTATCCTCTGTGGCCAAGGAAGTTTGTCTGGGGTTGCTTCTGCAAGCAAAGTGGATTATAAGTGTTTTAAGTGAATTCTAATGAAAGACCCTTTTTCAGCCCTACCTTGCTTTTAGAAGCATTATTTCATTATTATTAGCATTCAAGTTTATTTATTAATTGTCCATTGCATGCCTAAAAGTACTTTTGGGGAGCTATAATAGCAGCACTTTGTGTGATGGAGGGGAGGCTTTGTTAGCACTTAGGCACTTGAAATGTGTTAAGAGGTTTGAGAGTGGTGCAACTTGAGCCCCGGGTGAAAGTGGAAGTAGATTCTAGAATATCTGACGAGCGGGATTTAGATATACAAGTTTAACAAGTGTACACTAATGCGGATGAATGTCAAAACAGAAAGGAGATATGTCACCCTTGAAATGGCAGAGGTTTTTTAACTCCTTGAGACTTTAAAGATTGCATATTTGATTGCTCATTAAAGTTACTATTGTCATACAGTTTCCTAAGCGCATTACGCTGCCTCTTGCAAGATTTTCTATCCAAACCATTCAGCTGTCTTTGTTTTCTGTTTAAATAAGGTGTAAATTATTTAACAGAAAACTGGTGCAGTCTGATGACCCAGAAGTTCAAAAATCAAGCAGAACTTCTAATGAATAAATTGCAGGAGCAATTGGGAAATTGTAAGGCTTAAAGAACATTACAAGTCTCATTTGAGGAAAAAGAAATCTCCTCAAAGAATACTATTTCAAAAAGGGGAAAGGGGAGAAAGGGGAAAAGGGGAGGTCTGAGATCTTTAAGACTGAGCAAGTAGACAAGATTTTGTTGCCATAATAGATTGCTCAATTGCAGTAGCCCCAGCCTCAACCTTCAAAGCTCAAATGTTTCCTGTTGACAATTCATGTACATGAGAGAGGCCAATAACTTAGTACACAACAGCAAAAAAATAGGACTAGAAATCAAATTTTTTTTTAAAGATTATGTATACATGTTTCCCTTCTTCATACATTTCCATTTTGCCATAAATGCATTAACCTATAAGAAGATACAGACTCTATCCTAACTAAAAAATAATCAAGAAGCTTGCCTATAGAAGCAATGGCAGTAATACAATACATACACATCAACCCCCAAATGAAAATTTTATCTTCCATAGCTTGCCTAAACAGGAATCCTTTCAAAAAAATGTCTTTAACCACAGAAACCAAACTCTGAGAATCTGGCCCTTCGTGCCTGTTAAATCACTGGCCCTGACAGGCCAAGGAAAAGGTAAGAAACAACTGTAAACAATCTGAGGATACTAATTTACAGAAGGTGGTTTCTATATATTTTCTCCCTTGGATTTCTTGTTAATAATTTACAGGAAGTAGAGCTGAAGTTCAGTATCTAGTATATTACATGCAGGTGTACAGCATCACAAAATCTCCTTCCATTCTAGGAAACATTAACAAATCCAGTAAGCTTCGCTCATTTTAAATGCAAAGATTATTTCTCAAATTACTAGAAAGTTTCAAGAAACCTCTGCGATGTGTTTCTCTCTTCCTCCTAAAAATGCGGAATTACTTTTCCACAAAAGCGTACTATCTTGAGTAGCACTGAGAAATTCCACCGTGGCACTGAGATAGATTTCCTACTCAAGTAAAGGTTATAATTTTTCAAAAAATTGCAATCACACAGATGGCAAGAAATAAGAGATTAACTTTTAGATTCCTAGTTTTTAAATTATTTGTAATATTGCAGACTTGGATTCATTAAGAGGAAGACATTTGGCTTTTCCTAATATTTCCCAGGTATATATAAAACAGGTAGTAATATTATCACACTAGCTGTCAAGTTCTCTGCAGTGATAAAATGTACTATTTCCTGTACTTGTAAAAACAAATATTACTCCAAAGGTATGTTTATTAAAACCATTTATGTTCTTCATGAACATAACATTTTTTATTTTTGTAATCATACAGTTTTTCAATCTAGGTTGCACTGAAATTAGAGGAAATTTTATAAGCGGTATCTATATTGCCATAAGTTGACCAACAGCCACACACTGAGCATGAATCCAGTGGACTATATCTTATTTAGCCCTTATTCTCAGAAGAAGAATAAGGTTCTAGGCAGATTTGTAGCAGCTAAGGATTTGTTGTTTGCAAATTAATATTTAAATTTCTTCAATTTTTACTAAATCATAATTAATAGGTTGGAAAGCAAATAATCATCTAATAAATTTAGAGACTGAAGCTGCCCTTCTAGTAGTGTCACTGCTGCACTTGGAATGACGCCATCACATTATTAGTAAAAGTACAATATGAAATCCCCAGTGTAATGATCTTCAGATACTTGTGACTGGAAATAAAAGGACATGAATGACACCCTTCTGTGTGCAGGCGATATCCAGGGCATTACTGTTTGTTGGTTTGCTGTTGGCAAGCAATGGCGCCAAGTCCCCGTCCTCTTCGTTTCTAAACTTCATTATCCACAGGGCGGCCACGGCATTAGCATCAGCCTTTCAGGAGGCTGCTGACTATTTGACTTTGTGTCTTACAGGAGTTATTACTGAGCTTTCCGCTGGTTCTCTTGGTCACGTACCAGACTTACTGAAACACTCAGGTGGGTGCGGGGCCAAGGGGACAAGGCCTCCCCAGATAATTTTGTATAGCATAGCACACGAGTTTAGGACTTCGACCAGTTTACTTCGCAAGGCAAGCCTAACACGAGGTAGAGTAAGCCGATATAAACACGTGTTAAATGAGACAAAACATCTTTTCCTTTAAAGAGTTTTCCCAAGGAAAACAAATAGATTTAATGACACTTCCCACTAGTCTGTGAAACAAAAAAGGCCAAGAGCCTGGACATCATTAAGGAAAGCCAAGGGTGGTGATAATAGAAACACCGTTTTCACTGTTTCTCCCTTTCGGCCACCAGGGAGGCAGCTGTGGGGAAAGCTGCGGCTTCGGGACCGCCTGCCCACAGCACCTGGAGCTCACAGGGACACTTTGGAGCTTTATCCCAAATCCCAGCCCAGCCAAAAGGCCATTTTTCACATTTGATGGCAGCGTTTTGCAAGTCTCTCCCCGTCCGCCTCCCAGCCCTGCCCCACACCACCCCCTGCAGCGAGCCCAGACGCCGAGCACGGCGAACGGCATCAGGAAAATGATCCATCGCAAGACAGACACAGGGAAAAACTATGTTTTTCAGCTGTCAGGCATGCAAAACGTCTGTCACAAGGGGCTGTGCTGGCCAAACGGGTTTTCCCTTCGGTCTGAAAGGTGAGATCTCCATCCAAAGCGGAGACCTGGTGCAGGGTATTCCCTGCAGAGCGCCGGCTACAAACGGCACGGCAGCTGCACGCAGCCTGCTCTGTCCCTTGGTAATACAACAATCTGGGTAGCTGGCTTTGAAGGAATCAAGAAAAACTTGCCTAGCCACAATCTGGCCTTTTATTTCTTTATACCATGCACCATACAACAGCAGTTTTCACCATCAGCCTCCCTCAGCCAAGGTGTAAATCTTTGCAGATGCCAGCAAATCTTCCATTTCACTTCCACATGAACTGCAGAAGCCAGCAATCCTACCGTAAAGCCCCATTATACATTTCCTAGTGTTAACCTATGCATTTCCGAACACCAGCAGAAATCACACGTGTATTTGAAAGTAGGATGCAACCCCTTATCATCTCTCCATTCGACTGCAGACAGGACGGCCTGTCCCTATGAGGACTTCTGCACCCGCACACAGAAAGCAATGAGTCAGAAATCCTACCCAAGCACCACGTGTCTTATTTATCTCCTTTGCCTCTGTGCAACCTGTTGATTTTTCATAGCCGCAAAATTCAAGCAAGGGACAGACTTACAGAAAAATCAGGTGTCTCTGTCAAAGAAACCATTTAAAGACTTGTTACTATATGGTATGATATCAATTCAGTAACGTTCCTTCAGGTCGCAGAGCTTACCCGCTTGGGGTAAATGAGACAGACTACCCACCGCTTCCCAACACAAAATCCGAACTCTTTCAAAGCCTAGTGTTGCTATGACAAAATGCACATGATGTAGGTGTTGTTCAGGAAGGGAGAAAGCCCCATAACCCCTGTTGCTTGGAGGAACTTGTATTTCAGAACCAGGCATTAATCGACAGTTATCAGAAGTAATGTCTCCCTGTTATTGCCTTTTTTTTTTTTTCAAGTACCTAAGTTTGTCTTTTATATGATGCCATCAGCTCTAGAGGAAGCCACAGGAGTTACAGGCATCTTTACTCTCCCTGGACATGAATACATTCTAATAGTTTCAAAATTCCCAAATCCCAGATAAACCTTAGCCCTGGGAGGATCCTTCTGTGCTTTCACCTGTGGCCCATCACATAACTAAAACCTGCTTCAAAGTAAGCACAACACTTCCCCATAACACCACACTCCTGCTGCTTTTAAAAGTAGGTTATGTGAATTTGGGACCATGCTGGAGCCTGTGTGATGAGCTCAGGTGCGGGGGGATGCTGGGGCAGCAGTGGAGCGCACAGGGCTGCGCATCGAGAAATGGAAAGTAACAAAAGCATATTAAAAACGTAAGGAAAAAAGCGGCATCTGCAGCAATGCAACTTCTCCTTAATGGTGGCCTCGGCTAACGGTCTCAGTATGTTCACATACAGAGATACGGGACTGTCCGGCACGGGAAAGTCTTCGTTGTGTGTTTGCATCTGGGTTTGATGCACTGCTCTTCTCCCAGGAGAAAGCGACATTATTTTGTATCTCGCCCAGGAGAGCAGTGGCTGAATTACTGAGCTACAATACAGGTGCTGTGTGAAAAGAGAGAGCTCACCAGCCCACAACGCAAGTTTGAAACGGCTGGGGATCCCTGAAATCACACATCCAAGCTCTGGCAGGGCTGCCTCGGGCCTGCGGCTTTCTAAGAAAAGTAAATTGCAGAGGGTGGGGTTCGGGGCATGGGGTGTCCCACACCGAGAGGGAAGCCGGGGGCTGGCAGCTGCTGTGGGCACAGCCGGAGCAGCCGCATCCCCTTGGCCCCGTGCTCTCCAACTAGGAGCAAAGGGCATTCCTTTTCTCAGGGTAATTCAAATGGAGATGGAGAACCATTAAAAGATGAGAGGGATGGGGTGGGGGAAGTAAATACACGTTATTACCAAATTCTGTCTCGTGGTAAAGAAAAAAAGATGAGTAAATCTGAAGGTTTTATGCATCTTTAAAGCCAACACTGGTGTCCTCCAGACCCTCATAAGCCAACCCTGATGTTTCAAACACAGTCATAATATACCTATACATTACCTCGCTGTCACTTCATCTGAACCATTATTGTCATGATGAAGAAAACAGTCCTACTTTCTAGGTAATTACTGTATATCTATTAAAATGAGCTAAGTCTCTATTGAAAATGCTTGTTTGTTCCATATCCATCCTGTTAATGTGCACCTTTTCCTTCATTATATCTGGGAAAATGTCAAGCCCGCTATGTTGGGCGAATCAATAATTAAATAGCTTTACAGTAATTACTCCAATAACACACATTCTTGCCACTTAAAAATACAAATTAAATCCACTAAATTAAAATTTACACTATCAAAGATGGACATGCCAAGCACTAGCCCTCAAAGACTGCCTATACTGGTCACAAAGTCATTACACCGAGCAACAAGTCTCCTGCAGAATATTTTATGGAGTACTTTATTTGCTCATTTGTCTTTATCATCAGTGTGTTTCAAGGTATGAGAGGCAAGTCAATACCAAAACACAGCACGCAGCAGCTCTAAGGAACAGAGCTCCCTTTTCTCGTACAGCACAAATAAATGGGAATCATTTGCAAATAATTTCGGCGTAGCTGACCTCTCTGCACCTGATCCCATATCTACGGTAAATGCCTACATGAAGACGTA
The DNA here is from genome assembly GCF_036013445.1 of Caloenas nicobarica. Taxonomy (NCBI): domain Eukaryota; kingdom Metazoa; phylum Chordata; class Aves; order Columbiformes; family Columbidae; genus Caloenas; species Caloenas nicobarica. The sequence continues at coordinate 115,000,724 of NC_088247.1, forward strand.
TGTTACATAATTTTTAATGTATACTTACAAATAAAATATACTCATATATTTATTTGTAAGCGTACATTCACTGCCTTGATAATATGTATAATCAGATGCATAAGACACCAGGCATTTTTCATTCTTCTTTTTTCAGGAGTTTGGTTTGTTTGGTTTTTTTTTTTAATGAACAGAACAGTGCTCATTTCATTAATCTGAGAATTAATATTTTGGCATATTCTAACTGAAGAACACCAACGTGTGCAAAGAGGTGTAGCTGCGGACACATAGGCACGTTCATCCTGGATTACACCACATGCTTAAATTGCAATAGCTCACTCGACCATTATTAATCCCAGCCTATAGCGGAGACTGATGGCAAATTTTTAATACCCTGGGTTCATGGACACAAGCCACACCAGAGTTGCACAGCTACAATAACGAAGCTTCCTTACTCCTGGGTGACTTCTACCCCAACGCGGCCTCATGGTAAAATTGATTTGGGATTGGAAAGGCTAATTTTAATCATCATTTCCACTCTCCGTTTCCCTGGGGCTGGAGTGAGAAGGGTGGGCAGGAGCCAGGAGTGTCGAACAGCTATTTTGCAGGGTGGCAGAGACAGAAATTACGATCTAGCAATCCAAAAGCTGAGGTAACTGGAATCTTGCTGAAGGAAGGACCAGACACTGTGTTTCCTTTCAGGTCAAATTTTCTACCCAAGCAGTAATTTTAATGGCTTAGTCACATCTGCTGAGATATGAACATTTTCAGATTCTCATTTTAGAAGAACCAATATTTTGGCTTTGTCTACCTCAGGGAAAACACTTCTTTTTTGTGCAAGAGGGAAAAAAAGAAATAATCTGAAACCCTGACTGAAGTCACAGCATAAGCAAGAATCCTGCAATTACTTACAAAAAAAAAAAATCTGACAAGTATACTATATTCAAACCTACTCTCATTTCAACTATCACTTCTTCATAGATTGTAATAGGTGTCTGTGCCCCACGCGTGGAGTTAACCAGCAACCCCAAATTTCCCAGTTGCACAGCAGTACGTATTAACATTGTCTTGAAATTAACATTATCATATATATGGAACAATTTCATTTATTGAACATTATTACCCAGGCTTAAGCACTGAGAACAGATGGATATAGGGGTGACTTCGAGCTCTCTGTTCCGCGCAATGCTGCTCCCAGGGCAGTGCTTCTTTGTGACGTGCTTCTCCAACAAACTGGAGATCTGGGCCCACAGAGTTAATTTAGGCTTTTCTCTCAGTTATGGCAAAGATTAGATTCTCTCGTTTTTTAGTTCAGCTAAGCCACTGATATTCAATTTTTGCTGAGAAGTTTACAAAATAATCACTTGACATTTCGCAAAATATCACAGTAGTTTTCCTTATAGAAAAAGCCTTGCTCAAGCCTTAGGTAGAGGAAATGGATGTATTAATACTAGATCAGCGCTGCCTCAACACCAAAGCCTTCAACCCACGCAGCCTTTGGGGAGCCAACCACTATTCCATGTAATCTTACTGACTGAACCTTCACAAACGATGACCGAGTTAATGTCAAGGCTGCTGCTTCATGCAAGCATATACAAGATTATTTTAGATGTTGACATGCAAAACCCTTCAGGTGAGATTGAGTGGGACACAGAGGGAGCAGGCAGAGCTGCTATCTCGTATTTACCACCAGCCTCGCAGTCCCAGACCTTTCTATTTTCACTCCATGTGAAACTCCATTTTCACCACTGCTCAAAGTTAAAGCGTCTGTTTTGGCAGCAGGGAAGCGATGCCCTAGAAGAGCCTGAGAGTGAGTCACTGAACCTGAAGAAAGTGCTGTGCTTTAGGGTGACTGATCCTTGAGACGAGGGCGTTTCAGATGCTGAGCATACTTTCAATATCACACAGGTCAGGAAAGGCTAAGAGGTGTGGAAGACACCAGAGAGGGAGTAAAGTGAAATCACAGGGAGAAAGAGGGGGGAAAAAAAAAAAAAGAAGCAGCAAAAAGATCAGAGATGTCTACTGTGAAAAACGCTGCGTTATCTACTGATGCTTAACATAGCTATCACACAGAGCACTACTCATATCTTTTTTATAATACGTATCTTTTTTTCTTTTTGTGCTCCAATTTGTATTTAACAAGACCTTTCATTCACCCTCTCTGTACCTAAATAATAAAAATAAAAAAATCAGAAAGAAAGCCCCACTGGGACTCGAATAAGGTAACACTTACATACTTTTGATGCTAGGGTAAAGAGACCAACAAAATCACGGTCTCTTGACCTACATGGGAAGCACTGCTATTACGCTGAGACAGCATAGGAAAAAAAGATAAAACGCCTTCCCCCAAAACCACTATGAAATAACGCAGACTTTGCTGTGTGCTAAGCGTACAGCTTCTGCTGCTCTGGCAAATGCTGGTGGTTTCTCCCCCCACCACACACACATATTGCTGCATGAGATAAAAATGAAAAAAACCACAAAAACACTGGAAGCTGAAGTTGAATCTTTTCTGCCTTTTGTGTTTTGTTGCTAGATAGATGTTTGACATTTCCCTTGACTGCATCTGTGTTCATCTAATCCATTATTCTCATCCAGATTTTAACTGTACATTAATTAAGAGGATATGGCAGCAGCTTCTGAACTGGTGCCCTGATTGTATTACAACTGGGAAACGGGACTGTATCAGCCGTCAAAAGATATAAATACTGTGTGAGATCTGTGAGCTATGAATTATCCATGGATACTAAATTAACGACAGATAACCAAAATGTACCCTTTTCATAATTTTCATCCAAAACAGAAAAAAAAAAAGTGCCAAACTGCCATCAGTTGCATGATTTTCAAAACAAAAACGTACTTTCTGGTTGTCCGATATTTGTGTCACATCATGCTACCTGTAAGCTGCCTGTCACTTAGGGCCATGCTCTCCCGGGACTGGAATATCCTTTGCCCTCTGCAGATAAAGCAGTCCCCTTTGCATATACACACTTACCCTCAACAGAATGGTCATTGCTTAGGAGGGTGAGAGTATCTTGTCGAATGTTGCTCGAACCAAAATAACAGAGGTAGTTGTGAACAAGCATCTACGGTAGCAGAGAGGTGATAGTAAAGACTACCATGCCATTATATACATTGACAGAACAGAACTGGTAGATTTTTTCCCCTTACAGGATTATTGAGACTCCTGGAATCATTATTTAGCCAACTTGAGAACAGTTTATTCACCCACAGAAGAACTACTTAATATTTATGGCAGCAATGGACAAAGACAACAACTTCATCTCATTAGCTCTTTAGATAATGTTTATTCCAGAGCTGGGAATAACCATGTTATTGCCCCGCAAACGAGCAATGCAAACCCGAAGTGCTGAGCGTGAATTCCCTGAGCCAGTTCCCAAATCCTGATCCCGGGGCACTGCTCCTGGGACCCCTCCTGCCACGTGCGTGACAGACCCACGTCCTCAGCTGTAGCTCGATGGGCTGGAATGTGGCACCAAAGTGGCAGGAACCCGGCTCAGCCTTGCCCCTAATCAGTTATTTCCAGATTTTCTGTGCATTGATTTAGGGTATGCATTTTCCAAGTATCAAAACAAAACCTAAATATAAATTTTAATTAAACCTTGTGACGGTCCTGCAAGACATAACAGATACCTGACACGCTCTCAGTTTTTATACTGGTAAAAAATATGTTCATTTTTTAATTACACCATGTCATTTGCTTCAGATGCAAAAGAAGAAAAGAATAATGTGTGCTTGCAGAAGTACACCAAATCCACACATTTTCAGTCCCTGAGCTGGTGGTTATGGCAGGTTCCCAATAAAGGGGATTTGTGGGGTGACAGCGTCCCTAGTCACAATGCAGAGCTATAAAGACTAATCAAAGAAATTCTTTGTTCAAGCGAGTTCTTAAAAGTAATGATTAAAGAAAATGAAATCTTGCTTTTCATATTATTAAAAGGTCCCTTCGAGCAGTGGGATGGAGCTGTAATTTTTTCTAATTAAAATATCATTATTACCCTATGTGCAGGGTTTAAACTTAAAGGAGCTTGAAATTTTCAAGATTTCTGAAGAGAATCCCTTATTCTTTCTGCCTACTTACCACCTGCAAGTTATACATACGTTTTATGTCACCAGTGAACACCTAGGATTCACTCAGTCCTACTGAGCAGCAGACTCACACTGACTGTCCCATTTTCATAGTCAGATGAAAATTTGGGTAATAGAGTTTGTCTGAAGCCAAATTAGAAATCAAATAAATGATAATATTACATGAAATCACTTTCTGTAGCTGATAGCTTAATAATAAGGACCCATTTTAATGCTATGGCAACTCCATAATCCCAGAAAATTGAATACATCCAAATGCATACCTCCTCTATTATAGTTAGTTAGCAACTTGCTAATATTGTTCATCTGTTCCGGTATTTTCCCAAAATACCCTGCTTGGAAGAGGGCATTATTTTATGACTGAAAAAATCAGCAAAAAATAAAAGTAGCAGCTGTTAACCTCAGCAATCACAGACCAGATGCAACTATAAACACATAAAGCACTCATTTTAAAAAAAAATCACTTATTTTCATTTCTCTGTTTATTGAAATCCAGGTTTGGATACACCAAGATGTCACCAATTAATCTAACTCACACAGCAGAACGATCACTTAGCTCTAAGCAAATTATTCATATTACACATTACATCCCCATTCATATTTACTCTACAGCTTTGCATTTGGACAGAGCCAACGACCTCTTTGGTAGCATTAACTGCTCTGATATTTATAAATCCAGATCAAACAGGACAGACTGCAGTGGGAATCCACTGAACCATCAAAACACCACTGGGCTTCACAATCCTACTTCGCTTGGTGGTTTTATCAAATACCTGCCCAGAACGTTACTTTTAAATGTCGATTACTGAAGAAGGTTTATCCAGTGTCAGAGTCACCAGCATGTAAGTCATTCTGAAATAACTACTTGCCTCGCATTTTAAACAGTGTTAAAAAAACCCCACTGATGAGGAACTAAAATGGCATGTGGGAAATGAATCTGTGAAAGAGGAGGTGAGGATGGCAGCTCTGAGGAGGGGTCTGATCTTACTCCACATAAACGAGTGAACTGGGAGAGAAGAAAACAAACAGATGAGATGGACTGGTATCCAACCACAACTGGTGAAGGCGGTGACTACCAACATGAGGCTGGAGAGCAAGACTAGGATTGAGTCTGGGTACAAAGACCATGAAGACAGTTGGGAGCATTCCAAGCAAAGACTTGGCTTGAGTAGGCAGCAAGAAAACCAACAGGGCAGGGATCATAAGGGAACACCGAAAAAGCCCAGGTTAGAGGACCAGGCAGTTTCTCCTGCAGGGTGCCTGGAGAAGAAGTCACCGCGGCATCTCACCATGCTTATCTACCAGGTAAATATCCCTGAGATGCTCTACGGTGCCTTTCTAGTGCTGCCTCATGTCAAGGCTAACGCTGACTTCTGCCACCAGCTCCTCTCTCGGTGAAGTACAAAGAGCCCTGATGAGTAGTAACAAAAGGCATCAAGTAGATGCCTCATCACAGTTCCTTCTTTTAAAACCCAAGGCAGCTGCATTTGGAGACCTACACAAAAGAACACCGGAAAAGCTGTCATCACGAAAAAGTTAAGAAACGCATGAAATAAGCGGCCCATACAACCTTCCTTCAGCTCCCTTCTGCATTTGCAGATGTCGTGGAAATCCAGAACACCAGTGACACGAGGCAGCTGGATTCATACTGGAGAAACACTCTTAATATTGGCATTTCTTAATTTCCGACTGTTTCACAACCACAATAAAGCTTGCTTCTTTAAACCTCGAGTGCCATTTTTATGTTGTTTAGTAGGGGGCTTCTGAATGCTATAATTACAGCGTGGCATGTGCAATATTGCATTTGTTGTACCTGCTCTCTGAGGCTTGGTGTTGAAATTGAAGCCCCTTGAGATCTTCAGCCTTTTTGTTCAATGTATATTCTAATATGAACTTATATGTAGGTTTTGTAGTATAAAATTCTTGCAGGCACATACTAATGCTTTTTCCTCCTGGACTATATTGTTAGAATGAGCTGCTTTGAAAGCTGTCAAAATGACATAAGACACTTACTTTATCTGTCTCTTCCTTCACCGCCAGTGGGCAATATTATTTCATAAACAGTCTACTTCCTGGCTGATGTTGCCCTCAGTAAAAAAAAATAAAAAGCCACAAAGTCGAAAGGCAATTTTTTCAAAACATACATTTTAAGCATCCCGTAAGGTCTAACCACATGTACAGCGTCACATAAAAATAAATGGGAATATTTTTACACTATAAGTAGCTGGTGGAAGTGGAGGAGAAACAGTGGCAGAACAGTGATGGCATCTTGCTAGAGATGCAGAGGGTTTGTCCAGACTTACGGCAAAAATACCCTCTCTACCGACACAGCTGTAATGGGCACCCATGTCCATGGCCTCACAGAAATCAGTGTTTAACCAAGTGAGATGGTCTATTGCCACCTCAGCTGTGCTAAGACCCTGAGGAGGCTCTGAACTTCTGATCACGAATGCAACCAGGGCGCATTTATATTTCAAGCTGGACTCAGCCTCGAATATTAAATGTCGTTTTCTGCCAAGTCAAGGCTTCACCAGAAGTAGCCCCTTTGTAGATACGCTCCACTGCTGGTGAAAAAGACTCTCTCAGAGAGGAGAGCGTCAACCCAAACCAGCCACGGAGCATTCACCACTGCAGTGCCTTGGGGGAGCAGATGCTCGTCACCTCCCACTCTCATTCTTTGTGCCCTGGGCTCCCAAACCAAACTACAGCAGCCCTGGCACTTCAGAGTATTCCCTTTTTTTCAAGCACAGTATGAAAACCATGATGCGATAGCATAAAGAGACATCTGAAGAAAACTTGTTATGAAGAGCATCAGTGACTCTTCTGACACAGAGCCTTTTTCCCCAGAGCAAAAGAACAAAAAAAGAACACAAACAAATAATGAGTGTTTTCTCAGTAACTTCTACAGATGCATCTTTAACCAGATCATCTGAAATGGTAAATCACAGCTGAACTTTGAAAATATTTTTCCTTTACGACAACATACCTATCTTCACCCTCTTGCTCATGAATGTATTATCTATGTGCCTACAGCTGCACAGGAACAACTTCAAAAGCCAGTAATATCTTGATCCTGCTTTACGCAAATGACTGCTGCAATCAAAAGGAAAGCCAGAAGTAGATGAAAACCTATTTTCACTAATGCAATAACAATAATTCTATAAACATATTAACAATTTCCTGCCTCACTCTTAATTTTATTTTCTCTCCTTTATATTAATTTAGGAGGATAATGATATCATTTGTTATTCTGTCTCATTTTCGTTGAGCATCCAGGCTGGGAGAAAGACAAATGAGATTGTTGGCATTTAGAAAAAAGGCAGATACTGTGGGACATAATTTGGGTATAACAAATTATTAGGCAGGTACATACCTGTAATTGGTACTTAGTTCTGCAAGTTTATTACAAATGTGGTTGCATTTGTAATGGGTCCACAATGTGCTTCCAGCTATTACTCAAGAGAGTAAATCTTACTCAGGCAAGTCCAACAGAATTTAAGGCAAACTCCTCCATTATTAAAGCTCACAGAAGCCAGCGCTGTGCGATCTGGGATTGATCAATATGTTTGGTGTGATTTATGGGCTTTTTTTGCTTGGTTTTGGTTGGTGTTTGTTTTGTTTTGTTTTTACTTTATTACTTGAAATTAAATTTATCTGTAATTTTATCTGCAGAAAAACATTAAACCAGCATGCTTTCAAATAAATCCTAATTACTTACAAATGCAAATGCATCAACTAAGCTTGGACATGCAATTAGATAGCTAATTATTATTAAAAAAAAGACAAGTGCGGATTGTAACACGCGCTGTCAGGTCCTGAGTTCACAAAATATAATATCATCTTTAAGCGGCCTGGGAAGAAGCCTTTGCTATTTTTCAGAGGATATAAATGATGGATGGAGTTGCCGGGGGGATCGATAAGAGCCTGTCACCGTGGGAGGCGGTGATGTGTCACCTCGCGCTTTCCCAGGAGCCAGGCGGGAGCTCAAACAGCGACCGCAGGACTGGGGTGCTGGTTTGGGACATTCCTGGGCAGTGCCAGCTGCACCCGGGTTCCCACGTGAGCAATGCAAAGATTATGAGAACTGGGCAACATTTACCAGCTCTACAATTTCAGCACTCTCTTTTCTTGGGGATTTTTAAAGAGGAGTTCCACCGAACTTAATATATTTTTTGCAATTCTGCTTGTCTGCAAAGAATCTTCCCCATGAAATCTTTCCTGTATAATGGTCTCACTCAGATCACAAGCCTCCCTATAATCCTGCAAAGGCCTCGCATCTTTTCTCCTTCCAGGCACGTGGCCTGGCCCAGCAACGCCGCTCCAACAACCACCCGCTGCGAGCAAAGCTGGGACAGACGGAAACCAAAGCTCTCCAGAGGAAATTTCCATTCCTAGGCTTCTAAAAGAGCACAGAGCTGAAACAAAGGTAATAAAAGAAGAAACCTTCTCTGCATGAGCCACCAGTCAGCAGAATATTAGCCTGAGATCATGATAAAAACAGATTTGCCCAAAAAGATTCTGCAGAAGCAGTAAGTCGCTAACAATACACCTCACGCGCTGCTCACTTGCTGATGTAAGAGAGATCTTAATCCTCCTAGAAAAATCATCCGAGGTGAATAAAAAGCTGTGTTTATTTTATACGTTACTTTAAAGCGTTTTCCTGTTGATAAAGTCTCCACGTTTCCAGATGCTTTTGAGACTTCATATATCATGGCTCTGATAGCAATTAGGAGAATGCTACACAAATCCATCTGACATAAGTTATCTTTTTGTGCCACGATTTTACCATGTAATATTTCCAGCTGCATTCTTTTTGAAATGCTATCACTGCTTACAGAAATGTATAACAAATCTGTCACTTACCCTTTTTTTTCCCCACTATACCAAACACACAAAAAGTATAAAAACAATGAAAGCATTTTAAAGCATTCCTAATTCATTTTGCTTACAAGAAGCTGAAACCAGATCAGCCCATGAATCGACACAAAATGCAGATGGCAGTGCTATTAGGTGCACCCACACCAGCCAACCTCGCCGTCGGACCGGCTCCTTTCACCAAGTATTTTGTAGCCTGTGGCACTGGCATGAGATTGCTTCAACTGATGGATTCAGCTCATTCCTAGAGCTCCACATTAGAAATGGCATCGGCGGTGAAAAGCGTGAGCAGGGGTAGGAGAAGCCAGAAGCCAGATGATGAGCCCTGGCTTAAGAGTAAACTCAGCCCCGCAATCTCAGCAGAGGCAACTGTGGCAAGATAGGATTTGTCAGAAATCCCTTTAGATCCTATATGACCAACATATATTCAGAAGAGAAATGCTCATGTCATCTGCACTGGCATTCAATGTACCTGACGGTCTTTCTGCCCTTTGGGTTTTTTCAAAAGCACTCTCGGGGATTTCTCTGTGCAGAAACTCCTCAAAACTCACCTGCCATTTTTAAGGCTGTGCTTTGAAGCAGCTACTCAACACAAATAATATCCTCTTGCATGAGTAGCCCTGGCGTAAGCAAGGAGACCATACGTAAGGCAAAGTAGATCACTGCAATTAAAGGATTGCAATGCTTTTTTCTTAATCAGCAATTCACAGCCCCTTTTCATGTATACAATACCACGGCCATTCTAACTACAGCTTGAGATACTTTTCCTCTCAACAGCTCCCTTTACTTCTGGTTCCCCCTTTTTTCACTCACATGTTTTCATATTATTTCTGTTTTCACAAAGCTCAAGTCGGCTACAATACTAACTTCTGTTCTTATTCCAATATTCTGAAGTGTCATATGATTTTTTTTTTCCAAGATTGGAACGCAGTCAAGTCATACCAATTCCAGTCACCACACAGAGGAAAACACTTGCAGTCAGGAGCCACAGGAAAAAACTCCTCGAGGTGCTTGAAATGCTATATAGACAGGATATATACACTGTGCCCTATCCCCGCTGAAATCTTCGATTGTTTAGGCAGCAGTCTATGTCAAAATCCATTTCAATAATACCCTAACTGGCTCAGCAGCCTCCTCTCATTTAGTAGATTCAATCATTTTTTGCTGATGGAAGGCAGAAATCACAACTAAAAGATGCCATTTACAGTACATTTCTCCCATGACTGTAATGTTTTATCACTTACAGTCTTTTGAACGAGATTCCATATCTTGCTCAACGTGTCATGAAACGGGAAAACAAACACGAGGCAGAAACAGCGGCAGCTTTGTCACATCTTTACTGGACTCATTAATCAATGTTTGTACCATTAGCGAACCAAAAACCAGGTGGGACAGCAAAGGCCCATAACGCTGCCTGCAGCCTTAGGGCTCTTTCCACCCCCAACATAAATAACTTGCCTGGATTTCATACCGCTGAAGTCAGATCTACTATTCAATTATTCAAAATACTTCAGCATAATTAATATTTTATGAGCCCAGGGTAAAGCCAGGTTAATTGGTTTGTGTCAGATTATGGGTGTAATCTAGGAACTCCAAGCAGTTAGGTCAGATTAAAAGTACTTCATTCCTTTCTCAGAAAAATCCATTGCACTGAAAGGTCCTGATCCTGTACGGTTGAAAAGGGTGGGAAAACTGTCGTTAAACTGAACGAGAACACTTTCAAACAATAAAACCAATTCAATCTTTGTTGCAGTATGAAATAAATATATCTAATCAAAAGTAATTTAAAATGTTTCACGTATCTCTTTTCCTGAAAAGACTCGAACCACAAACCAACCAAACAAAACCCCTAAAAATATATATGGAAAACATTCATTTATAACAGAAGACATTAATTTTCAGAGTGCTTTGGGGCTATATATATTTCTGGCTGGCTAAGTAGATTATTGGAACTAGTTTTCTTTCCCTGCACATTCTGTACACTAAATTAAGGGGGAGGGAGATCTGGTAGGTTTTTGCAGTAAGAAGCATTCATTCGAGGAACGCCTTTCTGATGTGTTTATGGCAACACTAGCTAATGACTATTCATTACATTGAGGGAGCATCTTTACAACTTGCTCCCCAGGTCTGCTGAAAACGGCAACAACAAAGAAGAATCTGAAAATCATGCAAGTATAACCCCCTCTGGAAAGCCCCGAATGATGTGGACTTCGCAGATGGTCTCCTAATTTCTCATGGGGAAAACCCCTTGTTGGCAGAGGTGTTGAGCACCTATAATTCAGTCAACAAAACTTCTGCTGTGGGCTCGAAACTGAGAACTGATTTTGTAAAACTAATAAAACCCTGTCAATAGTTGACTTTGCAAAGACTACTTTTCTTGTTACTGTGTTGAATCTTCAATTTCCATGACAAAAACGCATACAAGACATGAAGGACACAACGGATTTACTCCACATCTTCCAAGGACATTACCTGGCAATAAAACACAGAGCTGGATATTGGTTATTCGTTGAGTGTGCATGGGGGCTTAGGATGACTATCTTCAACCTCCCCTTTTTCCAACTTGACCTCAGTTTGCCTTTGCCCTTTTTGCAGCTGATTTCTCTCTTACCTATTATACTGCCTATATCCTTTGCACTAGGGCTGTAAAAGCCAAGAAGGGGATGTTTCAAAGTCTTCAACTTTTTCTTGCAAGAACGATATGAGAACTCCCTATTGACTCCACATAAAGACTGTGAGAACTTCTTCTGTAAGGGACTGGGAAGACACTGAAAACTCACAAGAAAATATCGGATTCCCATTACATCATTCAAGCTCCGATTTAAGTAAGTAATTAAAACAGAAGGAGCGATTATACGCATTAATTTTTCTACTCACATCTAAGGCAAAGTCTGTTGGATCACAGATGATCCTCAGTAGCCCCACCTCTCAGCCCAACCTTCAATGGCTACTTGTTCACATCATCAAAAGTCTCAGGGAACATTAGTTGCTATTATTTCATCCACTGGTCCTGAATTCTTATCATCTTTATAGATCAGGTAAAATAAATAATACGCAATCAGAACTCGTCAAAGGCTGATGGTCATGAAAGAACAGCTGCTTCTGAACAGACTCTTCCAGCATCCTTTATATTGTTAATTGACAATGAAAACAGGACCAAAAGCTTGAGCTACAGCTACTCTTTCAGAAGGGAAACAGAACGAGAATTTTCCCGTCTTTACATTTTGGTGATGCCAGATGAAAGGGGAAAACAACCAATAATAGCCAGCTACACACCCCGTATTTGCTGTGAGCGAAGAACTGACCCACAGATGCGACTAAAATCAATAAGTGCACCTGTAAGGATTCTGTAATTTACCCTGCTGCGAGACAGGGAGTACAGGGCAACTGGTTATCTGCAGAGGGTATGATTACCCAGCATGAAAAAGAATTTAATGACCTTGCCAGGCCCTCTCTTTGATAGCCACTTGCTCTGTGTGATCAGAAGTATGAGGCTGTATACCACACCATAGAGTTAATAAACAGTTTCGCCAGGAAATCTCTTTCCAAGCACCACGAGACTACAGATTTCTACAAATACAGCTGACCTTTACGTAACACTTAATTCCTAGGTGGTATCCGAAAATGACGGACCCATCTGTAAAATCATTCTTTCATCAAATGAAATGTTTGACAGCATCCAGCAGATTTAACTTTCATCTAAGCATAGATATAGTAACCTGCCCGGCTTTCAACAGTCTGAAATTTGAAGGTGAACACCCTGATTAACTACTTCTTAGCTAAAACCACTGTCTTTTTTAGGATAGAGGTTCACCTCTCTAGTGGAGAATATGCCTATAAAGCAAGTATTAAAAAAACCTCAGAACTGAGTAGATGCTTTATTTGAAATCAAAAGACAGGCAGGTGTCAAAACTCATCTTTGATAACACATCATCGATCAGATGAGTCTCTTCCTAAAGTTTACATTTTTTCTTCCCACTGCTACAATAATGGCATTTTGCACAACACATCATGCTACGCTTTATAAACTCCTATAAAAGCAATTTTCATTCTTGTTTCTAAGTCTGTCTCCAAGCTTAAGTTTTGCATTTTTTATAAAGTAAATCATATAAAAGGTACATGATTAGCAAAAATTCATGCTTTCCTATTTCAAACTCCCTGGTGACTACTAACAAAAGGCAGCACAAACTCCATTAAGAAGTGTTATGCTTCTATATACAAACTTTATTCCTAATGGCTTGTTCTTTCAGAATAAGATTACCTCATTAGCATGGTGGAATGAGTTTGGGTAAATGAATGGTACCTATATTGTCAGTAAAGCTGAAATACTATCACATACATACTTCTCTGGGGAGACTCAAGTAAGATTTAAATCAATTCACAGCACATTTTTTATTCTATAAAAAGGGGGGAGAAAACTGGTACATCTGGTGTGAGCTGACCTTCCCTCGGGACACAAAACTATTGATCCCATTTTCTCCCAGCATCTGTTAGATGACATGGTAAATGCAATTAAATATGTGGTATGCTGTAATTCTCATTTGTCATGCTTTCCTGAAGCAGAAAGCATCTTTCCAAATTCTGATATTTGCCCCTTATAGTATCTGTCCCCACTGCCAAGTAATAACAGCTGGACTTCACTAATCAGGAGGAAAGGTCACTTTACATTCCCTTCTGAACTCAGACGTCTGATGTTTTCTGTAATGACGAGATGACAAACTGTCGTCTTTGTCATCTGATTTCTTTATCATCTATAGGGCACTGACCTGCTCAACACTCAAATTCACAGGTGCTAAATGAACAAGCTCTAATTAAAGCATTTACTACATATGTAACATCACAACAGAGCAATTTAAATAAACTGAATATTTTAACTCAGAGAAAAAGTTGTTGTTAATATGGTGGAAGAATACTCACATTCATTTACACTCCATATCATGCCTTACCACAGTTTTAAAATAGACTTGGTACCACAAATCCAAAGGATTTTAAATGCAAACTCTGTTTCACTAACCAATTCAATGACATGTGCATTATACTTGGTCTTTTATCTGTACTCCAAACAGAGATCATGCTCCAGATAACTACTTCATTATTAGCCAGCAATACTCACACTGGGCTTTCTATCTTTTGTACACAGATGAAAGACTGAGACCCGTGATACATACCTGTGGCATTCAGAGACCATAACCTCCTTTTAATCATGCAAAAACCCTCAGATGCCTTAATATTTGGTAGCCATCCAGTCCTGAATGGACTGAAAACCAACCTATACCTCTCTTATACCAGGCACTTCATCACCAATTAATAAGTCTCTTGTTAAAAGGTCTGGGGTTTTTTTTTGTCTGTGCAATTTTGAAATCACTCCCATAACTCTAGAAAATCAAGTCAACAGGAAAAAGCTGTAAAAGGATCAGAATTTGGCCAGTTTTCAAAAGAGTTATTAGTCATTGTGAAGAACCGGAGCATAGAAAAAGTCTGACTGCTTGTTTTCAAATTTAAAAAAAAAATATATATTTTGTCTATGTAATCACTTGCACGAGGGTTTTAGCTAAATCTTCATTGAATTTTGACTGCAGTATTTACAAAGCAATTGCTTTTGCAGGTGACTTACTTAAGATTCATGACAAAAAAACTCCAAAGAACTCCTCCTGCAAGGTCCCAGCCTCAAAAACTTCTTTGCAGAAGGTCTATCGTTTGGTGCCACCGTGCAGCACAGTGTTACAAGCTGAAAAGCCAACTCCAAACCACTAAACTAAACCACCCCACCTCTGACTTTCAGCAGGAACCTCAATCTGTATTTCTATGAGCGCTGGAACAAAGGTGGGCAAGACTGGCCATACAGGCAGCATAAAGAATCTTCCAAAATACACTGACCTGCTCTAGGGCAAGCTCAGAGTAAAACACCGTAATTCTCTCTTAGCAAGAGCTGTTATTCACAACAGCTTTGTTCAACTTCAAGCTGAACTTTCAGAGAGATTTACCTACACAGAAAATCTGAAGGCTGCAAGCAGCCAGCCTTCGACATAAAAATTCCAGTTTCCAAATATGCTAAATCTTAAGATACACCCTTCCTTCATATTTCAAGAGGATCTCAGATAGATTTAATAAATTTCAGATAGATTTCTGGAAGTGCTCATGAAGTAGAGCACCACACAGCAGGAATAAAGCTCTGACAAAGAGCGACCCGTAATACAAAACCTGTCAGATTTCACAGGTTTTCACTAAATATTCAGCCTAAATTACTTCATTAATCAGAGCTGCAGAGAGATTTAACATGGCCTTAGAGCCCTAGAGCCAACTTCATTTGGTACAGCCGCCTGTACAGGCTAGTTAAATGTTTTTGTGTAGTTCTTCTCCCATCTCTCTCAGACCACTATGGGAACCTGAGCAGGATTACTACTTCTATCAATGCTAAGTGCAGAAGGCCTTTGTGTTTATTCTGGTGGCCATTACAATGATAATCCATCATTTGATAAAATGCCTCCACCACCCCAATTAGGGCTTGCCCCATTTCCCATCCTTTTTGGGAAAAAGACAAAAAAGAAGTGGGATGAAATTACTCCTAAACAATTTTGGCGCAGGGGTAGCTGACTTTATCCATCTAAGCAGTACGATGCAATGACTACACATTAAAAATACGCAGTATAACTGATTTTCTCACGTAAAGAGGCACCGTTCTTTCCCTCTCTGCTTTTGCAGGCTAAAGGTTTGAGAACTTGGCACATTTGGAGCACACATTGGAACAACTTCTTGGCGGTTACCCAGGTTTTGAGATCCAATTTGAACATGATGAAGGAGTAGTCCCTGACCCAGGAAAGCACTTAAATGTATGCTTTACTTTACAGGAGCAAGGCTAGTAGTTCAGTTTTAGTGAGCTAACACTTTGATACTAAAACCCATCCAGTTCTCAGTATGCAATAATAGAGAAGGTGCCTTCATGAATCTGGGGTTTGCTTTGGGGAGTTTTTCTCTTTGCTGATTTCACAGCTCGGAAGAAATAGAGGAAACCCTCTTGACTGAAAATGATGACTAGCAAACTTTGCAAATAGAAGCACACCATTTTCTCCTAGTTGTTTGCTCAACAGTAGTTTTCAAAAGACTGGAAAAAGTTGGTTTGGCATAAAACATTAAGGCTTTCTTCTCAATAACCAACTGGAGCTTTTGACAGGCGACGGAAAGGGTAGACTAGCAGCCCCTAAAGCTATCTGTGTGATAAACAAGTGGGAAACCCCTCAGGACAGCTGACTTTCTGTTTAAGTGGAAACACAGGCTTAACTGTAAACTCTGGGGATCCTGGATCAAAGCAGGTCACCCGCCTTTGCAAAACACGCCATCTGATCTCCATTTTATATCAACAATAGATGAACTGACGAACTAGCCACAAGTCTGACATAATGAAGGCAAAAAGCTTTCAGCCTACAATAAACTTACCTTGAGGCTACAAGAATGTCGTCTTTGAATGTTTTCTGGCATTGCTTGATCTGTCTCACCCAATTAATACTAATACACTACCCAGCTAATACAAGCACTTCAAGGATTTGTTGCCCGTCATCATGACAGCAACGAAGCATTCAGCACAGCTTAAGAGTCATAAGGTGGTTTTGTTCTGTTTTAAAAAAATTATTCAGTGAAGTAAAATGCCAGTATTATGCTGAAATACACTTTTATTACGCGGACGTTTACACATTTTTCTCTAGCATCCTGTGACTCAAAGCTTCTTAGAACTGTTACTTAAAAATCTTACAAATTCACCTGACATTCACTCTCAATGCCTTTTTTTTTTTAGGAAACGCAGTTTTAGATACACACGCACCTAAGAACGGATACATAAAGAGATATACCTATAAATACATATTCAAAAGCATGGTTTATAGTTCCCATTATTTCTACCAGCACTACTACACGTTAAACATTCTGAACAGTTTCATTCTCCAAAGAATAAGATCCATATTTCTTCTGTATGAGAGAATGTGAGATTTCCGCATTTCTTCCTGAAATGTGCATGAGCTAGCAGTCCTGGACACATCAGCATGAAGGTTCATTTACCTTGATGAAAACCAGGGTAAGGGAATCTAAGCAGAGCCTCCATACACTTCCAGGGCTAAATAGCTCCTCTAAAGCTTTTATCTACACCGAACTCCCCCTGGGAGCGTCAACATACCTTGATCTCTTTGTACTCTATTCCCCATCTGTAAAATGGGGATATTAGTCAATGCCAAAAAGGAGCTCTGTAATATATTAAAGAGTGTCAGGTTCTTCAGTCACACGAACCACAAATTCCAAACTACCACCGCACAGATAAGCTGACTTCTGATTCCAATACAAAAAGTTTCGTGCTTTAATTCAGTATTACTCTAACATCTCTTTTTTTAAACACAAAAGCTATCTCTTTAGCAGAATCTGAACAAAATATTTTCCTGAGATAGCTGCAATCTCAGCATAGTAATTACTGCATCTTTTAATATGCCGATTTTAAAAGGCACACTTCTTGAGGAAGAAACTATGTGATCCCCTGTCTTTGGCAACACCACAAACCAAAAAATAGTGATAAGTCATCTACAAATGCATTTTATGGGTGGAGAGCAACATATTCTATAAAGATTGATCTTACTATTTTGCGTATCTCTAGACATTGGATTCCCTCTGTCACTGAATGCTGTTACTGCCAGTTAACCTTCGATTTTAACAGGCAGCCCATGCCTGACATTTAATTAGTGACCCAATTAAATCTTCTGCTGTTCTCAGCTTATTTTATCATTTAGAAGCAAAAGAAAGAAATCAAGACATGTTTCCATGAGGAAGAAATTACAACTGCCTTTATTAGCTGTTAGAATAGTGATTCCAGCAGTATAATGAGATAAGGACTTTGACCATTTCCTTAATACTGAGATGTTTTGTCTCAGTCTCTCAAAAACATTCCCGGGGATTCTTTCAGAACTTTTACAGGAATGAGGCAATTGTGGGGGAAAAAAAAAAAAAAGTATTATGTACTGGCTATACTGACATTAACAGCACTAACACATGGTTCACCCACCAAGGTATGATAGAAAGATTTCCATGGGGACAGCAGGCTGTCATGAATGGATAATGAGTACAGAAATGTTGATCTGCAGAGTCCTGTACCCTCTCTTCAGTTTAACTTTACTCACTCTACAAAGATTTCACCATACATTGTGAAGCTGTTATGGCATCTTCTCAATCATAGAATGGTTTGGGTTGGAAGGGACCTTGAAAGGCCAACTAGTCCAAGCCCTGCCATGAGCAGGGACATCTTCACCCAGCTCAGGTTGCTCAGAGCCCCGTCCAGCCTGGCCTGGGATGTCTCCAGGGATGGGGCATCCACCACCTCTCTGGGAAACATGTTTCAAGGTGGTTTCATTATATTTATACTACTAACCCTGCATGTCTGCAACAGTATTAAGCTCCTTTCCCTCTTCCCAGCCCAGGAGAGGAAGGCTTTTGTCCAGCTCTTCCCTTTTTAGATATCTTTTCCCTGGTGCTTTGCTTCTGGAAAGATGCTCCCACAGAGAAAAAGTTTTCTGAAAGTCACAGCTTTTACTGGGAAGTCATTAGGAAAGCACCGGTGCAATGTCCGTGCCCGCAGCAGTGTCCCTAGCTGGCCGCCTGAACGCATTCCCCTGACAGTCTTGGGAAATACTCCATGCAAATGAAGGAATTGAAACCTCATCCCATGAAATCTCTCCGGTTGTTACCGTTCTTCTGTCTTCTTTGTGTTATCATATTTTATACGGACCCCTTCATACATGCCTGGTAATACAGGGTTGACCCCAACTGCAGCGGACAGCAAAGATCTCCAAGAACTGAACTATTCTGCCTCACCAGGTTAACGGAGACAAAAGTCCCCCGATTTAAGTTACAAAATCCAGTGGGTCACATCACCCAACTGCACACTTAGTGCGTATCAAGTGTGTTCACCGGAGAGTTGAAGCAGAGTAGCTAATGAGCTGTTAAATCCCACCTTGAATTACCACACATGACCATCCCACGCAGACAAACCCAATGAAGGGCAACTGAAACGAACCATTCCTCTCCTGCTAGCGGGGAGCTGGGACCTGAGACTGATGTTCATCTTTAGCAAGGAGGGAATCAAGGCAGGAAATCTTAGCACCCAAACCCACTAACTTCAGGTTTTATCTGTGCCATTGCATTTATTTAGAAATCAAAGAGAATTTTCTTTTAAAAATAATTAATTATGGAATTAATTGTTGTTGAGGCAACAGCCAGAAATGTCATCAGTAAAAGTCTGTGCTAAGGGTGTCTTATTAAAAGATCTGTTTATAGATTTTTGAAATATATTTATCTTTCTTTAAATCAATTTGAAAGCGACCAGCAGCACATAATTTTCTATTTTTACTAATTACAACTAAAGAGCAATATTAGGATGACACGGTTACAAATAAAGCTCATTGAGCGGCACGTTGTTGTTATTTTATAAAGCTTAAACTTATGCCAAGTTAATAGACAGAGCACATGTGGAAAAAACAGATTTTGTTAACCCTTGCTGTGTTAGTAGCTGAAGACTTGCTATTTCATTTAAAAAATGCTGTATTACATCAGTATTTACATCATTCTTTTAATGGTAGTCAAGGAGTTAACAAACATCTGGAACGTGCCTTTTTAAAGATCATGAACACATTGAAATTACTTTTATCTTGGAAGTGATCCGGTGCATCTGATCTACTGTGGTGTAAAACTGGAGGAGCTGTCACATGCAGTAACTGAACAGTTTGAGGGGAAAAACATTTCCAGCTGTAACACACAACAGTTTCCATATAAATCTGAATACATTCAGTAAATGATCTTTTTCATGAGAAAGGGGCTATGCTGTATTGCAGAACTGAAGGACAGCCAATTAATAGACACTAAAGCTAGATTTTTGAATTTATTATTGAGGATTTGACAACTGGATTTTCTGAATTATGAGCTCTGTCCTTCAATTACTGAACTAACTTTTTTTCCCTTTCTGTATCATGAGCAGTAATGAAGTTTCAGGTTTGAGTGGAAGAGTTTTGTTTGATTAATTTTTCTGTTGCCAACACCGCCTATATTTAATATGCTTCTGGTAGGTTCCAACAGGCAACTGGCTAGACCATCTTTTAATGTAACTACTCCTACATTTATACAGTCCTAAAATTACATTCAGCCCTTTGAAGGGAACCATGAGGCTTATGTGGCCCCTGGTGAAAAGGAGTTTGATATCCCTGAGCTAGATGACGGTAAATTCACAAACCTACACAAGTTAATAAGATCTGACAGAAGAACAAGGGGTCCAGCACCGAAACAAATTGTATGATGCAGAAATACATCTGTAGATTCACAGCACTGGAGATCCTCTGATCTCCAGTGAAGTTCTGGTTGTCAAACTTGCATGCAGCTAAACATTGCAGGCTTTGACAGAGTGTCAATGAACTTCGACTACATATTAGTCTGTGCACGTGCTCTCCTTTGCCTACCCCGCAGATGTACAATCTGCAGTTGAGTTGTAAAACCATTAAATGACTTCGGAGTAGAAGAAGGTGGTTGTGTTGCTTGGGTTGGATGAGTAACAAGCCAACCACCAGGATGATGTGGAATCTTTGCCAATATGCGGTCGCAGGCTAAAGCAGCTAGAGATAAGTGAATACTTTGCTGTGGAAACACTGGGGTCTTCTAGCTATGCGCATGGTGGGAAAGAGGGGTAACCTACGTGGTGGGCCTATATTACGGCAGGATATCACTGCATCTGCTGTTCACAGTCAATTAACAAATAATTAATATTTGTGACATTCTACAATATACTAAGGAAATCGTTTTCTACTGGACTTGGTCATTTTCTCTGTTCTGTATTTTAGGATATCAGAACAAACACACTGCAATGAAATCAAACTGTAAATCAACTGTCACATGGTTTCTAACTGAATGGCTGGATAACACATACACAGCCAGAAAAGCTGTACCCACTTATTTTCTTAATATTGAGGAACACAACCTCTGCAACAAAATACTCTTACCTGAAGCTAATTTACTTCATCCTTCTGGATAACAGTTGCATATTTTTTCCTCCCAAATATTTTGGAACTGCTTGCTGCTGGTCCTGCAGGCTTATGTCTTACCTGCAACTAGCAGGTTGGACAGCCCTCTTCTGCTCAGTTTTCAAGATATCAAAGCAGAGGCTCTTGAAAAGTGTTTCACCACTTTTATCCAGTATTAGGCAACTGATGCATTTGACTTCGCCCTCAATGGATAAAGAACATTAACCTGCGGAGTTTTCAGTAAGAAAACTACACATTACCTCTTAAGAGGTTTTTGCAATATGGCTTCCTTTTGAACCCACTCTCCCCTACCGTGCGATGTTACCTGCTGCAGGTATACCTACCGTATACTATTTCAACTGAATATGTCATATTTCTGCTTATTGACTCTCAGTTTCATGCAGCTGATGAAACATGCCCATCTACTGTGAAGAAACAGCTTTTTTTGAACACTTCGTCTATGTGAGGAAAATAATGCATAATTTTGACACTAAAGACACTCTCATAATATTTCTTAAGACTAATCACTCTATTTTCTCCCATTCTTTATCTTCATTATATGCCGAATTATTCCTTTATTTATCACTTTTTCCTTCTTTCTAGAGATCTCCTCCCCTTGATTTGCCATATTCTTTCTTTTCATTGTTCCTTCCTCACTTCAAATCCCTGCTTGTCAGCGTATTCAGAAATTCCTATTGTTCCTTTGTTCTCATCATTTAGTCTCCCACATCTGCTCAGTGACGTGCATCTGCCGGTCCCAGTCCTGCCCCTTGCTCCAGGGTTGCCATCCCAAATTTCCTCCCTTTCTCAGAGCCTTCCTGCAGACTAACAGGGCTCGCTTAGAAATCCAACCCTCAGAGATGTCTCCTGTTCAAAACTAAGGTAAATAATTTGCTTCTCAGCTATCAGCAGCAGCACGTTCACTGCCTGCACACAGACCAGCCCACAGACCACGATATCGCTCGTTTTTCTGAAGCTAGCACGGTCTGTACTGAGCCCGAGTTAAACCCTGCCAAACTTCTACTTGTCTTACTGTGGAAAATATAGCCACTGATTTCCTAGAACTTTACTCCATCCTCCTCTTCCTTACTGCAAGACGACTTCAGCTTTCCCTGAAGAGGGAACGGGGTCAGGCTGTCCGTCTACACAAGCTGGGAAATCAGCAGCCACACGCATTTACGCATTAATAGTTTCTGGTAATCAGGCACAGAGAAGCTATGAAAAAACAACATGACATCGGCCATATCTAGAGAATATCCTTCTCTGGCAGACATGTAAGACAAGCTGCCAAGTCCACTGGAGCAACAGAAAAAAAGGTGTTGAGCAAACTTTGGCCATGTCCTCTAGTAATTAAAGTTGCTGTGTAGCTTGCCATTTGCCCCTCACAATTATTAGGAGAGAAGTAGCATAATTTGTTAGTTCACAGGCTGCAAGATGCACAGAGAGGAAATAATAACGCCAGCTTACCTGAAAGCAGCATTTTTACCCTTTATTCCTCACTACAGGTTTTAGCCTGTTCTTTAAACCAAGAGCTCTTTGCGCTACACACACACACGGAATTGACACAGAAATGAGGTTCCAGTGCACATGAGGCTGGTGTAGCAAAGAGCTCACCTCTGCTCCCACCAGCGTGTCAACACTGCAAAGAACACTGTATCTCCTACACGGTTCAAAGACCCTTCAATATTTTTAAATAAAAGCTTAAAATGCTCCACACTCCTGCTCCAAATGTCTTCTGAAGAAGAACGAAATGTATCTTTTAAGTATTATTTGTTTTCACGTCATTCTGTAATAACAAAAAGTAATTTAAATCTATGCATGAAATTAAATTTCCCTGACAAAGGCAAGACAGAGAAATGGCTAATCTGCTTCTAAAACGTTCCCATTTCTGGTTGCTCTGATTTCTAAATGGTGCTTGCATCACGAATGCACTTCGGTGGTTGAATTCAGGCACAAAAAGCACTCTTGCTCTTCCCAGGAACCAGCTGGCTAAACGGGCCTGTAGTGCTCAATCACACGACCCCCTTTTACAACCTTGAAAAACATTCCTCCCCCTGGACAGCAGTGGTCAGGTTGCTCCCTTTTCTTCCTAATTTTCATGAAGACACCAGCACCGAGGTCCTTCTAATGCGAAGGATCTATTTGCTACTGGGTACGCTTCCTCCTCCTTAAAGTTATAATTTACCAGGATAACAAAACAATTGTTGAGGAATCAATAATGCTGTCACAAGTGGACAGCTTTAATTACATTTGGAACAATTTACGCATACTGAGGAGCTTAAAATTAAACGCAGAAAGCGTAAAAATAGGGATAGGCATGAAAGTAAATGAATACCCAACATAAAATGCAAAGGACACAAGATTTGCACAGCACATGCCTACACTGCACTTCTTCAGGTCAATTTTGCACCTACCTACTATTGACACCATCAAAATGAAAAAACAAGCAAGATAAAAATGAGGAAAATTAATCTGGATTAAAAGAATAATAAATTGAAGGATTTGCATTAAAACAGCAATTTCTAAGCACTTGCTTGTAAGGATTGATCAAATAAAAATACCACTTTGAGGCAGACGGTGCCAAAAAAATACCGTTAGTCCCTTTTGGGAAATACTTGATATGTAACTTGTCAGATGTCACAATCTATAAGATCTTTTATTTTAACATGTTACACACCAGCGTTTACAAATGTAATCTTTTGCCATCTCTTTGGAAAAAGGCTGAACAGAGATAGCATTACACTCTAATGCAGAAACTGGTATAAACTAGGTCTTCTGATCCAGCTGAAATGAAAATACTGGCAAAAATAACCTTTAAAAAATACCAATGTGCAGGTCCTCCCACAAAATAAATACTCTAATGCCTTCTTGTCTTAGAGAGGAACAGAAAGTCTGCGTATACAAAGCTAATGAAAGGACTGCTCAATTTATCCGAGCAGAAGTGCTTTTAAAACCTCGATTGAATGTGCAGATACTCATTAAACATCACAAGTAGCTCAGAGGCAAATGGGCACAACTTTCTGCCACGGGAATACGCAGCAGATCAAAGACAAGCAATGAAGAATAAAACTGGCTAATATGACAGTCGAGGCTGGAAGGATTTGCTGAGATAAGAAATGGTTCTCAGCGCTCTGGCAAGTGTATGGTCGTCAGACGTTCAGCGCTTTCCATTTACAGAGAGTTTCATTGCTCTTTTTTATTTCAAGAATTAGCATATCAGAAGATGAAGCCTGGAGCTTTGTGGTTTTTGCTTATTAGCTAATCAAAAGCATGTGTTTCTATACCTCTTGATTTAGTGTACAAAGAAAAAAATTAAGAAAATAATTCCATCTTTCGAATTCCTTGCTTCCCTGAAAATATTTACAGGCTATCTTGGCTGAGGAAATGACATAAACCATGCTAAGGTAATCAGAGAATGCATAATGGTAAGCACTGGATGATTATAATTTCAGAACTTATATTACACAGTCAATTTATGATCATTTCCTCAATACTGCCATAATCTATAGGGTCAGTTTCCTCAGAATTTCCAAAACCTGCAGGTGAAAATTCTGAAAGTTTATACAATGATACATTCAGCATTAAGATATCATTTTGAAAAATAAAAATAGACTGACCACATTTCAAAGTCATGAGTGCCTTTCACGGAAATGATCAAGAGGCGATTATTTTTACTGGACAAAGAAAATAATCTGTAATAGTTTGAAGCTTTTTAAGGAGAGTGATTTCACCCAAACTGAAAAAGTTTATGTACCAAGAAACAAACATGGAGTCCAAGTAAGAAATGTCTCAGATAATTAAACATTGTTTAAATACACATTACCAACTGCCTCATAACTCACAATCAAGAAAGAAGGCTACCCATATACAGAAAAAAAAAATTGGCACAAGAAAGAGAGAAATCAGGGTTCTGTGAATAAAGAGGCACATATACTCAGAATGGCTTAAAGAGGGAAAAAAAGGGCTGGCCATTAAAAATACACAGAGGAAAAAAAAAAATCAAGTCTATGGATACATACAGGCCCTGCATCAATCTGCAATGTAAACATGTGTAGAGATATGCGTATAAATAAATCCTATTACATGATATCTCAGTAAAGCACTTAACAGAGGTGACCACATGCTGCAAGTAAGAATTAAAGGAAAAGTAAGAGATAACTGGCAATTATTGGAGATGCAAAGAAAAGGTTTTTTAAAAAACTCTGTTAGGAACAAAAGGAGTCAGCAATTTTCTTGTTGATTAGCAAAAGAAAATTATTAGTTGTCAATGTTGATGCAAAAGGGTACAAGCATTCAAATAAATTTCTCTTTCCTGCATCAGGACAATGAAGCAGAAGATACAGCCATATGACTTAACGATGATACTAATCTTTCATTTTTAAAGTAGCAGAGGGTGATAAAGAGAAGCTTCTAAAGTTAGAGCTTTTTAAAACAGCAGGCCTGCATAAGCTTCAGGCCAAAACCTTCAAAGAATATTTGGCAAGGAGCAAATTTTACCATCAACATCAATTTTGAGTAACTCTTTGAACGCCAAGGAAATTCAAGAGGTTTGCAAGAAAGTAAACATGCTAATATAGCTAAAAGAGTACTTAGTGATGTAAGTAGATAGAGATCTGCAACCCGAAATCGATCCTGGGCAAAATTATGGAACAAGCAATACAGCCATTTTGAGTAAGTAATTCAAAAAGGACTATATAATTTAAAAGTGTTTATGGTCTTGCCACTCTAACTCAACGTATGTGCTTATGACGTTACACACTAAAGTGTTAACAAAGGTGCTGAGATGACAACCTTCCCTGAGGTATGCAATTCCGTGTTGTGTAATATTTTGTTTAAGAAATCAGAACACTACAATTTCAATGTAATACATTAAATATAGGAAAGATCAGCTAACTGACAGGTTTTAAAATTGAATTGGACGTTTTCCAAGCAGAGGCCAAAAAGGACCAAACCTCTACCCTACTGTTACTGAACATAAATCCAGAAACAAAGAATTAAAACCATATTTAAGGAGTAATTACTTCATCCTAGAAAGCAGCAAGTGAAAAGGACATGCTGATCACGATGACCAAGGGTGCCGGGCAGCCACCTGACACCACTGCAACATCATCTTCAAAAACTTAGGACAATTGTGCCCTTGTCCAAGAAGGAAGAGGAGGAGGATATGAGAAACTACAGGTCAGTCAGCCGCACCTCATTTCCTGGGGAAATCATGGAGCAAATCCTCCCAGACCCATCTCCAAGCACATGAAGGACAAGAGGGTGACTGGAGAAACCATCAGGGATGCACAAAGGGCAAGTCTTGCCTGACAAACCTGGTTGCTTTCTACGACTCAGAGGACAAAGGAGGATTAGCAGGCATTGGTGACCTTCATTTCAGCAAAGCTTTCGTCATTGTCGCTCACCATACTCCTTTTTGAAACATGCTGTAGCCAAATTCTTGTGATGTGGTTTGGATAAATGGTCTATAACATCAGATCTTGACCCTTGGAGAGATTCAAAACTCAACTGGACGCCACTCAGAGCAGAGCTTTGAGCAGGTAGCTTGGACAAGGTCTCTCCAGAGCTCCCTTCCACTTTGAATTGCTCTTTGATTCTGACTCTATTATCAACCAAACATGAGCTCCAAATACAACATCATGAAGTCTCTAACCTTGCAGATTAAAGAAAATGCATACAAAAAGAAGTTCGATAAATTCAGGCTAGAATTAAGGTGCAAAAGTTAACACCAATGTAACTGGAACTTTAGTGACCTTACCAAACAGTGATGGATTTTCTAAGACATATTCCAGTTCAAAATTAAGACATCAAAGTCAGGGTACTTCCATATCTTGTCTCTTCCAGAAGGAAGGTTCATCACAATCCTCTTCTCCAGCCTTATAAGCTATGCATATCTGACAAGAAAACAAGATTGCTTTTTTTCCTATTCTAATTCTTAAGAGAATTATACTCTATTATCCCACTGATGGAAGGAAGAAATAATAAAGGAAGGTGTAAGAACTACAGTACAAATAAACCAAGAGTAATGTTCCAGCATTCAAGAATCCCAACATTGAAAGTAGTCCCAGCAGAACATTAAATCACTGCTCCAGGATGCCATCGGAAGTATAAAGCTGGGTAAACTATTAGGAACTCTACAATTGCAAGTATCACTTGGGGAGAAATTCTGACAAAAAGAAGTGATAGATACATCATGTTGTGAATATACAGCATTAATTCTTTAATGTTTATATGCCCACAGTGTTTCAAAAACAAATGCTTTGTGCATAAAGAGACTTAATAAAAAATCTTACTACTTCACAAGATGTCATTTTTTGGTGAAAATATTTTCCACTAGGAACATCTGATGTACACGTCTGCTACAGCTGAAAAAGTTAGAATTTTTTTTTTTTTAAATCACTAATACTAAAACCTGCTAAACACACATAACGTAGTCAGGGACTAAAACTTCGCATGTTACGTTTCTACACACTCAAAATTAAAGATTTAGAGGATTCCTTTTGTAACCTTCTCCATTGAAAACAATATTTTGAAAATTTTATTTTTAATTGTGTAACATCTATGATGTTATTCAATGCACTGAAGTCCATAGAAGCAATTTTCAAAATAAAATTAATTATGATTGGTCATAGTTTCACAGGCAATTTGAAGAAGTTAATTACACATTCAAAGTGCTTCTTTCTCTTTTCAAATTAAAACCAGAACTGACACCAGCATTACTTAACAGCTTATATAATATAATTACATCCTTTTATTCATGCATAAACTACATTTTCATATCACTGATTTCGTCCAGTGTGTTAAGTTAGTTCCTGCGACCAAGACAGTTCCATTATAAGATTCTGCTGGGTTTTTTCCAAGTAACAAAAGCAAGGCTCAATGGATTTAATGTATAAAACTCCAGGATATTGCCAGATTTTCAGAAAAAGGTGCCACAAAGCTGATGCAGCTTCACCAGTTCACCCCTGCTTGGATCCGCCCTCTTCTACATTCAACACTTATGAACACACAGTTTTCACTATAAATATATTTAAAGACTCAACTGTCGTTTACACTTATCTTTTATCCTCTCCCTGCTATCAGGATCAGTCTTTTATCTCTGACCACCCACACAGCCTGACAGTTTGGATTTCAAAGGAGCAGACATTCTGTAATGTCCACAATATATATAGTTCTTGCCATATGCACTTCTCTTACCATTTCCTTTTTAAGGACTTTTCTAATGTCACTTTCTGACAACAGGCCAAATGTTTCCCCTTCCATGGAGAAAAACAGAGGGGTGGGAGAAGAACAAAGCTGAAATCCCCTTTATAAATAAAACAGAGATGATTTCCCTGTAACAAGTAGCAAATTGGCAAACTGAAGAGGCGATGAACCCAAAGCAAGGGTGGAAATCATGGCCCAGAGAAGCAGAGAGGATCCTCTGCGTATGTTTCAGATTTTCCTATCATGCAGCACACACGACAGTTACTGTTTGGTTACAGTTACTGAACTAATCGGTTTTTAGCCTGACAGTGATTTTACAACATTCTGGCGTGAGGATATAAAATGCTGCAAGAAAAGATGCAGTAAGAAAAGAGCTTGTAAACACATTAGGAACAATAAAAATGAAGCAAATGAAAGATCCTTTACTTATAAATACTAAAGCAATAGGCAAATGGAGACAACTGATGCATTCAGTGCCTTTTTGCTTCACTCTTTGCAAAAATGTTCATTGTGATCCAACCCTTAACAGAATGAATTTCAACAACAAAGGGATTAAAAAATGATAAATAATACATTGAATGTATATAGGTAAAAGAATTATCAGTGGAGCCTGAGGAAATCACTCCAGAGTCCAGGGAAAAATTGACCATTCTCCTGAAGGATGATGGATGGTGAGAGAAATCCGAAAGGATGGGTAGGAAGCAAGGAAGGGAAAAATCAAGACAATGAGGATTTAGGAAACTACAGAGCAATCACATAAATTAGAAAGGTTCTAATCCAGAAAAAAACACATTTAAACATCCCTAAGCAGACATCTAGAGCATAATGAGTTGCCTGCAGATAGCCAGCATGGAGCTGCTGAAAACAAATGCTGTCAAAACCAACCTAATTTCCTACAGTGGGCTAAAGAGAAAGCATCAGATGGCATCTACCTTCACTTCAGTCATGCTCTTGACATATTCCACATGACGTGCTCCTAAGCAAACCACAGAAATGTGGGTTAACCTGAAACCACAACAGAACAGATGCTGGACTACCTGAAAAACTGCTCTCAGGGACAATTATCAGTGATTTCCTGGCAAAACCAAAAAACGTATCAATACAGGTATCAGTGGCTCTGTTCTGGGCTCCGATGCTTGGTTGTTGATACCATTAATGATGGAATGAATACACATACAAAACTGGCTGGTGAAAAATCTGAGAGGAAGAGAAATTACTTTGGAATATCTTGCTGAAATGGAGAAGCACTCTGAAATCAAAGGCAAGTGAGAAATACTTCACCTACAATAGACAAGTCATACACACAGATTGGTCAGTGCCAGACTATGAGAACAGGATCTGAAGAATTTAATGTGCATCACAGGATAAATGAATAAACAATCTGATGCAAAATTTGCCACAAAGCATGAAAAACATTATTCTAGGAATGCACTAATAGGAGTGTCATTTGTAATATCCCAGATTAATTAGTCCATTACTACCACTAGTCCAAAAATGATGAAATCTCAGGTACATAAGGATAACACCAAGCAAACTGGTGTGAGACCAAATAAAAAACACAGAGGAAAGGTTTAGAAGTGTGATTTTAGAAAGGCTTAGAGAAGCGCGTGTGTGTGCATGTTCAGCCTACAAGAAGAAAACTGAGGAACAAGCTCCAGCAACGCACTCAAACATGGTTGAGTGGACAGTGAGCATCAAATGCTCCATGTATCTGGTCTGGGGAAACGAGATCTCATCAGCTGAACTTGCAGCGACATAAATTTAAGGTACTAGACCAAATCACCTCACTGTACATTCATTTAAGCATTGGAGCAGAGCAACCTAAAGAAATAGTGGCATCCACATTATTGGAGGGTTGTTTGAAGATACACGTTACATACGTCTCTCAAAGACACGAGGATACTCAGTACTGACTCAGACCATGGGGGTTCACCAGACACCTTCGTGAGGGCCTCCACAGGCCTGGCTCTGTGATCTGCTTTTACGTTTACTTATCGCCCAGACACACATTTCTAAATTGCCAGCTGCTTTAACAGCCACATCAGTAACAGCTATATTAGTTGGATGAACTTGAATCTAGCTTTAAGAGCAGTTCAAAATGAGTCACCAAGAAGCCAAATTCTTCACTTCTTTTTCAGCTGAAACATATTTTATTGCATTGCAGTGTGTATAATCCTTCAATAGCTATTTAAAAGTGTTTGTACACCCAGCTACCATTTCCTCTGAGAAGACTACAATGAGATACAAGCATACAACACGAGAAAGCGCATGCTTCAATAGGGCTCCTTTGGAACAGCTCATCCGTGAAATGACAAATCCCAAATCTGTCCTTTTTCTTGCCCCTCCAGACTACAGGAAAAATCAGATCTGAGTCTCATGATTAAGTGCCATTTCTGAAGAATACCTAGGACCCAATATTTACTAATACCGTGCTTTCTGCCTGAAGCACTTGTTACAGATACAGCGGCTGGTGCATTCGAGTTTATTCCCTGCTTCAACGGGACAAACACATTAATCACAAAACATACCTGGCAAGAGCTCAACACCAACAAGGCTGATAAAAAGCAAAAGTCTGAAAAGAAGATGTGGGGCTGTCAACGTGAACACGTGGCACCTTCAGTAACTACTGGATGCTTCAGTATTTTCAGCTTGAGTCACAAGTTCAGCCAGCAAAATCTGCGTACAGACCTTAACCTGTCTCCCGAGGGTGAGAGCTCTTAACTGTGCCTGCTTGGACAAACGACAGTAATACAAAGCAATGGTTATTTCTGCTCAAAACTTTCTAAGGCTTTTTTTCTTTTTTTTTTTTTAAGATTCCAGAACTAGGGAGCTAAAATGAGCATGTGTCTGAAGCAAGCACAGAAATAGGATCTCCGAACCAGTAATTTATATCATACCATTCTTCCACAAGGGATGTAAACAAAATATAAAGTGCTATTTTAGCATACATGCAGCCTCTAGGGTTTGTTTGCAAAACGTTCTGGATCAGATTTTCAGTATCAGATGCATAAGTTATGTCAGGGGGGAAAAAAAAAAAATAGAGTGCAAGCAGACTTCACTGCATGTAGTTGTCCCTTCCAGGCACAAAACGGATTCTGCCTTATGGAGCGACCTGTCTTCGACATGTCGTTCTCTGCTTCTCACAATTAACAGGGCATCGGCCCAGAAAAAACACAAAACCGCGTGCTTCATCCCATCGCCTTTGCATTTTTATATATTTGGCTGGTGAAGTTGAAAACGTGCAGGCTTAATTCTAAATATATGCTGCTATAGATAAATTGGCTGAAGAATAAAAAGCAAAATGAAAAAAACAGCTAACCCAAGAAATGACAGAAAAGATGCATGCTCACTTTATCTTTCAAAAAGAAGAGCAATTGTAATTAGCTTTTTCCCTTGTCCTTCCTCCATGAAAAAATGTGTTCAACAGATCTTAAACATCGAACGGCCGATCCTCACATTAATTTGTGAGACAGGTAAGTATCCCATTTCTTTTTATAGAAGCAAGCAGCGATGGATCAAGGTCCAGGCTGTAAGCATTTACTCACCAGAGTCATCACATTGCTTCAGTACTAATTCTGTGAAACAGCTGCTCCAATATGGCAGTAAAGGTTCACAGGTGGGCTTTAAATGATTCTCTCAAGTTCACAGTGCAAATCATTATCAGAAATTCAATTTAATCACAGGAGTTCCCGGGGGTGTTTTATATGCTCAGTCCATTACAGTAAGCTACCACTAGGAACAATGATAAGGTAATAAACTAGCTCCTGAAAAACTTCTTAAATGTGCTTTTTGTATTACTGATACCCACGGAGATGACTGAGTTTTTCAAAACCATCATGCCATTCTACAGATCGCTTTGCACAGAAAGGGTCACAAATCTACTTCAGGTCTTCAGCTTTCTCTCTATAAACAATTTAAAGTGAAAGGTTTTGTTCTGGTACTATGGTCATTGGGGACAGTGCTATATAGAATGAATAACAGGTCTGCAGAAAGCAGAGGATGAAGAAAATGTCATGTGTGAGGGGCACAACCTGAAAAAATCAGGGGAAAGGGTTGGTCCACAGACCATATTATGTGAGTGGCCCATATCTAATCCATTTGGAAAACAGAGTAGGCTAAAGTAAGGCCAAATGGCAGCAGATGTGGAAAGAAACGAGAGAAGACTTCTGGCCCAAAGAAAGTTCAGACATAATTTTAGAGATGAGAGATAACGGTTCTTTCTGAGCCAGAAAGCCCTGAAGAGGTCATTTGTGCAAACTAGAAACCCACGCTATATATACAAGCAATTGCTCCACATTTTCATAGCCTCCAGAGATGCACGTGCATAACTCCATCACCAAACTTCACCGCTTCCACTGGGCAGGGGCAGCCTCCCTTCTCTCTCTTTAGCTGCCTTCCTCATTTCTAACACCATCCCCGCATTAATTTCAGCTAATTACACCCTGGCCTGTGTTCAAAACCAAGAGCTTGGGTAACCAGGCAAGGTAATGGTTCCTGAGAGCCACCTGAATTCCCAAGCATATACACATGTATCTTTTGCCAGTAGGAAACCTGCTAGTTTTTGGATGTAGCTCTTGGCGAGTCTCTTTCCATCATCGCTGCACCTGAGAAAGGGGCTTTCATCAGGCTGTGTTACAGCACACAAATGAAAAAAGCTGCCAGCAATTTACTCAGTTTGCACATCTAACTAAAACATTGCTTAAAATAATGAGTTACAAAGTTCTTTTAAAAATTATCACTACAACTCATGCATACTATCACTGCAGTAGCAAATACAGTACGTCATTGTCCGGTTTCTAGGTGTTTTACATCAGGCCTGCTCTCTACAGAAAGCTCGAGGAACGTAAGTTAGGGCAATAGTTTACAACATGCTATTTCGCACCGATCTCCGTACGGCTATTTTCTGTCTCCGTGGCTAGGATCTTTCACAGGCGTAGCTTAACGCGTTGGAGAACAGGTCAAACATTGGAAGTACTTGAATCTATACAGGCAATAGGATCTCAGGAGCTGGGTATTCACAATACGCAATACACAATTTTTGGCACCTGAAGTGTCTTTCAGCAACCTGTACCCAGCTGGAGTATTCCCTTGCAGACGAAGCATCCACTGGAGAGCTCAGGGCAGGTCCTTGCTCTCAACCACCACAAAAAGCCTCTCCACCGGCTAAAAGGAGCGCCCAGGCAAACAGGTCCACACCACGAGGCAGCAGAGAGCTGCTGGCAATCCGTAAATTCACATTCCCAACCCTACCCCTCTTAACACCCTTGAGCAGAAAAGTCCATCTGAATAAAACAGCTTTCAAACAAATAAAAGTCCCTCACAGGGGGACTATTCGTATAAAGAATTTTCCCAGTGACTGATGTCTTACTTATTTCATGCTGTCCCGTCTGTGCTGTGCACACTCTAAAGACGTATAATATTTAAGCCTGGCAATAAAAGTTGTGAAACAGGGATTCCAGATGTTATTATTTCTTAATCCTGGGTGGTTTACTCCTCAAAACCATTTGAACAATTCATTCCCAAGTTATGTACGTACTAAACCAAGTTGTCTGTTGTCAACAATTACAATACAAAATTACCCTCCAAGAATCTCTGCACTTTATGATAAATGCTAAAAGAAGATTAAGTGTTTGTGCTGCAGCGTCATTCCTGCCTGAAAAATAATGGAGAAAACTGTTCACTTACTCTTGGCATTATAACTAATATTTATCCATGGTGTCCAAATTCAATACTTGTTTTCAAGGCAAGCAAAGCCAGTGACTTCTAAATATTATACAAGCTATCACTTAAAATACTGGGGACAAGTTGTTCATTAATGATGAGTTTTATTATTACACTCCGAGAAGCACTAATTATTGTCTCCACTGGTCACTTTTAGAAGGAAAGACACAATAAGTTAGTAACAGGGCATCGAGATGATGACAAGAAAGCTCTGACTTATGGCATTAAGTAAGATGAATAATGTGAATTAGCACCAGGATTTAGAACAGTTGGCAATGACAGAGTTTGCAAAATGTATTACCTTTCATTTCAGATATGCTTATTATAAAATAATGATCTCTTCCAAAAACTTAGCTAGATACGAGAACCAGTAAGCCCTCCACTACACGCTGCTGTAGCACAGAGAGGAAAGGCTACAGAAGAAAGGTTTC
Organism: Caloenas nicobarica; assembly: GCF_036013445.1. Lineage (NCBI taxonomy): Eukaryota > Metazoa > Chordata > Aves > Columbiformes > Columbidae > Caloenas > Caloenas nicobarica. The sequence continues at coordinate 115,035,081 of NC_088247.1, forward strand.
TGGCAGTAAAATATGACAAGCAAATTTTTCAGCATATTGTTTACAGTACCTCAAAACTGTCATGGACAGTGAAGTCCCAGGAGGAACTAATGAGGTGTCAGTGCTTGGGCTGCAAATGGTAAATGTCAGATTGGCACTTGCAGATTCTTACAAATTTGCTACAGGTAAAGCAGACATCTTATGGACGTGTAGCAGAGTTTAGACAACTCCTTTTACTGTGTTGCTAATAGCAACAATATATCTCTATACCTGTATATTCCTGAAGCTTGTCCCGTATGAACACAGAAGATTTAGTCAATACATTTTTATGAATCCGAAAGTGCTCTGTTGTACGTGATACAACAAAATGTTGCTCCCTAAACCAGACTATGAGATACAGTAATAACTGTTGGGAATGCCAAGCTGATAAAATAACATACTTTTTTGCGACCAAAATGTCAAAATCCCCAAAGAGAAAACACTCCCTTGTCATTAATCTAATCAGTCTGTATGAATCATGCAGAATGAGATTTTATTAATTTTCCCTATTTCTGACCCTGCCCTGCAACAAAACTAGTACATCTACCTTCCCGCAAAAAAACCCCAACATGGTTTGTATAAATTCCAGGTGATGTTCTGATTGTTTTGTACTTTTCTACATTCACTCATACTTCTTTAAAACAAAGTAAAGGCATCATTTCCAGTCACTACACCCTGCAAACCTCCAGGTAGGAAACATTGGTTGGAAACATGATTTTCGTTATATAAATCATTGTTACAAACTGTTGCCAGTTATTTCCCATCTCCTCCCCTTCTTCAAACTGCAGTTAATCTTCCAAACCATTTCCTACACCCATCCATTCCCTCTTTCTGCCCTAAGGATAAATCTTTCAATGTGCTTCTAATAATCTGTCATCAAACTCCTCTGCTTGGCTATTTTGTACCAAACCATCCCGTACCCAAAGTGATATTACAAAAATTTTGTCTCAGCACTTCATTGACATCAATCTCTGTCTCTCTATCTATATTTTATAGGTCCAAGCAAAGCTACAGACACGCAAAAGTTCGATTCTGCTTTGTTCTCTCAATTTACTACCCAAAATGGTAAGCATAACTTTGAAGTAATATAACTCAACGGTTTACGGTTTGTTTTTTTTTTTTTTTCTCCATCTGTAAAATCTCTGCTGGTATCAAAAACAGTAGTAGACACCCATATATGGGAAATCAGGAAAAATACAAATAGTGCAGTTCTAGAAAGGATGGTAAGTGGTGGAGAAACGAAATCAAAAGGACTTTTGCTGACATCCTAAAATTGCGCTGAGGTCCCACTGACCTTTTGTGCGCTGAAGTCAACAGCGGATGGCGGAGGGTGAAGGATGAACTCTGCACTGAACGGGCACTTCACTGAAGTCATCTCCAGCTACAATTTTTTCCTCTTTCAGATACTTAAAAATTATGAATCGACTTTAGGCTGTAGAGTGTTTTCCAATAAACTGTATCCATGACCACTTCATAGAATTAATACAATCCAATGACCAATCCTCAGCACTGCACAAACTGCAGAAAACAGTGGAAAGATACATGGCCATATCATGCCATTGATTTTTAAAATGCGCTCCCAATTGGAGTCAATAATGAAATATGCTTAAAAATCAATGACATGCCTACTGTGTGGTGATTAAATCTGCAAAATGAAGAAAATCCATTAAAACTTTGATACTTAAAAACTCCCAAGTCACTAACATCCCTGTTTCTGAAATTCATCTAGACTGCACATCAAGACAATATATTTGACTCAAATGCAGCAGCAGCAATTAATATTACAACTCCTAAAAAAATTGCTAAAAGCAAATTTTTCAAAAAGCTGCAACATATAAGTGGCCTCAAAGCGCCTCAAGGCCACTATTTGCACTTAAAACCAAAACTCTTGTTGCATTGTTAAAATGCAAGAACAGAATATATCTGCAATGATTTCTTAGGATGGAGCTGTTGACTGAGTAAAATTAGTGGCAGCTCTCTGTCTAATAATCCATTTTTTAAAAATTTAATCATAATAAAAATTCACAGCAATCTTCAGCCCTCCCCCAGGAGGTCGTTAGTACAAATTGTTCATGTTATACTGAAACGACACACAAAAATCTTGTCATTGACACTGAGATAAAAACAGGTCCTGCCTACACCACCTGCGGGAAAGCAGCGTTGACAAACACTGAAAATTAGCCAAAATTAGAGATGGTGTGATTAGTTTGCATTGACGTCCCCATGCTTAGGAAGAGAAACGATCTTTAGTTTCAGGTTCTGCAGCTGTCAGGGATGAAAATGAGATAAGATGGACTACTAGTTTGGTCCAGATGGCAATGTCTATTCCTTTGGTTTTGGGAACTTCACTGAAAGCAATACTGCATTGTTTTCTTGTTAATAAAAATGCAGGTAGAAAGCACAGCGTAACAGTGATTTACTATCCACAAGTGCGCAGCAGCCATTAATTACCATTATCTCTGGTTGTTCCAGGTGCAGTCAGCAGCAAAACCAGCCATTTACATTATCTGGGGATTCCTCCTTAAAATAAAAGTAAAAAACAACCACTCAAGTGCCTGCTCAGAAATGTGGGAAAAGTTGATAACTTCCCTTGAGCAATCTTTGTAGGTAATACGACTTTCCTGACCTGTTTCTTTACTGAATTGCAGGGTTTAAAACACAGAGGATTCTGCTGGTAGGTGGGAAAGGAAGAAACATCAGGAAAAAGTTGGAAAATGAGTAAGTAATAAATCAGCCTAAGTCTTTCAAGTGAGATTCCAATCCCCAAGGGCATCAAGCAATTGCCTCAGCTTCAGCTGTCCTCCCACGATTCTGGATGGTTAACAACGCAAAATTTGTCTGTGTTAGTTGCTTTTCACCACTCTTTCCATGCCCAGGTGCATTTACAGGTTGGCAGAAGCAAAGGCTGTTGGAGGAGCCCAGAATTTCAGCAGATAACTCTGGCCCTAAGGGATGTATGCCTTGGGCAGCTTCTTTACCACCTCGCCTAGGGAAGCAGCTACAAGATTAAGCAGCCGGTGCCAGAACAGTTCAGATACACGTTTATTTGTAGGTCTGGTCCTGTACTTCAGAGAATATTTCAATATTTCCCTACGCTTTACCCTAAATGCAAAGCTACCTAACCACTTCGCCCTTCCCTGCCAGGGCTGAAAACAGCAGTTTCTGGAAAAAAAATACAACAGGTAAGAGTGCTAACTGTGGGAGCCTTTGCCACCATGGAGACCATTAAAAAAACAAAAAGTTTGTACCCTTTTATTCAGTCATTTTTCTTGCCATCTTTCTAGCTTGAAATAGTTATAGTCATGGACATCCAACCTTGCCTGTCTCTAATCTTCAACTACACACACTATGTGCTTTCTCGATCAAGAACAACAGAAACTGATCATTTACTTACAAAGCAAATGGACACATTGGGTCCTTTCCAGGTCATATACAATTAAAGACAGACAGAAAATTAAGCCCTGGGTTAATTTTCACTCAAACACAACGGATTTGTGCATTGCTACAGGCATCACATTCTTAACCAACAGACATGAGAGCCCAATATTGCCACCACGGAGCATGACTTGGCTACAATGGTTTCTTCGCATGTTGCTTAAAAAAAAAAAAAGTGCCTGTATTTTACAGAGTATTTCCATGCCTTCACAGTTATTTGCTGGCTCATCTTTCTTTCACAGCTTTGAAGTCATAGAAAAGGATATTTTTTCCTCAAGTCTACCACAAAGCAACGCAGCAGCAAATGGAAGTTTACCTCTTTAATTGATTTTATTGCAGGGCTTACATGTACCCATCGTACCCATCTAAAAGCAGGAATGTAAACTGCAACAGCAATTCACATGCTGTTGCGAGAAACACTAGAGAACGTGTTTCTACTACTTACATCTACTTACATTAGAACATCTACTACTTACCACCGGTGGCCCTGAGAAGAAATGAGCCTTTGCGACGTGCCCTGGAGGTCAATGCAGCAGATAACAGAAGGCATATTTTATACAACGTGCTTTACAGTGAGTTATTAAAGCACCTGTTTGGCATCCACATCTCCTAACTTAGTTTAAATGATTTGTGAGGACTCGAATGTTTTAAGGATATATATTCAAAACTCGGTTAACGTCGAACTTGGAGAATGGTAGCGATACTGTGCTTTTCACTTTGCCCACTCTAAATGCTTGGAAAAAATTAATAGATCAATTATACAAATACTGAGCACAGCTTTGGTATTTAAGGTATTTTACCCCTGATCTTTGTAAGACAGATTTATATTTGGGATGCATCAGCTGACTTAGAAAACATCCAGAGTTAGGCAGTTTCGTTGGCATTAACCAAAAGATCGGGTAAATTATGGAACAAATAAAATTGCCAAGATTTGTACTTTTCAAAACTAGTTGCTGCATTCCTGATTTATTAGCTAGAACTTCAAAGGTTTGTCATAAGGATAAATAAAAGAGCATGGATGGGAGCATAAATACATGGACTTGACAGCTCTAAAATACACTGTTTACAGTGAACCGGGAGAGAGCAGCATTTCAGGTCATATTTTATATCCAGAAGAGCAAAACACCAGAACCGACATAACTGATAACTGCTGTAAAGACTGTAAAACCATTTACCCAAAGATGGAAAACCTTTAGATATAGCTGACCATTGTCCAGCTTTAAAAACTAAAAGCAGCCAAAGTGTTGGAAACAGACTCATGTCCACTGTGATCCCAGGACCCTTCTCAACAAAAATTGATAGCCCTTTGGGAAGGGGAAGAAAGCAAGATCTGTGTCTTTTGCATGTGATAAATAGAATGTAAAAGTGCAAAAAGTAGCACGGTTAATTGATTATGAAGATTCACGCATCACAAAAAAAATAGCGCCCCTTGTCCACTGCCTTGATAAATTCAGGACAACAAAAATGATGACATTTTATCCTTCAAAACTCTCTCTATTTGATTCATACGCCGTAATACTTAGTACTTACAGAGCCATGTGAGCAGGTAACATACATATGAAACAAGAGCAGCAGTTCAACCACTTTTACTCCACGAAGAAAAGAATGAAAGCAGACATGGGCTCACAAAGGACATCCTGGTACCCCGGTAAGGTCAATGCCAGTTCTGCCACTCAATTTGCTGAGGTCAGGCTTTCACCACGTCCCATCACATTGTTTCTTGGCCGCACATGCCAAATACTTTTTCACTTTGAGGACCAAGCTGTCATTTTTCACTTTGTTACCCTGCCCTTTAACTGTCACTAAAGTGACACTGATGTATATCCCAGGAAACAGAAGGACATTTTTTTTTAATTATTATGTGGCAGAAATTCATTCCCTTTTAAATATTACAGTAGCTGAGTTGCTATTGCCTTATACCTTATTAAGGCTAACACAGTGTTGGTGTGTACAAAGTACACTCATTAACTGGTTTTGCAGTTACCAAGTCAGAAGTTAGTATTTAATTGCCTTGAAACACTGTTGTTGTTGTTTGTTTGTTTGTTTTTTAATTCAGGTTCTTCTCTATTCCTCTTAAAAATGACTGCGTGTGGTATCTATAATTCAGTTTCAAAAACATGAGCTTTTGCGTTGTTTGAGGTTTTTTAAAGTAACTATAAGCAATTAACTGGGGATATATAAACCAACATTGAATTTTTGAATTACTGATTAAAAGAGAAACTTGCCCAATTTAAAACAAAAAAGCATCTCGAGCAACACACCCATGATTTAAAGATAAAAATTATGGCTAAGTACAGTTAAGTGTTGGCACAACCCAGCTGATTTCTGGACAGAAATAAATAAAAATCCCCAAATAATGAAAATCAATGGCTGAAAAGTATCTGCCAATGAATTTAGCGAAGGTTTACCCTTTAAGGAATCAGATTCCAACCAGGAACAATCTTGTCTTGGGAGATGAGGGCTGGGGTTGGCGGAGGCAGCAGATGTGGCGGTGGCTGCGGGGCATGTTCTTCTGCAGCATCCGCACAAGCCAAGGCTTTGTCCAGCTCTTTAGAAACAATCCCCAGTTAGCCATTCCCTTCCAGGTGTGAGATGCTGCTAATGAAATTTTAATACGGCAGCAAAGGTCATTTCCCAGAACTCACGCTCCAGGGGATGCAACCTCTAAATTCCTTAGCACCACACAAGGTATTTTCTCTGAGAGAGGTGCTCCCTTCCCACTTTTGTGCATCAGCAAAGCCTCCCGTACCTTTCACAGAAGGATGAACAGCTGTCAACTCGGCAGTGTTTCAAACAACATTTTCATTCTTTCTCAAGTGTCTTCACGCACCCAGTTTTCAAACTGGTACGTGTGCTTTTTAGTTTATCTAAAGACATATCCTCAATACTTAATGCATGGAAAATTTTTATGTCTGTTATTGCCATACACCAATTCAGTCCCTCCCCATATTGCAGGCACCAAGGACTCACCGAAACACGGCATTCCCACAGGCTCCCTCCTAATTCCCCCCTTATATCAAGTACGTTTTGGCCTCTAGAAAGGAAAACTGGCTCAAGCGTATGTTCTAACAGTTCATTTCAATGTGAGTTTTGACAATTCACAAGAAGATGTGGAATCCACTTAAGTACACTTCTTATATTCTCCATATTTTAGTTTCATGGGGACATATATATATATATATTTTTTTTTTTTTTAGGCTTTCAATGACTCTTCTATTTAAATAATGACGGAAATGGCATGTTATCATTCTGGCTAATATTCGGAATGACCAATGGTGCATTTACTTGGCTGGAGCCTCACCATAACCCAGCGATCTGATGTTTTCAAACTTCAGAGTCCATAAATACGTGCGGATGTTCTCCAAGGCCGCTCAGTGTAGCCAGGCCAAGCTCACAGTGCAAACAGAGTGAGCGAAAAAGCCAAGGCTCAAAAAGAAGTTTTATCTAACTGTTTGGAGACTAAAAGCTATATAAAAACCCCCAAACTCCTTTTAGAATAATGCCTCAGATTGAAAAGTTTAACTGACGACAAATTTAGTGAAAACTAAACCCAGCTCTTCTAGCTGTCTTAGCCTTCCTTTTTTTCCTCCTTTTCCTAAATACTTTTAAACGTCACTGCTCAAAAACCCCCAAATTAATGGCCCCAGACCCTGAAAATCCACTTTCTGTAACAATGCCACTACCTTTCGGAGCAAAGACGGTTATCAAGTTTTCTGCCCATTTCATCACTGACCTCTGTCAAATCTATGCAAAAGGGAAATACAGAAGAGCAGAAAAAAGCATGTGCCCACTCTCCAACAGACTGTTCACTTTATAAAATTGGCCATCCAACAATATCACAATTTTCTCTAATTACCTGCCTGCACTCAAGTTAAAGTGGTTGAGTGTAAAGCCTCTGAACTTTTAGTATTCCCCTTGCTTGTCTACGACTAAACATACCATGTAAAACAAAATTTTAGTATTCAAAGCTGAAGCTAAGCTTTGGATGTGATTAATGAAACAAAAAAATACTTTCTGAATGAACTGATACAGTAAGTGTAACAATCCCAAGAGAAGTTTTAATTAAAATATCTGAAATGTCTCTTTCTACGATTTTTTTCGTGTAACTGTGCAAACTTCAACGACCAGTTCTTTGCTACGGTAAAGTTAATGCTCTCCAGAAACATAACAATTTTGTTGAGCTGCTGACAGTGTTCTCACCAGCCTGAGGTGTTCCGTGACACAGAAACAGCTCACTGCTCCCTCCTGAATGCTGTGCTGAGGACCACAGGTATTTTAGAGAAAGCAGAAAAGGAACCGAATTAAACGGCAGCACATACTCCAATTTGAAAACAGAAGTAAGTAGCGAGAAGAAATCCCGTGTTGGGAAACCAAAATAAGCAATACCAAATTTGCAGGAACATCTGAACGTCTAATAGACTTCCACTATTTTATTTCTCGATATATAGTCCCATATTCTGCAGCTTATAATTGACTCAGTTCCACTCAAAAAGCAGAAACAGAAGAAAAGAAAATCTGATAATTGCTTAGAAGCACCATATAGTTTTCTCCTGTAGCTTTGTGCTCGCATAATGAAGTGGGATGACACCACAATGATTTGCTGCCTGTCACTATCACTGAGCAACATGTTGTCTTCTAATGGCTAATGTGCCTGTGTCCTTAAAGAAAGGGAATATACTGACAGTCATTGCAGAAATATATCTTTTCCTGAAATTGAGCCATTTTGCTGTCTCTCTACCTTACAAGCTACATCATTAGTTATTTTCAAAGCCACAGGATTTAGGTAACTTGGAGAAATTTGAACTCTAGATGATGCATATTTCTAGGGAATTGCACACTGTGCTGTTCTCTTCTCAGTAAGCAATACCCATAAAAGTTCTATTTCATAACATCCCAAACACATTCCCTCTAGTAGGTTGGAAGATTGAAATCTTCCTAAGTATCCAATTCTCAGCAAAAAAATTATATCCTGCCTCGAAGTTAAATGTAGTAAAAAATCTGACATGAAGTTGCAAACACGAATGTATTCTCGGTTACACACGGCAAAGACACCTTGACTTCAGATGAGCTGAATCCGTCTGACAATGCACTAAGGTTTTCTCGTTGCTTCCTCCATCTCTAACAATGCCACACAATCAAGTTGCCTATGCAAATTAGCACATCCTAATTGGCAGCAGCTGAGCTTAACTTCTAATGAGACAACCCAATTGTATACGTAAATGTCTTCTGGGACTGATTATTGGAGCTAATGGCGTTTGGGTGGTTTGTTCACCTCCCCTCACACAGAGAGTGTTAAGACAGTCTGAAAGTAAGAAACATCATCTCAATTTGGTTACAAGCTATTTGGTCATGAACCTCCCTTTAGAAATATTTTACTTGAACAGTTCTGAATTCTGATTTCAGTGGATATAAAATAGGATAGCCGTGTGGCAGCACTTTACTATGATATTTGTAAAATATACTAATGCCCTTCTCAAGAATCACTCATTCTTTCAAACAAATTGACAATCTGTCCTTGGTCGTGACCTATCTCATCTTTTCTGAAACAGATTAAAGAAAGCAGCAGAATTTCTCTCCTCCATTTACCCAGCCCACAGTGTAGCCTGGCCTAGAGCACACGGCTTGTGTACTCAAAGGCACTGCAGTGAGTAATGGGATGACTATCCCTTGTGGCAACTTTGGCCTCCTAACCTGTATTGACCAGGTAGCTATCAATGCCTAGATCCGAGCAGGGCCGGCCTTCAGCACTAATTGACAACTGCTTTTTCAGAGTGCCTTAAACCAGGACCTTTTTATGTTAAAAACGCTTTTTTATATATATATATATATACACATATATCTATGACTGTACGTATGCTCTTTTTATATATATAAAAATAAGACTGATACAAACAATGCAGAATTTTGAAATTAGACTCCACCCATTTTGGCATAATCCTGCATTGAAGTCTTTGCAAATAAACCCACAGTTCCAACAGAACAGCAGTTATACCGGAGCAAGAGAAAGGTCTACCTGCCTTTATCACCACCAAAAATGGACACTCACACAAGGGAGGAGGCAATGCAAATAGTGGTACCTCCCCCGAACGTCGTTTCATTATCAGGGAGAAAGCGTTTCCAAAGGCCAACAACTCTCCACGTAAACCCACTCTAGACCGAGACCTTGCGGTGACTTGGCAGCAGCAGCAGTTGAATGTGTGAACAGTCAAAGTGGTGACGACTCATCCATGGAAATGTTCTTCCTCTGTAATCACATCTTGAGGCCACCACAACTTGACCGCTTCTTTCTAGGATACACTGCACGCTGCAATACGCACCCGAATTTTTCCACTTAACAGCATTTTGCTCCCCAAGACCCAGAATGAACCCGTTCCCATGCGCCTCCCCAAAAGTGGGAAGGATTCTGCAAATCTGCTGAGCAGCATCGCATTGGTCCTAATAATGTCATCTACACAGCACGTGTGAGCTGAACAGTGAAATGAGTCATTCATTCTTTCAGGAAAGAATTTCACAGTCTGTAAAGTAACAAGCTCTGTTTGCAATGAACATTTGCTTTCTGATGCTAAGAATTTGGAATCATGGAAAATTCAGATTGACTGGTCTCTGGAAGAGAAAAATGGCTAATGTAACACTGGTAAATGGACCGTGGGCATGGGGAGAAACATCTGCTACTTGAGCAACTTCGGCTTTATTTGTCTTTCAACATGGTAATATGAAGCACCAAAGAGAAACGACATCTGGCACAGAATACTTCATTGTCAGCTATACCTTTTGTAACTTGTAAATGCACTTAAACTGGGGATGCAGAAAATAAAACTAATAAATATCTTCTGGAGCAAAATCACTGGGTGGAAAACAGATTAAGATATATCTGTATAGATATATAAATATTACTTTTTCCCCTTTAAAAAAATAATATCTTGCTCCTTTCATACTCCAAATGCAAACATTAAAAAAAACCTGGGAATCAAAACATTCCTGACGAATTTGTTTGTGTAAGTAAAGTAGGCAAACGTCAAGTGACAGCTGGCATCTGAAATTTTGTAGGAAATACCAATAATATCACTCTTCTGTATTGTTACTGACCAGATGGTTATTTATGGGCCTTTTGACCTCAATTTCTTTTAAACTGGGAGTAGTAGAGTTGAACAGAATATAAGATAAGGGTAATTATTTTTAAAGAACTGAAATGTAAAACCAGAGCATTATTTTCTTCCTGGCTGACATCGACTTCAATACAAACCAAAGGCAAATTGTCTGGCAGGAAATGAGACCATTTCAGCTGCTTATTCCAACCTTTACTTCACATTTTTTATTTCCCTAGGTAGAATATATCAACTATAGAAATCATCACCAAATTTTGCTAGGAATTACCCCAGAGAGTGCTCAGTCTATGTAGAGAAATAAAAGATTTATCTTTATATCATTTTGAAACCACATGGAAGTGATATCTTTTAAATGCAACCTCTGTTAAAGGCAGGCTTTAAATCACATCCATGCAGTAGATATTCAAATAAGAGAGTGTGAGTAGCTATGTTTTCTCTTTAAGCAAAGGCAGCATGGAGTTTGTAATCTTTCTAAAATCACCTTTTCAGACCCACTCAAAGCCTGGTGCATTAAAAAAAAAAAAAAGTTTAAAACAGATTGCGACAGAGCCAGATAATAAAGCCTGCCTGGATATCTTATCTTTTTAAGCAACAGAGGAAAAAACTGGTCCTGAACACACACTACCACTACAGTTACAAATATGAACACCTACACAGCTACAGCTTTGCTAAAACCATGCATATTTTTACTAGAAGTAAACATAGCTCACGTATTTCACCTTTTCTTTTGAAGAAGTCCAGACTTCACCATATCCCCTACAGCCTTATCCCAGAGCCTTTTCAGTTTTGTCTGCAGTGGTATTTTGTTATTTGTCCTGTAAATCCAGCACAGAAGACCTGTCGGCTTCCAGCTCCCTGCAGATGTTCCTTTGGATGATCACATTCCTAAAAAGCTGATATTCAGTTATAGTGAGACATGCCCATTTTAAAGGAGGCCAAAGCTGTCATTTCTGGTTCATTCAGAGAGAGGAGGGACTGAAACTGTTTAATGGTCTGTTATTCCAAAATTATTTATAAGAATTCAGTATTAACCCCTTTAAAGATATATAGAACCCAAAGCCTGGTGGATGAAGGTATCAGTAACATGCTCTCTGGGCTCTGCAGAAGGCAGGGATGCAGCACATACTCTCACACACCTTTTTAGGTCACACACATTTATGTTTTCTGTTTGAAAGTGACAGCGTACAACAGCATCTAAAGAGCGTATATAATTGCTACGGCACTACTGCTCTCCTACAACCTGCCTTATGAGCAGAGAGAGAGGTGTGGGAAAACTTACCCAGTATTTCACTCACAGAAGTAAGAACAAACCAGCTAAGGAAAGGGTAACACCAGCTGTGCTACACTTTGCCCATGTCTACAGAGCAATTTGTTGTGAGAACTGCTGCGCTGTAGCTGGAACGGCAATTACGGCGATCACGCATCCACTGAAACAACCTGGGCCTTTCACTCTGCTTTATGGTGGCTCCATTCCCTGTGCTGTTAGCGAGGGAAAAAGTACTCCATCTGACACACCATAAAGGAGAAGAGGACACAATATGAGGAAATAATGCACTGTGTGACTTTATAAATAGGTGCCCCTCAAGATTTTGTCAGTATTGAAAAACCCTCCTGAAAGCAAACATAAAATACAATAAGTGGAGGACGTGGAATCACAGAGGGGCATGGATAAAACAAGGGAAGCTTGTTTGTATGACAAGTAATGAAACCAGCCTCCAGAGACAAGAAAGGATAGTGCTGAAAGAAACACAGCAACAAAAAAAAAATGCACAATATAAGACCACAAATTCTTGCTGCCCCATAAAACTGCCATAGCTAACTTTATCATGTTTACATGGGACGTTGGCTTGACTTTAAAGGAAACACTTACTATACTATATATAGTTGGCAAGAAAAAAGGTTCTCTCCAAAGCTTCTGGGAGCATATGTTCTTCTGAATACATGGAATATGTGGAATAAAAGTAGCGATTTGTGCAATTAAAATACATATTATTCTAAAATGTGTCTGCATGGCTCAATCAGATCTCCTCATTTAAAAATATAATGCAACGTAATTTTATTCAACTTTTTAGAAGTGAAATACAACCCATGAATAACCTCTTTCAAATCTCTGCCATGAGAGCAAGTTCTCTAAATGTTATTCTGAAGCACCAGATAATGACTCCCGGCATCTAAACCCCAAACCACTTGTGAAAATTCAGCCTTTCAAAGTGCTCTAACTCTATTACTTCCAGCTGCTTGCATCTGCCCAAATGTACTGTATCTCACACACAAAGCCAGTAAATCAAAAGGAGGAAAGTGGAGGAAAACGAGAGTAACAGAACTCTAAAAGACCTGTACTGAAAAATCATTTGCTGCTATTAGGCTCTGCTGAATTCTACACGTTTTCAAAAACACCACCAGCACTGAAGTTCCTAGACAGCTCTTTCCACAAAATAAGCCATTTCAATCTGAAACGTGCCTTATATTTCAAAGTAATTTTTCCTCTAAAACCTGCCCATTACCACAGTCAAGAATGATCCTCAGAGAAGTCTCACAGTAAATATATATCCTAGTGCGTGACGTTTTAAACATCTGTATATATAGCAGGTAGCACAAGACAACTGAAACTGTCTTTCTTTTACACTACGAAGACAATACATTTTATAGAAGAAGTTTTAATATGTATGTAGCCAGTTCAAGTCACCTGCACATTCCTCATGCAAAGGGGTCGGTAAAAATTAATGTCAGATTTCAGTAACTTTCAAAATAAAGAGCTTAACAAATGGATACAATTTCTGATGCTTTATGATTTGTCAATATCAGACAACAGACTGGCAAATTCTCTTGATTCCATTAAAACACTCAACGAAGGTTTTTCGAAATGCAAGAGCACTTTTGATTTAATTTTAAAATACTCTTTTAGCCTTCCTGGCCATTTGGAACACAAGAAACTGTGATTGCAGTATTTCTCCACGCCCTTTGGTTGGGATCAGTTTTAACAAATACATAACTGCGATAAAGCTCATGTGCAAATGCCCTCACTAGTGAAGTCACGAGAACTCGACTCTTTCTATTTAAAACAGTTGTCCTTCCCTCACCAGAGCTAAAGGACACTTGTTCCATTCGGTTCTAATAACAGTATTATTATTATCTAATTATTATCTAATAACAGTATTATTTAACACCCTTCCCTTTTTTCCCCAGCCACTGGAGACCAACCTCACACACACACACACACACACATAAAAGGCCAGCATTTGACATGCATCTCCCCACCATAAAATACCACAGCCCTTTTTGGACTCCTTTTCAGTCTTATGACTGAACTTCACCCTGACTTGAAGGAAAACCTCAAATATAGCAAAATGCAAGGCTGGAAACATCTTTTTGAGTATCTTAATAGGTCTAACTTTTAAAATCTTAATTGTACCTTTTATTAGCCCAAATTAATTAGTCATTTTGATCTTGTAATTGTCTTCAGGTGGGAGGCATGTATGTGCATTATCTAGCTAAATCATATAGATGGCCCAGTTTCCTGTTATTTTTTATTTCCCCGTGTTTTGCCAAATCTGGCAAAATGCTTTGAAGTGCAGCTAAGCACAGGAAATAAAACCACAGTTTCACTGAAACCCAAGAATTTGCCATAAAATTCAACAGGAATAACATTTCAGTTTAAGGACAGGCCTTGAAATGAGAACAAATTAAAACCACAGAGAGATTTAACAGTAAGCCAAGTTGAAAACAGAACAGAATACCTCTAAGATGACCAACCTGTGTGCTTTATTACTGACACTTACCAACAAAGATTCACGTGGCATAAACCAAATACTTAGAAAAGTGAAGAATAGTCTCTTTAGAATCCAGCCCAACGGTATCCACTACAAATTGCCTAACACAGAACAAAGACACACTGAAATAATAGTAACATATCTCAAAAACTATCAGGCCAATGGCTTAAATTTAAAATTTTATGGTGGGATTTGTAACAGAAAAATAGACAAACTGTCTTGCCTAGGCAATCTAGACAGTAAAGCCCTAGGTAAACTAGACTAGTAGGTGAAAAGAACGTTCCAAAGACACAGATGAATGATGTAGTCAAAATGAGAGATGAAGATTTTAACTAGAAACTCTGAGAAAGAGTAATGCTGACGCAAAAATCAACTTTCAGAGTCATCCCAGAGAAATTGATGTGGTCCACAGTGTTCAACATGGCGCTAAAAACGTGAGGGATAAATATTTGCGGGGATCACTGACTGACGGAAAACAGAGAAATCATTTTTCCTGCTCATAGAAGTATTCAGAAGGGAGGTATCCGGAAAGGTGAAATGGATGAGGCACGTGGTGTCTGCTAAAATGGTTGAAAAAGTGAGACCTTCGTCAGGACTTGGCTAAAAAAGCATGTGTAAGAATAAGAGTTCTTGGCAGTATGAAAACAACAAAAGGGTCTCCTCGAAGATATAACAGTTTAAACATCTTACCTAATATTCAACGCGTCATTACTATCGTGTGCAACAAACAACTTAAATAATTACATCAGCACTCAATTGGTTTTGAAAGAAGTTGACATACTTAAGCTTAAATCTTTTTTTCTGTTCTTGTACTCTCTGATCTTCGTATTACTTGTAGCGCTGTTACTCAGTAGACAGATCGTCCTCTTCTTCTCTGCTTGCTTTTTTTTTAATTTATTTTTTTTTAACATGGGAAGCAAGATACAGAAAAGGCGCTCTTCATCTTGTCAGGTTGTGTCTTACCCTTGCTAACACTCAAAAAACAGACAAGTCCTGTCTAAAAGAAAAAAAACCAAATGGCATCAAGTGAAGCCTAAAATGTCAGAACAAAACGTGAAGGCAACTTCTTTTTCACACAACTTTGACCATAAAATATCAACACTTCCTAAGCTTGCCATTTCAAATAGAAAAGGACGCATTTGAACCGCGTAACAGCCAAGTGAATTCATACGCTTGCAAACTGCTTCCGTGCTCGGGATCTCAGGTTTTAAGAGTCTACGTGGGCAACATAAACAAGCTCCTACAGGGAAAAGCCAAAATTGCACTGCAGAGTGCGATAATAAAATGTTCTTTATTTAGCTTCAAATGTAAGGCAGATAAATATTTACAAGATTAGCTTAGCACAGTTAACACAAGGCTTCTGGGAATTTTCTAAATTTAAAGTTACAGTTGTCGCTCTGGACAAAAAATTCCACAGGTGGAAGCAAATCAAGAGTCTTTTCACCCTGCATTGGCAAATTTCATAGTGTGCTCATGGCACACTTGCTTGGAGTTTCAGAGTTACTCTGAAAGTTAAACTACTGCTTTATTCAGGCTTCTTTCAAAATACTAAATCCTTTTCAACCATATACAAATGCAGCCAAACACCTATTTATATTTTGCCATACAAAGTAGTATGAAGTAAACATTCACTTTAAATATCATTATCTCAATTATGGTAATGGCTTCAGGAGAAACCCACAGAATCATGGCTGATGATGTCAGTCTGCTCAGTCTTGGAAAATAATGCACACCCAATAGCTACATAGGTCGAATAATACCGAGAAACAGCTGAGCAGAAAGGGAACTAACTATAGCTAAAGCCATCCTGACAATTTAGTGTGTGCTGCTAAAACCAGTGGATAAAGATGTCCTGTTTTCAAAGGCATCAGGGCTCAGCCTAGCTTTTTAAGTTCATCAAGGGAAGAAGACTTCTTATTTTTTTCCTGGTAGCGTATATGTCGGTTTCCTAGCTGGCAACATGCTCCCTGCCTGATTGCGATAGCTTATTCCTGAATGAGGTGGACTCCCATAGACTAGAAATCGAGAAAAGCTTTTCAAGAGTTTTCCAGCCTGTAAACAATAGGCTGCACCCCCCCGCCCCATGAAAGACGATGGAGGAAAAAATAAAAACAGGAGAGTGAGGAGGTGGAAAAATTTGGCATATGGATAAAGAGAAAAGATCTATGACTATAGGAAAATACGGGGGGAAAGACAACTAGCAATGCCTTTACCCTGTGTAGATGCTGTTGCTTGGTCCTCAGCCTAGCATCACTGTACCACGCCTCTGGCCAATGTCACCATAGGATAATAAAGCATAAACACCATGAACGATGAGACCACATATCATTTATTTCAGACTCCAGTTTAAAACTTGATTTCTTTTCTTATATTAACTACAACAGAATTGGCTGCAGTGGGTCTTAACAAATAAATATAATTCCAATTCACTTAAAATTGACAAAGGTTTCTTTGCTGCAGCAATACAAGAACAGGACCACCATCTGTGTGCTGTGCACTACTGAAGGACATGGATTGGACAACCAGAACAGGCCCAGCCTGGTTGTGCCACACTTACTGAGAAAATCTGATATTCTCAGGATGCTTAGAGAAACAGTACCGTGCATGCTAAACTCCCCCAAAGGTGTGCTGTTATTGGGAATTGATGGAAAGATGCAGATGTGACTTTTGCTAGTAAAAGGCCTTTGATCATACTGTGCAAATGGATGGCACTGTTGTCAACTTCCATTTCAATGAAAGATCAGCCATTTTCATGCCATAGGGTTTTCTGAATCTAAGAGAATCGCCATCACTCTGTAAACACCTTGAGTTCGGTGTCACCTGCAATTAACAAATGCCTGCTTATTACAAAAAGGGTACAATCGCTGCTAATTAATGATTAATTTTTTTGTTGTTGTTTTCTTTCGTTTACTCAATGATGAATATCCACCAAGAACACATTTCTTCCTTCTCTTCCTCCCAAGGACTTACACTGAATTGCAGAAAGTAGGCTAGACTGTGCCTCATATAGATAATGATGAGATTTTACGCTTCCAGCAGCAAATCTCAGCCTGTTGTCTTGGAATGAGGCGCAGCTGGTTATCTATGAGGTGTATTTCTGCATTGCCAAAGCATAAGGAGATACAGAGTCTTCCCACCACCTGGGAACATCCTCCTAGTGCCATTTAAAAATAGGTTATACAAAGGGGATGCTAATGGCAAGGGCCGTGATAATAATGCACAGGCAGAAACTCCTTTAGTTATCAACAGCCTGTCTGTCCCTGACAACAATAGCTGCTGTAGTACTTTAGAGGTCACTGGCATGGGCAAGGCTCACTTCAAAAATATTGTGCAAACATGAAAAAAAATAGTCCTGAATTTTACAGCCTCATTATAAGGTAAGTGACAACAGATGGATGCAGATAGATGTCAACTATGTTGTGAGAATTATGGCAAAGGATATTTTAAGGGAGGACTTCAAGGGTTTAACAAACTTTAAAAAATGTTTCCAGGGAGAACAAGGGGAATAATTTGCAGGACGCATAAAAGGTCTTATCTCGGAATATAACAGAGAGAGGTTGTCCCAGCTGAAGAGCTCAGTGTGGGGTTGTAGGGAAAAAAGGGCACAGAAGTGAACAGGTCCATCTGTTGTGCTACAAAAAGGGACCGCAAAAAAAGGAGTAAGATGGCCAAGGCAGGAGATAAGAATATGACCTTTACAGCAGCACCCCAAACAGATAAGAGGCCACAACTGAATGTGGGAGAGCCAAAGAAAAAATAAAGGTAGCTGGAAACAAAACGTGAGATGATGTTTGGATCAGAGCTTCTATGGTTAGCTTAAAAAAAAAAAAGTATTTATATTAAAAATCTTCCAGCCTTAGATACAGCATAGATATGAGGCCCTAGAGGTAAGTAGTAGTGGCCCCTCAGAACAGAATAAGGAGGAGCAATTTAGGTTGCAATGACCAGTGAAGGAGACAGTGAACATTATTTTGGGAAATGTGTTTGTGGCTGTTAGAAGCTGAGGCAAAGATTTAGGAACAGTGAACTTGAGTAAGAGAGACCGCACCCTCACATATATGCTTTAAACTGGTTTCTGAATAACAGACAAAAACCCCTACAACAGATTCAAATCATTGTTCTCTCTCAAAAACTAACTGAGGTGACAGCACTGGTGCGGTTTTCTAACCACACAGAACTGTAGGAGTTTACGCTTATGAGAATGGTTTCCTGAAAGAAACTCCCTTAATGCATTAAGTCTTACATGCTTCAATCATAAAGAAGCACAAAGAAAGCGAGGGGAGAGCGATGTATTTCAGGCAATTAAATACAAGATGACATAGCTGTCATTGCTCATTGACTGCCTTTGACAATATCTACTGCAAATGGCACAGATCCCTATGGAAGTCTTTCAAAAGCTCACACTATTTAATCTGCAGGCATTTTAATTAGAATAAAAGTGATGTTTTCTCCAAACAGTCTGAGAACAGGGTGAACAACAACAATCCAGATAGTCTTAAAGCACTTGAGAATAAGGCTTTCGACAAGTGATACGCCTTGCGTACGCTCACAAGTCGTGTACGTAGCTTGGCATTTCAAAAGGCTGAATGGCAAAATCAGGAATATGTTCTCAATGGCATGAGAAGTGGGGGGTGTTTGATTCATTCTCCAAAGGATCTGAATATCTTGTTTAGCTCAGAGGCAAAAACTAGAGGTGGGAAAAATAAAAAACCCCCCCCCACACACAAAAAACTCCATAAAAAAAGCCCAGTTCCAGGATGCGTCTGGAACATAAAATCCTGTCTAGCATATGTCGTGGCATGTTATTGAACAGAAACATGCTGTGCCCACATGCTGCTTACAAAGACGTGACCCTACCAGTAATTTTGTGAGGATGACTCTTCAACCTGCCATCCCGTGGAAGAGCTCTGGAAAAGCAGCTTTGGGCAAACATTTAACAGGAGGTGAGGGTGAAACCAACAGCAAAAAGCTCTAACCTACAGCACTCAATAATCAGCAAGTGGGTTTTTTTCTAGGCTGAGGCTGAAACAAGCCCCCGTCTTCCTCCCACACTGGTACCCTGTTTCCCCAAAAATAAGACGCTGTCTTATATTAATTTTTGCTCCAAAAGATGCTTACTTTTTTACATGTATAGCTGCCTGGACACTATTTAAATTGACTTTTTAAATGAACTGCAACTAGGGCTTATTTTTGGAGTGAGGCTTATATTTTGAGCATCCTCAAAAACCCTGCTAGGGCTTATTTTCGGGGAAACAGGGTAGCCAGGGCTCGGCACTGTGGTGTTCATGATACAGAGCACACACCTCGGGCGTTCGGCCACGGTCGTGCCTTTCTGCTCAGTCGCCCTTACGCTTGCAGAAACCAGCTGCCGGTGTTTTAAAGGGGGATGTGTACAGACTGCGCTCGGCGGACACGTTTATCCAGGCTTTGCTTTATCTGTGCTACCCCATCCTGCCAACACCCCTGGAGAGCCCAGAGCTGATTGTCTGAGGTGGATTCTCCCAACGACTCGCAGCTTCGACAGCACCGGGCCGTCGCCAGCCCCAACAGCGAGCAAAGAGAGCGCTGCTCTGCCAAACCCAGGCATTAGCCCGCTATCATTAGTTGCCACTTTTCTCCCATTTTGCGACAAATTCCAGACAATCAAAACCATAACAAGCAGAGACACAATCTACACGGGTTTATTCCAGCTGTGTGCCTCCTCTAGGAGACAGAATGCCTCGCTTCTCAGCGAGGCATCAAGCGAACACGGAGCTACTGACAGTGCCATGGTTATGGAAGTAAACAACATTAATGCATGAAAACAGGAAGGTATCGTAGTATTGATTTTTCCATCAAATGTCCATCTGGATTCAACTGTGCCCTGCAAGATGAACCAAGGGAACCACATAATTTTCAGAAATAGGTGATTTTCAATGAAGTCACAAGGCTGCTGCTCTTTCTCTGGTTTGGGACTCCAAGATATTATGCAATCTCTGACATAGGCTTTTAATAGTTAAGCAATTATTTTGTAACTTTGATATTGAGAAAGTGGGATGTACGGATAAGCCAAAGTCCAAGCAGCTGAGAAGTTTTGTGGTAGAATACAAGTTAAATAAAAAAATGGCCAGGTTGTTCCCGTAACAGACCCAGTTGTAAAAGTTTCCCTTACCCCACTTCTAGCCCAGCAGAATATTCATTTCTAACAGAAAAACACTGAGAAAGGGACGCAGGCTGAACAGAAGAATTACTAGCACAGCAGAACTCTCTGGGATCTGTTTTTACCTTAAGCCCAGTATAGGTTCTGCTTCTTCAACAATTTTCAGTTTGCCACTCTCCGCCGTGTTTCTCAGCAGAAGTCTCAAGATTCCTCCTCTAGAGAAATCTTGCACAGATTGCTTGTACCAGTCCAGCCACAGGCTGGGCAATCTGTTCTGGTCCTGGTTTATTTTTTTCTTTTTCTTCCTTCTTGGCTTTACCACAGTGAGCTCTTTAAAGGTACCACAATAAAATCATCCTGAAATTTTAAGCTGACCCTTTGAATTCTTATGCTTCCCTCTAAGTGGATGTTTAGCTGAGCAGGAATCCAAGAGCAGACATAGATTGCTACCAGCAATTTAAGCATTTATCATTTTTGACATAAGACCTTGAAAAAGTTACAGCCATATAGGAGTATCATTTCGATAATGAACTGCAAGGTGAATTTCTAAAAGCACCTTTTCCTGTTATAGACCCCAGGCTTTGTGGGAGTTTTGAGTACTTGTACCGGCGTCTTCTTACAATTCAATGACAGGTTTGTTTAGCTCGTATATTTTCTTAGATCTACCAACACAAGTCTGGTATCTTCTTGGTACTGCTAAGGGACCAACAAAGAGGTTTACCGTCCTGTACCTGTCCAAACCATCGACACATTGCATTACACATGATGCAGGGAAGTTCCCATTCATTCCCGTAACGAAGATGAAAAAGGTCACCAAAAACTGCCTCAGAGTCTTCCAGAAAAGAAGAGTTGAAACTCGATGCATCGCAGTTTTCTAACGGACAATCATCACAACATTGTTGAGAGATGAAAGGGATTTGACCACCTTTGGTTTGTTTAAGTCTATACTACTTCCTCACTTCACAGACAACAAAGAAACAGTAATTTTCGGATTTAGAAACCCTCAAAAATCCGGGCTAGAGCCAGAAAGGACCTCAGCCCGATGAAGTCGCTGCCCCACGCACTGACCACGAAACTCATCCTGTATTCATCTGCTGCCTCTTAGGACCGAGCTCTTAAGACACAGTCAGAGAACCTTGTTTCACGCCCAATAAAAACTATATTGTTGTTGCTGGGGATTAACTGCTCTTGAAAAATGGAAGAATCAAAAACTAGGCAGCGAGAGAACGAACAACATTTCTAAGTATAGATGGTTTCTTCCTAATCCCACATACCTTAGGACATCTAACTGATCTGTGTCAAAAATAGAGAGGAAGACGCTCTGATATTGCTGAAAATAAGCATGAGCTGGTTTTTAATGCAGAACCACAGAAAAAAAGAGTGTTGTCTTGACTAAATTACATTAACTTCAGTGAACAACACATGCTCATCAGGCAATGCCCAAAGCCACAAATAATTCTCTTTTTTAACTCTTTATATGCTCATTGACACATTTCTGAGCACACAGGCACTTTTTATGTGCTGTGTTGTAAACGGCAGATTACTTCACACGACAAAATTTATTTATTTCTCTCCCATAAGAGGGAAGGGCCAGCGATTGAGCACTGTTCCAGAACAGAAGGATAAGTCATAAATCTTACTTGTTCATGAGGGTTTTCTTGGTGGGCTTTTTTTTTTCCCCCTCTCCATGGCAGAAAAATATATGTTTTTAATGGAAATTAAATGGAACATAGATTTAATAATGCGAAAGAGCGGAGGGAGAAATTCACATAATTCAAAACTCATTTTGTGATATCCAAATCGTTTGGAAAATGTTTTATCTGCATTACAGAACTCCAAGCTGTACTAAGTTCCCCTACCCCTAACTTCAATTGTTAGCTCACTATTTTCCCAGAAGGAATATGAATTAAACATGAAAGGAAAAATTCCACTAAATACAGCCTAGAGAAAGCAGGTGCAGCTTTTAGAGAAGAGCCTGGCCCCAGTTCAGTTTGATGGTGTAAATTACATCTCCAGCATCTATGTTGTTGACATTAGTTTAAATTAGGACAAGATCCTGCAAAATCCAAAAAGTTATGCAGATCTAAAAATATTATAAGAGAGCTGGGAGTGGGGAAAGAATAATGAGAAAAAGTGAGTGTGGCAAAGTAATATAATGTATATGAACAAACAAAACCAGTATGAGTTATAGTCTCCATTACTTCCTTTCCTTCCAATATTTACTTTTTTTGCCTAGAGGGAATGTAACATTAAGGAGAATTCCTTGTTTTGGACTATGCTTCTACTATCCCCTCAAAAATAATTCCAGAACGAACATGAGTCTGGAGACTTCAGTAATTGGACCCATACATCACAGTGGGTTGTCAAAACAAACTTTTACTCTGCTTTGCGGAGCTGGTTATTTCATAAGTGAAGACCTAGGAAGGGACCAATGCTGAACAGTGGTGAATGCCTCCTGCGAGGTGCTAAGTGCCTTGAATGTCCATTAAAGTAAGTGAGAATTGAGAGCAGCCAGCACTTCACAAGAAATGCTAAAATGCTTTGCAACACTGAGCTATGGATATGTCAGATCCTGAACCCTTTTTTTTTTTTTTTTTTTTTCTTTTTAACAAGGTCTGTGTGATGCCACTTTCATCTGTGTTCTTTCGAGGCGAGGACAGCACTGGAAATGTGCTTGTACGCAGCACTCTGCCATTTTATAACCCCTTCTGGTTTTGTTCTAACTGGCACACGCCGATGTGCAGAAGTCGACTCCCTGCACTACCGATCCGCGCTGTGGGAACCCGCTGAGCCGCGACAGGCGCTGAAGCAGAGTCAGGAACCTCCGTCCTCCCCAGCAGCACTATTTGGCCTTTCAGAGGAGCGAGGGCTCCCGCTCGTTCCTTTGCTCCCAAATGCTGAAGCAAAGCTGGAGCCAAGTGCACCCTCCGTGCTGGAGACAGCGCCTGCGACGCACCCTCTCCCTGCATAAGCAGGGAGCTGGCGATGACCTGCTCCATCCGTCCGTCCATCCATCCGTCCATCCGTGCCAGTCTGGGGGGCACTTTATTTGAACACATCTGAGACACATCTATCCTATTCACACATCAAAGAGCAGGGGAAGAATGAACTGCAGTAAAAACCCAGGCACTTCCAACATGGGAACACATCCCTATTTGTGGCACGGTACAACTTAAATTGCTGGATGGTGGTCCCTTACGAGTCCAAGCAAACAAATTAATTTACTATGATCTGATAGTTCTAAAGGCCCAACTATAACAGAGTGGGGGATTTTCTACAAGGAAATGTAGAAACAGACATTGGCTGTGGTGGACAGCATAACGCAAGACACTTTCATCTTGTATTATCACAGCTTGTCACATTAACAGAAGTATTTATTTCAATTTCCATGGTTTGGAGCAGCCAAAGGGAAACTTGCAGCTGATATAAAACCATGAAGCAGTCTGAGTAGCTTTAGAGAGGGCACACTATTTTCACAAAGCAAGTGCTTTCTCTGAATATAAAAAATACTGCCGTGACATGACAGATGTGATCTCTAATCACCTCTGTTCGGTACACGAGCATTTGTCTGACATAATGAACACCAGGAATAAAGCAAAGAGGAGATCCTGTGAAACAAGGGGTAGGCACAAAAACTATTTCAATGTGAATAAATTGACTCTGAACAATTTCTTGTCCACTGCTATTTTGAAAAATCAATTATACATTTCCTGTAGGATGCTGTAATACACAAAACAAAGGCAGCAGCAGACTTGCTAAAAGAAAGAGACCTTTAAAAAAAGAAGTAGCACAATCCATTTTGTGAAAAAATAGGAGGAGGAGGAAGGAAGAGAAAGGAAAGTGGAGGGGGGATAATAATCTCTCTTCAATTTGACAACATTTCATTTCTATAAAGTTAGATCTAAATAAAATTTAGGATGATATTATTTCAGCCTATGATTCAAAATCACAGGCTGCCTGATACAAAGTGATGAGGCATTGAAAATATCCCTTTCTAAAGCACGGGTTCTAATTCATTGATTTCCATTTAGTTCTTGCCGATATAAAGCTTTGGTAAATCTTTTGCCTCTTCACATATCTTTCGAAGAACAGAAAACCGCTCCTGTGCTTTTGCTTCTCTTTAGAAAATTTCTGGCTTACAGTGGAAAATGGGAATCGGTGAGACAAGTGCAAAAATAATTGGGACCTGCACGATCTCCGTTGGTACGAACGTCCCAAACCACAACCCAGCCATTAATAATGTAAACTGCAAGGCTTTGGGAGGCCGAGAGCATCTCCTAGGATACGTCCTGGCATCCAATCACAGCCATTTCGGAGACGAGAAGCACCGGGAGTGCGTGGATTGGGGAAGAGGACGAGCGCCGCGGCCGCGTGAGGCTGCTTGCGGTTGCGAGTGACATTAGGCAGGTGCAAACTTGCAAATAGAAGAGACGGTGCAAACAGAGAGAAGCTGAACGTGATCGGATGGGAACAGGATTATAACGGATTGTTGTCGTAATAGAAAGACACACCGGAAGAATGATTTGTTCAAACATATAAAGGGAAGGACGACCTTTGCAACACTGAAACATATCCAGACCTAACCTCTTTTGGATTAAGAAATACAACCAGTGGTGACATTGCTCTGCAAGCAAGACCCTGATCCAGAAAAGCAATTCAAATGTGCCATAGCTGTTCTGGGTGTTTACAGCCTAAGACAGATCTAACCAATTTAAACAGCCAGAATGTAATAACCTACAACATTCCGGCCCTAACACTTCACTCTGTTAAAAGTCCTAGGGTACTTTTAAGAAGCCTTTAGCTACTAAAATCAGTTCCCTGATTTTCTTTAAGTCAGAATCTGATCCCTGGCATCACACCTGTAATTGCCCCTGAAGCCTCGGAAAGGCACGTGCAGCTCCGCAGCACCAACAGCACAGCTCGGCTCTTGCTTCTTTCTCCCCTCAGCTAAGGGGGGATAGGCACGGCTCTCCCTAAACCTAGTTTAGCAGACTAAAATAAAGCTCTAGAGGGCAATTCCGCAGCCAGATCCTGACCAAGTGGTGGGAGACAGACGGATGATGGAAAAAAGAGGCTCCGACCTTACAGCTTTGACTTCCTCCGCTAACCCGAAGTAGGATGTGGAGAGCTCTGATAAATAAAATAAAAACAAGAGGAAAAATAATCTAGTTGCATGGCTTTAAAAATTGTATTTTGCAGAGCGCTCAGGCTGCTTTAGTAGGCACTGGCCTTGAGCACTGGGAGCTGAAGAAACAGGAAAGATTTGTAGCAGTAAATACACTGCGGTGCTGTGGAAGAGGAGGAGGTGTTCCAAAAAACTGACAGCATTAGCCATGGTTTTAAGGGCAGCTATTAAGCAGCTGCCTAAACAGACAGTATCCAGGGGCTCATATCCCATTGCAGTCACAACGCAGCACAAGAAAAAAAACCCCCTCTCTTAGACTCCAGAGATGAAATAATACAAATGAAAGCACAAACCCCATTTTCTCCTGTGTAATTTTTTTGAATTATTGTAAAGGCAAGCTGCTTCCAGATGTGTGAACAGAAAATGAAGGTATAAGACACACTGAATGCAGGACGAATGTCTGGAATTCTCAACACACCAAGTCTGTTCATGATAAGTAGCATAAGAAAAAAGCATTTTACCAATTGCCGCCATACCCAAATATACGAATCGGAGACTGCATTTACTATCACGGGGCAGGCGTCCCCAAATCAGCATAGTAGATATAAAATATGATCTTACACGTACACCAGAAGGGTATACATTCCCACATATTGGTATAGGGTTATCGAGATTACACTGGCAACCAGAGGTTCTACAGCACAGGATGCTATCTGTCAAGACAACAAAAATATTAAAGGTTACAAGGTAAATCCTGACCTCCAGGAACCAATGACACAATTCCCATTGGAGTCGGCAGAGCTGGACTCAGCCTACAGTCCCTGCTGCAAAATCTTGTGAATCCCATTCTGAGCAACACGGTAGATGGAGCAGCATAAGAGTGGTTGGGCAGCACAATGAGTTGAATGTACAATGACTATGTCTGCATAATAAGTAGGAATCTAAATAGACTAAATTAGCAATTTTCAGGTACTAGTATTTTATAAATCTCCTAGGTGAGCTGAGTTCACTGGCTGTATTTTACCTCCTGAGCAATGAAAGATAAGTAATGGATTATGAAGATATAAGAGATTTTCAATTCACTTAAGTTCTTCATGTGATAAGGTTAAAGAAAGAGTTCAATTATGGTGCAACATTCGAGTTAACATGGAGATAACAATGGGCAAGTACTTGTTGCCTGATTAGCTGAACAAAAGAAAAATGAATATTTTTAAGAAAAAAAAAAAAAGATTGGCTAAAAAATAATTAATCTTGAGTACCTAAGCAAGTGTAGGTGACACTTGATAAGCTCATTCATTAGAATTGTAGAAGCTTTTTTTTTTTTTAAAAAAAAAGGAATTTATTTCACTGGGATTTCTAGACTCATACACACACTACTCTCCCTTTCCCTTAAAGAAATATGAGATTTTTCACAACAATCTGCTCGCTGATGAGAACTTAATGATTTAATATTATTTTTTGCTTGGGACCGCTGTCAAGGATAGCAGTGAATCTAATGGAGAAAATGAGACTGATAAATACCTTTGCACATTACCTGTCAGTCTTTTTACTTTGATTAGTAGCATGTAAGAAAATGTAATTAATTCTCACAGTCTACACCTACATACAAATGACATATTGCCAAGGGCAAATAAAGAGAGAATTTGTCAGTGGTGTTCATGTGTCTCTGTTAACGCAAAAGGCAAATCTCTCTTCAGAATGGCAATGCAGCAGTGAAACAGAGTAATCACTATTATTTATCACAAATACTTGAAATGCCTCTTATATGGAATTACACTGTTCCTAATGAATGAATAGTAGTTTCATTTCTGGAGTAAGTGCAGGAGTGTGTCACATTCTGGATATCACAGAAATCTATGTTACGTGCAAAAAAACCCCATTGCTGCTAAAAATGCTTCTACAAGAAAGGGTATTTCAAGGAAAATGTTTTACTCAAGCTATCATTTCTGCCACTGTAAAACTGAATAGGAGATTGTAGTGATAATGCAGCATGAGCAAAGCTTTTTACTGGAGAGGAACACTACAAAACCAGCACAGAAGCACACTATTGCCCGGTAAAACATGTAAAGGTGGGTTTCGGTTCTTTCAAAGCTCTACATATTTCCAGTTACAAGTAGCTGGATACTTAAAATCACACGGTCTTGTCAAGTGCCTTAATGTCATCATCAGGCAGAGCTGGAGAGAAGGAAACTATGCAAAATATTGGGTTATCATTAGAGAGAATATCTTGTGTGTTCTGCTCGCAGTGAAGCGATACTCACTATCGCCTGTGCAGGCTTCTGTCTGGCTTAAAAACTGTTCCAGATTTTCAGTGTCCTCTTTTTGAAAAGCAGGGCAACTATTTTCTAGCATCAGACTCATCACCCAACACATTTGTCAAAATGGCGATTTCAGGAGCTGCTGTTTCTGGGGATAATGCCAAAGAGCACAACCGCCTGAAATATCCTGGGATTTTTCATTCTCGGTGCTTTGGGTGTTGGAGTGACGCTTTGCAGAAGCCCTACGACTGCAGAGGCTCTGACCGCCTACCAGTTATTAAAACCTCCACTTCTGTGTGTTTCAACTTTATTTGCTAGGTTTGGGGGTAGAATAATAAAGATAAAATATCAATCACATTTAGTGTTGCTTCCCCTCCTCAGTAATGGAAAATCAGCTAGTAAAAGAAGGTCACTTCTAATGGCTTGACTTGGGAGACATTTACTCGAGGTTAGTGGCCCTATGCTGATGTAAAACACCTTAAATATTAAGGGTTACTCCTGAATAAATACCTGGAAAACCATTCCAGCTCTAGGTGATATAGTCAGCTGAAAAGTATTTGATAACAGCTTCTCAGTTCTCGGTGCTGCTAAGTGTGCCTGTGACAGGAGCTGCTGAGCTACCTTGGCATACAAAATTAACTGGTAATTCTAAACACAGGTAGGATAGAGAGCTACTTGGAAAGTCCCCTGGCATTAAATAATTCCCATCTGTCTTCAAAAACATAGTATCAATCACAGCGACTCTTGCACTGGTCTTCCTTTTCTGGCATTCTCCAAAAAGGAAATGGGAGAAGTACGGAACATATAAATCATTTTGATATAAAAAGAAAGTGCTTAGGCAGCCACGTAATGAATCCCAGCACTGTCATCTAGGTTAAAGGCCATGAAAAGTTTTCTAAGGTCTTGTGTATGAACAGCATAGCGTAATGGAAATGTGGTTTACACTGTCACACAAAAATACAAAAACCACACAAGCTTAATTCTAAATAATCCCATAAACCAGTGACCATAGTGAGATAAGGACTAAGATGTGTGTCTTACTCTGAATCTTACTTTGGGTTTTGCATTTTAGCAGCAAATATTAAATTGCCAATTTGATTAGCCACTTGCAATTACTTCTGTATTTTGAAAAACGTCTGGGTTGTTTTCAAACAGTCCTTCTTTACTTCCCGCTTACTAGAAAGCAGGAGCCCAAGTATTCAGTGGAACTCAAGACCCAAAGCTGATGCTATGTCACACAGTACACAGAGACTGCAGGTTAACCTTAATCATGAAAACCATGCAGAACATTTATCAGATAAAGAATAAAATGGCTTGTGCCCTGTTCAGAACAGAAACATGCTCCTCTCTGTTAAAGTAAAAGAAACCAACCAAACAACAAAAAAACAGGTAGGGCTATTATTAGAAATGAACATGTTTTCTCCATCCTACCCAACACATGCCATCCTGGACAACTTCTAAGTCATGTCAGCAAACGTTTGCTGTGGACTCTGCAATACACTGTCTGTGCGTGCAACTGCATTCTCATTATTTGTATATCTGTGGTTTATATATTTATGTTTACCCAGAACCAGCAGCTCTTAATGTGCACTTAGAGATGACAAAGACACTAAAACACAGGTGCCGTTGAAGAAAAACATCACCATTCTTTAGGTTTTGTTTGAAGTTTTTGTAAAGACGACCTGATGTCAAAGTAACGTAAAAGAATAATTGGACGTTGCCCTGTAGGACCCTTGGAAGATTCCCTGGCCGAAGTATGATGGAGAACAGTAGACAATGGCAATAAGCATGAATATATTCAGGAGAGGATTCTAAAAGATACAAGAATTTGACTTTACATAAAATTATCATGAGGCGAAGTACTCATTAATTTTTCGAAAGTTAATTAATATAGTGGCACTGATTTCTAATATACTTTCTATCAAGCTGAGAAATATTCATACTACTTTAACGCTGTCACACAGAGACGAACGAACATGACATACAGCTCGGCAAGCAGCAAAATCTGAGCATTTAATGTATGCATTAGAGAAAGTATATTCAACCACAACTATACAATTCTAAGCTCCATTTAGTGTGGTTTAAGAAGAGAGAGGCAATATGGCAAGGATATTTAATAACAACATTTACAGGGGCAACAAATTTTATTTCCGTGTTCTGCAATCCAGCAGCCAATTCTATATTTTAGATGTGCTAAAGATTCCTCTGTCTGTGCTACAGACATCAGCGAAGTGCTTACAAATCTGCAGATTCCTCACATTAGCTTATAAAATTTATCTTACACTTTCATTAGGCACCGCTATTCCTTCTGGAACTTTAGATATTTTTGTGTACCTAGTCTTCTTGATATATTTATGTACCTAGTCTTCTCTCCTGATTCCTCACCATAAGATTTTCGGTAATTTACCTTTAGCATATTCACTTTCATAATATACTAGGTGGACTTCCCTGGATTTTTGGAAGTCTCTTTGCGCCTTTGTCAGACAAGTGAAGAGAGACTTCAAGCATGTCTGCTACTGACCAACTGTTGATGTTCAAATGGGATAACCAGATTCAGATCTTCCAACACACGGCAAAAACATTGCCAGTAATGAGGGATTCAAAATAAACTGAATTCATGTTCTTTCTTGGTGATTTTGCAATCTACAGAAAAAATAAGGCAAAACCCAATAACATTGATAAAGCAGAAAAATCTCAAGATATTTTCTTTTTATTCCCGCCCCCCCATCAGCTTTTCCTGTGTGCAGATAGCAGAAATGGACAATTTCATCATTCTTACTCATGTTCTCCACAGTAGTAATGCTCTGCATCTGTTTGTCTAAGCCTTTTGTACCCCTAACAAATCTAAAAATCTTGGTACCTCCCTTACTATAGCACTAGAAAGTCACATTTGCTTCTTTTAATGACTTTCAGTCACATAGCACAATTCTACCAAGTGTGTGTGGTGGTGTCACCTTCAGCTAAATACAATGTATAGACCTTGTCACAAGATAGACAGCCCTGCAACAGAGCCCATGTGACAATGAGTTTGGGTAGACAGATCCCCGATAGCTGTGGGATAAATACTACCGAACGTCTCACTTTTGAATACACAGCGTTAGCTTGAGAAAGTCTCCAATTCCATGATGCAAAGACTGACTGAAACGAATTTACTCTATAAGATCACACTAGTCAAAAATTGGTTTGACAGATTACCAGTCCCACAGATGGCGTTAAGCCACATTAGGAATTATCTGTGTTTTCGCCCTCATTCCTAATAATTTAAGCTACCATAAGCTCCGTATCGCATTTCAGGCAATTTGATCATATGTCTATATCAGATCAGATAAAATCTCTACTTGCATTTGACGTGGTAATGCATAGATCTAATATTTATACGCATACAATTGTGGTCTAACTTTCAAGTTCCAAATGTTGTTTACCCAGCCTTATTTCTTCAAGAAACTCATTGATACTTTCCATCCACATCAGCAGTAAAGATTCTGAACTCCATCAGATACTCCTTCAATGCGAAGAGACAAGTCCACATACAATTCCTGTCCTAAACCCTCAGGCTGAGGGTCACTGAACTAAATGCACATAAGTATATGGAAGGAATGGGTATTTATCATAACTTTTAGTCAGGTAGGTTTAAAACTGACATGCAGTCATAGGCTAAAAATACTATATCTTACTTTGAGGGGACTTTCTGAAGAATAGGCATTAACTTTTAGCATGAAATAAACCCCCTAGTCTATAAAGCTTTTGCTATAACTTTCAAAAGGTAATTTTTCCATGAGCGTGCTGCATCAGTAGTTACCCATTGTTGTGGTTTCTTTTATTTAGCTGAAAGTGGTACGGGCCTTCTCTGCCAGTATTAAAGGTGCCACAGTAATTGCTGTAGCTGTCTAGGATAAACACAAGAATTGTCCTCAGTTTTCATTGCCTCTTTCTTGCATTCGCTTTTAAATGTGGCTTTTGATCAGAGCATCACTAACTAGACTTTCCACTGCTGCTGAAAACTTTAAAAAATAACTATACTTTTAAAAATTTTCATTCTAATTTTCACTATGAGTTCAAATTTTGCTACTGATGAGACCTAAAAAGAAGCAGTTCCGATCCTGGAATTTCCAGATGAAGAACAGAAGAACTGTTAGTACACTTCAAATCAGGGACATATGTCAGTACGAACACAGCTGTGGACTGTGACAGTTTCACTAACTGGGACATTTGACTGGTCAGGAAAGAAACACCAATTCTGGACGCTCACAGAATGAGTTGTTATTCTCCCTCTGATACTCAGGATCCCCAGAAAAGAGGCGACCAGGTGAAAAGAGACAACCAGAAGGGCTTGTAACTCACCTGGAGACCAGCTGAGCAATCAGCAGCCTTTTGTCTGTTCTTGACGATGTCGAGGGAAAGCTGGAGATCGGAATTGTCTGTAGTTACAGGGCCTATGAAGAATTTTTTCCAAGAGCGAGCCGTCCCGCCTCAAAGCGAGGAAGGTACCTCACGTTTTTCTTATGACAAAACAACAGATGCCGCAAAGGGAAAGCAAACTTCTTGTGCACCCACAGTTCAAGAGGAAAGGGGAAACTAAGGGGAGAGGGCTCAAGGCAGCTGGATGGCCAAGAGTCAAATGTCAGATGCAGAAGGGAGCAGTAGCAGCTTGGTGGCCCCTGAGCCGGGGCCAGAGACCAGCCTGCCGCAACAGCTGCTGGGCTCTTGCTGTGTCCCACACCTCCAGATCCATCTGAAGGATTGTCCAACTCTTTCCTCAAGGCTCCTAAAAGGACCAAAGAATTTGATTTCTCTCTGTTACGGAGCACGTACTAGGCCCTTCCAAGCCCTGCAGTGGACAAAACTTACGCCAAGTTATGGACACATAACATACACTCTAGTCTGACATTTAATCCTGGATGAGATACTTGGATACGCCTTTACCCGAGCATCCAAGTCAACGGTCTCATAACATCTGGTTGCAGTCTGGTTTATCTCAATCCACACAAACCAAGAGCAAAGCTGATTTCATTCGGATGATAGGGTCGGTGGCTTTTGGCAAACACTAGGCTAAGTGTTCTTGATCGTACACAAGGAAAGTGGTAGAAAACTGCTGTAGTCAACAGGGTGATGTCTCATACTTTTTGGAAACTTGACAAGTGCTGCACTGCTTTTTTTAGTTGGGCCCTTCATCCACAGGTGACATCTACACACACCATGAAGACATGGATTATGACAGGATGGCAACAGTCTCACCAAGAATACTACTGGTATTTTCGCTTGATACTTCCATTCTCAAAAAATACAAACATAAAACAAACCCTGAAATTACAATGACAGCATTCAAAACCTGCTTCTACAAACCCCTACCATACAGAGCCTTTCTCACTATTTCTCATCTTCTGTCCATTAGTTTAACTCCTTTTAAACCCATGTTTAAAATGTTCCAAAATAGGCAGGCAGTGCTGTCAGGTGTCCAACTGAGTGTGTTCCTTGAGGAATGTCTTCCTACTTACATTGTTCATTTTTGTACTAGCTGTGAGAAACCACCAGTCTTGACAGTTTATTTTAAGATTTAGATGTCTGGTGTTAAATGATGCTGGGTTTAGAAAGTGAGAAAGTTATTGAAGGAGTTTATAAAGTATGTGTTAGCAATTATTAGGCAAACAACAACTGTTTCCTACAGTACTGCTGATAATAACCAGGAATAGGGGAAAACCTCCTGAAACCGTAAAAAGTCATTAAATTGTCATCTTGCTATAAATTCCCGTTCTCAAGTATGTTTTTCAATTGCCAGCTTTGCCAAGTGGAAGATACATTATTTGCTCACACAGTTGGATTAGAGAGCTATATCAAAACATTTTTTTATGTGGGGTTTCTCATCCACATCCTTTTACTGTATCTTAAAACATTAGCTTATACCATGTGGTTGTTGCTTAAAACTAAGTTACTGTGTATCCTGACAATTTTGGATTTCTTGTTGCTAGCTGGAAATTCAGATCCTGCCCTTGTAAACATACACATATACTGAAAATATTTAGATAGATCAGAATCATTAAAAACAAGCTTGGAAATAATGAGGAGCATTCACCATTTCATGAATCTTCATTGGTTTGGGATCTACACGGGAAGAATTACCCAAGAATCATTTTGCATGTGTAGTCCTTAAAGACTGATGGGATTGACACAGGTCTGAGAACTCTATATACCCCAAGGCACTGCTAGTTGCTTATGTAGGCACCGAATAGAGAAAGATGAGTCCAGCTGCTCACTCGAGAGATCGAACCATTCATAACACAAGCACTGTACTAGCTGTCTTACAACCATTTTACCAAGGACGCTTCAGTAAGAGCTTCTTAAAAACCTTAGTGCCTCTCGCTGGGACTTCTGACAGTCCTTCAACATTCAGTGGGAATAGTAGGTGCTCAGTGACTCTGAAAACTGGGCTGTTCCTGTAGGGGTCCAACTTCAGACAGCCATGCCAAAAAACCATCTATAATCTCTCCCAAACAGAAAGAGGGGCAAAATGTTTATCATAAATCTTCTATTAATATTTTGTGTGTTCACTAGAAGTTTGAACTATTTTAAATTTGCACAAATGTTCAGAAAGATTTTTAAATTTTGTCATGTATCTCCATTGAACAAGATTAGTAGCTTCACAGAAGCTTGTATTACAAAGAACATGATTACAAGGTTATTTTTAAGACAAAATTTCACTACTGTGCATAAAATTCTCATAGCACTGCATTAGCTCTGTGATCCTGAAGATATGGACATGGACCATTTCCTTCCGTTTTCATTGAGAGCAACTTGCACGTTTGTTCCTCCACTTGACTCCGGACACGACAGACAAAGTGCTACGAGCGGAATAGCACATGAGAAGTATTTTTTAGCAATAAAGGAGAAACAGCGAACACCTTCTGAAGAAAAATGCTTTTCTTCCCAATAATGAAGATGATGACACAACTAGTGCAACTTTGGCTTGGCGGCTTCTCTAACCAGAGTAGCTTCAAGAGTTCTGCTGCCACAGAAATCGGGGCACAAATCAATCTAGTGAATCGCAGGACAAAAGTCTCATCAGGATGCATCTTAACGATGGCTGTAAATATCAGAGATTCTCTTTCTAACACAGTGAAGATTAAAACAAACCTATGTCATCAATTTGCTTGGAGAGACTCAATATGAGAAAATTAGGTGGTGCAGTCTCACGTGAGATGATGATAATGTGCAAAGGCAACCCAGACATCAATATTACAAAAAAAAAAAAAAAAAGTCAATTGCTTTCCCTTGCCTCACAGATAGAATGCTGAGGAACACTGGACTAATCCCACAGGGAACTCAGGGTACTGGGAAACAGGGATGGACCCGCACGCCCTGGCAGTGGGACACAGGACACCCCAGTGCAGCTCCCAAATCCCTCCGAGCTGCGAAACTGTTACGGATACAGCAGGACAAAGAGCAGAAGTGCTTTTTTCTCATACTGTTTGGTTTTTTTTTTCCTTTCTTAAGTTTGAACCCACCAGGACAGGATTTACGCTATAAAGGGCGTCTATGTGGTGTCCAGCGGTTTTGGTAGAGTGTAGGTACTACTGTAAACTGAATAATAAGCAACTACATAAATGTACCCTTAGAAATGCCATAGCCTGACTTGTTGATTTGGCTCTGAGGATCCGAGTCCATTACAAAACTTCCTCCTCTTTTGCCTTGCAAGCACCCAGGTAAAAGTAGACACAATCTATTTTTGTTACTGCAAAAATAGAACAGAAAAATTTGTCACAGATTCGACTTAAAACTACATTTTAATACGAATCATACATTTTCCAATGCCCCCTCCATTAAATTATTCTCTGGATAATGATTCAGATATTCTTTTATTAACAAATTTCATTTCTAAGCTTTTCAATTCATGGAAATAATATTTTTTTTTTAGCAAGAGACAGCTCTTAGACAATAAAAAAATATTAAATTGTAGGTTTAAAAATTTCCTTTCTACTGGAAGTCCATATATACTGAGAGGGTAAAAGAACAATTCTGCTACCTCAAGATTCATTAACTACTGATCTCACTTAACAGACAAGAGAGAAAACGAGGAAGGGAACCTTTTGAATATTTCATTAACTCAGATATTCAATTATTATAACAATGCCACTCAGGAGGCCTTGCACTGAATTTCTGTTAAGAGATTGTTATTTTAAGAAAATGATAGCTGATCAATTTGAACACTCACAAAACTGTTTCACAGTTTCATTAGTAATGTATATTACTCATCCTCCTTTCAGAAACAGGAAAAAACTGTTTATGTTGCACTAAAATTCTTAGAATTTGAAGAAAAGCCACTTAAAAACAAAATTTGAAATGTACATATTTTTACATGAATAAAGACAGGCATATACAATTTCTGTATTTTACATAATGTAACATATACAGGAAGAGGAGTAATATCATTTCCTTCTTTAACCTCACCAGATCCTACTCATATTTCATAGTGGCTTTTTAAAAATCATTCCTGTTTTTCACATTATTATATTTCTTCTCAAAACTGTCAACATTTCTCAGCTACTCCCCTGTAGATTTTGGTAGCTTGCAGCATGTCTTCTCCTTTTAATAATTAATAGGCCCATTTTTATTTTTCATTAACTAGACACCTACGATGTAAACGGGTCCTATGAAATACTTGCCATGTCATTAAAAGCCCCCAGCAGAAGTTGTATCTAAATGGCTCCTGTATGAAAGTGATGATGTCGCCCTGTTTGCCCCGCTCTGCTTCCCACCCTGCTTAGATTATCTAAAACCACAAAGGAAAAAACGTTGTTTCAATGCCTTTCCATTAAGCTAATTAGAAGCAAAACTGCTTCTGAAGGTAAAATGAGTAATAACAGCTAAAACAATAGACCCAAAGAAAGAAATCCTGTATCTCAGCTGATAGAAAACCACTTGCCAGTTGGAGGCATGGCAACCGAGTGGAAAAAAAATTACGCATTTATTTCCAAAAGTATGCAAGTGAACAGCACTAAGAGGCTTTCAAAGGACGTACGCTGGAATCAACAGCTGTTTGGTGCTTTTTTCCCTGTGAAGGAGGAGGTAGAGCCGCCCTCAGCATCTCCTTCTAAGTACCAGGGAGACTCTCCACCTCTGCAGATGCTCTGAAGGTCTGTGCTCCTCTTTGCATTGCACCATTCAAACAATAGCAACTTGGCACATGCGTCACCTGAACAATTTCGGCTTTAGGAACTGTTTTACTGAGATCAATACTAAGATATGATTCACAGATGAACGCTGAGGCTAGTTTGTAATATTGGAATACTCTATAGCTTGTCACAATTACATTTCCACAGTTATATTCAGAGTTCAATACACATACGAGAGAAGACAAGAGGTTGCTGTTCTCCACATTAATCTTTACTTTTAAAATGCTAGTTATTTTGCAGCCTCATATTACATCTTTGATATAAAGATCAGATGTCACAGCCGCTAGTGCTGGTTATCTAATTACACGCAGAGCACATCTCTCTATATTTTGAAAAATGCAGTTAATGCCCACGTTTCTCTTGCTGAAAGCCAATTTCCTTTAATTTCATTGACTTCAGCAATAGCGGATGAGCAAAACTGTCCCTAAAACGCAATCAGACAAAACCATCCCAGGACAATCCTTTTATCTGCTGCGAACAATTATGTGCCATTAACATTCTCTGGAAAAAAAAAAAAAAAATCACAGAAAACCCACACTGAAGCTACCATAAGGCATCGATTACATTGAGCAGATGCAAACCCACACATGAAAAATGTGTCTCTCCTGCAGATAGCTCAACTTCAGCCCAAGTTGCTGCAGTGTGGTCACACAGATAGTCATTTAGAAACTTACTGCTAATGTTTAAAAGGTTTCAGGACAAGCTTTGTTCCAAGATTCAGGAATTCTGGTAACACTTCTGAAGTCGGTCAAAAAAAAAAAACCAACCCCACTCCAAACCAAAAAAACCAAGCACACTGAATTCAGATACTTCGGTTAAAGCCGTCGGAGTCTTACGTTCCCCCATTTGTAAAACTAAGATGATGATACCAGTGCCACCTACCAGGGCT
The DNA here is from genome assembly GCF_036013445.1 of Caloenas nicobarica. Classification (NCBI taxonomy): domain Eukaryota; kingdom Metazoa; phylum Chordata; class Aves; order Columbiformes; family Columbidae; genus Caloenas; species Caloenas nicobarica. The sequence goes on from NC_088247.1 coordinate 115,072,988, forward strand.
GTCTGAAATTTGTTGGCACGTGGCACAAATACTCTCCAAAGTTACTCTTTGATGCTGACTTTGTGAAGATTCTTACTGTCCAAGGCCACAGTCAAATAGGGCTTGAAAACAAGCTGACCACTACCAGACAGGCCACAACATGACTGACTACACTTAAAAAATAGTGTTGAGAAACAATTATGTTTGCAATTAACAAGATCCCTCTATCTAGAGTGGTTGTGCTTAATTACTGTTAAATATAATACACATATATAATTAAACAAACACATTTAAATTCAGTTGCTTTTGTCACAGGACTTTGTTGATATAATATTGAGAAAGACTATTTTTAAACTTTTCCTCAACACCATTATTGGAACATATATTTAGTGTGAAAATTAGACACACATGCAATTTTTTTCTCTCAATAGATAAAACTGACACAAACATATAAATTCCCTTTATTTTCAATATAACCATTTTATTTTAGCTCAAAACATGTTTATTTAAGGTTCAATGATTGAAAATTAACTAATCTTTAGCTACTGTTGACAAACGATTGCTTGGGGACTCCAGCTCATCGAATAAAGTGAATCTGCGCTCCCCACATTTCTCCTTGCTATCACACCATAAACTATTTTTATAGCACCTTCTATGCAATGCATCACCAGGCACTTTACATTATAAGACTAATCAGCAGATAAAATACCACTGGAGCTTATAACACTGACGTAAAATTCAACACCTAGTAAAGTCTAAATCAAAAAGATAAGTTTTCTGCATCGATTTGCAAACTAAGAGAAACACACACCCCCTGCACTTGGGGATGGGAAGAAGTCCAGTGATGTGGAGCACAGTAATTCAGAGCTTATATTCAATAAAGCTTGCACGCAAGCCTTGGAAGTTACTTTGGGAGGTTTTCAAAGAGCCTAACGCACGCAGAATGAAAATGTCAGATGCTAAACCCACATAATGCACATTCCGTTTTCTAAGAGCACAGGTTTTAAATGTGCATTAGAGCCTTGGCCAAAAGCAATTCCAATTCTTACAAAACTGTCTGATGATTGCTTGTATTATCTCCATTTTGGAAAGCAATAAGCAGCTGTTTCTCTCACTACAGAAGTGGTCAAATTATTTTATTGAACCACTGAGAAGTTACAGAGGTAAAAAGGTAAGGAAGGTAAACTAGCTCAGTCAAAACCTGATGAGAAACAAAATGATTCAACACTCAAGATACTTTGAAAATAGCACTCTAATTTAACAGTTTCTTTCAGAAATATTTGTTGGTAACCCAGTAATCCCATCCTCGCTTACCAGGACTCGTGTATATAATTTTACAAAGCCAAACCAATCATGGATATCAATGAAGTATGGAGATAAACTGCGTTAACTTAAGAGTTGAAAGAGATTGCAATACTTATCTCAGTATTAGTAAAAATGCTCGCCTATAGGAATAGCACTCCTTCAATAGTGATTATCAACCGGATTATATGGGCAGAATTTAAAACTGATATAAATGAATCTTCAGGGAATATTTCAGGGAAGAAGGAGCTTTAGGAGGCTGAAATAATCAGCAATGAAATAAAAGTCAGGACTTGTGAAAGTCCGGAGCTTGGATGCTAAACAACTCTATTCCACAGAGAGCTGAGAAAAGACGGGGACATTTAGCTAAAATGCCCTGAACTACACAACATTTAAAAATAAACAGTAGCAAAAGACACACTTAATGTTGAAAAACAACAGCGTAGCAAGTTCTCGAATGTGGGATGAGGATATATCACAAGCATCATCATAGGACTTTATACAGAGAAAACACTGTTAGGTGGGCTGTACGTGTTAGCAAAACCAGCCTGGAGAGTTTTCATACAAATTGTCACATGGAAATATTTTAACTTGCAAAATCAAATTAAAAGACTCCCCTACAGGAATAACTAATAAAGGATCAGAGAGGGAAAAGAGGTTTGAGATGGTGCGGCTAATGTGGCCAAGGATGGCCAAGCTGAGCAATGCTGGAGCCCGTAATAATAAAACGAGATCTTCTGAGATCTACATACAACTCTATTATAACAGGATTTGCAACAGTCAACATTTATTCAGTCATACTGTGACAGGAACCCCCCCCCATAATTATATTTTTCTAAATCCAACTAACATATTAGCAGGTAGCAGTTAAGTCTCAGTGCAGTACGAGTTGGTTATTGGTGCAGTCATTCACCGCTTGGCTTTTAATACGAGCCCGAACTATACATCCCGTTACTTGCAACACAAAACAAAACCACACCAAAATTGTATGTGTCACGTGGATTAAAAAAAAATTTAAAATGCTTTTTTTGCGCTCAAAAAAAGGAGTTGGATACACATTGATATTCACACTGTTGCTTGTGTCCTTGCAAGGTCAAAGTCAAGTGCTTCAAGGTGCTCGTACAGCTCCTCAACGATCTTAAATCGTCGACGCAGCAGACATAGCAACTGCAGTATCATCTGCAACAGATGCGGTATACTGTATGCTTGGACAAATTCCCTCACAAAGAGCCAAAATGGGGCTGTGAATAATTATAGGGGAACAAGTAACCATTACTGGGAGTGTGGCCTGCAAGTTGAACACCAGTAACAAAGAGCTAGATTGCGAGGCTTTGTGATGAAGAGCGACTGAAAACCCCTGCTCAGTGGATTGTGGTTTGAAAAGCTCTGCCTGAATCGGCCAGAAATTTACATGATGATAAAAGGTAAAGTAAGTTGAAGCTGAAGAAGAGCAGAAAAGCGCTTTCATTTTCACAGGCAGGATGGGAGATGGCACACTGCAGGCAAAAATATGGAAAGGAGCCCGAGTGCTGCAAATCAGGGTTGACACATTTGTCGTGAGACCAAAAATTCGGCTGCGCTTCAGCTTTTTACTGATATGCAGGTGGTTCTGTCACTGTCACCCCCAATGGTCTGACAGGACCCAAGCGTGATCGTGACCCTTGTTTAGAGAGGACACAGGGCGCAAGGGCAGCAGAAGTGATGAACTGAAGATCCCAGTTAGAGAACTGGAGGGCAAGGGGTCCTGGGAGCACTTCTGCTTCATAGCTCTCTGTATTATGATTGCCAGAAAAATCAACCTAATTGGTGCCTAAACAGGGTAAATACAGATAGCTGTACATGCATGCACGTGTGAATGTGAAGAGTCCAAAACAGAGCTGCTCCAACACCAGCCACCCCTGTCCCATTCCTCTCCACATTCAGGACTCACCTTGATGTCAGTAGGACATTTCTATTAATAGACAGATATATCACATTCAAGAATTCACCGTACTGTTCATCAAATAGACAACAATTTTAATACCTGACAGCCTCAACCATAAGTATCTCTTTGGTTAGTGTAGAAAGAAAATAAGAATCTGTTGCTGACATAGAGCTGGTTGTCGTTTACATAGTCCAGATCTCGAGTTCACTTTCTAATTAATTAAGCACTGAGCTTTTAATAAAGCTGGTGTTCAGTTGTGCCAGGTTAACTAGTAAGAGGCAGTCACTTAGCTCACTGGTGCTCAATGAACTGAAGTCCAGCAGAAGACAGAACAGATATATGCGATCACATGGCAAGAATAGAATGGAAGGCGTTAATGGCACTATTGAGAGACACACAGGATGCCAAGAGATTAACAGACTGTCATAAACTTAGTGTCCTTGAACAGCTTTCAGTCAGAAGGCCTTAGACAAGTTTCCAAGTGCAAATAGTAAATCACTACATATCTGAGCAGCATAAGTAACTAAACACACTTGCTTCCTGGCTTAATTACGATCTAGTCAGAGAAGTACGTTTTTATATATCAAAAAAAGTCTATAATCAGAAGAATCATTATTCGGAAGTGCACTGTTAAATAGGAGATGGCAGCCAAGAGCTCTATGCATAATTCACAAAGTGAGCTGGGATTACTCACTGGTGTACATCCTCCTGGGCCTCAAACATGAGCTCCAACAGCCATCAAAACAGGCAATGCGACAATGCAAGTTGATGAACTCACAAAGGAAAATCATCTCATGACTGTGAATAGACATTTTCTAATAATAAAACATAAAGAAACAAAAACTCAGGACAGTGTTAAGTCTAAAATTTGTAGGGAACATAGAGTGGGAGAGGAAGCATCTCCAACAACTCAGTTTCTCATAGAAGAAAGATTTCCTGACAAAGGTCGTTTCTAATTTCAGCTGCTACCTTGTTCCCAATTTTTGGCACACTCTGAGCAGATGATGAGGAACAGACACTCGGCCCTAGGTCAGTACTGGAGAATTCAACAGCTGCAAAAAATCTCATGTTCTCTGTAAAGAAACAGTCATTCCTGCTTGCAAACCTGCAAAATTTTTGACAGAGTGAAAAATGTCTTTCCAATGTAGACAGATGAGCTCTGACCTACGACTATCAAACATAACATTTCTCTGATGAAGACAGCAGAGCAGAAAAAGCGAGATTAGATTCTGACTTCAGTCATAGGAGTAAACTCAGAACAACTCCACTGACGTGCTCTCCATACAGCTCGTGTTTGGTCTTTGCAGTCCAGAAATCCAACCTGACAAGAGATTCTCTCAATTATCCTTCTGAAAGTCATAGTCTCAAGTCTCTTTAAATGAGCCAATGCTGACTAAAGCATGGGACCAAAGAGGACCACCAGTGGTTTGACAGTGGCTACATCAGATTTTCTGATGGCAACACGATGCACCTAATGGAAAGTCCTCTACCTACATGCAGCATTCGTACAGACAGCAACGCGCTGTGCAGGCATTTGGAGTCTCACGATTACTTACGCATGTGAGAAAGAATGCTGGAAAGCTGTAAAAGAACACATGGATAACAAAGTGTAATCTTAATGAAAGAACAGAAGCAACATTTAAAGTAATCAATTGCGAGCAGTTATGAAAAAAAAAAAGTATCAACTAAAGCCTTCAGTGCAACGTGAGCTGCCTCTCAGCTGCATTAGCAGACTATAAAGAAGAGGAATCAACTTCCAAATTACAATGCAATTATTTCAGCAGCTTCTTCCTCAGAAAAAGATAATTACACTCTTGCGAATACTGAAGGGACATATCGAAAAATCTGAACTGTGGTGTTTCAAGAGACATTTAATAATCCAAAAAATCAACAGGGAATTCTACTTTCACCTGAGATCGGAAAAAATATTTACAGGCAGGGTAAAGTGAGGAGGTTGGGGTGGGGCGGGGGAAGGTGTCTCATAATAGTAAAACTCAAATTCAACCAACATTTCATTTTATGAGCATGGAGTTTAATTATATGCTAAGCTGAATGAAGTTTAAAATAAGTTACTACATGAACTTAATGAAGAAAATAAGCCTGGTTCAGTGAGGAGATGGAAATCTGGAAGGTTGGCTAACAGTTGCATCACAAACAACTAAATTCTTCCATGCCCTTTAGCTGCATTTGCCAGCAATAAAAATAATCTCGTTCCAGATTTTAAGCATGACATCCTGGAGAGCTTAGTCTGTCCCTTACAAGAAGTTAGATTCTACTAACTGCATCATGTATGCAACATTAGGCAAAGTGCAGAAGGAAAAAAAAAGATGTAGACTTTGGGTAGTTCGCAACTCCTTTATCTTGAGATGCTCCCAAGCAGAAATGATGCAAATAATAATAATAATTTTTAAAAATTTCCTGTAGATTTTTAGGATCATATCTTTAAAGTCACGTCTTTCACTCTTGCCATGACCAGAGGCATATATTGCTAAGTTCCTGTGAAAGCCACTTATAAATCCATGCTCTGCACCCCAAACCTGCCAGAGATTAGAGAAAGTAATCTTCGAAAAATATATTAAAATTTTAAAGCAAGCTCCCTCTGTAGAAGTCTTTATAAAAGAAAGCAGACTTAAAAATTAATATCTCAGATTTCCTTTAAAAAGTAGGAAAATTAAGGTCTTTCATTACTTCAGCCTTTGCTACTTCACAGGCTTTCCATAGTACTTGTCTTTGCTGCCTTGGGGAACAGTTACTGCGATTATACAGTGCAAAATAAGTAGCATTAGCCCTAAGGTCAGATGAAACACCTAAAAATTCCCAGTTCCTTTCAGGGTTATGAAAATGTACATTGACTTTCCCCCTCCTCCCTTAACAAGATGAGTAGGTTGTGCCTGAGGCCAGCTGAGTTCCAAGCAGCTTAGCTAAGGAGCCTCAGCACAAGTGTGATTATCCACTGGCTTCTTTGTGATGACCATTTTGAGATCCTCTGTACGAACCAAATACGCCTTAAAAATGTACACTTTTTTTTTTTTTCTTCCAAAGCCTTTAAGGTAACGTTGCAACAGTGAGGGTGCAAATTTGCCAGACCACATCACACTCTTCAGGAAAAACTGACCTTTTGTGTTTTTCCAAACTTCCCCAATATATTCCAATTAAAACAACAACAACAACAACATCAATAACAACAACAACAACAACAACAATAATAACAACAACAAAGTTTTTTAAAAGCTGCCTTCCCTTCCCCAACCAGCAGTGTGGATCTATGTTAATAACAAATGCTGACTGCCCTGTTTAAAGAAGAAATGTGGAGAAAAGTAAAAAGACTCAATAAAATGTTTGGCTGCGCAGACTTATAAAAGATTAATATTACAAAGTAACAATAGGAGTTGATCAAAATACTACTACTTTGGTCTAAATGCTTCAGATTTATAGCTGTGCATGTATCGATTTATATAAGTGGTTTTGGCACGCGTTCACATTGAGATTACAAAAAATAGTGCTATTGTCTCCGCCTACAACTTAATCTCACACTGCAGTGAAAATCTGCACGGTGGAAACCCACATCCCCCTGTTTTACTGCCATAAAAGGCAGGTTTAGCAGAAGAGATGTTCACGATGTCAATTTATATGGATCTGCTACAAAGCTAGAAATGCATGGTGCAATGAGGACAATAGATACTCGCAAGTCTCGTCATAGGTTTAAAATATCCACAGACACCTAAGACATTGCTGTCTCTCTCTGGATATTGTACATTAGCATCCTCAGCATCAAAACAAATATGTGAGGAGAGCCCACAACGTATATCTAACGCTATATGTAAAGCAGTATTTATCATTTTTACAGATCTGCTGTTTTACTTAAAATTAAGTGTTGGTTTCAATAATACTACTGTTTGCCCTAGGGAGGAAAACTGCAGCAGTTTTAGGAGGTTATCAGAAGAACTAAAAATGAAATATCGAAGTTTGACAGGCAAGTAGCACAAACACCTTTTCCAATAAAACTAAAAATGCCCTTTAAGTAAAGAAGGAAACATACTTTATTACATAAATTCTTACAGCTTCACAAGACAATACTCAAATCAAAGCAGCAAAAGTGTAAATTCAGGCTAATACTGATAAAACTAGGAAAGGACAGTTGTTTTGGCAAATCTGGGAAAGCAAGCAAGGCCTGCAAATCCTAAAAGCTTTTAACAGAAAGACATTGTACACACGCAAAGTGAGATTTGACATGGCAGACCAGAAAAAAAAAAAAATCAGCACCTTGTCTCAGGCTTTCTAGGCTGGAAGAATTCAAACAGAAAACATTATGACAGGATTCTACCCATGTCCATATTCTTCACTTCAAGGACCTACCAAACCCTTTCTAACAAACTGTGAATTGTAGGTTATGGCTCTCTCCACATAACGAGGCTCCCAGGTAAAAGCAGAGCTTGCCTTTACTACATTCAATTCAAACTTCTGTAATGAAACTATAATAGAATCAGGCCAAAAGCTCAGTCCATTCAATCATCTTCAAGTCACACTTGCAGGAACCAAATCCAGATAAATCACAGAATATCCCCCAAGCTCAGTGGTTTGGCCACACTGTGTTGCTGAAGTACAAGAAAAAGATGAGTAGAATAATGTTTAGACTAACAGCATGTCCAACATGCTCTCTGAAGACTTCGGTTTCATGCAGGCACCCTGATATTTTACCAACACGTGCGAGGTTCATTGCACGACACCTTCCTGACTGCCGGGTGTCAAGCTTTCCCATCTGGTGCTACAGCTTAGAGCCAATTTAAGATTAACAACAACAAAAAAGGCATTTTATTTAGAATATCCAAATTAAGCAGCACGGTTACACAACTTTATAAAAGACATAGGTGAAGAAATGAAAGCAATGCTTTAATTTTACTGTCTTCTTTATACATCTCATTGCACAGTTTCACTCTCTGTGCATAGTTTATGCCTGAGGTTGTATCTGCTAGACAGTGCCTACATCTGAGTTTTGTCAGAAAATTTCCCTGTAAAAGAGAGTTTCCCCATGGAGAGCTTCCAATAAAAGAAAACCCTTGGAAGCATCTGTCAGATCTCACCCTCATATAGCTCCATCTTCCCCGAGCACGCAAGCCTTTATAGCTAATCTCTCCTTTGAAGTTTCCCAGGTGTCCACACAGATCTGATCTTTCACTCCAAAATGCACTCTAATCTCTCCTTATCCAGAAGATGGTCTTACTACTTTTTTCTGATAAAATAATCATTGCTTTCCTCCTTTAGAGATGTAAATATCACTGTAAGACACAATGCGGGCATTGAGTGGTTACTGAGCACCTCCCCTTGCTTTCACAAAAGAAGGAATCCTCTCCTGCTTCCCTTCCGTGACTTACTGCAGCGCTCCTGTATCAACCACTGCATTAGATACAAGCATCTTACAGGTACACAAACGTGTAACTCCAGATGTGACTCTGGACAAACATGATGCTAAATAAATCTCTCTGGGGTTACAAAGGGCCTGTGGTGCATTTTTTAAAAGCACAGCATTACATCTTTATTATCATATTTAGAACCATGCTGGTGTTATACCTGCATGGCCAGAAATGTGTTCTCCCACATCCTAACTCGTATACTCCATTGCCTTCCTTAAATTTTGGGAACAGCATTTATATACATTCCACCTGCCTCAGGAGTCATCTGCTTGGCTCCTCCTTAACCAAACATACTTTTCAAGTAAATATCCTGCAAATTCATCACACCTTTCAGACCCTTCTCCAAGTGTTGCCAGGGACTGAATACAAGAAATTTCAGTGCAGATAGCTGGTGGGTATGGATGCGTAACTAACTGTTTGGGCAATGCTGATCTGAATAGGAGTAAGGTGTACAAAGCATTATCCTTGCTCCATTCTCCTTCCCTTCTATCAGCTCAGTCCTTTCCCTGTAGCTTGGGAACTAGGACTCAATGCTCATTCAGTACCCAGGAAAACATTTCTGTAGTTGAATAGGCAAAAGATAATTGGAGCCATTCAGAACTCAGATCAGGAAAAGTGACAATAGGTATTAAATGCACAAACCCCTTTCTATTGTCCCCGTGTGTAAGCACAAGCTTTACTATGCTGTTAACAAATCCCCGCATGTCATATGGACTCTCCCCAAGGTGAGTGAGTGAATTAATGTCTCATTCTTGTAGCAAATCATTGCGATAGCTTGGAAGTTTTAATGCAGCCACACGGTTCTTGTGTATGTCCTGTCATTCGGCAAGACCACAACATCTATTTGGCAGCCCACGCTACACAGTAAAGTGAGATAATCCACCCCAGCCTGCAAGAATGCACCTACACAAACCTTTGGCGACTTGCTCTTGACATTGTCCTCTGTTATGCTATATCCACATATAGGAAATGTCGAGTTTCCCATTTGCTCCATTTACTGCCTCAAACATGTACAAAGTGTGCTAAAGTACTCATATGGGAAGAGCTAAATAAGTTCAATTATACAAGTATACAATCATATACTATATTTTTCCACATTGTTCATTCTTTAACCAGTACACAGAATACCAACGGCCACAAAACAAGCACAGGTTTAATATTCTGTACTTCTGAACAAGAGGAAGAACTAATGAGGTAAGTACTCTTTCCCTACATCCCCATCTTGCTAACTGCACACTATCACAAATATTCTTAAAATATGTTATCTTCTCACCAGTATCTAAATATTGTGTTTCTCCAAATGTTACAGACATTCATGGATTTACACCAGCAGGGTGAACACGCAATACTGCAATGCAACTTACACACTGGGGAACTGGGAACAACACGGAGGAGCTAAAGAAACACCTACTATTTCTGAGCACCCTATTTGAGGTAACTTAGCTTTTCCACTAATGCTGATTCTAGCTGTTTAGCTGTTGAAAGCCAGTTATTAGTATTTCTCCTCGGACATATGAAAAAGTTCTGTTAAAGTTGTGCAGGATGACTCATTCACAGGCCCAGGCACTAGTTCTCAAGGCAGCTTTCTTGGCCACCATATGATTCTTTCACTCTTTTACAAGCATCCATCATTTTTTTCATCTTCTCAATTCTGCTACATATGGTGTGACACAACATCCTTATGAAGTTCCTTGAAACAACAGCATTTTTTTTTCTGCTTAACTGCGATTTGTCCAAAGCACATGCCATCTGTGCATCCTGGAGAAAAAAAAAAAACCACTGTAGCTAGGGAATGCTTGGCAAACTTTTAAGCAAAGGAAAGCAGGTCATAAAATGGGACATAATGGGCTATTTTGACTGTAGATCTTGAAATCAGCCTTCCCTAAATTATATATGCTATGACATTATATGTTAATTTTGCTGTTGCATATTGATGCGATGCACAAATCTAAACCACAGATCTAGAAGACAAGCCACCACCATCATCATTACTAGTTTTTGCTCTGCTGGAGATTTGGAGAGGTGTAAGAATAAACTCAAATACCTTTCACAACACAGTACCCAAAACATCCACCACAGATCTAGAAAATCCGGCCCTTCTTCCTTAATAGGTACAGAGGGACTTCTATGTAAAAGCACAGAAAATAGGCAAGGCAGGACAGGGAAATAATCCCCCTAACACTGGAAATTAGATACAGGCTTTCAGGATGCAAATGGACCCAGGCTAACATTTACTAATGCTATCTCAAGGTTTTTATTTTGTATGCATTTTAAGAAATTAAAATAGCGAAAATTAGTGACAAAAGCCTGGAAAGGAAATACTATTAATCCATTTAATGACATGGAGCTTAGTGTTCTGCCAACATGCCTCTCCACAGAAACCTCGAGGGGTGACCACCTTCCCCCTGACCATTCAAACCTTCACATCTCCTGCAAGGCTGCTGAAAAACACACTAATTACTGCCAACAATGATAACACTTTCTGTGTTGTGAAATGGATACCTGGCACTGGACTATTCAGGTAATTTCACAGAGGCGAACAGATGTCAAATGATAATTATTTCTGGCCACTACAGAAAAAGTCTCTATGGGAAACTGTAGAAAAAAGTCATGAGACGATGACACAGAAGGAAAGAGAATAACATAAGATGTGACATCTTCTTGTCATGATGCTGTATCTCTTTCCTCCTTTAAATATATATATATTCTTGATTCTATTAATGTATTTTATTTGGGATGGGATCATAAGAACCAAGGAACAGAGTGGAGCATATGCCTGTAAGGCGAAAAGTGCTGTATTCTTCTCCCAGACTGAAGAAATTCAGTCCTTCTCCAAATTTTTATTTTAAATGAAAATGGTTTAAACACAATGACTTTTCAAATTTTTACTTTATCCAAAACCCCTGCATATGAGCAAAGTTCACCCTCATTAATGCTGCTTTAAGTATACACGTCCTTGACATTTTGCCTTATCTGTGCAATAACATTTTTTTTTATTAAAGTCTTGATGCCATTTTTCAAATAGTTGAGCCAGTTCTGTTCAGATTCACAAGAAAGCCCTTTTCAGCATTATTATGCAAGATGATTCACTTACAACACTGTCTTCTGTTAAAATTATACCATTATGCCAAAACAAAACAAGCAAATAAAACCCCTCTAAAACACCACCCAGGCTATTAGCCTACATAATAGAAATGTTTTAATGAGAGCATCTCCATTTTACTTCTGAAAAGGTTGATTATAGAATACCACATACAGTTCCCTGAGCATTTAGCTGATTTACAAGTTGTCCTTGGAAGCATCTTTTATCATTGTTTCAGATGTCACCTATATGCAACCACTCTCGGGAATTCTGAAAGGAAATTTGCATTTGTGAAGCCTTCTGCTGGGAAACCTTTACGAAGGAGGTTACAGGTTAACTGACAGGTTAAGTGGAGCTGCTGACAACTAGAAAACATTGAATCATTTATAGAAAGAAATGTGAAAACGCAATCTGTAAATAAAGATTTTATTACAGACTACAGAGCATTTCCTCTTTGTTCCTGTGATCTGTAGCCCTGCTAACCAAGGATTGTGGTACCGTCTACCAGCCTTTAGGTGGTTATATCCACGGTACGACATCCTCAACAAAACGTGGTTTAGAGCTTTATTCTGTGGAACGCTACAGCACGATGTGCACAATCGGCTGCTGCTCGAGTAGCTGGAAGCCTAAAATAAAAATATAATCCAATATGCAGAGGGTGAAACGGTACTGGGGAAAAAAGGCAGACTCGTTCATATTCCCTCATGGGATAAGACACATCCTCTTCATAATTTTAAATTTTTCTACATATTCTACAGCCTGTAACAAAAGATCACCCGCAGGCACTTTCTGTCAAATGCCTGTCAAAGTTAGGTTGTGTAAAACAACCTAGAAGGATAGTAACTAAAATGTGCTAACATTTCTTGATACGTTATTTGAAACCGTTACCAATTTGGGGCTGTATTGTAATATACTTACTGAATATATTTCTTGCTATGATTTAAAGTGATAAAAACTGACAGAGAAACTGGTGCAGCAAATACTCTTTCAGTGTCACTCACTGTTGGTACTAAACTGGGAACATACAGACTACCTGGAATAAAAGTACATCCAAGGAAGTTTGGGAGGATCTAATCCAAGCACAAGTTTGGGCTGATTTAAATGAACTTATTCAAATCCCCTTTTAACACCAAGAAATAACGTAGAAGCAAAAGGAAAGAGGAAAAAACCCTGCCCTCTGTTTCAGCAGTGATCAAACCAGAGCTGGAGGAGAAGATTGCAGAAACTTCTTGCCACGATCAGCCCAGGAGGACATACATGGCATTGCACACTTTTTCTAGCTAACTACTCTCTAAATAGGCGATTGAGATTCTGTTCCACTCCAGAACAATGTTAATTTTTAAACTCTGGAGAATTATAATGTGTATTACCTTATCTGTGTAATCACTTCCTAATTTCTTCCACTCCGGGAAGAAAAATTCTATTTCTGAGAGGGTTTTTTTTGTCTTTGGGTGCTGGGTTTTTATGGGAAAGGGTGGGGGAGGGATGAAAAATATTTTGTTATGTTTATCAATTAGTTATTATTTTACGGCTGGAGGAATTAATACGGTCAAGATTTTCCAGTTGTATTTTGTAAAGCTGCTTGAAATATGTTTCAGAATACTCCTAAAGCACGTAAGCCTCACTCATCATACGCATTAGAAAAAAACCACAAATATTGACAATGTGGAATATGACTATTCAGAAATATCAATGTACACTTGCAACCAGTCTCTCTGAAAATTAAAACCCTGTACCAGTATCCTGTATAGATAGGAACAACATAGGGGATGTGACATTTTAGTAACTGTACAGATCCTAGTGATGCACTTATTTATAAACATCAACAAAAGAAACAACAGAGTAGAAGATTTGTTTTGTTTTGGGTTTTTTTTGTGAAAACACTGGGGTCAGATCCTGAAACCTCACATCTGGCTTCTGTAGATTTATGATGTTTAAATATTTTGCTGCAGCAGCTCTTCTTGGTGTTAACCTCCTCAGTGTGTTTAAATACTGAGGTAACTACATGAAAGCCTGAGTTCTACAGATATCTCACTAAATCCAAGCAGATGCCCGTACTTCCAAACCTCAAAAAGCCTGGACTATTTTTGCTCGACTGCTTAAATACAGAATTCACACTGCAGACTTAGGCGTTCCTTTTGAAAATTTAGACAAAGAGCAACTTGGACTCACTCTACCTCTCTGAGTTCAGTCTCCTTTTGCCACTGGCAACCAAGTCATGAACCCCTTTCCATAAAGTGATTAAGCTCTGTCTCAAAACTAATGAAGGTATTTTGTCCCCTGTTGGACAGGTTGCTCACAATTTCTCCACTGATAGTTAAGTATCTTCTTGCCAGTTTCAACTCATTTGTGGCTACTTTATCTCCATTTGCTCCTGTGCCAGCATCACCCTCCAGCTTCAGCAGCTGTCCTTGCTGTTTACGTGCCTGACATATTTACAGAGAACAACGATATCCCCTCTCTCACCTTACTTTTGCGGGGTTTAATCCTGCTCTCAACAGGTAAGCTCCCCCTTGTTGTTTTCCAGTGCCAGTCTGCATTCCTCCTTAAACACAACTGATCACAACACTACACTGAATACAAGACCCGGTTTCTTTAGTGTCTTCTCCATCATGACCGTGTCCCTACTTCTACTAGAATATTGCATTCTATACCTCCCCTAAGACTGCATTTGCCTTAGCCATGGCTTCAGCACATTGCTCATTCCCAGTCATTATGTGATTTAATAATCCTGAAGCTTTTTTGTGTGTCCTTTCCAGCTACTGAACGCACATGATATAGGAGAAATTTTTATTAACCGCAATGTGCATTTGCTTTATAACTGCCCTGCAAATCTCTGTTACTCAATCGTCAACGTTATCCGTTATTGTTATGGATCTAGCAAAAGCCCACAACTTTCATCAATAAATTCGGTTGCTTCACGTAACAGTCGCACTGAAGCCACCGGTGGAAATAACAAAGAAAATCAAAACCACGGCCAAAGTTGGGATCCGTGACCTTTCTCTAGCCTACGACTTGTTGTAGGCATCTCATCACCTCCACAACCTGGGCCAGTCAATCACACAATTTTCTACACACCTCCACCTTCTTCAGCTAATGAAATTTTTCTACATAATATCGCATCATGTGCTTTATCAAAATGCAGGTAAGGTCTAATGTTTTCCCTTCAAATAGGAAGTCAATCCCATTATCAAAAAAAGAGTATTAGGGAATATCTGAAACAACGTCTTTGGCAAAGTGACAGTTACATTTTATCCCACTTCTCCATTAACCTCTGCCTTTAATTATTCTTTATTTCTTTTCTTGCTCAAAAAATCTGCATATTGTTCCGAACAGATTAACAAGTTTGTAGTGGGCCAGATCGCTTTGTTGTCTTCTTTTGACTGGTCATCCCCGATTTGAAAGATTTATCACCAACCCTCGCTATCAGAGAAGTAATTTCATATTATCGGGTCTTCCTGAATTCTGGAGATTATGTCGGCTCCCATGACTTCAGGGCATTTACGTAAGGACTTTAGAGCTTGGTTTCCACCTTCATTATGATACTATTCATTTCCATATATGAATTCCTGTGAGGCGCCCTGTCTCTGCCCTACCTTCTCACTGAATGTCTTTATTTGAAGCGTATCTGTGCTAGCTTTAATTTTTCAGAGCAGCATATTTCCATGATGTAGTCAATATTAATGAGTGCAATGATGCTATGCATGTGCACACCGAGAATGTGTTACTTTGAAAATGATGCGGATATCAGTGGGGTTTCTCACAGAAGAGAAATTACTTGGTATGAATAGAGACGGCAAAAGGCTTTTAAGACTTAGTCTGAGAAACAGAGCAGCTGAAGAGCTTCTCTAGGATTAACCTGAAAGGAAAAAAAAAAAAAAAATCAGTCTCTGGGAGAAAAAAAAAAAAATAAAGGCAGAAGTGTGATTGCCTCCACACCTCTGAGACAAGCGCAAGCAGAAATGGGGAGCTTTCTGCCAGGTTATTTGAAGGAAGGGTCAGGACAAGGGACACATAACTAAAAGAAAGCCTGCACCTCTCAGAGACAGGAAACAGCAGAGGGCAACTGTCAGACTACATTGCTCAAGGGAAAAAAGAAAGCAGCGTTTCCAACGCTGCCTTGCTTTGCCTTCTCGTGGTCACCCGTTTTTCTCCCGGGAGAGAGGAGAACAGAGAGTGTGACAGCAGCTGAGGACAGGCAGCATCTTGCTGGGTCAGAAATATGAAACTAATCTATACTAAGCTGAGAATGTGAAACTAATCTATACTAGGAGGAGAGCTGCCAACTTGGGCAGCTAAAATTGACAGTTTGAGATAGCTTTTGAATGTGTGAACTAAGCCGGGATGAGAACCGCTTTTATATAGCGAAAGGTGTGATCAGCCATTGCTGGGAAAGGAAGGTTGAATTAAGAACCAGGAAACACCAACCCATGAGGGCAAGAAAAAGCGGTGTAAGATGTAGGAGGGCTCGGAGCTACTGCCACACGGGTAGGAGTGCAAAGCCCGGTGATGGCAGCAAGGACAGGGAGTGAGAAGAAAAAAACTGAAGTAACAAAGGCAGAAAGTGAGGAAGTTGCCCCTCCTAAATTAGGCAATATTGTCACATCCAGATACAGTGTTGTAAGATGGAACAGAGCAGGGGTAGTCAAATGAAACAGATTCCTGAAGAGGGTTTATTATCCTGGCCTTGCTCAATAAGTAGCCCTTCCCAGGGACAATCATATCCGTACCAGAGGAAATCCAGAGTACTTTTCCCAATTTGCTGACAGAGTTTCATGTGTCACACAGAAGAATAACTGTATCTGTATGTCAACCTACTGTCCCAGCACGCAGCAAATAACGATGCCATGATCCAGCACAGATCTGTTTCCAAAGCATTGCTGGCCGCAAGATAAAATTGCTTCTAAACTGAATCAAGCTGCACTATCTCTCTCCCACTTCATATCCAGCCTCAAAATTCACCTCTATTTTAAAGGCACAAAAAACCACAGCCAACCAATTATGGCTAAGTAGTAGCTGGGGATAGGTGATTAAAAAAAAAAAAATAAAAAATTTTTGCAAACAATCATGCAACAAATAGCCACAGTGACAGTGCAATTTTAGTTTGCACTATTCTCTGTTTTCCCTTGCTCTTCCTTTAAATTGTTGCACTTCAGATTAGATTGTTACCTCTTCAGGGACTTCTGGCTACATGGCACAGTGATCTACATGGTGATCATACTAAAATAATACATAACAACATGTGCTCAGGGGATTAAACAGGTATTTGTTTAACATAAAGATGTCAGGAAGGGATTCTGCAATATCTCCTACAATACCATGGTTTTCCTTGATATTTCTTTTAATCCCCTCAACAGCCCCCTGGGTTTACATTGTTACAAAGGAAAAAGCATCTCGAAGCCACGGTATGTGCCAGTTTAATGATAACTACTGCTAAATAATTCACTGCAAACAAGGGAGGCTAAAGAGTTATCTGAAGATGCCACAGGAGCTTTCTGTGCACTTTTGCCATCTTAATTTCAGTGCCAAATTATTTTGTTTGATTTTTAGCCAAAGGCCAAAGGCAAATCCCGGTCACTGACGAAGAGGTGCAAAAAGTGCTGATTTCAGAAAACAAAGCAATCGCGGTGATGACAGCATTTAGTTTTGGTCTACTGGTGGCAGATATGTCACTTTTATGCAACTTCATATAGAATACACTAACAAAACATGATAAAAGTCTGCTCTACTTATGGAGAAATGCAGCTGATGATAACCCACAGCGGAAAGTTAATTTTTAGAAGTCAGCATTTTAATTCTGCTAGCAATTTTAAATTCTCCATTTTAAAAAGCACATCCTCAGGAAAAAAAAAAAAAGTTTTATTATTAAAACTATATAGTCAGTGTTGTTATTTGGGCTGAGGTTCTAAAATATGCCGTCATTTACAATCAGGCGCTATGAAATTAAAACTTCCTGAACATTATCAAGTGTACTAAGATTTATTTTTGAAAGCACTGGTTTTTGAAAAAGCAGCACCCACTGAAATAACACCGCCGAAGGGAAAGTTTGTGTTTGGACACGTTTCAGTGTATCTTGCCTGACACAATATATAGGCACCAAAACATTCCAAACCTCTTCAAAGAAAATGACCAGAAGTTGTAACTTGTACCATTTTCTGAAGTGAATGGAACAGGCCTGATAATGTCACTAGAACAGCTCTTCTTATGTAGTTTGTCCTTCCCGATTTGAGCTCTCGCTGGACCCCAGAAATGAAGAAATTCAAGACATGTAGTATAATCACATACTTTGAAAGTGAGACCGACTGCATGTTTTTCTGTTCCCCTGATGTTCCTTTTCATTTCAGGGATTAAAGACTATTCTTATTCTACGTGAACCACATCTCTAACATTTGCCTATCCAGACGAGGAAACAAACAAAAAAGGTAACAACATCTACTAGTTTGGGGACCACTATCTGGCAGAATTCTCTAGCTGGCAGCACACTGGCCATCAAGAGCAGACCATGCACACTACACCTTATGTATAAGAGCCCACAGGCCTCTTCACACTAAAATAACAGCTATGATACACTAAGCATAGTGTCGTCGTCATCCTTTTCAGCAAAGCCATGACTGCAGAAGAAAGCTGAGTGTGGGGTGCTTTTATTGATTTATATGGAGTAAACACTTTTTTGGTCACAACATCAGAGAATACTTTCTTCTCATACAGCTGGGCAAGTGCTTTAAACAAATAAATAGCTTGCCCAAGCCTTTAGATCACCACAAATATCAACTCGGACCCGACAACAATGGAACAAACTGCAGATTTCCTAAAGGTGAACAGGTATTTGTGATCATTATACTATAAATACAGCACTTAATATTTTTCATTCACTTGTTTTTTCTTTCCCTAGATCTAATCCAACTTCCCAGAAAAGATGTTCTTTTTCCATCTCATTCACATCCTCAAGCTAGAACATATACTACACAGCACATGCTGATACTTGCAGATATCAGCATTGAAAGCGGTGTACCACAGCTCGCATCTCTGAAAAGAGGCTACAATGAATCATTTCAGCATGCTGATTAGCATTTTTACTACTTTCAAATTTCAACTTTCATTTTTTACTGCATCTTAATGCACTGTTCTTTCCCTCTTTGGCTGCCTGCAACTCACTGTTTGTAACTAAAGAATTCTTCCTCTGGTTTATCTCTGACTGTAAAGTAGTTTATGATGTTCTGCATGGCAAACAGCACATATAAAAAAACATTGTATGCTAAATATGCTCAGAAGGTAATATGATAGCAAATCAAGAAACTGAAGATTTAAACCTCCCTTGCTGCCCAAAAGACAAACAGCTTAGCAAAGACGAGGGATATCAGCTTTGGTTTAATATTCTGCTTCCCCTGTAAAATAAATATTTATATTACATATACGGATATTATGTTTTACAACAATAAGTAGAATTTCACGCCACTCTAGAATACCAAATAAGACAAAAGGCTGGACAGGCAGCTGAATTTCGATTCTCCAAACAGAGCCACTGGATTTGATTTCAGCTCTTACTGTGATCCAACAGATAAAGGGAGGATGTAAGCCTGAAATTACACTGTGCCATGTCTTCCATCACATATTCAGAAGGGTTAGTGCAAGGCACCCAAGCACATGCTATAAGTTATACACATGCTTTACTACTTTGCAGGGTGGAGGACATAACTGTGGAGTAATGCCACTGAAAACATCAACTTTCCCATAGTTATTCCTGAGCACTCCCTGGAGCAAAGTGCCCTCCCCGCACTGCTCCATCCTCTTCCCCAAATCAAACTACTGAAGGAAAACCCTCAATCCCTCAGAAACAACTTCCTAGAGTACAGAATATACATTACAAAAGGTGAGAAAGTGTTTGCGTATCTGTATACATTCTATTTATCCAATTAAATATATTAAGAGAAAAAGAACATTAACTTTAAACCAGGTCTTCAGAAGTTAGAAATAGCTCTTACACTGTGCTGCACACTTTACCGCTCAAGATCACTGAGGAGGAAACATATAACCATAAATAACATACTACATTTAGCAGGGAAACTATAAGAGGGCAGTATATCAAAACCTGCTATTTACTTGATGCAACTCAAAGTAAGCTCATTTTTGCTGTAAGTAAATCAACTCAATATAAACAAGTACTTCAGAAAAACAAGCAAGAATTCATAGTCTAACTCAGGAGTACCATAAATCTGAATATCTCCTTATGAAAAAAAAGACACAAACCCACTACCTGCATCAAATTTTCAGCATACGAGACATTTATCTTGTTAGTGTCTGTCATATCATTACAGCACTATTCATTGAGATGCCAGAGCTGAAGACTCCCCAAACAGTCTGAAATGGACAGATGGGTAAAGCTTTTAGAATGTTCCCAGGATGGCTGTTTTCATGACATGCCTGAAAGAAAACACAGACGTATATGACCCTTTTAAATTTTCCTCCTCCGAGTCCGTATGCTTCGCTGAACAAGACACAGTTCAACAGCAGGTCTCAAAGAGTGACGAAAGTGAGTGATCCATTTACGACTCCTGAGAAATAAAGATCGGACACTGGTTCTCAACTAAACCACCTTCAGTCAGAAACAGATACTTGTTCTCCATCTGAACACTCTACAGAGCTGTAAATATCACACTTGTACACTCAAATTAATTTGCAGAACCGCCTCGGGTGAAGAATTCCCGTTGAGCAAGATAAGCATAGGCCGTAAACCTGAAATGCCATCGGTTCTCATCAGTATCTCACCAGACTTTTGATGCTCACAGTAATTTACTTTTAGCTAACTAAGCAAACCTCCCTGGTTATGATACCATCTTCATACCACCATCCAATAGGCTACTTCAGTGCAATGACTTTTACATTAAATTGTATTGATAAAACATGGAATTATTAATAGGATCACACAATGATTTTATATTTTGAATAACTGGAACTACAGAAGCAGAAGACTCTAATGATAAATCTGCATTATTTAATTTTACTAATCTTTCAATAGTTGGAAATGTTAACCAGAGCAATCCAACCCAAATTCTTATGGCCCAAGCAGGCACTAGGTGATGGTGGAAAACATTCCCTGCAAATATTCATTCCAGGATACATTTCTGAACATCTCTTTTGTGCTCATTGCCCACAAAAATCCAAGACACATGAGTTTACTCACAGTGCTACTCACCAACAGCACATTTTGATCTTACTTGCTAAAACATTCAGAAGAAAATTATCTACAGTATGTTCGCGTGCTGACTTTCTGATTCATGCTGAGATGGCTGTTCATTCAACCCTGTAAAACCAACATCGCCATGTGACGTACAAGTCTAATTAGCACTCCACAAATTATGAATGGCAAATGTTCCCGGTGAACCGTTCCTAAATATTCTGAAGACCGAGAAATACATACAGGAGAAGTTTTTAATGACTTTTCATATTTAAGAAACTGCTTATTTTGTTATCAGGGGAGAAAATTATTCCCTGCTATTTATCAACCGAGCAATAGATCTTGTTACATAAACAAGTACAAAAATAATAAGCAACAAGAGACTTCTGTTCAGCTTTACGACTGTATCTCACTTTGCCTTCGCATCCAGTGAGGGTCAGCATCCTCTTGGGCATCACAGGTGTGTCAGAGGAGTAAGACCTAGAGTGGAAGTTTTGCAACGTCTAAGGAATTAGGAAACTACATAAGAGAATCTACTTCCCATGCAGAAGAACTCTCCATATAACCACCACTCCTCAGACTTGGTGTTTCACAGGATTAGTGTTTGCTTTTTACTTAAATTGAGTCAGCACTGCTCTCTCCTCTTGCCATCAGTGCTGCTTAAGCAAAACTTTAAAGAATGAAACTTGAAGGGTAAGAAATTCGTGTGAGGACTGTTTGTTCAATGCTAAATCAGAGGATACATAAGCAAAAGCACAGTTGTCAGGAGTGAAGTATGAGCAGCTTCAATGAGGCATCTGATCATTTCATAACAACATTAAACAAAAAATAACATCGAGTAAACCACAATAAAATTCTATTTAGTCATGTAAGTGCAAAAACTCATATACAGATCCTGATGAGGCTGAAGGACCTATTAGTGTGAAGGGCTGCTTGTGAAAATAAACAAACATTCATAAGCAGATGCTCTTCCCACTACCCAGTATTCACTGAGTAAAATCCCCTACAATTAGAGTAAGGGATAGAAGGAGACCCTCAGTTACACAATGTGTGAAGTGTTTATTTTCCGGTGCTTATCTAAACTCACAACTAGCTCGCCTATATCAAAACTCTGTGATTGCTCTGGCACATACACAAATAAATACTTAATATTCTGTTTACATCAAAGAAGCTTCATTAGTGGCACCGAGCAGCAACAAATACATTTCACGCTGCCAACCCAATCCAAATACATATCAATCTGTGACTTTTGCAGGCAGGATTGGGCCATGACAAAAGACTCAAGGACAATCTTAAATCTAACATGGCACATCTAGTACTTTCCTAAAAGTTAATTATCTTGTGGATGTCAGTCCAACAGAAGTAAATTTGAAAAAGTACAAAAAATGATGACTACTAGAATCTGACAGAAAAGAACAGGGAGGTGGGGGAGAACAATTTGTATTTAGCTTTTTTTTTTTTTAATTTATTTCTCTCCTCAAAGCACCTAGCATTGGTCACTCCAGAACAGGGCCAGCCTGACATTTGGTTTTAGTCATTGTGACCATTTCTAAATTCTTATATCACATTTTCACAAGACTAGGGGTTCCTTTCTATGTCTCCAGGTTTGTTAGCGTTGTACACTGGGTCTTCAGTTTCCTTTACAGCCACCGGAAGAGGAAAACGATTGCATTTTCAACAAAAGCTAAGATTCTTATGTGATGCCAGGACCCGCAGATTTAAGGCGAGCAAGCAAGGCAAAACTCACAATAAAATCATGTTAGCAAAAAGCAAAATTATCAGAAGTAACAATTACAAAGTATTTTTTCTGAGGCACCAAGGTCATTTGGCATATATCTTCAGCGTGTGCACACTGGGTAAAATTCGTTCCTGTGCAGATAGATGGCATAAAACCTGTGAACCACTTCAGTCCCATTTAAGACTTTAAATTAGGACTTAAGTGATGCATAGGCCTTCGACTGGACGCTAGCATGGAGCTGAACTTTATCCACAATGGATATTGATCTCATCACAACTGGTGCTGCTCTTACATTAGGTGTAAATTCATGCATAATTCATTTTAGATAAACAAAATGATTCTACAGCTACCAGGCATTAACTCTCTTGCTGAATAAGCCACATGAAAATTTCATTAAAAAATGAAACCAATTTTTCAAACCCACCCTCATGCAGAGAAAACAAAGCACTGTGTACAACATTAGTTTCATGCTGTGATGCCTTAAAAATACCTGCATATTAGCACGTGCCAAGGCAATAAACCTGGAATTAGAATTTAGTAAAACAGTAAGATATTTCCCATTGATGTGCCTATAACAACTAAGCAAGCATTTCGTAAGAGAAAACATTTGCTGCCACAAGTAACACTGATGTGTGTATTACTAAGGTTAGTTAGGGGTATCAAACAGAGCAGTTCAAGACTCTTTGTGCAAATGATACAGCAATAGACCACTTGAGGACTTAGAGGAGAAAGCGGAGAAAAAGTATTTTTAATCAGGAAGTAACACCGCGTAAAAGCAATGCAGAAATTCTGACAGTGTTCCTGTGGTTCTGAATAGATCTTTCTATTTACTTCGTGCAGGGACATGTGACCTGAACTCCTGTGCTGTGCAACTTGATCGACAAAAAGAGAGGATCCCCCCGTGAAAGTCCAGACTCTCAAAAACTCACAATACAGCAACTACAATTCGCTGAAAATTTAAAAGTTGCCTTTGGAAACTGCCAACCAAGTGCACAGCAGTCGAGAAGGCTAATGGAAGAGAGTGACACGTTAACTGTGTGATATATACAGAAGCAAGTTCAAAGCTGCAAATATAGTGCCTGAGGAGAGTGGCGAAGAGCCAGATGCTGCTTCGGGCAAAACGTCTCGGAACCGTTGCGCTGACGTCCATCAGAGGAGGATGGCACGTCGGGAGACGGCGAGTGTAAGCCGCGCTTCCTCACATCAAACATCTAAAGCCGGTCCTGCTTTCAGAAAGATTAGTTAAGGAAAGGCTGATATTTGGATAAAGAAAAAGACAGGCAGAGAAAAATGCGATACCAAATTCAACAAAAAGGCAGCATAAACCACGGTGCAGGGACTACTCATGGCCACGGATCCCACCGATACCCCTTGTGGTGGCCAGCCCCACCTGAGGAGTGGAGACCAGCTTCAGAACGCCGAGCAACCACCTCGCACCTGCAGAGATATTGAACACACACACACACACGCAGTTGCTTAGCACTGCATTAGGATCCAGGCACAGAATCGCCGTGAGGGCTCGGAGGAGAGCTCACGCGTTATGACGACACAGAGAGAAGTTGCCCTGTATTGCTCAGAGACGTTCCTGTAAATAGATAAACCCTAATAAAGCTCCTGATGAGAAGTATCTGGTTATTTCCTTCCTGAGGCCAGGATGGCATTTCAGTCGACACTTCCATTTTCTTGTTTGCGTTGGGCAGGAAGGAGGCTAAAAATGTTGCTGATTCCTTTGAGCAACAGGGGGTGGGCAGGAAAAGGCATCTGGCACTTGTGCCTTGTGGGGCAGCTCTGCAAGTTGCCTCTGCAGGGGACCAGGGGAAGCGGTGTTGAGCTGAAATGTTAGTGGAATATATTTTGCATTTATTCTAAAAAGATTGGGGACATTTAAAAAGTTTTTTCTCTGGCTCCAGCTAAGAATTTCTGTGTTCTTCCATCCAAGAATCTGACTCATTTTGCGGTTCAGGGAAAGACACAAGTAGGAACACTTGTATCTCCTCTTTCTCTGTGACACAATCTGTAGTTGAGTCCTCTTGGTGGCAAGAAACATTTGTCTGGAAGTCTGCCTGGGAGGAAGGAAGGGAACGTTACCTAGTCATAACTTTCTGTACCAGGCCTTAACAGCAACATCTAGATAGAAGAAGAAAAAAAACCACATCCAGGGTTGGCTCGAGACTCTAGGAGCCAATTTAATACTGTGGATTCTTATTTTGGTGCCATAACTTAAACTCGGTTCGAGATTTGTAATGGCTTAGAAGTAACAGAGGAAAAGGAACTTGATACCAAAATGGAAGAGCTACTCTGAAAATGTCCAAATAGAAGAAAAATAGAGTGAGAGAAACAATCTTTGATGAAGACTGGAATGCAGCTACACTAACAGAAAGCAAATTCAGCGTCAAAAAGTCGTTTACTGAAGAGGACAGTTAGAAGAGAATATCTTCTAAGAAACAATGCTCAGAAACAGAAGGGAGGAGAAAACTTAGAGGATAAAGTCTAACGCAAAAATCTATTTTATCGTATTTTACAGATGATCATTTATATAATTGCTATGGCTACTGTTGGGTTATGTATTCAAAGACAGAGGACATAATGAATACTAATAAATTCATGAGGAATATGAAGTCTATATCAAGTATTTAGATCTAGCAATAACGTACAGCTTTGCTATGAGCCCTCGAAGAAGAGAAGAACAGTCTCTGACATATTAACAGCAAAACACTGGAGACAGTCACGCTTCGACACAAACTGCTAGGGCAGCTATTATGCTTATAGAGCTCTAAGAAATGCTGTAGCTTATTTAGCTCTCAAGGTAGCTTCCAATATTTCACTTCTACTGATACTATTTAAGACTATGGACATGTCTTTACAAAGCATTCATTGAAAAAAACCATAACTCTGCCTTTTACTTTGTATGTTAGCATTTCTGAACTGATGTTAAACACTAGAGAATCAGTTACTCAGCGTGAATCTTTGACAGTGACATCACAAATCAATCAAATCTTTCGTTCTCTGCCAAATCCAGAGACGCTATCGGTTTGAAAACATAGATAATATACAAAGACATAATCCAAATATTTGACAAACACACATCTCAAAGTTACAAACACATTTACAAAGACTCGCGAACCTTTTTTTAATTTTTTTTTACTGTGGTGCAGCCGATGGGGCACAGATTGCTAAACCACAAACTTTCATCATTTCCTCTGCTGCTAACGCCCAAAAGAGGGCCAATCCACATTTATGATCAAATACGAGGAAAAATATAACAACTTTATAAAACATTTACCCATCTACGCATATACAGTCTTCCCTCCACTGCGAAACACATTCAGCAGATGGCTTCATCTAAGCTTTAAGGACCACTGCAGAGTGATGGATTTCAATTAAAAATTAGAGAAGAGTTAAACAGATGTACAAGGTGACCACTTTTGCCTGCCTGAGTGGCTTGATCCTGCTGAGAAAAAGCAACAAGTGCTCCACGGATTCATGAAGGCAAGAGATTTATTCACCCAAGTTGTCATGCATGTGCCCAGCAACCCCGAGGGGTCAATTCTCTGAGAAACCCAATTTAGGACAAAATACCTTATTATCTTCTTCTTAAAACTCAGGAAGAAGAGGAGCTTGGATGACAGTCTAGGAGTGAGATCTGCTTACAACTGAGGGCTAAACAGTTTATCAGGATTATGTTAGATGATCAACAGGGGTCTCATGTAGCAGATTTGCAGCTTAATATTTACCTTGTAGCACTGATTTACGGGCACATTAGTATTAACTGGACTGTAAGCATACCACACAATTCTTTAATTTTTCAATGTGCTCCCTGTACCTTTGCCAAAAGTTATCATTTTCCAGCATCCTGGAGAGTCGCATAGCCAAATGATAAATGCTTTCTCATTGAAGAGAACATCATTTGATTGGATTTCTCCTTAAGCTCAAGCCTGGCTAATAATAAATATATTGATTAAAATTCTCCCTGCTTGGAAACAAAGGACAAATTGAATAACTGCTTCACTGTGAGAATACATGTGTGTGGGAATCTCCACTTCTACACACAGCTTCATTGAATTTGTGGATGAAGACAGCTGGTTGAATGAGACTTGGTGGAAAAAAATATATAAATTACAATATCCATAGACCGATGCCTCTGACACTGAGGAAACTTTAAATCAAGTAAAGAAACCTGGAAGCAGCAGAGTGCAATGGTAATACACTGTAGTTCATTAAAAAGTGTATTAGCTGTCAAATATTTTGCGTATATTCTGCTAAAGAGATTTTGTCTCACAATAAGAGGGTTTTTAGATATATCTCAGTGAGCTGTCCTCCTCTAAGTCACATAAACGATTCATTTTGGTTGAGTCAAATCTCCAGTCGCATTTCATTGTTATGCACAAAAAAATACAATATGCCACTCCAGAGTGTCTTTACTTGCAAAATAAAACATGTTTGAATGAGTTGCTTCATATAAACAACATTGACTGCTCTAGTACTGGAACTGTGGGTAACCTGGAAACAAACCTGACATAATAGATCAATGACTTACACCTGGGATTCCTCTGGGACCATCCACGATCCAGTCACATCTGCTAGTGCAGCCTCACCTGCTGCTGGAAGCAGGCAATGATGATGAAATAATGCCAGCTTCGTGCCACCTCATCCATGCCGAGGGACCTGACTATGGATGTCAACCTCTGCCATGGCCAGACTGGTTAAGGGGCAACATCTACCTGTCACCACAAAACCTGCTCTGGAAGTTACAACTATTTTAGGAAAAGCACTTACTAAACCCAAAGGTAAGTTGAAAGATTTGGAAAAATCCGCCTTTAGAGCACCACAAAGTAACACCTGCCAACTTATCTTTAGTGGAAAGCCTGAATTTCTGACTCTGAGGGTTTCAAAATACCAGGTCTTAAAATGTCACTGATCCCACAGAAAAGCACCGATGTGCTTTGGCATTGGTTCAGCTCCATATGGATATGTACCAGGTCTCAAACTGGTTTAGTTTTCATTACCTGAAATGTCAATTTTGAAGGGTTCCCCGTTTAACATACAAATGCCAGATGCCAAAAAGATGTTCAGTGACCTTCTAAAATAATAGTGCTATCATCTTGCTTTAAGGTACACTGATTTTCTCCTAGGCATGGTGCCCACAAACCAGCCCACAATGTAGTAACACCACCATCGGATGATACGGGTGGAAGCAAACTTAGACTAGAAGTGACAGTGGCCATACGGTGACAATTACTCTGAGGCACAATCTTGGCAGTTCAGTTGTGTCTGGATTTCCACACAAGGTATCTGAGTCCAAGTGAAGTAAAACTGAAGTATTTCACTGTCTAGGACCTTTGGTTACATTTCCAAAGGTTACTCAGCCATTCACGAGACCAATTCTCATGGGAAGCTTTTGAGATGTCGCACTTAAAGTTAACACCTAGGAGCCAGAGGCTAATTAAGAGATACACTTCAAGTAAGACAAACATTTTAGTAATATAGGCACATGTAAAATATTTATCATTAAGCACCATCCATCCTGAACTTAGGGGGTAATGACAAAGTTTCAATACCTCTGGTAATAAATCCAAATTTCAGTCAGTTTTACTGGGTCACTGAATCACTGTATTCTTATAGATGGTACTGCCTATCCCTTGCATGCTGGAAGATGATGACAATATTATAAAAGCATCCCAAACTGTTAAGAGAATGAACAGAGTAAAAAGTCGGGATTTTACTGAGTGTACTGAGGGTAGTGTTGACAATAGATGCTATCTAAATCTATGCCTAAGAGACTTCTCTCCCAGATTTCTTCTAGAGTTCATGTTAGTCTCAACATGGGGATGATAAAAGTGTAAAATAAAAAAATCTGGCAAGGGAAGAAAACAGTATTTTAAAGTAAATCATCCCACGGCAAGATTACCTACACGCTGCTTCTAAACAGAGGTGAAAGGCAGCACTACAGGGACAATTTTATTGGATTACCCTCCAAGAGCTTGCATACCAATCTAACATAGCGCAATTCAGGAAAACTTCTACAGTGGCCACACAGCCTTGCAGTTCACCTGCTCAGGAAAAAGGGCATGTCTCAGTGTCATTCCGTCTTCTCCAACACCACAGAACCCTCTGAGAGAGAAGCGAAAACTGAACCCTCTCCAACAGATCATTTGAAGTGTGGACTGATACAAAACGTAAACTGCAACCTTATTCTCAGACACGAGCAATCACCCCCTATTGCTGTTCTACCTGTGCAAAAATTGCCTTTAGCTGCCGGGAAGGAAGATGGGTGTATATCTGGTGAGTACTAATAAAAATGCAACTGAGGGTTTTGGGAAAGATCTTGAACGAGTGGGGAAAAATAACACTGAAAAGGCTATTGATTTCAACTAAACTATGTCTATTAAAACTGCCCTCTGTATTTGGAGCACCATGCCTATACGCATATATTCTAAGAACGGATGATTTTCAGAGTTATCAAAACATATACACAAGATCCATGGGGACTTTCCGCATAGAAAAATAAACTATTTTTAAACAAAGAACTGAAACCACAACATCCTCTGCCCTATACAATCCAGGCCTATGTTTTATCTGTATTTTTCAGATAGACTAACAAGCTGTACCCATTTAAACTACTGCAGAAAAAAGGGATAGAAAACTATCCCAAAACTTCAGCAGTTTCCTCTGGGTCTCAAGGGACATTTTAATAATCCTACAGGAAATTATAGAAATAGTGTGACATACTTGTAGCTAAAAGAGAATAATTCACTCACGGCTCTGCTCTATTGTCCATTTACAACCTTTTGCTAAGCTGCAGGGACATAACTACCAAGAAGAAGAAAATACTTGCAGAAAACATCCTCTTTACCATTAGCCCAGTAGCACAAAAGTTCTTGCATGCTGTGCCTGGAAGCATGGAGATCTTCCTACAATACAGCAGTAATAGCTCCAGTACAAGTCAAGTTGGCAAGTTTGTCAGTGTTACATCTGCATTCAAGGGGTTCTCACTGAAAACCACGCTCTTAAACAATGTTCACCACCAACAAAATAAGAGAAAATACGCTAAGCTCTATAAATTTATATTTTTAAAATTTATGCAGCTGTTTATTAACTTAAAGTAGAAACTATGCTGCTTTTGAACTCTGACCTTTTGATTGGGAAAACTCATTACAGAAGATAAAACTAATCAGATAAAATTCATAAATCTTATTCAAGAATGGCCCTGAACACCTAAATATGCCTCTCATTACAACTAAAAGGAAAAACTTAAGATTGTTCATTCAAGTTGTATACTCTGAGATGTGAAAAGCTAAATTATCGTGCCTAAACTGAGATGGTTAAACTGAAAAAACCAAACCAACCAACCAAAAAAAACCACCAAAACACCACACACACAAAAACCACCACCAACAAAACAACCAACCAACCCTACAAACAAACCAAACTGGGGAAAACAGTAAATCCCCACCCAATTATTAAAGGAAATTTAATTTCCAAGGTGCAATCCAACACTGCACCAACATGGTCCATTTCTCTTATGAAATTTAGTAGTATACAGTTCCGCAGTGGAAACCTGCAGAGATATAGGCACTACCGTATTCTGATAGGGGACAAAAGCCTCCAGCTGTGTGTATGGGCTATATATTAGATGACACATAGGGCCAGGTCTTCATGTACAACAAACTGTCCCAGCTCCACTGACAGGAGCTGGGAAGGGGCACCGATGTTGTGATCATACTTCAGTGGTGAGAAACTTTCTTCACTTTTGTATTCTCTCCACATACTCTTAAAACCTACTCTTTCATAAATTTTATCCTACAGTTAGAGTCAAATTCTTCCACTGTTTGGAAAATCTACTCTTCTATTACAACAATTAGATGGGGTACATCTAGATTTAAATAGCTTCCCTGTCAACAGATCTCTGGAAATCTCTGATTTTATCCAAAAAGACATATCGAACACCATATTTTTTCATGGTAAGGCTTGGTTTCTAGGTATGATTTTAAATTGGCATCTGCTAGGAATACTTTCTGTGATCCTTCTAAAAGAATCAGTATGTGAATTAAATAATAAATCTGCCTGGACAAGTAATTATCAGGTTGTTGTAGCATCCTTCCATAAGACAGTACAGGAGGACATAATTTAGGATTTCTACAGAAGGCAGACTGCATTTACGTCCCTTACAACTAACAGATTTGTTAAAGCTTTTATTATGCAAGTGTTGCTGCTGCAAAACATTGAAGGTATCTTGTCCTACATCAAAAAATAATTAGAAGTGTACGGAATCAATAAGCTAACTCATAACTTTGCACTACATGAATCACAGTTTGTTCCCCAAAATACTTTTTAATTTAAGATTGAAAAGATTTTAGCTTGCTTAGACCAGAAAAGGAAGTTTTGAGATTAAGACCAACCACTAGACACTCCCCAGATATATTTACCCATAAGTAATTGAAGAGTGCTTCACAAAATAAAATATTTATTCCAAAATCAAATGAACATTCTTGATATGTAGTTCCCCTCCTTGCTGACCCAATACTCCTACTTAACCATATTAATAATGAAACATTTTCAAAAAGTCAAAATGGCTAATACATTCCTCATAATCTCCTAGTCCTGGAACCCAAAGATAGTACTATAATTAATGTTCATGATGAATGTCAGAGAGCTGCTGGTTTGTTTCTTTACATACACAGGGGAAAACGGGAGAGGAGGGAGGTACAGAAAAACACTGAAAAAAGCGCCATGGAGCCCTTTAATATGTAGTCGTTTTCTTCTTTTTTAAGTACTCTTACAGAAAACCAGGCTCTGAAACATTGAAAATAATTGACTCTTTTCACTGTTTCCCAAAATGAGAAACGAGTGCCCAGTCTTGCAGCGTTGTCATTGTACAGCAAAGACAAACCATGTGGAAGAGATAAAAAGCCCAAACATTCCCAGTTCACCTCCGTGTGGATGAGGAAGAACAAAACCACAGGGCGATGCATCTTTATCAACAACTGCCAGTCACTACAGTTTTGCCATATGCAAATACGTTAACATCCATTTGTTGGATTTGTTCAAAGCAAAATGGTTCTGGAAACAGAACTGCTGACAAATAGAAAGAGCTGTCACATGGAGCACTTTGGCAGACCTGCCCTCAACTTGTTACCTATTGTCATTTTTATTGTGCTTATAATTGCAATAATACTATAAACAATACCTCGTGTTCTTCCACTTCCATTCTGAAGATGCAAGTTGCTATTTAAATCCCGAATTCCAGAGAAAAGCTTTTGATCTAATTTTCTAGGGCTGCCTTCTCTTAAACACTAAAGTTCTTGCCATATTGTGCACACAGTAAATTGTAATGTTTTAATTTTTTCCATTTAAGATGTAAAATTTGTAGGGTTTTTGGCAGTAATCAGACTTAAATTCCCAAAGCCATGATCCAGAGGCTTAGCACAGCAAAAAAAAAAAACCCGAACATATTTGTGTGTTCATTCAAATCCATGCAAAACTGTAGGTTTTTGACTCCCTCTCCAAAAGGCTTTGCCAAATGTAATCGCCCATGCTGCACTGTGAACAAGCCTATGACCTCTCTATTACTATATTTTCATAGAGAGTAAACATACAATATAGCTAACCTATATCTACCGTATTCTAAATAACAGCTGAATATCACTGACCTCAGAAAACACAGATAAAGAAGTTCACAGAAAAAAAAAGCCATAGAAATAATTAACTTGTAATATTGTTTTATTTATGGTCTGTTCTGTTTGCCACTGTCATTTCTCTAATCGTTCAAACATACGTCTAGAACTGGTACTTGCAGACTCATCAGCTAGCACTGCTTGATTGATTCTTACTGCCCCAGAAACAATATAATCTGCAAAATTTATTGTCAAATATTCTATAGAGTCACCTATCGCGTGCATGACTGGTACTGCAATGATGGAGTATAAATTCATATCATCATTGAGAACTGGGTCAGTTTAGTCCAAAAGGTATTACTGAAGTCATGCAGATGAATCCAATTATGTTTAGTGAACCCACAAATCATCAAAAAAGCTAATTTAACACACAGACAGCAACTGTTTCAGTCTTGCTAGGGCCAAGATGAGCTGCAATGTTTACTTGGGTGTGCGCAAACCATTCAAATCACCTCAGTCACACCATCATTTGTATACACCCATCAGCATGATTTTCACGAGTTTCACTTTCCACTAAATTTGTTTCCTTCCAAAGTCAACACGAACTCCTCGTATTTCTTCTCCCACATGACAAGTTCAGTCAATAGCTGAAAGACCCATGTGCCCACAAGAAAGGTGAAATACGTTCAACTGCTCGCAATGGAAGTTATGGGTCATGGATCGTTTGTAATCGTCTGCAAAATGTTTAGGTCTTTTTTTTTTGTTATTTTCTTGATACAGCTCCATGTTTTGTGTTTTATTTCTTTATCAGTACCCACAAACAAACAATATAATGTGGCTTTTTGCTTCTTTTTGAGAAAACCCTTTTCTATACTCTCGTGAAACAGGAAGAGTCTATTAGGGATTGAGACAAAAAAGACCCAAACATCCATATGGCACCTTTACTCAAGCAGGGATAGGGACTATGGATCACCACAGAGAACTTACAGTATAGACTTGACAATATGTTACCCCCAAGTACTTACTAAGGTTGCTGAAATCGTAATTTCTATTTGGGGGGGAGGGGGAATCATGTTTGATGACATATTCACTATCATCAATGTTAACTCTTTACATGTAAGCACAGAACATACATAGACGTCTACAAACCACTGAGAACTCTTCCCGGGCTTTTAATACAGCATATGTAGTGAAAACGAAAGAGAGGAGACGAGAGTCTTCTTCACCCAAACTTCACATATATTGTGTAAATATACAGAAGGCAGCTAAGCTAGGGAGAGGCAGAAAAAAGGAATAACACATACACAGCAGAGAATTAACCATATCCTGGAAGCCTGGAAATGCTTCCCTAACTTCAGGAAACAGTGGCATCTTCCTTGCAGCAGAAGTAGCCTCTTGGTAAACTCAGCTCTAACACCTTTCCTTAAGCCTGAAGTTTTACCATGTCTTGCAGAGAACCACACATGCCAGGGTCCTGCTGGAGGGCTGGAAAACAACCTGCAAGGCAGGTGCGGTTGCAAAGAGAGCAACTTCATTTTCACTTGGCAAGCAAAAGCCTGTAACGGACTGATCTGAACTAAATCCTTATTTGAGTTGTCCCCATACAAATATCGTTCATCTAGGGAAAAGGAGGATCACAGCTTTTATCTAGGGAAAATCAATCTTCCTTCTTATACTCAGTAATACTTAGAGCTTCCTATACTAATACTTAGAGCATCTCCCAGACATCCTCAGCTTCCAATTTCATACTCAGCTTTTCAATTAATCAAACAAACGATTAGCAAAGGGATGAGATGTAAACAGAAGACTCAGGTAAAGAACGAGTTTCCATTTGGATCTTGATCTGCATTTTCTATATGTTATAGTGGCACCTCCTGAACTTTTGAAGGTTAAACAAAACATCCTGGAGACATTGTTGTAATCCCAGCTTGATAGGATTTGAAGCAAAACGACAAGAAATAGAAGCAGCCAAGGCACCAAGCTAGACAACCAGGTTTTTTACATGCCACTTCCTGCATTGCTTTTGTTCCTAACGGAAACGTGACCTGCGAGTAAATGCAGTAAATTAGTAAATGCAGTAAATTAGCCAAGCGCTAATTGTCACCAGATCTCTGAAGTGACAAGTTTTTAATAAGACTGCCTTCTGCAATAAACCTGTTTTGCAAGAAGAGATGAAAACTGTCCCTCAAAATGTATTAGTTAGACTGGATTGATTTATATAACAGCACGATAGAATAGCAAGTCATGAAGGATAAAATAATTATCTTAATAATGTCCACTACAATGATGAACTCAAGCAGTTTGTACATTAGTAGGCTATTTATGTACACTTGGATTGCATTAGGTTTCTCTCCCTGTAGTTACCTCAGAAGTGCACCAACAGCTTTGTAATTCACATCACTTTGTGGTTTATTACTGAGAGTGTGGCAAGTAATATTTCACTTTCTTCACAATTTTTAACACAAACATTTTTGCCTTTTTAGTAGTTGCCAGTGGGCAGTATTACAGTAGCAAGCGGGTAAAGCATACCATTTCTTGTACAATATTTTGATATTTATGACAAAATAATTTTTTGCTGTTTGCTTTTTAGCCCTTCCCAGATGGGTAATTTCCAGACGCAGCTATATCACATCATCTTTTCTGTTGTTAATAAATAAAATCCCAAAATAATTCCTGCTAAACAGAGACCAGGTTTGGACTCATGGCACCACTGAAACAAGGAAACGCCACAACGCCCACCCTCCAAACCACTGCTCACATCACATCTTAGCCTGGATGGCCGAGAATCTGAAATAAGGGGAACATTGCCAAAATCCCACAACAAAGGGCATTTTCCAGCCAACTGATTCTTCTAGCACTGACAACAGCTGAATACAGGCAAAGACCATCAGTGCTTTCCACTCAAAATCACGCCTGAGCAAGAGAAGTAAGAGCAGAAATAATTGCTTCCTCTCTTGGCTGATCTGCAGCATGAGAAGAGCGGAAGATCAACAGAAAAATGAACTGAGGTCCCCAGGATGAGGAAAGACATGCAAGAGGAACTGTTGGATTTACACAGGCTTTTGGGGGTGTTTTGTTTTGGTGTTTTGGTTTATTTTTGTCATTGTTTTAATGAAGAAAAGCGTTGCCAGACAAAACTGCAAACTGGAAACTGTCCTGCCTACCAGTGCAGATAATGCACATGGAGCACTTTGAAGAAACGGAGCTATTATGAAGGTTTAATCAGGTTACACTGAAACCAGTGAATATATTTTTCAGTGGTCATTCAAGACTGCCTGTTGCCACTTCAGCTTTTCCAGCGTATCTCATTCTGCACCCAAAATGAACATCTCTCTTTACAGACTACAAAACAACCTCAGTGTGTGGGAGTCTCTTGTATTTAGCAAGGCATTTAAGGTGCATTTAGTAATACAATATTTTTATATATTTACACTGGCATCTTGTATTGCCTTGACACCACAGAAAAACAAATTGATATGTTTTGTTTGAAATAAACAGGCATACCTTCTTTGTCATGGTTTTATGATGATCCCATCTCTGTTTTCATTTAAATGCTATTAAAAGTGTTTGGTTTTGAACAGCCTTTGCAAAATGATGAGTGATAAAAACACTTAGGTAATGGTTCATCTATTTTTGTTCAAACTGATACATCAGATATGCCATTCTTTGCTGGATTCTGAAACGATGGAAGCAGTGTTACACAATATCCACCACCCCCTAGTCTTTTTGTTAGTCATCCCTAATCAGCTGTTGCTTCGCAAATCAAATTTTCAGTCCTTTTAGGCGTGCAGTGTGATGCTAATGTGTGGCAACAGAATGTTGATTATAGACCACTGGGTAGCACTAGCTGCCCCATTAGCGGCATCCAGCTGTCCAGATTCATGCATGAGCAAGAAGGATTTAATAAGTTAAGATGAAGAGCAGTGAAATGCCTGTGATACAAATAAGGACAATACAGAAACATTTAGTGTGAGGCAAACCATCTTTTCAAAGCAGAATTAGTTCAGAGGTAGACGACTGCAACTTCATTAATCGCTAGGTGTATTGTAAGCTTTTAAACTAAGCTCCTTTGACACTGTAGAGGAATGTAGGTTATTACAGAATTCCTGTACATAATTATGAAAGTTAAATTATTTCAAAAGTTGTATGAACCATTCTTACCCGGTGCATAAGAACACAATTCCAACGAACGTGTTCTGAAACTATTAAAAACCATCAAAAGAAATTACTATTTACGCTATGTGGATTGATATTTCTCCTTATTCTGAAAGGAATGACATGAGCACACCATTATTTGTGGATGCAAAAACCTTACCAGACAGTGCCAGAGTCAAGCACTGACCACAGTCTGCGGTTCTCGTCCTGCCCAGAAAAACAGCAACTCATTGGGTGCAGAATGCTGAGAAAAGTCACACACATCATCCACAGAAACGCTTCCCTGTGTATATTGATGACAAAGTCAAGCATTTCAAAGTCTGTAATTCCTGAATCAAGGTCTCTCCAAGACAGGACAGCCATATTTATTTCAGTTCAACAAAACAGGACTTTTACTCTCAACAATTTAGACACTGGTATTTTCTAAAATACTCTTTATCTGGCAAAGCCGAACATAAAAGCAGAGTGCAAGAAAGTGGGCATTCCAAGGCCTACAGTGCTAAAAATCCCCACGAATGGCTTGATCACAATTTGCAGGATTAACTGTTTAAAGTAATTTAATTAATACAGAAGACTGCTACTCTTCTGGGATCCCTCTGTTTTCAGCTGTAGGAAGCATCGGACTATTGCTGGCCTCAAACTTGAATTCTGATAACATGGGAAGGTTGTTATTTGTAATATTATCTTTTAAAATCAGAATCTGGAAGCTTGCATGTGGAGAGTTTCTGAAGTTTTCAAATGTAAAACACATCTGAAAGAACAGAAAACATGAGCCTTCAGAGTGATGTTATTGTACCTTGGTTGTTCATCATCAAGGACTGTTTCTTCAATTACTATTTTGTTCCTCTGTTACTCAGTGATAAAGGCTTTTCTAAAGGTCAGACTTTCTTTTTTTCCCTTGACAAACTTTCCCATGCCTGCTATTTTTTGCCTTGTGATCACAGCCTACAAAGACCAAAATTCCCCACAAGTTTCCTTCCAAATTGCAAGCACATCTGCAACACATCATAGTAGTTCTTTACTTCCATATCCAATTGCTGTAAGTTCTAACAAGCTTCAAATGAAAGTGCTGAAGGTTGAGATTAGCCCATCATTACTTTAAAAATTGAACACAGTACCATCTTTCTTACTCTGTACATCTTGGCCTAAATGTCCTTAGAGTACGGAACTTGGCTGTGTGTTACTCTGGTATAATAAACAGTCAATGGTTCCATAAATACCAATGTCCAGCTTCTCAGCTGATGCAAATTGACTTAAATAGCACTAAGCAGACTGACACGGGCTGAGGAAATAGCTCTGTATATCTAATTATACACATGGTAAAAAAGTCACTAAGAGCTCTATCTCAGTTCAGCCTATTTTACGTAATTAACTGTACAATAAAATGTCCCATGATCAAATAGCTCGGTTCCTTTGAAGTACAAACTTTCCATT
Organism: Caloenas nicobarica; assembly: GCF_036013445.1. Lineage (NCBI taxonomy): Eukaryota > Metazoa > Chordata > Aves > Columbiformes > Columbidae > Caloenas > Caloenas nicobarica. Next base: position 115,110,802 of record NC_088247.1, read on the forward strand.
TCCTTCAGTAAGCACATCTAAGAAGAAACGCCTTTATATGTCTATGAACATTTAAAACCATCAGCACTAGAGGCTGCAGTTTTCTGTTTTGTGCCTAATCCCAGCTACTCTGGAGAGAAAAGCAAAATTTCCAGCTGGGTGCTGTGACTGCAGAATCAGACTCTTCAAATGCAATAATGTTCATCTGTACAACCAGAGTCACATTAGTTGTGACAGGGACCCAAAGCCACGTTCTCCATTTCATTCTACGCAGACCAGACTAGTGCAAAGGCCAAAAAGCTCTCAGACGTGAACAAAATGGTCTGGATTTGAACTGGTGACCCGGAGGTGAAAGGCTTTTTAAGTAACCTCTCTAACTTCACTCCATCTCTCTTCTTTAGTCCTCATTCTAAAAACAAAGATGCATTCATTTTAAGCTCTGTTAACTTTGGGAGAGGAAGACGACAGTAATTAGCATGCCTCACTTACATATATGGTTCATTTCTTAAACTCCTTGTCAATTCGTTACTCCAATTTTTGACAAAGCAGCCTGGATTAAATCCGTAAGTAAATGGATTTATGTCTTTTAGTCAGACTTTGAAACACTCCAAAGGCTCAGTGCATTGCCCTACGCCTACAGGAGCTCGTGTTATTCCCACCGACAAAATGCATTAAGTCCATTACATCACTATTTTCCAAATGAAAATTCTCTACATATTTTAGTGAATTACCTCCTGGAATCAAGGTATACAGAGTCTGAGAACTGTTAAGTTAAAATAACTTCTCTTCGGTATCTCTGCTTTATTTCTCCCTAGAAGCCTTTAAGCCATTCACAGCAGTCCCTGACAGAATGTGCTGGAATACAATAATATGTCAATTAACTACAGTTAACCAGCTGCTAATACTATTTCTCCAAAACGTCTTCATTATTAATGGAAAGCACTGTGGTGTAGCAACATGCTTGAAGACTAACTGAAAAAGAAATTATGACCCAGTTCTATGAATAATTATATTGCATCTCCTAACATTTTCCTATCACGTTAATTAGTACAGTTGTGGTTTTAAGTTCACAGATCCAATTTGACCTCTTTTAGCAACAGCCCACAGAGGCCGCCCAGCCAGCAAAACTCTATACTTGTAATATATTTTCATGGGATAAAGCTTTATAAATTATATACCATCTACAGCTTTCCATTGATAGGTGTTTTTATTAAGCACTGAACATTTCTTCAAAACCACTTTCCAGAGCAGTTGGAAGAAAATAATCTGGAAAAAAGGTAACAACCAAACCATATACTTGTAACGTATTTTCATTTCATAAAGCTTTATACATTATAAATCATCTGCGGTGTTACATTCATAGATGTTTTCATTAACCACTGAACATTTCTTCAAAACCACTTTCCAGAGCATTTAGAAGAAAATAATCTGGAAAAAAGGTAACAGCTCTAAACGACTCTGTATGGAATTAGTCACAGAGGTGCTAATTAATCTCATCAAAAATTGAGACGTGACGGCTCTGGAGACTACTATAAAATATCAAGTCCTTTTTTCGCTTGTATATCATTAGGTCAAACACAGGCCAGCTGACACGTGTCTGAAAGCCGACAGCAGCTGGGGCCAGGGCTGCTTGGTGGCCTCTGTGAAACGTGCCAGTTGTCTCCATGCAGTTCCAAAGCGACACGTGTCATCGTCACAAAAAATGCTCCAGGAGCTGGCACAAATTGACACCCTTGTTGGCAGCCTCAGCGGTTATGCCCAGGGCTGAGGGGGGTCTGTGATTGCTCTGTTCTTTCGCACGCAGACGTTGTCATTTCTGATAATGCTGACATCTCAACACAGCCACAGCCCAACACCCTTCAGCCCCTTTCTCCTCGCATCCTGCTGGGCAGCATCACTACCTTGGGCAGCAAAAACAGTATATTACCAAAATACCTTAGATGGTACACGTAGACCATTTCTAGACGCATGCTCTAATTACATTCAAATCGCATTACTTTTCTAAACAAACATAAGTTTGAGCAGTAATGCGGTGCATAATGAACAACAATACATCGTTAAAACGTAGGACTTGCTGCATTATAGTTCAGAGATAGCGAATGGTTTGATAGCATATCATGTTCAATTTTGGTTTAAATAACAGCTGTTCGTGCTTTTCGGTGTGCCTGCAGGAGGAAAAATCAAAGCTAATGCAGAAAAAGTACTACTCCCCGCCTCCTTTCCAAAAGGAATTCTTCAACTATTCAGTCAATTCAAATCTAAAAATAACTGGAAAAAAAATACTTGGAAAGAAAAAAGAATGCCTTCCTAATTGCATATTAATTGCTATATCCAATTGTAACTTTCTTTTGCACTAGCAAGTAACATCGTTTGTGCCATTATAAGGTTCTCGAGAATCCTGCCAACAGAGAATGTGCATGTCAAATAATGGATTCAACCTGCCACTTCCCACAGGGTCAATAAGGAGCAGCTGGACTTGAAATCCCTACCTAAAAACAACAGCTGCCGTATACAAGATAGGCCCAGAGCAGAGGTACAGTCTTTGTTTCCTCCCTCCTGATCCAAAGCGCTCAGTTAAGTGCCCAGGCAATAGCGCAGAATATAAAGAGACAAGTTCACCACTCGCACAGGGGGCAGGACAGCGATAACTGAAAATAAAAAATTGCAAAGGGAAAGAAGGTACAAACGAGGGGAGAGCAAGATGTACTGAACCTGACAGATCCCTGTACCAGGAGTTCATTTTTACTCTATGCAACTGCTCTGGATATGTAGGACATCCAAAAATCAACTTTTTCCACCAGCAAGTTTCAGAAAGTCCAGTAGCTAACGCTGCACTTTCAAGGTCTATTGCAGCTTTCCCTTTCAACTAGGTGATCTGGGAACTAAGAAACCGGATCAAATAGCTTCTCAGCACTGCACTCTCAAGTTCCTGCAATACTCTGGGTAAAAGACAGTGTCCGCCTACCTTGCTCCCAGCTTACTCCAAATCCTGACCAAAGGGAAAAACACCACTCACGCTCTTCATGGCTGTCTACAGTTTGACATCTGCCCTCTTTTGCCAGATATTGGCCAACCGAACCACAACAGGATCTCTTTTTCCCCACATACAAAACCTAGAAGGTGACCATAAATTAGCAATAAAGACAGGTTACTGACCGTCTACGTGGAAATCCCAGATCACTAAGCAATCTGGCATTGAAGCAATATTTGTACGTGCTATTATCTGCCTGTAAAGAATTCTTTATTCTCTTAATAGCGTCTGAAAAATCTTACAGTTACTTATTTCCCTCTCAGCTTTTGCTATTTGGAGGCATCACACAAGCTAATTTCCTTCTGTAATACCATGGCTGTAAATTGCACGTGATGGGATTGTCCCTCAAATACATCTCTAAGTGAGCCTTGCAGAATCTGAAACACCATGCTCACAACACCACAAGTGCTAGCAAAAAGACAACTATATTTTCTTTAAATACTTTCAACAACGGAGTAAATTCAGCCTTTTCATCTACACCCTGTAACGAACACTAACACTGCCATCATTAAGGATACTGATGCCTGCCCCTCCTCGTCAGCAACTGGGATACAAAAATTCTTTCACTACCAAAATGCTCTCCCTGCTAAAATTTAGGAGAGCTTTGAGGACTAGCGTTAGTCCATAGAAGCTCACCCTCTGGATTTACACTCAGAGGTTTGAGTTAGAAGTATCTTTGATCATTTGGGATACCACCGTTTTGTATACATGTGACTCCACCTTGCTAGCAGGAGGCCCCAGTACCAACAGCATCCCAGGCACTTTCCAAATTCCCATGAAGACTCAGACCCCATCCTGAGCAGCACACAGGCAAAAGCAACCTGTACTTATAATGAGAGTTTGTTCTCATATGATATGCCCCATAAAAATCACACTGGAAAAAAAATGCCTACGGTATTCCACAAATATGAGTAGGCATGTTCATTAGATATTACACTTATGCTACATAAAGCTGTGTCAATGTTCACATAATCCAACAAAAATCAAGGGCAGTTGTGCCTCAACTGTCTGAAGGGAAATATATTTGCTTTGTAAATATTAATGAACTTAATATGGTGTCCGTAGGGAGAGATTTTAACAGGAAACACAGAGCTGTGAGGCAACAGAGTCACAGTGAAAGTCAGTAGCACTAAAGCATAAAATTTCTATTGTGCCTTTTAAAACATTTCCCCATCATGAGGTTATCATCATACAGTTCACATATTATTAGTATGCAGCCCCAAAGGGAGATGTTTGTTTAAATGTCCACAGGGAAGAGGTTATCATCTGACGGGCACCAAGATTAAATTCGGAGGAGTTAAAGTGCTATGTGATAAGTTTCTTTCATATTAGGGCAAGGTTTGCACGTTCACCTCAAAACGGTAAGCAGCAGTGCAAGTTCAAAGATTTTTCCCACATGAGGAAAAGACATTTCACGCGTACTCTTGCAAAACAAGGTGAAAGTAAAAAGAATTAATGAAATTAATCAAATATGCTGTATTTTAGCAAAAAAACCCAATAGTTATACACTGACACGTCAACTAAAGGATAAGACTAGGAATACACAAATAGAAGACTAAGGTGTTTTAACCTTTTAGCTTACAAACCCAAAGGGACTTTAAATGAAAGGTGACATTTCCAGCAGAAAAGGCTGAGAGTCACATATAAAACCCTTTCCCCCAATCTGAGAACGTGTAGCTGGATTGAGGCTTAAACACACTCCCTTGTAAGTGTGTGGAAAAGCTGGATGGAAGAAGCCAGAAAATAATGCAGAACCTGAAAAATCCCCTCCTCGCACCTCATCAAATCCAGGATGCTTGGAGATGTTGCTTGAAAGGGAGAGAAATCAGAAAGACACCTACCTCCCTGGATTTATTGTGCATTGATCATGTGGAGGAATGCATAGCAGCTGGTTCTTACAATTTTATTTCAGACTGCAATACTAAAGAGCACAGCAGTGTATTAGCATGTGGTATTTTTAGTCTAATAGCAAAGACAAGACAAATATACTGGCTCAGAAAAGTTCAATACTGCTGGTTCAGAAAAGCATCCCGAATGCGGTTCTGGTAATACTAAAATGCACTCCTGAATCAGGCTGCAGACAGACAGAAAAGCAGAGAGACACGGGCAATGCCAACCTGGTTATTTACAAGGCGTAACTGCAAGTCAAATCTGTGTTCTGTGCCATGGTGACTTTCATTTCAACTGTAAAATTAGACTGCTTTTAAACCTACTTAATTCTGCTTTAACCCTCAGCCAGTATTTGTAGTCTTAACCACCGATCGTTTTCCAGCTATTTTACTAGTCCCAAAGTACATTCATCACTTTTTTAATGTAAAAAAAGAAAATTAGACTTCAATAAATGAAGCCAACTTAGATTTAGTAGCTGTAAACAGCCTCTGTAGTAAAAATTAGCCTTCATTCTTACCTCGTGAGAGATCAGGTTAGGAGCAAGGTGAGAACCTGAGCAAGTGTTTTTGTGGCCTTTGTTCAAAAGCTATTCTCAGGAAGCACTGTTTATTCCCGCTGAAGTAAAGAATTTCATAGCTTATCTAACTTATTGTCCATTGTTTCAATAATCCCAAACAAATGAAAGAATCACATTATCTGTCCTGAAGTCTAGGAAGGCAAAACACAACCTTAAACTGTGCTCACATTTGAATTTAAGCAAGTTGTTCTGTATTAATTATCAGGCATTTTATTTTGCAAGCCCACCAGTCATTCCCATGTTTCCACAGTTCTTATTGTCAATGCTCCCCACATCCACAGTGCTCTTCTCATCTATTCTGTCATTTCATATATAATAGACAGACCCATTTTTCACCTTCCCAGGAATACAGTATGATACAGAACCTATGAAGTATGTGGCCAATATCATCTAACCTATTAAATGTCAGAATCATATATCTCAAACTATATGTCAAGATGTGGTAGTCTAGCGGCAATAAACTCATTTTATTCCTCACAGGAAATGCACACTGGATATAAGAATCCATGCAGGTTTCATTCTGTATAGGTTTGATTGTGACCTACGGTTGATGGCCAACATGCTCAGAGATGATGACAGAAGTTGGCCAGATAAAAGATCACATTACAACTTAACCAAGTAGTCCCTTTTTAGTTAGCTAGTTTGTACCAGTTGGGTCCTTTGTAAGGTGATCCAGTGCTTGCTCCAGTATGAGACTTGCCCAACTTATTTTTATATTTTATTATTATTTCACCCTCACATGCCATGCTGGACATTCTGCTTTGCAGAAAATTGTAGGCAACAGAACTGAATTTAAATCGAACAGAAGCGGCAGCTTTCCAGAAGCAAAACAGCTACGTGAGTTTATTGGAAACAGAACACCAAAAAGCAGACGTCGTCCGCTCTGCAGGATGCCAGGAAAGTGCCAGCAGAACAAAGCCTGTGCTCCTGGCTCGCGTGGAAGGACCGCTGCCCGTGCCAGCAGAGAGGCTTCGCTCAGCACCGCATCGTGCGCTGCGGCTGGGCGGGCAGCACAGATTTCAGCCCGTATCTGTCTGCCCCGACCACTCCGCCTCCCGCCACATGCTGGGCTGCACAGCTCCAGCACCTCCAGGGCACTCGGACAGAGGTCACACGGACAGACGTTTCTTGCCTGCGAAGACCGATGGACATGTCAGCCAAAAGCCAGCTCAGAGAACTGAAAACCCGGCGGTGGAAGGAAACCCCCAAATCAAGACATCCTCTGCAGGCTGTGGAGCAGCAGGCTGGGCACTGGCCAAAGGGACCCTCCTCTGCTGTCTGTGTGGGCGGCTGTGGCTGGCATCAGGGACACACTTCAGCTGGCCACCTGCTTTATCCGCTGCCTGGCCATACCCACCCTCAGCAGACAGCTTCCACTGTCAGTCTCCCAAAACTCTGTCTTCGTGCAAAGACACCCCTTGCAAACCTCCAGAGAGCCAAAGGCAAACCTTCCCCTGCCCATCCTTCCTCTTAGCCCATCTCAGCTCCATTCTGCTAAGATCCAGGTATAATCCACAGATGCAATTCAGTCAGACATGAAAGTATAGCAAAACGTAAATCACAACATATTTATTAGTATGAAGAGTTCAGAAGCGACACAAAGATTGCGACAGCAATTTCTCTGTTACTCATGATGTATTTTATCTGTGTATCTCACTAGAGCTGCATGGATTACTATTCCTCATTTATTTGCTTATTTATTCCTACATACCTGTGGGGTGAGGAGCACAAGCCAATTTAAAGAAAAGAGGGTCTGGAAGAGTAACAACAGTAACTGAACCTTCCCAAAACAAAGGCTGGACCTCCTCTGCATTGGGCTGATTTGACAAGCCAGTTGAATTTATCAGGATTTCTGGCTGAAAGCCAATACTGAAATAAAAAGATCACGTTAACATCCTTTTTTTTTTTCTCTTGCAAGAAATAACAGGAAAGGGAAAAAAAAAAAGTAACATTGTTTCTATTTACTTTTAAGGTCTTTTTACACTGCTCACTATAGTACCCAGACCCCTCCAAACATACAGAAATAGAAGGGAAAAAAAAAAAAAAACAAACAAAGAAACAAGACAAAATCTCAACCCTGTACTAGTGACAATTTTGCTAATTTAGCTACATGTCTGTACAATTTTTGAGCTATTCAGCTATCATAACTACCGTTAAATTGTAAAGATAAAAAGAATAAATGCTTTGACAATTTTCAATTATTAGATAGATAGCTACTGTAAACACAAAAGAACCCTTACAGAGACCTGTCTTGTATTACTGACACTCATTAGCTGTAATAGTTACAAGAGTCATTATTTATGCAGTACACTAAGTGTGTATAAATCTTCGCAAAGATGTATTGACTGAAAACACCTACGCTATGCATAGAGGTGGGTTTCCTTGATCCTCAACAAATCTTAGGGTGAAAGGGTGACAGGAAGCCACGTTTCCAACTCTCCCATCCTCCCTTTCTTTTTTTTTTTTGGTTAAGAGTGAGTACCACCGAAACTGGACACATGGGACATCGGTCACCTGGGACACCCACAGCAATTACATTTCTCTAGCTCTAACAGTTCTCTCCAAGAGGGGTGCCTTCCTGCCTTTCTCTCAATAGCTGTAGCAAAAATAACAAAGGCTTTTTAAGTTTAATAAATAACGTATCGTGTGATGAATATGGGCTTTGTCTGCTTTGCTTTATCAGCCTTCTACCTGAATAGCAGTCTGAAGAACATGTAAGGAAGCGCTGCTGCCTTGGCAGCTTACTTATCATTTCAGAAAATGACTTGTCTGTTGGGATGATAGTTCAGTTTGGGCTTTGGGGACCGCACAATCTCTTTGAGCCCAGGGAGAGAGCAGCTACACTGAGCAAGTAAATAATTTTAATTTTGTTCAAGTTGAAAAGCATTTTTTCCTTGACTTCAGCGAGATGACAGTGGCATGACGGCTGATTTTCATTTCAATCAGAGCAGCATATGATTACCAACTAATTAGAATGTAGAAATAGAAAGGAGATCATTTTTTAACCTACCCAAGAGAACCGTGCTGGGGGAAGGGAGGAGATTATGTTAATCAAATGATACCGGCATATCACAGCTACCAAAATAGCCACCTGAATTTTATCGGCACCCTTACTGTCCTTGAGAATCTGTCAGTGGCTTCAATCGAAACCTGTGTTTTCAGAGCTTTATTTCTGAGTAATAAATATACTCTAAAATAAATAAATGCCACTGCAGGCCCAAACTTGTCATAAAAGATATCACCTTAGGCATAAATACATATATTTTTTTCAAAATTACACATACTTTTGTTGACAACTGTAAAACTGTAAGTGTGGAAACTACCCAAGCAAAAACAAAAGTAATACTATCTTAGGGGAAGTTGTTTGCATTAGTTTTTTTTTTTTTTTAATTTGCTTTCATTAATTAAATCTTGTCAGACAGCTAGCCCCCTGCTTTTTTGAATAATGTAGAAACTTAGCTGATCTGCCTAGGGGAATACAACTGAAGTTACATTAAAGGAAACTGCATCAGACAACATCTTCCAAGACACGCTGTCTCCATCTGCATCCTTCTGTAGAGGTAAAGACAAGACCTCATCTCAAGATGCCACTTTGTTTAATTGTCTCTGAAGAATGACGAGCCAAAATTAGGTTGCTGAGACCACCAAAGGGAGGGGAAAAGAGAAATAACTCCTCCCCTCCCAAATAATAATTTAAAAAAAAAAAACCACCAAAAAAACCCCCAAACTTTCAAGCAAGCAGTTTGTGGAACTACTGAAATTGGGTTGCCCTGATGGTTTCATGGGCTCAGGAGGTAAAAGCAACTTTTTGTTAGCTGTTCAACCCACCTTTTGAAGCATGAGAAATGTTCCTACCCTGCTTTATTACACCTGCTACATAATACAACACTGCATCACATAGACGCTGTCAGATGAACGTGGTACCCGAATGGATACCCTAGGGTGCCACGCTTAGCTGCAGAGAGCTGCACATGACACAAAGTTGTGATCGTGTTGCTCCACCCCAAAATAAAGCTCTAGTGTTCTTAAAAGCTCACGAAGGCACACCTGCACCACTCCGCCCTGTGCAACAAAAAACAGCGGCGAATCCCTTCGCTCTGTCCTCCCAAGCGGCGGCTGCCCAGCAGGACATTGACCTCTCCAAACTAGCACCAGTACCCACCACCATTTTAGGCGCTCAGGACAGCCTTGCCTGGCACACGGATACCCCTCTGGAGGCCAGTGCATCTCCTGAGGGTCCTGTGCCACATCTGCCAGCCCACACAGTGGTCCTGTCCTCCCTTGGGCACCTAAGACCACCCTTAAGGAAGCTGCTGCCTTCACTGCCCTTCTCTGGCCCTTCCTGACCAGGAGGAGACACCTGCTTACCACAGCCTCAGGGTGAGGAGCTCCATGAGGACAAGGAAAACAGCACAATCCCTGAAGCTCTGCTTCCTCATCACGGATCTTCCCTTCCTCAAATTCCTACGCCCCCTCCCCATCCTTAGAAACTCAATTGCACACACAGCTTTTTATCGGCAGGATAAAAGTCCCCCGGTCACATCCCCCGAGCATCACCTCAGCTCTCCTTGCTGCCATACGCTCACAGCTCCTCCCGGCGAGGTGAGACCAGCCCAACCCCTGCGTGCCACCAAGGCACAAGTATGTACGGGAAGCGGTGCACAGGAAAGGTAATTTCACTTCAACTATCTCAACAGTGGAAAATATCGCCATGATTTGGATGAAGCACCGTACAAAATGAAGCACAGGTGCAGGCTGCTCATGTCGTGTTGTGCCTAACTTGACAAACCAGGTGTTTCCTCCTGAAAATTTTTGTCATGAGGAGTATAGCAAGTGGGATCCTGCCCCTCTCCGCTGAAAACAGAGTTCCACTAATTTCAGCTGTGCCAGGATTTTGCTCATCCTGTTTTGCTGGAAACACACAGGGTTTTTTTGGCAGTGGGATGATGCATAACTGGCTTGCTAAAACACAGGGACCTAAATCTCATGTACTTCAGGCAACATAAGGAAAAGTCTCTCTTCAGTAGTGATTCTAATGAAAAGGAATCAGGAATGTGCTGATTTATTTTCCAACTACGTGCTTTTAATTTACATCAGTTATTTCAATGGAACGTATATTGCAATCTCGCTTTCCTGGTTGTTCTACTGTGATGCGTAATAAATGTCGTGAGATATTGTGCAAGAGCAAGAACAATACTTTGAACTAAATGTGCTGTTAAATTAAAGTCTTTTCTTGAGCAGTGAAAAAGTCCTGAGGCTTTTCATGTCAGTGACATAAGGTAAGGCATACGCGGAGCATTTTTTATTTTTTAGCATTTTGAGAAACATAGCATAGTATTGAAGTAAAGCAAATAATTTCTAACATTGCAAATGTTCGAAGATAACCCACCACAAAAAACCAAACATAATCCTCTCCCCACCTCCGCACCACCCTCAAAAATGGGGGGGGTCCATTATTTAAAGACGTCACAACTCTTTTGTGATACCATTATGGGAAATCAGGTGGCAATATCTCAGACCTTGCCAAATTATTCCAGAAAGAAACATTGTGAACCATTCAAAGAGCTTAATGTGCATTTTTAAATGAATCCTAGTGTATAATTTCCTAAAGGATGGGATCCAATTCTATTTTGTGCTCTGAAGAATTCTATTAAACCTCTAGAGCACATTGTGAAATGTGAAAATGCAGTTTGCTAAAGAGATAGCCTAGGTGGTCTGCAGTAAATTAACCCAGTAATGCTGACTGTGGCCATTCCTGCGAGTTTGCTCCAAGGGATTTCTACGCTTACAGTATAACACCATTTACCAGCTTCAAAACTAGATTTGCCCTCTGGCTGCAAGTCAGCAGACCCTGGTGTAAAACATGGCCAGAAATTAGTTTGGCTAAGAGTTCCATTTCAAGACCAGAACAGTGCTACGTGTTCCGTACAGCTAAGCCCAAACCATTACTTACAAGAGTGTTGTTTTCCCTGGTGAACTTAAGGTAGTCAAGTTTTAGGTTGCCAGACCTTGATGGCTGCTGCCCTGCCAGGCTGGTGTTCCGTGTTCAGTAAATTACAATAGATCTCTCTCCCTGTGTTGCTTTGTAACAATTAACCTCGGGAAGGAGCTAACTCCATTTGCATGGTAATGAGACATTCATCTGAGTGACATCGGAGTTAAGCATGCTAATAAGTTTTTATGCAAACATCTGAGGGGTCAAACACAACAATGGACTTGGACAAGAAAACCTTTTATTAAATGCAAATCACTTTTCTTGTAAATACTATGACAGAGAACTTTGTAGGACTCTAACACAGCTTGCAAGAATGGAGTCGTTTAGGTTATATTTTCAGGCCCTCAGGCTAAGGAATATAGGCACTGATTTATTTGATTTTGAATTAATATCAGTATGGATAAAATCTTCATTATAGCATCAAAGGAGAAAAGTACTACAGCAAGGTAGAGAGGAGAAAACAACGATATCGCCTTAACTTTTACAAATTTGTCACAGTTTCCTGGGATGCAGGAAGGCAGATAAGACACTGCTGCTGTAGAGCACAACAAAAGCTTACAAAACTGTCAGGTTTCCATCCTACCTTCCATCTTACCATCCTACCTTACCTTTTGCCAAGTGTATTTTCAAGTAGGCAAACTTCCTAGCAAGCACGCTATCACTTTGATCTCAGCCTTGCACTAGAACTTATTGAATTCATTCAATCAATTCACATCCTACACTCAAAGAGTTTGAGAACTTACTTAGGACCACCGGTACCAGGCATTACCTAAGGGACAACTGGCTGCCAAACATCTTTGGGACTAAAGGGGCAGAACCAGACAGGATTTCTCAAAGCCGAGGCAGATCGCACGAGAAGGGTTGGAGGGAAGGAGCTGACTTTGGTCCATTGAACTCTGTCACAGCCAAGTGCAGGAGGCCTCTCGTTCGGGAGAGGCCGCTCGCAGGACACGCCGGCTCCTTTTGACAGCACAGCGGTTCTGGTGAGCAATAGCAGGAACCAAACAAGGGCAGCCCTCGGAAAAGCTGACCTCATGGCAAATCATTAAAAGCTTTGCTCCCAGTCTAGAACACGCAAATTTAAATATCCAGTGGGTGTCCTGGGAGTCGCTCTATCTTTATGACAGAATTTTATAGAAACGACTATATTATACAGCCATCTGCAGTAAGAGTAGATTATATTGGCGAGACACACAAAGTCTCTTTCATTTCCGTTGCTGTATGATGAGCTACTTTTGGAAAAGTTCGGGCGATGTATAATATTACTACTCAAAGCCCAAAATTTAATCCAAGGGAATATGTGTGCACAATATAAAATGGATCAGATAGACACCTGGGACAGAACTACATTAATTCATTTAAACCAGATGAGCTGTGCTCATCTTGCTACATGCACTAAGCAGCAGCAATCCAACCACTGCATGCTTCTCAAAGACCCCTTTTGCTGCATAAGTTACTGCTCCCTTCATCAGAATTAAGTATTTTTATTTTGCTTCTGACCTATTTACGACATATAAAACATGCTAGTATGCCACAGTCTAAAATTCAAGCCAGCAGATTGCAGAAAAACCTTATGAAGAAGGAAAGCTTCGTAGAGGAAAATACAAAGCTATGGATAATGGAAATCTAGTACTCTATTCCCTTCAAAGATTAACAAAAGCTCTTGGGGATTAGCTCTGAATTGTCATTCTCGCTAATATGCAATAATTGCATCAAATGCATCACACGTGCATCTTCAAGTGCATCAAACAGCATCGAACTTGGTGAGTTTGGGATTCAGGATGTTGGGAAACATTTAATGTAACAACTACTAGCTATGCTAGTCCACATTCCAAAACCAGCTGTGATGTAAGCTCAGTAGGATAATTTTTCACAATTGTTTTGTAGTCAGGACAGCCTGGTCTCTTTTCACTCTCCAAACACTGTAAACCACAGCTACTTATTTAAAAATAATTCAGATTCAATTGGAGTTTGTCAGGATCAAGACAGGGGCTTTAGAGCTGGGCGGTCAAGAATTAGAAGAGAATACATTATAGAGAGTGAGAAAGGAGGAATCACGCACAATTCAGTGTTTATAGTTTACATTAATCTGTGTGAACCACAAATACAGCGACATTTTGCAAACTCAGGTCGAAATATAGAAAAAATTATTAAAATGCAAATAACAGTCAAGAACACGTATGATAAACACTGTCACTTCAATCACCATCTGCTGCGCACCTCAAGTCTTCTTCCAAAACAGACTTGGAGCTTTCCAAGGACACGGGCAGGAACGCACCTGAAGTCTATGGCAGGAACCAGAAATACATGGAAGCAATGCACTAATTAAAAGTAAGAAAGAGGCAAAGGTGACATGCAGGGTGTATGAGAACTTCCAGGCCACAAGCAGTAAAAGGAGAAAAAGGCAAGAGTCAAAGTGTGTATTCAAAGTAAAAGCTGTCTTATATCTGAGAAGCAATAGCTGAACCACAGAGCCAAATACTTCAGAAAATAATTTTCACTGAGAAAACTTCTACGATTTGATGGGGAGTCTACCAAATAAAGTCAGGATTCTTGTAATACCACTAAAAGAAAAGTAACGAGCAGGTGTATATCCAGTACCTACTCAGCTTTTGAGGTAGAACAGCTTAACTTCTGGAGCCAAAATTTTTTTTGGTCTATGTTTTAAATTATGCGGTAAAAATGCAACTAAGAGAAATTATAAGATGTCAAAGCAGCGCAAACATAGAGGTTCTAGCCTTCCACTCAAAGGTTAAAACTACATACTAACAGACCAGACTCCCCAAAATATAAGCTTGGAGCTTGGCTGACGACTCTTAGGCACCCGTACAGCTAATGAAGATTGTCCATCCAAAACCCTTGCTCCACTGCTTGGATCCCTAAGTCACGGGAAGCTTCCAAGAGCTCAGCGCCACAAAGAACCAGCGTCCGAACACATACACGCTCCTTAGTCCACCTTTCAGAAATCAGGTGTGAAAACCTCAGCTTACCATTCAAATCTCAATGTAGAGTTTCCTTCCAATTAAAAGTCGGTAAAAACCAAACCAAAGCATATAAAACTGCTAAACACAGACCCTCACGTATCGCATCCTCTTGACAAAAAAGGCCCCCTGAATCTATTGCTAGAGAAAAAATACTACTAATTATGTCCCTGTATCCAGTACTTCTCCACTAGATACTTTGTTAAATATTTTCAGACAAAAATATTGAATAACTCTAGCTGTCTGAAATCTGCTGGCTGTCATTATGAGGAAACAGGCATATCTCCAGTTTAAGGCATCGTGATTATTTTATTTGTTCTGTCACTTCTCTGTTGCATTTCTCCAATTCAACACTAGGAACTATCAGCCTGCTAACAACTCAAACCAGAGAAAGACAAACGCTAGAAAGGGGAGATATGGAGATCATTCTGTTGAAAGCATTTTTTTCTCTTGTAAAAATAATCACCATCATGTTGTCACTGGAAGACCACCAGTCCTGTTAAAAATTCATGGTTGTGTCACATATTTAGTGAGCATTACAGTGAAAACCCATACTCAACTATAAGCAAACAAACAAAAAAAACAAAAGAAAAAAGAAAATACTACCATACTGCTCTTTACAGTAAAGTGACCCCTGGAACACCACTGACCTTTGGTGGCTCTTTCCACTGACAACTGCAATATACATTTCCTTTCCAAGGATCTCCTCCTTATTACACAAAAACTCTGACGCTCAGAAAGAGCTTAGGAAGAGAATAGTCTTTTGCTTTGCCACGGAAGATTACAATGCACAGGAAACACACAGTATGGTTTCAAACAAAGGTATTTCCCTTCAACTCCAGTGTTGCTTTTAAATATAACAATCTTTCCTCGGCTATATTGTCCCGACCTGATTTCCTTTGTCATAGACTAAATAATAAATAGTAAAAGACTTCAAGGCTCAAGCCTATGTTTACTCTTTTCAGCATTTCGGAATCAAAGACCATTTGGGAAATTTATATGTTATTCCATACCTCATTGTAATTCTTGCTTAACCACTCCTTAGCAGTGTTAAGGGCAATGACAGCAGCAGGCTCATTTGGAAAACCTAAAGACAGAAGAAACAAGAGATAATAAAAGGCACACATTTTTATACACATATAGCAGAACAAAAATCTGGATTTTTTTTTTTTTTAATATTTTTTGGACTATTTTGGGATTACAGTTGGCCAACTCACTTCTTCACAGATTTGTATAAAGGTTTTAGGTGACATCAATCACATTTTTTTCCCTGAGGTAAACGAATTGTAAATAGGGTCTGTCACGTTTTATTGGGTTTTTCTTGTTTTGTTTTAAACTTTAAGAAAACTCCACAGCTCAAGAAAAGTAGAAACAATAGAGCGCTATACATGTGTCATACTAGGCAGGCAACAATATAACACAATATATCACAGTAACAAATACTAGGCTTACATTTCATGGCATGCAAGAAAAAAATCAGACATTTTTCAAGCCCTAAGGGCTTTCCTAAGGCTTGCTTTCTTTAATCCATCTGTCAGCAAAACTATACAACACTATGACCCTAATGCCGTAGGCCATATAAGGATAGAAATGTTTGAGTTAGAAATCTCTTAATTTATGACCTAAAATATAATTAGCAACTTTGGAAGTTAAGGAATTCATGAAGCATAAGCGTACGAATTTAAGGTCTGATACTGCATGATATACTAGCAACAGTAACTCCCCTCAGCACTAAACAATATCCAAAATCTTTTCAGGGATACAGGCTTTTTGCTTTGATGGTCTCTATCTATCAAATCTAAAGATGCTTTCATTACTTAGGCAGCCTTAATTTAATTTTCCTTTAAATTCCTAACTTGAGGGCAGCAAATCATTTTTGTGAGGATTTAAAAATAAAAACCCATAAGCTGTATGAATAGCTCTCAGTAGGTTAGATTAATAGAACAGTCTTTGAAGAGGTGGAGCTGCAGGCACAGTGTACAATCAAGCAACGGGGCTAGACAGAAACAGTCATGAAATTCGGCATACAGCTGTGTACATATAGCGTTTTTTACATCATACATCACCCCTCGAACCATAAACTAAAATGCAGACGCTGCAAACCTAAGTAGATGTATCCAGTTTTTTGACCTGGCACATTAACCTCCAAACTCATACCTTCTTTAACCCTTTGTCGGAACTCGTGCCCTGCTAGATTAGAGAAAAAAAACCAAAAAGGAACAAAATCCCTCCACCCTGAGTCACATCCCCAAAACATTCCTCCCTGTAACTGGACTCTGCAAAGATTTTGTCCAGCAGCACGTGTCCTGTTTCAAAGTGATAGATGACAACTATCTAGCAAGAGTTGCACATGAAATAGCCAATGTCTGAGTAATACTGACATTTAGCATGTGGTTCCTTTTCATACATTTCTCCATAAAGAATGTTTTAAATTTTTTTTTTTCCTGGTCTGAGATGGAAAATTAGCTAGAAGCCTACAAGTGTTACTGTGGATACTTCCATTGCCACTGGGTAAATACATTCTTATGACATTTAATAATGCTGCTGATCTTATCAAAGCATATGTCTTATGACACAAACTAATGAACACTAACGAAGCTCAAAGCGGGGACTTTCAACAGCCTCATTTTCATCATAGAAAATAACATATCTTTAAGCAGACCGTCTGCTTAAATTAGTAATATCCTATCTAGCAAACCAAGACTTTGTAACATAGAAATTCCGTATCCTGAGTGTGGTAGATCTGCCTGGACATAAAATGAACTCCGTGCAGAGGGAGAAATGCATATTTCAGACAACTGATACACCATTGTTTATGTACTGAATGGTTTATTTTCAGAACAATTCTCCCTCCAGCAAGATTCACTTTTCAGGCTTGTTTTTCACTTCCTTGCAGCAGCAGGGTGTTTACCCAAAACTGTGATAAAGCACTGGCAATTTTATAGAATCTTTCTATAAATTCGGCATTATTTAGAAAACTGCTGCCATACTAATCAATCTTAAATAGAAGCTTATCTAGAAAACTGGTGTTCAGTTACTCATAAGTAACCACAATGTAAAGGAAATAGCTCAGCAACTAAAATAAAAAGCCTTGAATTCTGTGTATGATTTCAGAAAATGTCATGAAATCCTTTTATGACCAGTTACCAAAAAAAAAAAAAAAAATCTAATTAGTATTTTACACACATTTCTGGTGATTTTAATGAAAGGATTACCTTATTAGCTTTGTGCAGAAGCAGGACAGAATTTAGCCTCCTGTTCTGTACCCTGCACCAGTACAAAGGGCCCTGTGTCTTTGATTCTTGAACAGAAAAACATGTTGTTTTATAGGACTGGGTTAAAGGGAGATAAAGTGAGATGGGATATTTTAAACACATTTTTGCGTGGTTTTTATCTCTAAGCCATGTTTTGTCTGCCATACCATTTCTGGCCAGCTCCCACATATGCACCCATCCCCCTTCCACACTTTCTTTTTGGCGACAAAGCAATCTCAGCGAGCACGTGGGAATCAAATTACTTGAGAGAAATGAGCTCGAGGAGGCTCACAGTTAACCGGCTGCTGGAGCAGCAGCTCAGGCAATTCTGGCTAAAGGCTCAATTTCACAAAAGATAAAACGGGTAAAGTAATAAGAGTGACACTGGCCCATGTTACTGCAGTGAGCGCTCCTCCAGAATACTGAAAAGGACAAGGGCACGGAGGGGCGAAGAAGTGTTAGCCATACGGTAGAGGTGAGCGGTGCCTCCGAGGGACTTCACTGGGTTTATTGGGCCGGAGAAAAAAGGAGGGTTGGCAGGTTGTACGTCATGGATGGGTGAAGTGTCTAACTACCCACACGGGCCTCTAGCTCGGGCTGGGCTTCCTCCACCCTTCAGTGGCAAAGCTGACGTTTTGGCATGACAAACCTCGCTATACCAGAGAAACGGCAGGTTCCTGAAGAGCTGCTTCAGCAAGAGGCAGCTTCACTGCAGCCCGTGCATTTCGCAGCGCCCGCTGACCACGTCTCACCATCTATCACCAGGATCTACTCCCAGCTCTTCAAGTACAGCAAATACTAGAAGCGAGCAGCCACCGCCTCTCATGCCCCACTCACTTCAGGAGTCTTCCTTTACAGTACGGTTTGAGTACAGCTGATGGCACAGTGGGCGCAAGCCTGATGTGTCAGTAGGAAGGAGGGTGTGCAGAAAGTCCTGCACGGTTTAAAAACCATGGAGGATGAAAGAGAGGTCCCATGTGCATGCATGGCCAGGCTGAGCTTTGCTCACGCTAACAACTCTGCAAAGTACATCAGTATCGACCATCTCCACGTGTCTGTCCCAGCTGTATCGCAGCTGTGTCTCCAGAAACACTTGTTACTCCAAAATTTGCTTGGAAACTGTTAGGAAAGGTTTCACATCTTTGCTCGGTTGCTTCACAGCTAAAATGTCACTCTAGACCTTTGTATGCCTTTGCATACACCTTGGAATAGCGACTGCCAGCTTTAACGCTGACTTGGGTACCAGCACCAATCAAGCTACAGCTGAACTTAGAAACTTCCTCTCCTCCTCTCTGCGTGTTACTAACAGACGTATATACTACTGCATTCACTCACTAAGATGAATACTACTTCATACTCCCCACTACAAAAATCCCACCTTACTACCACCACATAAAATACACCTCATCTGAACTCTGCTGCTTTTGGTGTGTCCTTGCACAGATATTCCCCACCATGACAGTCTATGAAAGCTTCAGACTAAAGAGTTTCCACACCTCTTCCCAGGACTTTACCACCTTATTCCTGAGAATTATAAGACTGACCTGAGAAATGGCTGCTGAAACCAGCTGTGCACTGTGCAAGTTCTCACAGTCATCCTGGTCATCATTTTCCAGACGAGGCATGACAAGGTCTGGCAGGATTATTTTAAAATATTTGATATTAAATAAGTGTGCTGTTTTGGAGGAGGAGAGTATGGAGGAGAATTGAGAAAAAATAGCAACTATAGAGATGCATGTTGAAGTTGCCCTTACATGTTGTATTTATTCCCTGGAAAGCAACTGGTGAGAACATAAGGCCCCCTGTTTCATCAACATACAGATAATCTGCAATCAATTCCCCATTGTTAGAAACTCCAGTGTAAATGCTCAGCCTTTGGTGCTTGGGGGATTTAGCAGAGAAACATTCACACTGTTGTGTCTGTTACTGTATGCCGAATTTGTCTGTGTGGTATCTGAAAAGGATATACTAGAAGTTTTTCGATGAATAACAGTGCAACAAGAATTTTGTGAGAGAAAAATAATAGAAATCTATTTAAGGGACTCCCAAATTGTATGGAGATGCTGGTAGCTTTAACTGTCTCTTTTACTGTGCTCAGTCCAAAGCTGCACCTTATTAAAATGTCAAACTTACAATCAGGTAATGCCACCTCCCCAAGAAAAGCCCATTAACAAAACTTAAGTACTAAATAATCAACCTTTAATATGACATAGCTGAAGATGATGATAACAGATTGTATCGGTTAAGTTATAATACTAAAAAGCAGATGTCAATCCAGAAAACCACTCAGTAGCTGCAGAGTAAGTGTTATAATTTGTCAGCTTAACTGAGATGCCTAATGTTTTCCGTAAATCAACTCATCCTGGTAAAAAAAAGGCTGCATCTTTTTTTTTTTGTTAGCACAGCCAAAATGCTAGGCAGGTTTTTATTCATTTAAAATATGCTCTCTTCTCGATGGTTTCTGAAAGACTCATCACAATCTTAATATTCTTATTTGCCAGCTTTAATGGTTTCATTTTGAAGCAAATCATGAAAAGAACCAAATGCGCATCAACACAAATACTCATTATGTGTTTCTCATACTTTCTCAGAAAAATATCGACACTAGCATGATTGTGCATATATCAAGATGCAACAGTTTACAGACTGTTCCCATGTTCTAAAAATCAAACCCAAGTCCCATTGTTTAATCAACATGACTGTCAAAATGTAATAACTTGCATTAATTTGGGGGTTTTTTAATTGTCAATGATGTTTAATAATATATAAAGCAAGCTCTTCAAATAGTAGCTCAACAGTCACATTTTAAGCTGTGGAAGGGTACCAAAGGCCCTCTCTGCAGTCAGTGTGACGGGGTATTTCCATCATGCATCAAGTTTGCTATGTAGGAATCATGAGCTCCAGATGGTGTGGAAAACAAAGACGCTTCTCAGGTTCGTTTGAAAAAAATTTAAAAAAAAAATAAAAAAGCACTAAGCCTTTATTCCATATATGTTCTGCAACCAAATATTATTATTGGTGCTACACAATGCTTTCTGAATCACATCAGACATGTGAATAACTGCACTTCATTACTGTCACGGAGGTCAAGACTAGCTATTGACAACACACTAATCATAACACTTGAGCCTTATCACTTTATGACAATAAAAGAAAACAAATGAGATGCACAGCCCTGCATGCCTGAGGTGGGGTTACTCGATACATTCACTTGTCCTTCGGTTGTGAAACTGTAATCTTGCAACCGATCCCATATAATCATCTTGTCAAAGAAATATTTTAGTAGTCAAAATGAGTTCACTCATGCTAGGTTGATTCCCACTACCATGGTAGATCTGGTCTGTATAGAAGCACAGAGGGCAGTATCCTACCAACAAGCTTAGGTTGCTGCTAGTTTTGAGCTTTTTTTCTCTGTCCCTCCCCCTTTTTTTAAATAACCATGGTCCCATGGTGACTGGATAAACAAGCTGATGAGTTGCTAGCTTGATCATTTTTGTGGACACTCGCAACCTGGAAAGAAAGTGCCCTCCTTTGAATCAGCTGCATTGAAGACTCAAGAGAAGAGCCATGAATCTTCTGCTAAATAACCTACCTTGCCTTATTGAACCCATTCAGCCAGAGAAAGCCTTATTTGCTGTCCACTCAAGGAGTAACTCTCAGAAAGACAGTGAAATTAAGTACTGTGAAAAGCCAGTAACCTTTCTGTTACCCCAGTCATGCCAAGTAAGAAAGCTTTACATATTCACTGGATCCCTTATAGACTATGCTAATTAATTACCATGCATATAAAACACCAACAGAAAACATGAAATTTTCAAAATGCAGAAACAAAACCATTCTTCTGAAGGAATGATTATATGTCTCTCAATTCCTCTAAAGCAAGAAACATGCTTTTTCATTTTCCTTGAGTCAAGAAATTCACCTGCAACAGGAAAATACATAGAGTTCCCAAAGAATGATTGCCAATTGCGTTCAATCGCTGAGACAATAGAGAGGCAGCTGGTAGAAGATGGTTAATAAAGAAACCCAAAATAAGCATCTAGCAACTACGGAAAGAAACGGAATGTCTCTCTGCTATGATGCAGTGACAGTATTGAAATGATGGAGAGCCCGTTTTCATTCACAGAAATGCAGTGGGGTAAGATAAGTCAGTTACAAGGAGGTGGCTAAGATGCAAGAAAATCCACATCGATGCTGTTTCCCTGAAACATGCGATATCGTACCACGCTTCACTTCACAATCTAATACACTGATATCATCAGGAAAATGCCTGCCATGTCATTGTCTTAAAAGTGTCAGCTGAATATAGGCATATACTACAATTATTTAGGTCATGTGGTAAGAGGCTTGTGCTAACAAGGTCTTCGGATTCCATTAAAGAAAAACTAGATTTTGAGTTTACTGAGCTGTTTGATATTTGTTAGTGTTGGGAGAAAAAGGGAAGGGGGAAAAAGGAAAGGGGGGGAGGGGGAAGGAGATAAAAGAAAGACAAAAAAGAGTAAAAAAAAAAGAAAAAACCACCAAAACCAAACAAACAAAACCCAAACAAACAAAAACAAAGCCCCAAAACCAACAAAACAAGAAAAAAGTTCGACCAAAAATGCATTTACACTTGGGCTGCTGAAGAGGAATAGAGCTTCCCTATGAGTACCTTACTGCAAGAGGTATTATACCGGGATTCTGCCCTATTTGCAAAAATTTCCTTTTTCTGCAGCAGTCATTAGATTTGTATTGAAAGTCAAGATTTTGGTTTCATTCTTTTTCCAGCATTTATAGCGAGTATGCTTGCAGGGGGAC
Source organism: Caloenas nicobarica (assembly GCF_036013445.1). Lineage (NCBI taxonomy): Eukaryota > Metazoa > Chordata > Aves > Columbiformes > Columbidae > Caloenas > Caloenas nicobarica. The sequence continues at coordinate 115,133,306 of NC_088247.1, forward strand.
CACATCATAGATAAATGGGTTCTCTAACAGTCTTGTAAAAAAATATAGCAAGCAATGCTCAGAGACTCTCTGGGAAGCAAACTGCTTCAGAGCTGTGCTGTTTACTGTGCTACATGACGGAGATTTTTTTGTCTGTCAGGGTATTTCTAATGCCCACGTGGAACATTGAAGCTTCAAGCTGAGCATAAACGGGGAAATGGCAGAAAGAGACCACTGCAAGACTGAAAGGGAAAAGATCTCGCTACTCTAGCAATTAACGTTCTCCTATGGTAAGTGAACGTCTACACAATGCAAATGCAAATGAAAGATACACAGGTAGTTTTGCAATTATAAAATCTACCTATGAAAGTGTATATGCAATGTTTGTGTAAACTGCACAGCTGTTTAGACACATGTATGCAGCTGTTCATGAGCTCAAGTACATCGTTCTTCTTAAAACACGCTACACACCACATCCAGAACTGCTATTCCAGAAACAAGCATTGTACAGAGAAACGTTAATTGAAAGAGGTTTCAAAGTGCACATGAGCTCCTTAATGCAAAGTATTTCCTCTTCAACTTATCCCTATATAGCAAGCAAGTTGTTTCTTCAGGGTGGCAACATAATACAGCAAAAGTAATTTGAAACAAAGTGTAAAGCACTAGTCAACTGTGAAATCTCCCATCATACACTGAATTGAACAGCAACGGGATATTGGCTTCGTTGCAGCTACAATTCCATCAAGGTTAAATGTTTATGCTACCCACTGATTTAAATAAAAATGCCTTGTTGTTCTCCACTGAAGCAACGTGTAGAGAATCAATCCTACTTTCCTGAAGTGCCATGCTAATGCTGCCACAGATAAAAACCAAACCACCCCCCTATCCCACCCATACTCTCTGAATTCCACCTAAAATTGGTAGTTTTTCTGAAAAAGCGTTCCATTGCAGCGATGCTTACCCTCTACTGACGCTATCCCAGGCCCTCCTTGACACGCAGTGCTCCTAAGCACTGAGGGAAGCCTAAACATCCAGAAATGTGCTGTTCAGCAACAGGAATAAAGTAACGATCCTGGATCTCGCAGAGCCTGGTTCCCTTTGGAAATGCATCTTGCAATTGATTGCAAACTCTAATTGAAGGCTCGCCTGAACTTGAGACATTCTCTACGTGCCTCTCCTTGCTGGAGTCCCTTAATGCATCTGCCACTACAGTCTGGGCAGGGGGAGAAGTTGTTAGGAGAGGTTCTTTCTTCTCCTTGCTGACAGGATCTTTGTGCAGACACTGGGAGCCAGGAAAGAGCCCTGAAGTGCAGCAGGTTTTGGGGGGTGAGGAGGAAGAGAGGGAGGGAGCACGAGGCCTCTTGCTGCAAGATGGGGTGCAGGGTTTTGGGGAGAAAGGCTGCATCAGGTAGAGACAATATCAGGGCTGTTGGCTTCACTGGAGCTCTCAGTATTTGAACTAGAACAGGCAGCACATTGTGACAGAAGTTACGAAGAGAAGGACTTGGGAACACACACACGTATATATAAGGGAGATGAGGCCAGACAAGCTTCCACAGCAAAATGAAGGGAGAAGACAGTGTAGAAAGTCTGGGAAACTTCAGAGGAATAAACGCATGCAGGCAATGGACAAAAATACAAAGTCACATAAAGAAAACAGCCAGCATTGCCAGCCCAACGCTGTGCTTTAAATCTCTTCCACCACATTCAATTGCTCTGACAGATGCAACTCAAAGACCTGGCTGGATTATCTAAAACCAACAGAGTACTTGGTGAAGGCCATACGCGCACAAGAACAAACAAAACAATCTGACATCATTTCTACTGAAGCACAACTCTTATCTCCTCTCTAAGGGAAATGTAAGATTTCCTAAGAGCACATAAAGAAAATCAGCTGAAAATACATTGTGAAACTCCTTGTGAAGAAAAAAGAAAAAAAAATAAAGGGAAACAAAGATGTTCTTTTATCTTTTCCCCCAAGAGACATGTATGAAAAAAGTTTTAGGGCAGGTTGGATGATAAAGCAAGATACTGTGCAAGGAATATTTAATCTACTTAGTTTATGCTTTTTAACAAATACACTATTGATTCTTGGTTTGTGTGTATTATTTACTGTGGATTTTATTTTTGTTTTCCATTCTTGCCTCAGGCAGCGATAAACCATGCTAAAGGGTCACACAGACCAGCAGCTATTGTATGCAGGAAATCTACAACAGCTCAAGACTGAAATATTTCCAGATAATCCGGAGTTCAAAAATGCCGGTACATTTTGAAGGAACTGAGAAGGGGGTGCGTTTTATTTCCGAGGCTTAATGGCTTCAGTCCTTCGCTATACAGCGGGGCACTTCATACCACTTCAACACTCACTACGTGAACACTGCTAAAACAAGTGCTTGTGCAGGATGTTTGACTTGGCACATCACTGCACTGTCTCAACATTTTATGCATTAATTTTTTAAGAGGAAGCATTTTTCCCTCCTTGCCCAGATGTTGCTTCGTTTCTGTAGAAGACATTTGCCTGACAAGATGTGAGCTCTGCTGGAAAATGTACTCCCTCCTTTTTGCCCGGCAAGGGTCACGGTTTGCTTTATTTGATTTTTATGCTACCGTATATCTGAGCAACCAGCCAATCTACTCTAGGTACTTCATTTCAGGCTGTATTGCAGCAACTTTGTGAACAAGAAGTACATGGAAGACATCAACAGCTCTCCTATGCTTCCTCCCAATGCTGCACTGAAAACTCTTTCTGCTTGTTCTGTTACCTCACATCACAGAAATATACACAAAAGGAGAAGCGTGACTAGAATTAATGGGAAAACTGGTTTAAAGCAAGGAACTTGAAATTTAAAACCCTGATTCAGCAAACCTGGCTGGTTTCAACTGTGCATCTCATCCTTCTGATGCTCTTAGCAAGTCCTCATGCTGAAGAGTACAGAACAAACAACTAATGGGTAAAATGCAAAAATATCATAATCTCTCGGAAAACCTTGAGTCTTCTGCCTTTTTTTCTGTTTTTAAGGACTCATTCACTCACATGCTGATTATATATACACTTGTGTTAGCACTCCCTTATTGCAACACTTCTGTTGACTGACAATCAGCCCCTAGCATCAGCTGCATTTTAAACCCAACAACAGTCCTTGATCAACAGATCCAGATCTCATCAGGTTCTCCAGTGTGTCAAAAGATCACAGGTTTAATTGTCAAACAAGTATTTTTTTAAAAAATATGATTTCTGCTAGTATCACTACTTTGCATTTCACTCACAATTACGCATTTACTGAGTCTTGCATACTTCAATCAAAAATGAAATTAAATAACTAGTTAATGGCACTTCCAATCCCACAAATTCAAATCCAATTTAGTCTTGATATGAACTTTAGGTCTTATTAACATTTGTTTTAAATAGTATTTTCAGTATATATTCTCAGAAGTTGTGTCGTCTTTTTTAATTTATTTTTTTAAAAAATCAGTATACAAGCAAACACGTTCAGCTTTATTAGGTAATGGAAATTCCTAATGCTTTGAAAGCTTAACAAATGTCAACATTTCTGGTTAGACCATCATCGGTAAATAGGGCTTTAAAGTAAAATTATTTTATTTTGCGAGGGGCCATTCTTCAGGGGAAAAAAAAAAGGCAAACAAACATGGCTCCCATGTCATTTTGAACAGCATTCAAAGAGAAATGCCAATGCAAATTACAATTGCTGTAGTCAGAAGCAATGCCCATATTTGAAAAGCAGCAGCCTGTGCTATGGTTGGTTAGATCAAGCAGCGAAGGGGATATGGAAGACTACAAAATCTCTTTTGTCAAACAACCCAGTACAAATAAGAAGCTGACCTGGACCATTTAAATGTAAATTTCTTCCCACCTGTCAGAAAAGAGAGATTTAAAGACCTCCACTTAAAAAAAACCCAGGCATCTCAAGTCTTTAAGTGAAAATTTACCTCCCACCTCAATTTCCTTGTAAATGTGGCCATGTGGCAGAAAAAGGGGTGGTTTATTGCAGCACTTTATTACATTTAGCTTGTGCGTATGCTCAGTGTGAGATGACCCGCGTTACATCTGGGGAAAAAAATGACACTTTTGGGGCAGATCACCACGGCCAAGCACAACTAATCCCTCGGAAACACGACGTCTCAGGTAGGTTAGCACGGGCATGCGGGAAAGCATTTGAATTTATCGGACGGAGAGACCTCCTTGATTATTAAGCAATGAAGCAAACCGGGGAAAATAAAAGGACTTTAATTAGGGGAAACGTGAAAAGAAAGTAGGTCAGTTCAACAGAGCTTTTTACATAATCAAAACCAAATGTAAGCGTTAGAGTCGATCTTGCCGAGCAGCTTCAGCTAATGTGATTTCCATTAATTTTATCAGATCAAAGGGTCCTCTCTATATACACCATTACATTCGAGATAGCTTGCATTAACACGACAGCTGCAAATTGTGAAAAATACCACAGCAATATTGACTCGGGCCAGGATTATCGCAGCAAATTATCTAGTCTTCCTCACATCCCTGGGGACAGAAACCAGGAAAAAAACAAACAAAAAAACCCACCCCAAAACCCAAAAAACCCCACCACACACACCTGCATGGATGAGGGAAAATTATCACTGTGTGGAACATCATCTAGAGAAGCCAGGGCAATTCAGGCAGATTTAGTGACGTTTCACCTCAGCTCTCCTCACAGGTCTTACCCCTCGAGGAAGGAAACGGCCTCTTCCCGGCTCTACGCTTTAAAACTGGGAAAAAACCCGCATTTCACAAACTCTCTTCCTTCCACTGAGGCGCCCACAGACAAGATGGTGAGGCACGTGTCTAAATTAAAACGAAACTTCGTGATATTTGCTGGTCTGTGGCTCAGTTTTCGCTCTTGCATTGCGCGCAGGGATCGAGGCGCTGCCGCACGCCGGTTCCAGCCGGTTCCAACCGGTTCCGGGCGGCTCCAGCGGCACCACGAAATACGTCATAAAAATATTCTACTCGTTCTATTTTTCTTTCACCAAAACGCGCAATTTGAAAGACCGCAAAATGAAGTCATGGTAACATGAAGAAAAAAACTATTAAAAAAAAGGCAGAGAATGGAAAATTAAGGCATGAGGGTACTTACGTCGCTGAGACCAGTGTAAGAGTTTGTTAAAAAACAATCAATTTTGGGAGGGGGGGGGGTTGCAATTCTAGTTACACTTTTCTAGTTAGATCTACAAAACTAATATATATTTTATATATATCTTTAAATAACTGCATCGAAAGCATATTAATACGATGCTACTGTCTTAAGCACCGAAAATTATAGACAGATAATTCAGGATTGGATTGAAGCACATCATTACTTCTTAGTGTTTACTAAGTGGATATTTAGATTTGTTGTGAAGGAAAAAGAGGAGGAAGAGAGTTTCATCATCAGTTCTGACATTTTAGGGGTAGAAAGGAGCCTTATAATTTAGAGATCCACAGACAATTATGTATTTAGTAGGCAGTGGGGGAAAAAAAAGGCAATAAATACAGAGTAACTTAAATAGCAGAGGTCATACATTAAAAGTTACAAAATTAAGATTACACATGAAATTCAGGCAGAGCCATTTTGTTTAGTAAGTAGAAAACCAGTGAAATATGTTGACAGCAAGAGTCATAAAAACAAATAATAAAAATAAGTAGATTAAAAAAATTGTGGAGGTAAGAGAAAACTTAAGACACCAAGAACGATAAAACGTGGAGCCAAGGCTGAAATATATTCAGTGCAAATATCAAGGTGACCTCTTCCTAGCTGGAAGCTTTGATACTGCGAAACTTTGATAATTTGTGAAAATTGGTCTATTACGTAAAGGTAATTCATTATCCAATCTAATTTTTTTAAAAGTATATAATTTCTTGAAATCATATGTAATTTAAACATAATACATGTTTATGAACTACAAGCCTATGTTTTATTGGCATAAGTGCTGATGGAGAAACATTTCTATCTATTCCTTTTCAGAAATTGTTCAGCTTAGTTAAGGTCAGCAAAATGCCAAGTAATCAAGATGGGAAACTCGGAAGAAGGTCAACCACTAGGAAAAGAAATCTTCAAAACACGAAACAAGCTAAGAAAGGATTTGTAAGTGAATTCTTTACCATCGAATGCACAAAATACGACAACTAGAACATCGCTGGCTGCCCTTGGCGAGACGATTTTGAATATGTTGGCATTATTACAGAAATTCAACCACAGAGCCGTTAAATATTTCCGTGTCACTTGTGCACAATTTTGAAAAACATCAACTGAAAACATACATGCGGAGTTGATAAAACCTTGTGTACGCACATAAGTTAATCGGCTAGAGATTCTTGTACATTCGGTTTGCCAGCTGTATGTTCTCCAATTCTTGGTTGCCGAGTTTGGTAAATACAATCGCTGCTTCTGATTACCTATATTCAATACAATGCTGACAATTCACTAATCAGGCTACACAACAGAGAGACTTGTATAAGGTTCTACAACTCGAAATCCTCATTAGGAACAACACAGAAGCATTGCCAATGTGCACCCTCGTTACCTGCATCATGGCTGGCAGCTTCCATTTGAAGGGACCTTTGAATCTCACATTCTCCTTTGCGAAGAGCTTACTATACATCAGCAAACTACTGCTTTACTGAAAACTAGTAAATTACAACTTATGAAGTCGACAGCAAAATAAAATAGAAGATTCCTAGGTCACTGACCAGCATGGTCAGCATGTAAAAGTAGCATCACTGTTTTCTTCTATATTGTATTCAACGCTATGGAAAATGCAGTAAGCTTGCTTGCTTTCTTTCTCATTTGGGAACTAGGCTTTATTTTTCTAAAAGGGACAAAAACCATCTTCTCTTGACGCAATGCCTGCTTAGCAACTGAATTGTTCTTTTCTCTCATTCCTAAAGCCAGGAAAAAACCAAAACACACGCCAAAAATACCCAAACAACAACAAACCCCAAACCAAACACACCACCAAAAAACCCCAGACGACTACAATCAGCTAGCAAAACCAGCTCAAAATGTTGCTGGTCTTAAAGCAGTAATGTTCCTAACGGCACTTGGCTAAAAAAAATGTTTTGGACTCGTAATCATCTGCTATATTTTGTTTACTAGCCACAACAAAAAGAATGGTTAAAAACCTATCAGTGGCATAATGTTTAGCACCTATTATGGACACAAGTGTAACTACTTTACAGTAATTAAAGACATAAGAAAATGATCCATGTTCTGAAGCCATAAAACCGCATCAGTTGAAAAGCTATTACGATTGCACTCTCTACAGCTCACAGCCTACACCGGGCAATTTACACTGATCTGCATTCTGCATAAAACTGATACTCTTTTTTTCCAACATTGGATAATGAACTGGTACATAAAGCTTAAACTACGTACCACACGCTGGTCACGCTGGAACAGTCCATTTACTCTTATCCTGAGCAGGCAATTGGTTAAGATTAGGTTCTACATCTTCCTATTCTGTATTTTTCTCATCAGAATGCCCAAGAGCTCACACTGTCATCTTCTCCATTTTTAAATATGCTTTTGATCATAAAAACTGAGAAACAGGAAAATGGATGCAGAAAACAGGCTAGATGGGTGCCAGCTGGAACAATGTGCTGACATTTATCTTGGCGCTTATTTAGCTCAGTGATGTCTGAACCAGGCCCTTCCCAGGCAGGATCAGCACAACGTCATTCACATTGAACAGGACCTTCCTCAACAAGTGACCTTTAAGTGCTACTCAATTTGACTAAGCAAACCAAACTTTGGGTTTTTTGACAGAACAACTCACAATGTGTGATGAAAGATGGTATTTTCCATATGGGATACTTCCAACTCCCTGAAAGTGAAGGTTTAATGTTCTTATTCCAGAGAAAAATGAAAACAGGAGGGGACAGAAAGTGTTCCCCTGCCACAGAATGACATACAGTAAATTATTACCCTATAAATAGTTTCCTACATTATTTCTTTTAAAGGGTTCTTTCAAACATCACAGAGAGAAGGGAAAGGGGAAAAAAAGAGTGATACGCTGCATTGTCCAAAACTAAATTGGAAAATGACAGATACGGTTTATCATCTAGTCATATATAGGAAAGCAAGCACTCCACTCTTTCATATATGAGTAATACATTGAAAGGAATAAAAAGAGAGACACACACAAATCGTTTAGAAATCAGACAATAATGTTCCTTCCAAGGGGCGAGATACTCTTTCAAGGAAAAGATAACAAAGTCTTCTCTGCCTAAAATGAACATTATAAGAAAGGTACGATACATTGGACCAGATCTCTCCTTTGCTGAAGTCCATCAAGTCAAAGTCGAAGCAAACAGGGTAAATTACAAGAAACTAGATCTATTCCTCTAAATGCAATGGAATATTTCACAGCTAGTGCAAACCACTATGGCTTCTCTGAAACCAAGGTATATTGACTTACTCCAGCATGAATTTTAGCTCTGTTTCCTTCTTAGTTACCAGATAAAAACCTAAAACCATAGCAGTAGATAGCATAAAGAATATTATTATTAACAAGTCCGTTAAAATAAAGTCTCCTGTTCCAAATATAACCCTAGAAGCCACACACATTCCACACCATCCCAAGAAATACATAAGAGGAAAGCTAACTAAAACATTTACCAGAAGATCTCAAGTTTTTTTCCACAGCTGACAAAGTAAATTAGTTCTTTAGGCTGCTGTTTTTTCCTTTGTATCAGGAACCAGCCTAGGTCCAATTCCCTAGGACAACTTCACCGAGCAGTTATCGTTGCTCAGACCTGCTAGCAATAATCATTGCTGTTGCGAGCTTCTTGTGCAACACCCGTAACACACCACCCAAACCAAGGAGCCATTTCGCTTCCTATGGGATCGGACACAACATCACTCCTCACGACATAATTTAGGTTGTGCCCTCTCCAGCAGTCTTGTAAGCCACAGAACAGCGACTCTTCCTCCTCAGGACTAATCCCGGCGATCGTCGTCCCACAGCGGTGATGGACGAGGTGCCGGGTGGCACTCAATAACCTCTATCACACCCGCCAAACCCTCGCGCCGAGAGCGAACAGTTTGTTTATGGGTGGTGCTGGCGACAGGCGCACCAACAAGTCCTCTCGTTCGGTCTAACGTGGTGAATTGAAAGATTAGTCTGTCAGGCCGGCCTGAGGACTCATTTTTCTTCTGTGCTACATAGGTCGCCCCCTTCCCGCAGCCTGTATTTGATTGTGATTAATTTGTCAAGGCTGGCTATAGCATGGAAATGAAGAAATGGATTGCCAATTACAGTTAGTCTTCTCACAGAATACCCCTCGATCCGGCGCTATTCTGCAGCAGTGACAGCTCAGAAATAAACTGAATTCAGCTCTATTGAGCAGATACCTGACCCAAAGTGTATCTTAAAGCAGAAGGTGACTTTTCCCATCCCCACTCTGACTAGCTCTTCGGTAAATGGTCGACTTCTATCCTGCCAGCCTGGCAGGTACACAAAAAGGCAGTCCGCATTTATTTTTGTAGTCACCTTGTTAAGACATACTGAACTTCTGACTTAACACTCTTCAACAAGGTGCACGTTTGTTTCTGAACATCTCACCCTGAGTAAGCCTGAAGGGGAATTTAATATGTATACCATTACCAGAGTAAACAAAACCAGTAACAATTCTGCTCTGCACAGAAGCTCTTAAAAGCAAACATTCTCCTGAACAGTTTTCACAGAAAAGTAAATTTTGACGCTTTCTGCATTTCCTCTGCAGTAAGCCTCCCATGTTCTCACAAGCCGCTTAATATTTCATTGATACAGACAAATAGTTTGAATTGAATAATCACACTCTGATAGCTTAATGGAATAGGAAACAATTCCACAATGACCTGATGTTGTATTAAGTATTATTAATATGGCATTTGAGAAATAAAGCCTCAGTCCCAACAACGCATGCATGCAATTCATTTTACGCACTGATACAACCACCAGCAAATTAGTCAAGTTGCGTAAATTCAAAGCACGTGTACAAATCTAACTTTCTATTACCTTAGAAATTCAGTGAAAAAAAATATATCCCTTTTCCTTCAAGAAAATTCAGACCACTGCAATAGATGCTTCCTTTTATTGTTGTAATTGACTGTATTTTATACTATTCTCTTGGGTATCACATCTTCAGAGAGAAGAGAGGTGAATGTGTTTCCAACAGCGACACGCAATGCGTCCAGGTGCATTCTGAAGACAAAAGGCACAACTCTCTCCCAGGCCCGAGGTCTCCTTCCATTAACACAACCAGCACCAAGACCTGCGGAGTGCAGAGCTGCAGAATACGGCTTATAAACAGGATCCTGGCTTGGGAACAGGGTTAGTCATTCATTCCACTTTCCTGTTCTTCTGCCTCAGCGGCAGCTGCCCTTTCCAATGGTATACGGTAGCATTCCTGCCTAACAAAGATGCAGAAAAAAATGACAACAGAGCGAACGACCCTTGGAGGCAGAGACACCCTTAAATTGCCTTTCAGGTACTTCGGTGAGGCTCAGAAGAGCAAGTCTATTTTGTTGATCTTTCATTTCAGGAGAAAGCATGTGCCCTAATAGCATTACATTTTTACCTTTCACAGGCCACCTAAAAGTCCCAATATTCTCACGCATACTCCTTCCACGCTTCTTGACATGACCTTCAGACACCAAACATATGAATGAGAAACGACCTTGGTAATGTAAATTTATGTACGTTGTGACTTCCTGTATTTGTATTGAAGTAGTACTTAGGGTCTCCAACATTGACCAGGACCATTATGACATACATTGTATAAATACACAGTGAGAGAGAATGTATGCTATGGAGAACAAAAAAATAGGACAAATAAGAGGCAGCTCCACAATATTTTGTGGCCAGACCTATCACTGTGCACTAGAAATAAGGAAACAATGAAAAAGAAGAGCTGATTTCCCAAGGCATTTACTATCTAATGCAGTGACACGAGTTCATTTTTGATATAGCTAATACCTTTGTGGTAAAACTAACTGATATGTGTCACACCACAAGTCTTATTCCTAGTCAAATTTAGCGTCTCGGGGTTTTTAAAAGCTTCCTAAGGGCACACAAGCACAGACTGACTATGCTGTTCTTACAAAGTAAGTTTTAAGCTGTGAGTGGAATTCAGTATTAACTGAATACACTTAACAATTTTCATTTGTAAACGTCAGAAAAAATGATTGCACAGTATTAAAATGCTTGTGGGTGATGATGTAGCACTAAACATCTTACTCTAGGCCCTTCTTAGATCTTTTTCTAGCTGCTGAAATATAAAGAATTTGTGTTGTATAACTAAGATTACATACAAGACTAGTTAGGCCACAGCACATGGGTAAATTAAATTGCTGCTAATACAACACACATCAGCTTTAGTGCAAATTTTCAAACCCGGGAGTAGTTTTACAGCTGTCAAGATGACACATATTCTTCTTTAACTAGACTGATTTTATATTAAGTTTCTTCTTTCAAGGAAGCTCGGTTGCATCATGAAATTGGACTTAAACCATTAAACTGTCTTTTTACAATGTATTTAAGACTCAGAGGTAACACACTTTGTAGACAACATTTTCTGTAGAAATGCGGAAGGCATGAAAAATATTTTCTTATTATTACTAAGTTGTCGTGCTACATTTAATCATGAATATGGTTAAAAGACACTCACAACAATAGTGTTCTCCTTTTGCGAAGAAAACCTGCACCTGATAAGATCTCACCAAGGAATCTGAAGTAATCGTATGAGTCCTTGATAAAAATCTCACTTGTCAAAGAAGAAAAGAAAAAAAAAAAAATCAACAAGCTTGGAATCACATAAAGACCCAGGTTGGAAGGGCCAAGGGTTGGAGGTCATCTGGTCCAACCTTCTGCTCAAAGCAGGAACCATTTCAGACTTGGATGAGGTTAGTCAGGGCCTCAGAGAACGCTAAGAGAGCACATCTCTGTCTTTGCTTCTGAATGCTGACTTCTCAAGATGAACTAGAAATGCAGAGAAGTAGTCATGAATAGCAATTATACACACTCAACTGGTTGATTTAATTATATGAACAGGTATCCAAATGATTACACTAGTTGATAGTAGCCTCTTAACTCTTCAAGTCAGTAATTTGTAAGTTATCCTGGACCAGTTCTTTCCTCTATATACATTTAAAGCTAAATAAAGTGAAACCACACAATTTTGAACTTGGGTCTCCTGCTGCTGCTGGATTCTTCTGCGGTGCTGGGGTATGTTCCAGTCATGCCAACGCAAACGGTGGAATTCACTAACAGATTGGGCTCCAGGTTTAGTTTTAGAGACATGCTGTTTTCTGGGGAAAGGGCAGGATTACATCAAAGAAAAATTCTGGATTGTGACAACTGGGCCTTTTAGAAGGAAGTAATTTATACTTCATGTATCATGTTAATGTAATGTCTCCAGGACAAGGTCCATACATCTATATTTTCTTACTTAAATTCATTGCTTGATAAACTAGCTTCAAAGAGCTTTAGCTTTTCCTGATTGTAAAGCCATAGAACAAACACATAAGATTAACTTGTTGACATCGGCCAGGAAAATTTAGAAGAGGGAATTAAGCGATACTGTTGGTATATAACAATAAAGAGTTTTTACTTTCATCGTGGTAATTGAGACATTCTTAACTCTTTGAATGGAAAACCACAAATACCAAAACAAACACTATATCTGACCAGCTGAAGCCCTGTCTGCGCTATCAGCAACGTGTTTTCTGAACACCAGAGATCTTTCCCAACTCTTTTAGGCTTAGCAGAATAGTTTGCCTGGAAAGAAAAATATGAAAAGTGAAAGGAAATCGGGGGAAAGCGCCCAAAGTGCAATGTGGTTTTGATGCCTTTGAAGATGTTACTGGCTTTTCTTCAACAGTCTGCAGATATTTATAAAACTTACTGCAAAAGCGACTAGCCAGGAACCTTGCTAGGAACTTCAAGATGTAAGCCACCATGAAATAAGAGCAAGAGAGCACACAAACTATTATTTCTCGCAGAGTAGAACCAAAAAGAGCGTGGGCAGAAGTTGCAAGATTGAAGAGGGCAATTAATATCTGCAAATATAAACTCAGAGCAGTGAGCCTAACAAAGGAGACAGGCTTTTCAGACTTCACAAAGCCTTAAGTTGTTCTTGCTTCTGCCAATTTTAAAAGAAAAAAGTAACTACGTAGTCTCTCTCTTCCCAAAAAGCAAACAGAAAAGACAAAAAGCAAGGCCATGAGGCAACTGAGCATTCTGTGTTCACCAGTCTCAGCTTTCAAAGGGAAATTTTTAAGGACAGTCACTAAACGTCATTTTAATGAAGGACAGAATTTGTCCTCCAGTATTCAAGGGAAATGCTGTAAGTTGGACCAGTCAGCAAGAACTTCAGAACAGATAAAATTCTAGATAGTCTAACTACAATATCCATAAAACGCCAATTTCCACTGAAAAAGCTTATTAAGTCTCTTGTCTGGAATCAAGTCTGAGGTTCTCCTTGCTAAATATGTCATATGAATGTTAATTTTAGACTGTTGAGAGTTCATCAATTTACACTTTCCAGTAATATTTTTTTTTTGTATTTAAAATATGCAGAGAGACCAATTAGTATCATGGACACTACACTGTCTGAAATAAGAACGCTGTTAAATAATGCATGCACCAAATTTTTATACAAGTAGTAATTACATTTCTAGGATTACTTGACTATTATAATAGTCATTTCATAGCTGTTACTATTATTAATTTTAATAATAATCTCAGTTAACTGGTGATCAGTCCCAAAAGCAGTGACAAAAAATGAGCTCGCTCTTCATTTTCACTAAAATATTACATTACACAAATTATGGAGTAAATAACAAAATAAAATTAACTTCCCAAAGAGTTTCCAAAAATGGCTGTTAAAACCACACAGCAGCATCAAAAAAATTGATGCTGTCTGAGTTGAGGGATGAGGAGCTGCTGATCAGGTTAAAAAACTGGCTTAGTAATAAGAGAAAATCATCTACATGGGAACTTTCCTTATGTGATCTACTGGATTTTTTTTTTTCCTCCATCACAAAGAATTTGTACGATAATATCCATTTTCCCAGGTCACCATAATTGACATCACAACGCTGATGATCACGTACAGCACCAGGCCATTGTGATGGTGACAGGGACTCAAAACACCAACTGGAAGATAAATAAAAGACTGCATCATGGTTACTTACTATACATTTGAGTATAGTGGCTCTGAAAAATTTGCAGCTAACTCCTTCCTTGGCAAGAAGACAGTGCGGCCCTTATTAGAATTGCTCAGGAAAGAAATACGTATCTTCAGAATGAAATGGCAACAGAAAATGAGAAGAAACAGAGGAGAACGATGGAAATAGATTGCTTCAACCTTTCCTCCCTGTGTCAGGAATTTATTCTGCCTTTGAAAACATTTGCTTTCGTCTTCTGTCTCAGATTTTCAGAGGGCTTTTATAATCCTCCCGTGGCGCACCTGTCGGTTAATCCCTTGTTGTAATCTCTCTGGGATCACCTTGCAGGGACAAGAGCTGATGGCTGCGCTCCCAGGCCCCCGTGCATGGGCAGGATGAATCGTTCTTGGGACATGGAGGAGGATGCGCTGGAGGTCAGGAGAACTGTGACACGAGCTGGCACTAGACCAGGGGACATCTCTCCCCAGATAAAGCCAAAGCAGCACAGGGGATCTGTGATAACCCTCTGCATCCTGCCTTGAGAACATGTTACATGCTTCTATTTCCTACACACACTGCATACTTCAATTTTTTTTTTTTCTTTCCGTGCTTTCTAAAGTTGTTTTTCAGACTTTCCTTTAGCAACACATAATAAATTTAACCTTGCAATGTTTTGCCATGATCAGGCCAAAAGCTACAAGTAAGCATAAGAGGCCTGATTCTAAAAGAAACGAGTCTTACGCCAACATAATAAAGGTGTTTAAAACGTGGTGAATCTGTGAGTTTTCACTGCCTAAATCACCGCAGATATTCTGCATTTTTATGGCTTTTTGGTCTTTTTCTTTCCCTTTCTCTGTGTTTTTAAAAGAAACTCAAATATATATTCATAACAAAACCCAAGAGCTGCCATAATCATTTTTCTCAGAAAGGATAGATGATATATTTAGTGAAAGTCAAGCTCAAGTAAAATGTACAGCTACACTGATGTAGAGGCAAAACCAAATACCAGCTGGAGATTTAAAGTTTTATCTTTCCCCCTCTCTTTCTCTTTTCCCCGTCCCTTAACTTTAAAATAACATTATAATTGCTTATGTTGCCAGAGAGCAGCTTATGTTGCCAACTTAAGCATCTAGGAACGGAAGCCAAACCCTACATTACTGTAAAATAAAAGTAAGAGGGTAACAAATAGGTGTGCATAGACCATAACATCTTCAACTCCTTCCATATGCAGTCCACCCCATAATTATCTCTCAACAGAGTACTGTGACAAATATGAATATTCCTGTCTTCTCGTACCCATCTGCAGAGCCTTGTTTTAATTTTGCAGCTCATAAGGTTTGTAGCACCATATCAAGACATTCTTGTTCACTTTGCAGGCTGCAAACACCAGAATTTGTGGATAGCTTCTTAAAGACATGATAATGAGGTGCTCTTCCATAAAATCTACTGAAGAAAGTTGCCTTTTTTTTTTTTTCCTTTTCCTTCTGACAGTACCTCAGACATAACAAGATGGTAATAACGGGGAAAGTGGATGCGTAAAGAGTGATTCAGTGTGTGTAAGGGTGAAAATCTGATATGTTACAGCCTAAAACAATACATTTGACCCTCTGGACCACAGATTTGTCTGTAGATTTATTTTTGTCACATTTCCCCCCTCCTTTTTTTTTTTCTATAAAGATAGCAAAATTGCTTTGAAAAATGGAAAAGAGACAATATGTAAGAAAATCCCTAAAAATCCAGTTGGCCTACAGAAAAGCCATGATAAGGCTGAGGCTGCACTCTCATTTATGTTTGAGTATTACTGAATGGCTACTGAGGATGTGGCGCATTGGGAGAGATGCGTGTTCTCTGTGCTCCTCTGGAAGCGGTTTTGTTTGTGAAACTTCACGCTCTCGACACAAAGGAAAGCATTTATTGTAACAGACAAGAGTAACCCAAGGATCCACGGGGATATGAGCCTTTACAACCTTTGCTTTCTTAGACTGATTATCGGTTTATACGCGTATTAGAGGCGACAAGGATCTCTTGGGACACGATAACACCTCTTTTTTTCCACAGTGCCTGTGGGTAGACCCTTAATTGTTTTGCGGTCCTTACGAACATTCAGAATCGGTTGCTTTCTACCTAATTTTTTTAAAGATTTAATCCCTTGTTTGAAGTTACCAGACTTGTAAAACAAAGATCCCTCACGAATGAGTTTTTTGCCAGCGCTCTTTAAATAGGAGCACATTAAAATCAAAGTTCTGACCCCTGGCACGGTGCCTTAATGGCAATTGGCCTTCTCGGGGCTCTAACTCATTTAAGCTGGAACATCCGCAGCGCTATGGGTGGAGATGAAACATCGGCGAAGTGTTCGGGGAGGAAAGGCAGAACTTTCCTCTATCCAACGCTCTTCTCGTGAAAATCTATCTGCCCTCAGCCAAAACTTGCTTGTTTCTTCCCAGTTTCCTTTTTATGGGAGAAAAGGAGCGCTCTGCGGTGATGCAAACAGGAAAAGATTGTTCTCCGGAGAAGTGCGACTGCTCTCTCCTCATCATAACGGAACAGGGAAGCAATCTAAGCAGTTACAGCAATTCGGAGCAGAGTGCAAACCAGATTCTTAAAATCGGATACACTCAGGTTGATCTCCTGCAAATTTGTCCACTTCCATTTGGAGGCGAAACTCAGTTCTCAGCCAAGGGTTTCTGAAGGGACAGTGTTTGTTTGGATGGATCCGAGGTGAGAAATCAAGGCTTTATGTTCTCCCAATAACATTTTATTGGGATAGTGCAGTGTTAACTGCACAACACGTAAAGCAAGACTAATCAGCCAAGCCAGCAGGAATGAAGTTTATCCACTTGCTTGTCTAGACACTGACTTTATCTAAAGGAATGTGCATGTATAGAGGGGAAAAAACCAAAAAAGTCACGAAGATGAAAGCATGGCTTGGCGGGTTTGGGGGGTACTTTACACCGCAAACACATCAGACAGCATCATTTTAGCACAGCAACTGCTATCGAACATTCTTGAAAATGTTGACACCTGAAGCCTGATGCAGGGTTGCCTGTTTAATTACTACTCTCAGGCAGTATGTCTAAGGGTCTGAAAATGAGGTATTTTTTTCATTGAGGAATAGAAAGTATTTATTAAAACGTAAACAGTAAAATCAATTAAGAGACTGTATTCCCTAAACAAACCAAGCCACCTCAGAAAGCCAGAGTCTTTTAGCAGGAATGTGTCTTAATTCATTTCCAAAGGTGAAGACAGCAAACAATTACTGAAACGGCATCTGCCACGCTAGATAATGTTTCACTAATACCACAGCCTTCCAGTTAAAATCAAGGCTAACTTCAAGAAAAGCATCTGCTACCTCAGAAAAACCCAAGATTCCTACCAGAGATCCTTTCCAACTTTCTTTACTGACTTCAGGAAACCATATTCCTCACCCGCTGAGGCCTTTTCCTATTAACCAGGCCAATTCTAAAATAAAACGAACTATTATTATTTGTACATTCCGCTTACTAGTTATTTCCATACACTTACACCATGTCTTGCCTGGTTCTGTAAACTAATAACAAAAATGCATCTGTGGTAAGATTTAAAGATCAAATGTTAAGCCAAAGAGTCCAGAAATAAAAAGCAGAGCTCCCCTCGAATTTCAAGAGGTGGACCTGAACTGAGGACCAAGGCAGAGCTTTAGCTGAAACCTGATTCACCTGCAGTGACTTCCAGTGTTTGTGGAAACGGCATCTGCATGTTCTTCTGCAATAATGAAAGCGCAGTTCGCACAGAAAAGGATAGAGCGCCCAAAGTAATTCAGATTCTACCTTCTGAAGCCTAAGTCAGATTTACAATCATCAAGCAATTTTAAATAAGAGCACCTTGAAAAAGAAGACACAAGTCTAAATACTGTCACTTTTTTTCTCTTCCATCTGTAGTATCTGATTAGTCAAAACTCAAATTAACTAAAAGTTACTCTATGTTCTTTTCATGCAGCAGCAGCTATGTCATACTACGGTATTTTTTTAATTTATTGCTGCTTAGCTTGTTTCTCCAGACCCCCTAAATTGTACAAGTAATCCAACCTACTACCATTTGTATGCATTTACTTAGCCTAAATGAAAGAAAAATCAGCCTATGTTATTTTTAAAAGAAAAAACATTTTTTCCAACTTGCATGTCTTCTCATAAATTTCTCCAAATATTTTTTCTAAATATCGAACAGCTTGTCTCTTTCTTCCTTCAAATATCATGCCCACTTCCTTCCACAATGTCAACCAAAAACCAGCTGACTTAGCAATGGATTTTCTTAAGATTACAAACAAAGCAAGTGACAAACTTTCATAATAACCATTTCCTCTCCAAGTTCTTCAGGCAGTATTAATTTGCATTTAAATTAATTAAACTTAAAACGTGGAAGCACATCTCAAGAGAGCTAAGACTATTTCATGTTATTCTAACACGTTTGCTTGAGGAAAACATACTCTTCCCCCAGTCTTGGGCATTGAGGAGTCTTGCTTGCTAGCCTTCTGGATGGAAAATTTTGCCAAAAACCTTATTTTTCCCTGTTGAAGCCACAGGAGTGTGTTTAAGAGTTACCGGAGCTGCAGAAATGCAATCGTAGTTACGGGTCTCAATTCACGGGCCGATGGTTGCACCAAGGGCTGCACAACAGCATCACATCTATCAGCACATGGGTATCTAGTCCTGGTCAACTGCTTGGTGTCCGTTATTTAACACGGTATAAATAGATTCGCAAGCCAAAATGATTGACGAGACATCTGATATGAAATATCGCTGTTTAAAACAGTAATAATGGGAAAAACCGAGTAAGCAATAAGTGACATCTAAGGTCTTACTTACCATAAATTCCTGTTGAAATACAGGGAAATGCCTGTAAAACAAATAAAAGAAATAAAAAAAGAAAAAAGTGAGATTTCTGTTTGCCAAAATTTTTATCAAAACCAAAGGCATCAAAACCAAATGCCTGTTTTTCAACACCCAGAGATTACATGTTGTAGCCTTCATTGTTACGGCATTCAATTCACGGGCATTTTCATGCCATTACATGAAACATATTCCATATGTTTTCCTTGTTGCCATGTTAATAAAGCTGCATTCTTTTTCTCATCTTGAGCTATGAGCAACACTTGAACCCAGAATCATTATTAAAACTGCCTTTTGAGCTAAAAATTATTACCATGAGCTAAAAATTAACACCATAAGGTAGTACAGTAGGAAAAAAAAAAGGTCATGTTCTCTGGATAGAGTTAGACAATGTTTCTTCAGTAGTAAAATAACCTTGGCGAGCTTAAACCCTGCCCTGCCCTCCCCTGCTTCTTTGCCATGCCCTTGTTCACTGTAATCTCATCTTTTTTTTTCTTTTCAGAGCCTTTCATTTTTAACCTCAGCTCTTTCAGACATGTGGTTTGCAGTGTGACTCAACACAGCTGTACTGGTACAAGTGGAAGGCTGGCAAATGGTGCGGGAGAGGAGCTGGAAAGCGCCGGGTGAAAAGAAAGGGCACGTTTTTGGGTCAGCTTGGACACCAAAGGAAAAGCAACATGCAACAAAAGATGGTTATAGACACCGTGCCAGGAAAAAAACCACGACAATTTACGTTCCTCCGAGCTGTACGCGTAGTCTAGAGATTTGCATTTCCGTGAGCCAGAGTCGGTTTTCCACCAGGAGAAACCAAAGCTGCACGTGGTTTCACAAGAGAGACAATTTTCTTTGTGTGCAGTTGATATGCGATATCACCTTTGCCTCTCACCTCTGCACTGACAGCAAACACAGCTCAAAGGTACCAGAGCACCTGGGAGCAAAGTCTCAAATATCCACCCTCGGGCTCCCCTCCAGATCCCCTGGCGATGAGTCATCATACAAAAGAAAGGAATTCTTCTTTACTTAATCACACAGGAAAACATTATTCAAAGCTAATGCTTGCTTTATATTTAACCAGGGAATTAATTAGGGAATGGTGATTAAGAAAGGAGAGGTCTAATGGAAAAATATATCCTCCCCTCCCCTCTGAAAACACTTAAGTAAAATAAAGTGGGGGAGAATTATAGTCTCGTTCCTTCTCACAACTGCTACAACTCACATCCTGAAAAATACTTAGCTTTGTAGTTTGTACCCAATAAATCACAACGAATCAGCTCTTTAAGGAAACGAGGAACGGAGTAGGGAGGGGGGAAAAAAAAAAAAAAGGAACAAAACCCAACCAACATACACGGTAACAGAGCTCAGGCTGAGGTGGCACGAGATGCTCCAGCAATAAGAGACGGGCATAAAAGATCATTTTTGTCCCATTTAGCAACAGATTTTAAAATTCCCCACTGTTGAAGTTTCACATGTTAAGAGATAATTGCTCCAAACAAGTGTTCGGTTTTCCATTCTTTTCCACAACTTGAGTTACAGCACATGATTTAGATGCTCTTATCGGCCAGAGGGAACAAGTAACAGAGTATTCAAGGTTCCTTCTCTCACCTGCCTCACAACTTTGGGCAAGAGAAACAGTCCTGCGGCACCTCTGAAATCCCATCAATCCTGCAGCTCCTTGGGCAACACCGCATGGTGCCCATGGGCAGCAGAACCACCAGCAAGGACTCTGGATCGCCGCCCACCTGGGGGACCACGGGCTGGGGAGGTTCTGCAGCCCCCGGGCAGCCCAAGAGCACCATGTGCCGGCTCCCCCCACGTCGCTGCAGATTTAGCGCCTGCACAAAGCAAAGGGTATCCAGGCTGACACAGCGTCCAAGCAAGATGCATCTACTGAAAGCCTTGACAGCCATCTCAAAGGGATCTACGAGACCGGCTGCTGCACCATGGGACAGGCCCTGCAAACACCACCGAGACCTCGCACGGCAGCTGGGGCGCTGGAGCCGAGGGCCCGAAGGAAAACCTGCAGGCTCCAGGGGACCAGGCTTGCTTTTCAGCTTTGCTCAGGGAAGAGAAGATGAGACAACCGCATCTTCAGCACTGCACGTCAGATGCTTGTCACGTTCGTTCATCTTCATTCGCAGAATACACTGCTCTGAGGCTGTTTAGCAAGCTTTAGCTAGCAATTTATCTGTTGTGCCTGTTTCTTAATACCTACTTTAAAATTACTGTGTAGACACATCATAATCATTATCTTGCTTTCAGTTTCTGTCATGTACCTGAAACATATCTGAACGGAGCTACAGGAGTGTGTAAAATCCCATCAAGCTCCTTCCGAACACTGGTCTGTGCCGTAACTTAGATGAGCTCCGCCGTCTCCCCTCATTCAGAGACGATCACAGCAGATGTAATTTCGTAAAATGTGACAGTGCTTTTATTCATTCAAGGAAGGTCCATGCCTGAGATCACATATCAACTGTGTTTCTTCTTGGCTCCTAGGGAGACAATTTAGTCTCGATGTCAGGTTGAAATTACTGGCGGAGCAGTAATGGGGAACTCACAGCATGGATTATCAACATACTACAATATCTGGCTTATGGACAAAAGATGTTAAGGTTTCTAACCTTTTCTGTGTATAATATCTTAATTATATATATGATTTCAATAAAAAATTCAATTTCACAGTAGGACACATTCATTCCTATTTCCACAATAAAACGTTTCTCATCTTAGTTTGTTGCCAGCATCTACTATTGACTAACCTTTAAATTCTTTGCTACTGAAGTAGCGTGTTTTTTTTTTTTTTACTTCGGGACTAATAAGAAATGCTACCCTGACAGCACTCAAAACAGACACAGCTCCGGAGTAGAATACAAGTAATAAAAGCAAGAGCTTCCCACTACGCTGCTGCCATCATCTAGAGAAAAAGACCAAATTAAATCAGCTGTGTGAATACTGTAAGTGATTTAATTCCTGTAGGAGAGGATGTGGGCAACTCACTCAGCCTCTGGTACTTTTTAATCTAATGTTTCTTCACAAAGGCTACAGCAGCAGTGCTAATTAGGATGAAACGTAATGCAGTTCCATGAGGAAAATTTACAATAGTCACCATGTGGAGGCCAAGTTGGACTCTAAGACATTTCAATAAGAGAGACCTGAGTATTTAAATACTTAAGGGCTTGTCTACAACAAGGGGTTCTAGTTCACACTGAGCTGCGGTGTATTAACTGTTATACATTAGATGAATACAATTGCTATGTCTACATGACCAGATACCTCCTACTGCAGTCCTAATAACTGCTACCACAGAGCAAGGACTTTCTTCAAAGTGTGTGCTCAGCATTCTGCACCAGCATCCCAGCGTCGTTTCTGCCACAACCAAGCCCCGTTCAAGGTAAGTACTTTTCTTCCAGCAGATAATACAGCAGACAAAAATAACACCAAACACAAATTTGAGCTTTCTCTGATTTCACTGCGTCACCTCAAGAGAGCAGACTGACCCTTTTCTTTGAGAGCCATTCCTTCATGCAGCTTTCATCACTGAATCTTCAGGAACTCATGAACTTTTTAAAAAGTCTTTATTTTTACTAAAATTGCAAGTGGAAGCTCCTGAACTGTTTGCCTCTATCTCTTTGACATTGTAGGGAGTTACCCATCCCCAGCCTCTCTTTCTGACCTGCCTCTTATTTGCCAGCAATTGGGACGCTGCCCCGGGTCTCGGCTTTGAGTACTGCATTTTCCATAGCGGTCAAGAAAACGATACGCAGTCACTTTATGGATCAAAACAAATTAACTCGCCTACCACTTTGAAAGACTGTCCCTGCAGCACCTTAGCAGCATTAATGAATTGCAGAAGCACTAACGCCCAGGCTAAAGGAAGACCCAAAGCTCCAAAACCTCTCCGCGTCAGGCAGGCAGATGCTGGAAGTCTTGCATCAACAGGAGGAGAACAACCCACTCCTGCCACTCATGGACCTGGCCCAAAACTCAGCCAAACCATGCTCATGAGTTGCCTCATTTTCTTGTTTTTAAAGTCGGACCTAAGCTTTTGTTTTCCATCTTCATTTATACCACAATATTGCGGGAAGATGAGTTCTCCCGTGCAGTAAGCAACCTTGTCTTAAAAATAGTACAGTAAGCGCCTCGGTGAGATTGTTTGTTTTAGGGTTGGTGATTGCCTCATGAACTGAAGTGGCAGATGAGTGGGCAGAGAGAAAATTGCTTCTTTAAGAGCAGCCCAGACAACGCTGCTCTGCTGCGATTCATGGGGGTGAATGCCAGAGGGACTCTGCAGAGGTAAAGCAGAGGGTTACAAGTTAAAGCTACCTACAAGGTAAAGTGCCTCTGCTGGGTAAAGTTAAAGTATAATACAGAAATTTTCACACCTTAAGTTCCCACGTATGTTTTCAAAAAGTTTACTGTAATGCAAATATATATTTGTAATAACTTTGTAGAACATCAGGGATTAACAACGTTCTGGTTTCCTTGTCCAGGAACTACCTCTATGACTTGTCATGTCCACCTTAAAAAAAACCCCAAAAAACCAACTTTATCACCTAAAGCCTAAGCTTTCTGCCACAAAAACAAACAAAAAACCCACAACAAACATGTTTAGATAGCAAGCTACGAATATCTTTTAATATGCAACACCAAAAAGCTGTGGCACGTACATCACGGCATTACAAAGTGCTCTTATCAAGACTGTGGCACAACAGTATGAAAACTAAGTATCAGCTAAACCACAAAGTAAACTGATTTAAATGTTATCAATTGTTTGAATAATTTATTTTCACAACAAGATTTTATTGTTTGAATCTAATGGGCGGTGAAGAGGTGTGGAGGAGAACATAGTGGTGTACATTTATGGTTTGGAACTTGTGGTCAAGGTGCTACAAAGGCAGGGAACATACAGGACCTCAGCCACGAAATGGGAAGATGGGAGAGAGCTCGGCGTAGTTTGACATAAGGTGTTTTTCACTTCCCTTGTTCGGCTGGGAATGTGCATTTTGTAGTCCTTACCCCACCCTAGGTGTTGCTGACATTTGGAGGTGAATTATGGTTGTCAAGCTGGAATATGGAACAGCAGAGAAGGTACGGTCCTGGCTGAACTTTGAGAAAACCTTTCAATTGTTTTAGTGGCAGCAAATGACATTTAATCATCGGTTGCATACGCTGCAGACCCTTGTAATCGTTATTTTTTTATGTACAAGCAGAGGGATTCAAAACTGGAAACCCTTCAAGATCATCCATGCCCACCCTGGGAGCCGGTGCACACAAACCTAACGCCGGGTGCCCCCAGCAGCACCGCTTACCCGCCGCGTCCCAATCCCCACAGCACTTCGGTACAGGATCATAGAATCATTTTGGTTGGAAGAGACCCTCAGGATCATCGAGTCCAACCATGACCTGACTCTGGCACTAAACCATGTCGCTTAGAACCTCATCTGCGCATCTTTTAAACCCCTCCAGGGATGGTGACTCCACCACTTCCCCGGGCAGCCTGTTCCAATGCCTGACAGCCCTTTCCACGAAGACATTTTTCCTAATATCCAATCTGAACCTTCCCTGGTGCAACTTGAGGCCATTTCCTCTCGTCCTATCACTTATTACTTGGGAGAAGAGACCAACCCCCTCCATGCCACAACCTCCTTTCAGGTAGCTGTAGATCGTTGTATGGCATTAACGCCCAGTACTCCCATCCTCCTTTTTTAGTCTATTATCTCCATTGGCTCTTGTGCTACACAGCCACAAACAGTGCTCTCATCCTCCTGTTGAGCTCAAGGCAGGCAGAGGGAGGTAAGTGCATTAACTAACGAGTTACCACCAGGAGAAGTAGCAAATTACTGTTCCTTGCCCCTTGCTGTTAGTCTGCCCTAACTTAATGTCTGTGAGCCTAAACAGTTTGAACACAGTTATAGCACCATTTCGCAGTGTGTATCAACTAACTTCAGTATCAGCGATGCTGACACTCCTTGTTCATCAGCCAAAACTCCTAAAAAAATTGGGTGCCTTAGATGCTTTTCGAAACAACACGCCCTATAACATCACCTAACTCTAAAAAGCACAACGAACCTATAAACTTTAACTTCTTAAGCTGCACAAAATATTGACAGGGTACATACATACATATTTAAGATATTGGTAACACCAAACATTCAGAGCCAAGTTTCACTGCTTTTACTACATCAAACTTATAAAACAAACCATTTCATAAACCACTAACTATAACACTATCCTGTTGCCTTTTTAAAATCCTTATACTGCTATTTGGAAGGAAAATAAAATAAAAACTTCTGTTATTTCCCCGTCAATTTCCCAACCTAAATTCTGTATTTGTCATCACTCTCAATTGTAATTTAATGAACAACAAATGTTGCAAGTAACTATCATTCAAAGAAGCCTTATTAATAGAAAACCCTAGTGCAATTCTCTGTATCAAAAATGAAGAGAAAAAATAAATGGAAGAACTGAATATGAGAATGTTTAAACTCTATTTTCACCACAGAACGTATTAGCATGTTGATTAATCTATCTTTAAAGAATACAAAAGTAATTATTGCTTCAAAAATGAGTCCCTTGAATACAGCAGATCCCACACAAACCTTGAGGCATCCAGACCAGCTTCCTCATCCACACACAACATGAGCTACAACATCCAGTGGTTCAGCGCGGTCGGAAACACCGGGCGTGCGAGTGCCAAAAAAAGCTGGGGGGAATTTTCTGGTAAAAACATCAGCGTTTGGCTGGTTTACATGCCTAAAAGTTTACATGCGAGCTATGTGAGAGTTCTTGAATGATGTTGATAGCTGACAAAATGCTGGTCAAGCAGTTGAAGTTCAGGCTCAGACCCAATGTGAGACATTCTTTCTATACCGTGGCTCAAGACTTTTCTATGCGCCTTCATTTACAAAAATGCAAGTTAATATTGCACAATCGAAGGACAAGTGGTTTAGAAAAAAATATACACAGCAGTTACTCAACTAAAAAGAAACATCTAATGATTATCGAGAGGACCTGTTGCAAAGCTGCTGAAAGCTGATCGAAGGACTCCTATTTAAAAAAGAAAAAAAAAAAAAAAAAAAAGCAACAAGTCCGTAGAGAACTTCATCACAACTCGGAAAACACAGAAAACCAAAACAAATGTGTGTCAGTTTTTTACAGGATCGCCCCAAGTCTTCTCTGCTGGTTACACTTAAAGACTGTTCCAGATAAATATTTACCATAAAGACTGTGGGTTTTCTTTAAGTCTGTTTATTTATATAAAAGGGCAGTTACTGAAAGAGGCCACCTGAGAGGTTAAAAGGGCCAGAAGAACATCGTTAATATTTCCTGTTAACCAAACTCAACAGATCAAGGGGCTGTGGGGGATTCTCTTCCTCTGATGATGTCGTTGCCACAAAAGCGACAATGTCCTCATTGTCAAATCGCATGTCTCACTTCACACGACGAGTGACAATTTTGTTCGATTTTTACTAAAATAATTAAAAACTTCAGCCAAAGAACATTCACTCAGCAATGAGAATGTGGAAAAAAAATATTGAGGAATCACTACCAAGATTTAGAAATTATTTTTAGCAGCTGTGTATTCTAACTTTATATGAATTTAAAATAGATTTTTGAAGACACTGAAAACAGCTGCTACAATGAACTATGCAAGACAGCAGAGCATTGTAGTATGGAATTAACTTTAAAAGATTCACTACTTGAGGAATCTCACCCAATTTGTATTTTAAAACGTCCAAATTTATTATCTTCCAGTAATTAAAAGTAATAGCTCGATTAACTGCCTAGATAAAGACCTGGACTGAAAGCTGGTCAAATAATTTATTTGATTTCCCCAAGTATAAACTCAGTTGTGGGGTGGGGGTTGTCTGTTTTTCCTCTAAACTGCCCATTTGTAGTTAGAATGAAAGGTTAAAGGGGAACTATGGACTAACAGTTTGGCACACATTTTAAAAAAATCATAAACCGCTCCTATTTAGAAATCCTCAGAAATTAATTTGTATGTTTTAAACAGCTGCAGAATAGCTGAGGTTGGCAAGCACTAGAGATTGCCCAGTCTAACCCCCTGGCTCAAAGCTGGTCACCCAGGACCATGGCCGGTCAGGCTGGAGCATCTCCAAGGATGGAGACCCCACAGCCTCTGCGGACAACCTGTTCTGCTGTTTGACCAACCCGAGAGTAAATAAGTGACTTCTTATGTTTAAATGGAATTTCCTCTCGTTCAGTTTGTACCTGTCGTCTCTTGTCCACTGAGGTGCTCATGTTTACTCCCACTTATCAGGCATTTATACACATGGAAAACATCTTTCGCTGGGCCGCCTTCTGGCTGAACAGTCTCTCAGCATCTCCCTTTGTGAAATACAGCCCGAGCCCTTCGTCATCTTCATGGACCTTCTCTGGAGTCACTTCAGTGTGTCCATGTCTCCCTTGTCCTGGGGAGCCCGGAGCTGAGTAGAGCGGAAGGATCATCTCCCTTGACCTGCTGGCAATGGTCTTCCTCACGCGGCCCAGGAGGCTGGTGGCCCTCTTCTCCTCAAGGATGCGTTGCTGGCTCAGGGTCAGCTTGTTGCCCACTGGGACCCCCCAGGACGACCTCTGTTTTCCATCTGGTCGCTCCCAAGCATGTACTTACGCATGGGGCCTATTCCTTGCCAGCGGCAGGACTTTCCATTTCCCTCTGCTGAACTTCATGAGGTCCCCTCTGTCTGACTCTCCAGCCTGTCAGGGCACCTCTGAAAGGCAGCGCGACCGTCTGGTGTATCAGCTGCTCCTCCCAGCTTTGGATTGTCTGAAAACTCCCTGGGGTGCTTTCTTCCCCATCATCTAAGTCACTAATGAAGATCTTTAAAAGTATCGGCCCCACTATGGGTCCCTGGGGTTCACTACCAGTGACTGGCCCCCAGCCGGACCTTGTGCCACTGACCACAACCCCTTATTCCCAGTAGCACAGACAGTTTTCAGTCTACCTCACACACAGCAAAAAACTAGAGAGAGAAACATAACAATTGGGTTTATAAGACAGCATCTGCCTAGGATGTTGAGAAGCCATTGCAGTTGAAACACCAATTAATGCAGCAAAAGCACAGATGATGAGGAAAGAATAAAACACCAAATGAGAACCTAGAACGGATTTTTTTTTTTCCTTTCTACACCAACCCATGCCAAAACAGGCTTGAAATGAATGATGAACTGATTTTGAACCACATCTGTTATGCGCTTTTAGCCTCAGTAGAGAAAAGTTGTGACCTTCCTTTGTGCCAAAGAGCAAGAAACTAACCCCCCCTTGGCTTTTCCAAAAAGAGAACAGGACATTCACCTACACGCCCCATATTGCATCAGCCTCTCGGCACCGCAGAGCATGAAGCGGTGCTACGTTTGCCTCTGGAGTCCCTGAACTACCAGTATCTAATTGTTTTGTGAAGAGCTTGAACAGGCAACTTCTTTCACAAGAGCACCACAGGTAGAGCCCTTATTACTTTTTAAAATGAAGGATGTTGCCTATTTTCAGAAGACTAATAATACTGTTTAATCATCCTTCAAAGAAGAAAACAAGCCTGTTGTATTAAGGGATTCCAATCCTTTAGCCTCAGAGGCCACCTTCACAGAGGTGGTTGGGCATCTCACCCCCACCACCATATTTCTACTCACAAGATCCTGCAGGATCCACTGACCTCATCTTCTGTGGGTATTGCTAAGAGGAAAGAGAAGATCCAGCTTCCTCTCACTTAAGCCATTTTGAGGCTGGACTTCTGGTCTAAGGTTCTCTCTACATTTAATAAAGAGGGCAATTCAGCTGATTCTGGTCAAATGAATGGCACTCATGGGGAACTGCTGACTACAGAGTGAAGCTAGATACCTAAGCTAAATTTAGGTGAAACAAATCTCTCCCTGAGCACAAGAAATCATACATGTTTGCCAGAAAGCACATTCAGGAACTCTCGTTCTCTTGAGTCCTAACCACAGGAATATTCTTTCCATGGATTCAGTACAAAATCACTTCTAATAAAAAATGATGGGCCACACTTCTCCAGCTTCATGAGATCATCTACGGTGTGATGGCAAAAAAGAACCTAAAACAGTCCAGGAAAAGGTCTGCCTGGCGCAATCCTGCCTCAGACAGAAATACTCGCATGCCAGCGCTGAGCAGGCACCTCCAGGCCAGCAAACACACTCTGTTTCACAAAAGGGCTAATTAAGAACCACACAACATCCCCAGTCTTGGGCACTGGTCTCATTTCCAGCAGAGCAGCTGTGAAAATCAGATCTGCTGGCCACAGCGCAGGCTCCTGGTAGCCCAGGGTCATTTCCACCCCAGGGGGTACAAATGCTGAGACATCCACTGAGCTCAGAAGACACAGATATTATTATTATTATTATTATTATTGCAAGCCTGGCCTGAGCCCACGCAGGCTGGTAGGAGAGGACATACCTAATGCAGCATTAGCATCTCCAGCATACAGATTGTTACACTTACTAACATATTCTTAACAAGCTCAAATTTAGTGTCTAGGGCCCTGATCCACATCTACAGATCGATACTACCTTTACGTTTATAACAGTATCAAATTAAAAGGAAGAAGAACCCACAAGACTATATTAATACGAAAACATTTGAAAGGAAATGTTCGGCAACAAGGAGTTGGACTCGATCCTTGTGGGTCCCTCCCACCTCAGGACATTCTGTGATTCTAAGAGCATTTGCTGACTGCTTCATCCTTAACACTAGGTTAGCCTGTCCTTACTGCTTCACCTAAACCAACACACCCAAAGAAACACTGCTGCACCTTTTACTGTGGTCTGATTCAGATTTGAGCCATCCTTGCAAGAAAAAGCCATTAAATGACATCAATGTAGTATTGAGATAATTCTCTGACAACTAAGAATAATGTGGTAAATTAAGGGCAGATGGAGGTTGAGGCTTTCCTCTAAATGTCCTTAATTTTGTAGGTTTTAGACATACCGTCTCCTGAACCTTGGTGCAATTTTAGTTTTATCATTTGTGATATTTATAGCTCCCATTTATATAAGTAATACGTAATTTTAATGCAGGTCTAATAGCTCCAACTGCCATTGACACAGATTGTAAAATGAAAAAGGGAGGATACCTTGTTGAATAAGAGGCTATTTTCTTTCCTTCCTGCCACCTTAGCTGCTGCGACAGAGCGGGTTAATGTCTTATTTGGATTCCAACCTTGTCAACACATCAAAGATCCTCCCAGGTGAAGAGGAGCAGGGCTGTGCAATTGATCTCCCCTCACCTGTAACGTCTGTGTCGCTCTGGTCCAGGGTGAGTGACTGAAATGCGTGTTTCTTTTTGAGAGAGGTAAGGGAGCTGCTGATTGCCTTGAAGAAGTACATGATGATGAAAGGTATGAGACAGGAGTAGACCTTGGGAAATGTCAAGGGAGATCACAGTCAAAATTGCCTTCTTTAGCTAGAATAAATAACAGCAGTTGTGGATTACGCGACTGTAATTCTGTTGAGGAGGGCTGGTAACATAAATCACGATAAAGGGAACTTGAGACTCTTTTTAAAGACCAAGGAGATTATTTGTATTGTTTAAATTATTTTCTACTGTTTCCAGGCACAGTCTCTACAGATGTTTCCATGGCTATCGTGAACCCCCTCAATGCAGTATTTTTCCCCTCCCTATTTATTCTCTGCTGTCACCCCAGCTGTAGCTTTTTCCTTTCCGTCCCTCCACCCCGCCCCAGGTGACAGATTGCTGCCATCCACCCCGTCCGGAATTCACTGCTTTCATCATTGCTTCCCTTACAGCTGTGGCACATCTGCTTTCAGATCCACTTCACGGTTTTTCCTAAGGCCCTTCTTTGCTCCCAGCGTCACTGGAGCCCGTGCAAGAAGAGCAGCAGCTACAGCAACCTCATCACCATCTGTGCCTTGATTTGGAGCCATCGCAGGCAGCAAGAAAACCTCGACTTCAACCGCAACCCAAATCCTATTTCTACTATTTTTTCCACTTTCAAACGGCGGTCGAATGACACAAACAAGTTAAGCTGCACCGGTATTGCCAAAAACGGGTCAACAACTCTGGATGCCTCATTCCTGGTACAGTGAGGCTGGTTCAGAAAACAGAAAACAACACGCTACCTGAAAAAAGATTTTGGAAAAATCAGTGGTAATGTGCTCAGTGGGGTACTCAGAAAATTAGAAGTCCCGAAGAAAGGCCAGTCCAGGTTTACAGGTTTAGACACGTTTCCATATTCTGAGTAACCCCAACAGCGTTTCTACCAAGCTGAATGAATCTGCATAATGCTTCACTTGGCATCAGCAAACGCGTCAAGATACGTCTCAATAAAACTTCGATGTCAATGCAAGAAAGGTCAACATGTAAGTTGGGAAAAAAAAAGGTATTTTCTCTAATATCTTCAAGCTTTCATTCTCTTACATACATTTATTCTTTCAATGGGTGCTGCTGCAAAAATAAAAGTTTAATGATTTTAAATGGAAGTGTGACTTTAGTCTTCTGTGTCCTCCTGTTTAATATAATGATCCAGACACATTTTTGTATTAGATTCAAGTAACACTTAATGCCTTGTCGAATTCTTCCAATTTTCAAATGTTTTGAATGTAAATAACTGGTACGTATATTTTTAAAATAGAATCATAGAATCATTTTGGTTGGAAGAGACCCTCCAGATCATTGAGTCAAACTATAACCATAAAAGCAGCAAAACTGGAGAAAAGGCATTAAGTTTTTTTTTTTTTTTTAATTTTTAGAATATGTATTTCCCAAATGAAGAGAACTGCACAGAAAAATCAAAATGGAACAGAAAAATATAGCTATTGCTTTGATTTTCCTGTCTTTTCTGGTTGAGTTGCCCCCTGATGCCCTTCTTCATTTTTTAAAAAAGCATATTGAGATCCTTGTGCTATTGCTTTGAATTTTTTTTTTTTTTAAAGGCAAGACAGACATGAAAAGGTCTAAACCAGAGACACATTATTATTCAAGAAACACTAAAAGGAACAACCACTTGCATTACTAATACTTTATCATTCATGCAAACCATTTAGCGTGAGAGACAAAAGCAGGATATATATATCTAAACAGCTATGTATGCCAAATAGATATCAGTTCTGGAGAACAAATATAGCATACAAAGGGAGGAGAAGGGAGCGGGGGGGGAAATAAAGAAAAAAACCCACTAAAACCACTAAAAAACCCACCAAAAGCAGTGAGGAAAATGAATGAAATTAAGAACTTGCATCTGTGGACAGTAAAGTTTTAAGACACTGGTTTTACGACTTCTTGTTTTCAAATACTTTTAAGAGAATTAAGAAATAAGTGAAATGTTGTGTACCATGTGCTACAGTAAGGACTGTATAAAAGAAAAAGGCAAATGTTTGCGTTAAGGCCCCAGTTCATCTTTCTGTCTTTTCTCCAAGCTCCCATTGATTTCAGCGAGAGTTCAGCACATCCAGCGACTCCAAGACAGGGCTCGAATTTCTGTGTTTTCAGACCGATGCAAAGGCATTAACACAGAGAAATTTCTGCTTGTGCTAATGCGATCTGTATGGCCAACGATACTTGTTTTTCTTCCTGAGCATATTCCCCTGGTTCCTGTTCTTTTGAGATCTGCTTCAACAGAACACTTCTGTCTTGCATTAAAATACAGTTATGAAATTCATAACTAAACAGTGCTTCAAACCATATTGTTTAATCTATGACTTTTCCTCTGACAAGTGTGAAAACGTGTGCAATATGACAGAAGGTTTGCTACAGTAATTGCATGTTGTGATTGAATGATAGAGTAACAACCGCGGAAATAACTGTCTTGCCGAAATTGCTGCAGAAGGTAAGTTGCTCCTGTACAGTTTTAACTTATGCACCATCTGTTTTGCCAGTCCTTTAAATGTTCCTTTAACTAGAAAAGGGATTTTATTGTTCGCATAGGCATTGCCACACTTCCTCTGACCTTTTTGCACATTTTACTTCGGAAGGAATGTCTCTTGGTCCCTCTGGGTCTCCCTCCCCTCCAGCCTTGCTCTCCCCACCTGAGACTCATCCATCCGCCACCCACATCTGACAGACCTACCAGCCATGGTTTTTAAATTGTTGCCAGGTCAGCCAGCAAAGAGAAGATTATACATATATATAGGCAAAATGTGGAGGTCCTTCTGCATATTTTTCCAGTAGATGGAGACACATCCACAAAGTGTTTATTTCCCTAAAAGCCAACTTTATTAACCCATCGGTTCAAGAATAAAGTAATATTCCAAAATTACTACTATAGTCAAGACTTATCCAGTTGTGAGAGAAGAAATATGTTTGGATAAAAATCACATTGTAGAGTTGAATTAAAATGCTAAATCATTTGTAATATAGCACTAAGAAACACTACATTAAACTTAACAGATTATCAAGACTCTAATTCTATATTTAAAAAAAAAAAACAAACCAACAAACAGCGGAAGTTAAAAAAAGTTGAACAAAAAACCTCTTGAGCTAAAGTGTATGCATTGTCCCCTTTACACATCTGCAAAACCCTATGATGAAATAACCAACACTATAAAACTGTGTTGTTATTACAGTGTGGCACGCAGTGACGTTACATTACACTACAACAATGAGAACTACGGATCCTTCGAATCAGACTTGCAGGTAGACAAAAAAGAAAAATAGGGGATATCAATGAAACCAGCATGTTGCAAGTTCAAAACAAACAAAAGGAGATGTTTCTTCACATAAAGCAGAGTGGATGCCAAACAAAAGAGAAAAGTCTATGGGAGCCGAAAATCAATATTAGAAATTCACCTAAGAAAAAGTCAATGAGGGAGTTAAAGCATGAAGATAGAATCTGTGGATCATAAAAAGTCCCTGAGCAGTGAAAAGCCAGGGCTGGGAAAGTGTTCGGAAAACTGCTATTAAATCCTTGCCCTGTCCTCACTTCTCACTGAGCATCAGGTCTTGGCCATAGCAAAGGCAGGACACTGAATGAGACACCTGGTCTGACCCAGCGTGGACGTTCATCCAGTCTTCGACAAATTTTCTACTTAAGTATCAAGAAAATTATGGATGAGGTGGCAAGAGGAGAGGGGTTTTTTTGCAGGCTAAAATCTGTGAAAATAACAAATTGCGTCAGAACAGTAACTCCCAACTAGCAGGAGAACCATGAAAACAGCAAACAGCACAGGTGGATCATGGGCTGATGGCCGGCTCAGACGTATGCAGCCCATGGAGCTGTTGACGTACCATCAAGAGCCGAGGAGAAAGGCACACGTTGATGGACACCAGCCAGTGCTCGCTGCACTCTCCCTCCCCAGTGACACGAGCCTCTTCCTACTCAGCGAACATCTTCTCGTCCTTTACCAGGAACTTCACAGAGTCACCAAAGGTTAGAACCAGCCTAAAAGGGACCTATATGAAAGGCACGGGACTGTTGCGCTCTCTTTTTACCAAGGGGAAGGAAAGTCTCCATCACACGGAAGCAGCCCACGAGCCTCCTCTGCCCTGCCTGAGACACAGGTGTTTGGAGATCAAGTCTTTCATCCTGATTTTGGCCATGGATGTTCTTTTGAGCAACCCTCACCTGTGAAGAACACATCAGGCAGGGAGTTTACTGCACAACACGCTCCTGCTCTCCTATGGCATGAATGCATCACTCCAGTCAATGGTAAAAAGGACTACGGACCCTCCTTATCCTTGCTGGATTTGCCTCCAGCCCCAACCTTTGAAGGTCCCTTCCAACCCAAACTATTCCATTATTCTATGATCCTCTCTTCCCCTGTGAAGATTTTGTCTCTCTGGTCTTCACTGCTTCTTCCCAACGTGCTGCTGTGGGAGGCTTTAGGAAGGACTTCATCCCTGATCAGTGAACAGCTCTCCGAATCAGAAAAGGAAAGTACTACATCACCTTAACATCATTAGTGTCCTCTTGCTTTATGACAAAATAAACATGAGGAAGAGGCGTGTTTTAGACTCTCCTTTCATGAACATATTAAATACACCATTTGTCATAACATTTTAAGTATCTGACAGATCTTTACTACTCCTGCTATATCCTTTTTTTCTATAGCTCAGTGTCCCACCTGATAGCAGCATTCACATCATTCACCCTCCTAAACAAAAAATATCATTCCTGGCCACGTCTTAAGAGCTAAGAACTTTATTTCCCTTTCCAGCCAGCACTATTTTCAAGAAGTCATCCAAAATCACTTTCAGAAAATTTTTCCCCAAGGAGTTACAACTAATTAAGAACCCATCCGTGTTTTAGGCCATTTACATTATTCCATTGTGGATTTTGCAATTTTTATCTAAAGTCTTTGGAGTTTATATAATGTCAGTCATTCTGAGTCACCAGCAAATTACAGCCCTCTTTAGTGCATCGCTGGAAACGCTGTTAAATATATGGAGCAAAACTGGTCATGAGACCGCCCTCCCTTAATACTACTGTTAACCTCTTTCATCAGGAGAATGGATTTTTTTAAAAAATTCTTTGTATTAATTTATCATCTGCTAATCGATTTTTAATCTATAACTTCTAAAGACTATTAACTTCTGTCTCAGGATTTTTTTTTTTTTTCTGCCTATTGTCAATAAACGCTGCTTATTTTCTCAGCAACACCTGGCTACGAAAAGGAGATTGTCACTGCCGTACCAACCTTTCCTAGTCTAGTTGGTGCCAGAAAGCAAGCACGAGACTATCTCTGGGGCCACCTGTCAATACAGTGCAGACTTCCATCCTTAGGTTCCGTGAAGGGGAGCACACACTGCCCAGGACACACAGGGAGAGCTGGGCAAAAATAGTATGTGCCCGTAGAAGCGAACAGAAAAGAGGGAGGCAAATACACCCAACATTTCAGTCAAGTTTGGACCTGTTCTAAATAAGAGAAACAGTTTGAACACTACATGTAATCAAGCAGTGGTCCCTGACCGTACCACAAGTGAGGCACCAAGGTGTCTCATTTCTCTCCTTCCAAATATTCCTTACAACTTTTATTTTTTTACATCAGCGTTTAAAAAACTTGACAAAACATAACCTGGTGTTACAATGAGCCTGCTTCAAATCATGACAGCCAACACCAGCTCTTCAGTGGGCTCCTGGTCTTTAAGCAGAGCTCTTAAATACACCAGCAATAAAAAAGCATCAGCTGTGACTGATTTGGTCTCTTGAACTGCTGGGATCAGTAAAGACAACCCATAAATTCTTTATGGACTAAAAATGCAGAACATTAAAATATACAGATTAAGCTAAACCCACTTTAATATAATTCAGGATTTTGGCTGCCACTTCACCCATAATTAACATCAACGCTAATACGTTTTACTGTATTAGAACAAGTATAGCCATAAGTCTTGCATTATGGTATGGAACAGAAAGCAGCCAACTCCATAATGCGACTCAGAAAGACCATATGTTATCTGGCAAATCGTAGTCACTTCTATGTCCATCCTGCAGCTGCAACACTCCCTGGTGAGGTCCCGAGCCCCGAGAGCTCCCAGGACGTGGCTGTGCCATCGTTCAGGATACTGAAGCATTGGTTACATGGCACCTGTAACAAATAATCATTTACAGAAAAGCCCTGTCTGCGAACTGTAATATTATGCCCGTTTACAGAAAACTGGGGAATGATAGAGGGTTGAAAAGGAAAGCCCATGAGGACACCAGTCTTGCTCTAAGGACACTACTCAGATCAAAGAGATTCAGAGAACATTTGGCTGCAATCGCAGACACCATAAACCATAAATTCACCCAGTATTTTATTTTAATGCAAAAACTCCAAGAACAAACAAGTAACAAACCTACTTCATACAACACTAGCATGTGCCTCCTGCGCAATGATTTTACTTGCTACACGTGTGGACAAATAAGAGGAGAAGGGTGAAAAGGGTCCATCCCTACCTCAAACTTTTTTTAGGAAATTCCCAGAAAGCAATAGAGATTCCTGTATTAGAAATGCATAAGGGAAAAGATTGTTTCAAGTTTTACTTGCTTCCTTGTGAAACTTCAGTAGGAGCTACATAATTTATTTTTTAACTATTATAAACATTTATACTCTAAAAACATCATCAATTATTGTGAAATTCTACAACCCGGAGTGTATTTGATACTTTCAAGAACTTGCGAATCACACCGAACGTGCCGCTTGCTACGTTACGCTTTGACCATCTCGCTCCTGCTGACACACAAATCCAGCTGAACCAGTGCACTGCGCAACTGAAGTCAGCAGAATTCTTTACGATCATGGTTATTCCAGAACAGTTTGAACTGTTTGGTAAGATTTGTTGGGGTTTTGGGGGTTTCTTGTTTTGCTTGTTTGCTTTTTTGGTTTGTTTGGGTTTTTTGGATGTGTGTTTTGGTTTTTTTTCCCCCCACATGCTGGTTACACAAAGAACGAGCCTCAAAGACTTGTGCCTAAACTCTTCCGACACAGCGCTGCAAACTCTCCTGTGCAGTTATAAAGCACCTTTAAAGACACATGAGCATTTGCTGTGTCACCAATTTCCATGAAAAAAAAAAAAACAACACAAGCTCTTACTAAGGTAATTAATAGCTTCTCCTGATCATTTAATTTTTAAGTCGATTAAATCCAAAAAGCAATGGGCAAAACCAACAGTTCCACTGTTTTTCCTTGTCGTCGTGAATTAACTACTCCCAAAAAAGACAGATGATGTCCATTAGCACAGATTTAGTAGACAGTTACATACAAAACTAAACTTTTTCCTCAGCATCATCTCTAATTTCCGAATCTAACGATGGAAATAATTTTACTGCCAATTCAAGTTACAGCACAACTTCTATGTCCTTCTGTTGCAAAATAATTCACCTCACTTCATGAAGGGCAGAAAGGTCCATTCTTTTATATTTCATGCCCAAAAAAGACAACACTTACCTACTCTGTTTCTAATTACTGAGATGCAAAAGGAAACTAGTAAATAAATAAATTTTATTCCACAAAAAAAAGCTGATAGATGATAATGTTCACCACAACGTAGATGCTGCCCTTTGCCATGAAATCCATATGTAATGGCCTAAATCCCAGATGGAGACTATTAATTTCTCTGAGAAACACAGTGTAAACTGATCAAGTTTTGTCATCGCGAACTAGAAAGACTCTTTGCCCTAAAAAAATAACAGGAGTGTACATTCCCTTCCACAATTGTTCCTGTTGTGGGGACAAAGTCAATCCTGTCACACACGGGACTGCCAATGGCTGCGCCTACAACAGCATATTCACTTTCTGATACCATTAAAACCTTTTTGCTTTAGCTGCCTTTGTGTTGATATCATGCTCATTTCGTATGTATTGGATACACGGAGGTAGTTTAGCCACAGAAAATATGATTTTCAGTCTCACCAATGCATTCACTTCTTTCCTGAGAGAGAATAATTCAGGAAGAAACAAAGTTGAAAGTGGATTATGCGAGCTGTAGGAAAATCAGCTTCACATAAGCATTGTTCTGTATTCAACCAAAATATAAGGAGAGGCAGCTAACATTTTGTTAAAGCACAGTGGGCTAATAAACACACCAAACTTGTCGGGTGTTTGGAAACCCCGCAGAACAAGAGCACACAAAAGCCATTGCCTGAAGTACTTCCAGCACAGGCGTCCCAGTACAGACCCTGCTTATCTTCAACCCGGACACATAAAAATCTGAACCTGACCCAAGACATAGTCCTTGAATAGGTCATTATTTTTCATATTTTAAGAAAAAACATATTCTGGGTGCTACCAGCACTGCAATGATAGGCTTAGCCCAATCTGCCCTAATCTAGGAGCAATTTCCTGGTGAGAGACTGTCTCAAGTAGTCCCTTAGCGGGGAAGGGGGTGGGAAGTCAACATTTCCAAGGATTTAAACTTGCAAATATGCCACTCCAATGAACATATCTGCAGCATATCATGATAAGAGATTTTATTGGCCCCGTAAAGCCGGCGAGCCCCAGGAAGGCTGCTGCATATCCTTGACTAAGCCGATTTCTCCATCAAGTAACTATTTACATATAAACAGGCTTTGCTATAAAAGCATGCCATGACATTAAAGATAGAGGGGGAAACAAGTGTTGGAGAGACTGTTTCCAAACGCAAGCTCGTTTGAAGCTCGCAAAGCATTTCCTTCAGCACACAAAACAATTTTTATTCTGCCATTTCTATCTCATACACATTTTTAGAAAGATAAGCTCTCTGAGCTACCAATTAGACCATTTGGTTCCTGGGAACGAATGTAATCATACCCTGCATATAAAGATAGGTTTTTAAAATATTTTTTAAGGCTGCCAGTACAGACATTCAAAAAAAAATCACAAAACTCTAGAATTAATATCGCTCTTACCATGGTTCACTCATTTACTCTCCCTTGGATATATATTTTATTATTAAATGATTCTTTCTGCTGAGCCCTAACTCATTCATTTCACAAAAGCGCAATTCAAGTCAGCAGCATGAAGTACGTCATTTTAAACATCTTCTGAAGGGTGTGCCCGAGCTTCTTGGGCTTTTCTGACCCTCCAAACCACACGTGTGACCACATACCACTCAGCAGAAAGGCTTTGTGAGCACCTGGATCCACCAGCGGCATCACCTCGACCAGGATTCAGATGGACTGACGGCTGCATTTCAGCTGAAGGAGGCAGAACGCCACGCACAAAGTTCGTGTTGGCTTTGAGCTGCTGCTACTATAGCAGACAAACTCTAATCCAGCATAGAAGTAGCGAGGTGCAGAGGGGTAATACCTAATATGACAAGGTTTTTGCAATTGAGCCAACATAATGATTTTATGCCACAAGAGTGCTGCTCAGCACACGGCTGTGGCAGCCTCACCGCAGCAGTGAGAGCCCCCAAATAGGTTTACTGTACCATCAAACCACAGCTGAAATAGGAGCCACTTAATTTCCTAGTGTGGGGTATTCACATGTGGGAAAAAAAAAAAAAAAATCAGTATCAGAGTTAGACATATAGCTGTCTGACTCATCCCCCCCATCCCGTGTTTTTTTTTTTTCACTAGAGATTAGCTGTGGATAAATCTGTGCGTTTTCTTTTGATCACCAATAAGCTCCCCATACATCCAGCCTTTTAGAGCTAGATCAGAAGAGCGAGCTCTGGAAATAGCACACGCCTGTCCCTCAGTTTGGCTGACCTGGAAGGCAACCCTGCGGCGCACCACGCTGGAAACGGTGTCGATAACACAGGGGTGATTTCATTATCACCGATGAGTGCTTACGCAGAGTCGAGGCCTTTTCTGCTCCTCACACCACCCACCAGCGGGTGGGCTGGGGGTGCACGAGGAGCTGGCAGGGGGCACAGGGGGTTTTGGCTTTACTTATTGAACTGTCCTTGTCTCAACCCCCAAGTTTTCTCGCTTTTCTGATTCTCTCCCCATCTCACTGAGAGGGGGCATGAACGAGCGGCTGCGTGGTGCTGAGTGGCTGGCTGGGGTTTAAACCATGACGCTTACAGAGCTGCCTCCTCACAACAGGTAGTTTTCCCATTTTCTGCTACTGAAATAAGTGGTTTCTTTACAATTTTGAAATGTTGACTTCAAAACTATTTTCAAAAGAACGTAATTTTCGAAAGACACATAAAGAGCTAAGGAACAAAAAAAGTACACAAAACAAGTCATTCTGCTGAAATTCTCCTAAAAGCACGTGCTTCACCCATGTTACCTCCTCAAGGATTTGCTTTTCTATCGGTGTCAAGTCTCACTCCCCGTTGCTTGCAAAGCAGCAGCTTGAACGACACACGCTGGAATTCCGGTGATTTCGCACACCAGTCAACCAGTTTACCAGATATGTCTTCCACAGTATCTGTGAAGCTCTACAACCTTCCTGTTGCTTCAATAGTAACACTTAACGTCCATCAGCTGCTCATTAATGGTAGCCACATTATCTGCCTCCTATATTGAACAGCATCATACAAGCAGCACTCACTGTGGGAAATTCTTTTGGTGAGACGACGTCTGGCTACAGAGCATTAAAAGAAAGCATTCAGCTATTTACAAAAAGAAAAAAAAAGGCAAAAATCTTCTCAGCTGTTAGCAAAATACAGAGGCAAAGAACTTTAGGATTAATTTGCATTTTGGTGCACTCCCACATGCAAAATTAAATGGCTTTTGTTTTTGCTATCCTGATCTTTATTAAATCTTCCATTTCTATTTGCATCTTTGAAGTGATGACATCTTACTTTGGTTGGAGACAAATAAAAAAACCCAGAACTAATCCTACAGGGATCTAATTACCACAGCTGGAATATGTTTTATCAAACAAATGCTTGTAGATTTTCTCCTTCACTATTTCTTTCTGGAAAAGACCACTAATATCCTTTTGGAAGTTCCCCATACTAGCTGTGCTCTGCTAATCAAACTTCCCGGAGTGCAGAAATAGTTTTGTGTGCTCTACCTGTGAAAGAGTTTTCTGTGCTTATACATTTTGAAAGTACCAAAATGAGCAGCTTTTTCCAAGAGCCCTTGCTCTCAGCATTCTGCCCTCACAGACCAGCCCGAGGCTGAGGCTTTGCAGAGTCATTTTCATGATGTAATAAATCAGCAACTTAGAACCATAGAATAGTTCGGGTTGGAAGGGACCTTCCAAGCTCACGCAGTGCCACCCCTGCCATGAGCAGGGACATCTGCACCAGCTCAGGTTGCTCAGAGCCCCGTCCAGCCTGGCCTGGGATGTCTCCAGGGATGGGGCATCTCCCACCTCTCTGGGCAACCTGGACCAGGGTTTTACCACCCTCTGTAAAATCAAGTACATCATTAACATAATCTCCCAAAGCATTTTCCCATTATTTTGAGCTACAGACACAGCAGGCTTCACCAGACCCATCTTTGTAATCTCACTGTTATGTGACACGACTTCCCACATAACAGATATATCTGGTTTTAGAATTATAATATTGATCAGAAATTACTACAATTACAATTGTGCAATGTACTACTATTAAAAAAAATATATATGTGTGTGTGTATATATATACAAACATACACAGTTAGCACCCCAAAAGACTTTGTGCTGGGGAGTGGAAGAGGACAGGGATTCACTCCAGCTGGCCTACAACTCTCTGCACTCCTGAATTATTATTTTTTAACCTTGGGGAAAAAAATGTATTCTGCTACTG
Organism: Caloenas nicobarica; assembly: GCF_036013445.1. Classification (NCBI taxonomy): domain Eukaryota; kingdom Metazoa; phylum Chordata; class Aves; order Columbiformes; family Columbidae; genus Caloenas; species Caloenas nicobarica. Next base: position 115,175,389 of record NC_088247.1, read on the forward strand.
AATAAATTTAGCATAGAGTCAACTTAACGATCACATTAGTCCCTGTCTGTTCTCCCAATGCCCATTCACTATTTAATTAACCTATTTTTGTAGGTTACTTCTTGGAGCTATTTTAAAGTATTTTAATCGAAGTTGTCCCTTCTCTAACAATGGTTACACGAGTTACCTTTCTGCTACCAACGGTGTCATCGCCATTTCGATGTTAGCAAGAAAAAGGTTATGCCAAAGCTTGCTCTGACTTAATTTGCCAGTATAATGCTGCCAAAAATTCGTGAGCTTTTTTTTCTGGTTCATACCTAGGACAACAGAAATCATTCCTGCTACCTTACCAATCTGCTAGAAGATAGATTTTCTTCATTAGGCCAATAACGCAATCATCATCATGGGCTGATTTAATTACAAGAGGTGAAAAATGACCCCATACGTCATTTTCCTGGAAGCAAGACCCGCACAGATTGCAGCTGTGCCAGCCAGAGCCGTGTCTGGCAGTGGATGTGTTGACAAAAAAACCTCATTATAGAAAACGGGGAAGCGACATGGATGTTCCTCTGGCCTGCAAAGGCTGCAGGATGGACACGACTAACAAACTCAGAGAATTGTTATTGTGGTTGGTTTGCCGCAGCTCACAGTTAACCGTAAAGCTAGACAATAGGCAGCTAAAAAGATACCAGAATAACTACCGGGGCAGAAGCCCAGCAAAGGCTTAAAAATGTTTGTGATTGTAGTTCAGAGCCTGGGATTTGCCTGAACTGTCTGAAAAGGGAACCTGGAAACAGAGATCCTCCTTCCCCGGCTGATCCACAGAGAGACGGGGCATTTTTGGGAAGGAATTTGTAATTACCAGGGTAACATTCTGAGCAACTGTCATATTGACTGTTGAGATCCCACATGTTTTTAGCTGCAGCAGATTGCTGCAGACTGGTCTCTCCCTTCGCTGAAAGTATCATGTCTGAGATTTTAACTGTGAATAACAAACCGCTCGTTCTGTATTCTTGCTGCATATTTGACTGATCTGCTAGAGTATCAGCCTTTCCATTCTCAGTCTCTGTCTATTGAAAACACCAAACAATTCCTCATACCTCCAATGGGTAAGAGATGATGACTGAGGCTTTCAAGTTCCTTCTCTAAAATATCCAATCTTTGTTTTAGTGAAAAGCAAGTTTTTTAGACTTGGAGGAAAAGGGGTATCTCTGCAGAAGACCTCATCTGCCCTTACTATTTTAATAAAGTCAGTTGAAATCCACTAAAAGAAGGAGATACAATGCAATCTGTGCAGTGGGGAATCTGCCTCCATATTCTTTATGCTCTTCCAGCAAGCAGTTGAAGAAGCAGAAAATAAAGTTAAGAAGAGAGTTTTCAAGTAGAAGTCAGAAGCGCATTTGACAAACACAAAAAATAACACGGTGAAGACGGACAACGATAATGAATAGACTGAGTATTCAAGAGATGATTAGCGATTACAAAACCTCATCTGTAACTAGATGCTTTCAAACTCAGCATAAACAAACATTTGCCTTTTCTAACCTTCATCCTGCAAAACCAAAGTTCTGTTCTTTACTCCTGAAGTCTTCCTGTATATACATTAACAATTCTATATCATTGTTAATAATATAATTGTTACTTTATATTACAGTTGCCAATTATATCATCACTAATAATATAATATATAATTGCTATTCTATATCAATGTTACGTATAATGTTAGCAAGAAAACAGTTATAGTAAATCTTGCTCTGGCTTAATTTGCCAGTATACCACTGTCCATTATTAATGAAATAATATAAATTGCTATATTAAATAACAATTATTTATTATTTAAAATTATATATAATTGTTATTTTATATATACGTGTGTGTGCATATAAAACCAAGATCCTCATATAGCAAACTTTTCACCTTATGTATATGTTCAAAAATGCTGGAGACCTGTAAGATACGTAATTTTACAACAAAGATCTCATAAAGTAAGGATACAATCAGCTATAAGGTTTTCTTTAAATAACAGCAATGTTTTGGTCAGTAACAGAACAAAAGAAGTTAAATACAAGGTAAACGTAGTTATATAAAACTAAAATGTACAGTTTTCTCTGGCTGGGAAGTTTACAGGAGAAAGACAAAATTTTGCATGCTATAACTATGAGTTTCTTTTTGTATTGACTTTACCTTGCAATATTCTGCTGGGATCTTTTTAGACTGTCACCCGGATTCATCTTAGGAGGCACCACACTCATTAATATCCACAGCAGATCAGGATTTGTTATTCGGTTAGCATACTTATTAACTGCAGAAAGCAAGAACTGGTGCACAACCCGTAAAGCTCTTGCTGGATAATTGCTCCAAGTTATTTTTTTTTAAGCGTACAGTGGAACATGTGGCTGGTTGCAGCTTCTTGGGAATCCGACTATACCAGTAATGTTCTGCAGGAGAAAATGCCCTTATTAATGCAAGATCTGCCAGCAGATACCACCTCAGTTGCTTTTTTTTTTTCCTATGTCTTGGAATAAAATTAGCTTTTCAAAAGGATGCCTGCGAAAATGAAGGGAAGTTGGCACAAAACAGAAGCCCCAAAAGAATAGCAAAAAATGGAAGGAAATTCTGGATTTGGGGGTCTTAAACTTCATGTTACCTTTACCAATATTGTTGTTTCTAAGTGTTCCTACCTGCTTCCCCTCCAAAAAAATTCATATTTAATTCAATGAAGACAAACAACTAATTCAAGAAAATGAAACAGCATCTAGTTAAGGAGCACAGGTGTTTTTTACCTTTTGTCCTCTTTTAATCATAAACTTCTTCCTGATAACTGCCTTTAAATACTGTAAATATCTTGTAAAATCCCCATTGAGCTGTAAGATTACCTTGCAGCTCTGCTGCAAGTTGATATGCTACAACCAGCGAGCACATTAAGCTTTCTTGACCTTGACAGGACAAGCTACTGCAATAAAGTGAAAGACTCTTTCGCCAGAACCGCAAAACCAACTCCAAATCTCACTTTTCCCATCCCAAGCCCAGATCTCAGGTGCCACCTCAATGAAATTTGGAAATTACACATCAAATGAACTTCACTAAGCCTAACGTAAAGACGAATTTCTCTTTTGTAGGAACTGACAGAGAAAAGACACAGTGTCCGCAGCGCCAAAACTGATACACGCATTCACCATGAAGCAAATCAGTTAATAACTACTTGTTGCTCGTATTTTCTGAGCTCTTCAGAAGGGACTTCTCAAAAACAGATCTTTATAAAGGGGGAGAGGAAATCCTGAAAACAAGGATTTGGAGGTCCAGCTGAGAACTGCAGTGATGACAAAGAAATCTTTCATTACTCCTACTATAATGCATAGAAGTGTAGACCAAAATCCCCTATTGAGGGCCAGCCTGATGACTGTGACTATCTGTCTTCCTGCCATCAATCTAAACTGTGGAGAAGGTTAATGGGTCAGTCACCAGCGGTGTTGCCCAGGGCTCAGTATTGGGGCCAGTTCTGTTTAGTCTCTTTATCCACGATCGGGACAAGGGGATCGAATGCACCCTCAGGAGGTTTGCAGATGACACCAAGCTGGGTGGGAGTGTTGATCTGCTGCAGGGCAGGAAGGTTCTACAGAGAGATCTGGACCAACTGGATCGTTGGGCTGAGGCCAATTGTATGAAGTTTAACGGGGGCGCTGATCCATACAGCATCCATACAGCATCCACAGCATAAAACACACTATGGAGTTTCATGGGGAAAACCAGAGTTGCTAAAGTAACCGCACATTTGAATTTCTTCCTTTTTCCAAGCCTTCAAGGCAAATTACTTTTATAAAGTTCACAGCAGTCCAAACCACTATAATAATGTATTCTGACCATACTGCAACACATCCATGATGCTCTGTCAAGTAATATTTATTATGTACTCAGTAATCGTAGCTTACCAGGAGACATTTCTGGAAAAATACTGCATCTTGCTTTAAAAAAAATTCCTTCGCCAGAGCTTCGAGAAACCCAAAACTTAATTTAAACAAACAAACACACACTTTGGCAGGGAACTATCCAAGTTCATTTTATACTGTTTGTCCCCCCCGTTTCCCTACCTCTGTGTCTCAGACTCCTCTCCTGACCCACCGGCCTGTGGCTTCCAGTTATTCCAGTCACTCCAGTGGCAGAGGTCTGGTATGACAGCCCACAACTGGAAGCTGAACCAGCATCAATTTCATCCCACAGGTTCTCTTGGTTTAAGGTTTGTTCTTAAAGAAAAGTTGAGGACAACATCCAATTTTTTCCACATTGATGCCTCCGGTGATTCAGGCTCGTGTAATGAATGAGGGCTTAGTCTATAAAATCTATCAAAACAATTTGCAATCTCTATGTCAACCAATTTGCCCTATCTTCTAAAAGAATCAGCACAGGGGTTAGAATGATATTGCGCTATTACAATGGCGAGAGTTTTGCCACTAACTTGAAGAGGGACAGATTGTACCTCTTTTTCTCATTTTTTCCCAGCTTCCCTAAGGGGAAAAACCCAAAGCTATGTAAAATTCCAGACAACTGGCTGATGTAGACAGCTAAAGAGAGAGACAAAGGGAACAGATGTTACACAAAAAGTCAAATTCACCCTTAGTAATGCAGCAGCAAACGTATCCCTTAAATTTATAAACGAGTGGGTGACAATAATGGATTTAAATGTAAGGATTTTCAGTACTCTCTGTTGAGTTGAAAACTTTTACATTTAACTAAAAAAAAAAAAGCTCCAGTTGCACAAAATATTAAAAACAAAGTAAGTTCACAGGATGCACGCATGACCCATGCATTGAATCATAAGCACCATTCATAACAAGACAAAACCAAAGAAAATTACAGTGCCTTTTATTCTGCTTGAGTAAGACTTTACTCCGTCAATAGTCCTGCCAATGTCCAAAAGAGGCAGCGTGGTGGAATCAGTACCCCAAATGGCATGTTAAGCATTGAATTTCCAGTCTGAATAGCTCACTACATACATTGTCTATTCTTTAAGATAATTGCCACAAGATCTCTCTGTAAGATCGCTGCAAGAAGCCTTTAGAAAGCTTACCAACTCTGACCAATACATTAGCTACAGTTTCAATTACCCTGTTAATGTGAAATGTTTTTCAGCATGCGGCCTCACAGAAACCAGTTAGCAATACTATTAACTTCGCACTTAGTGGGTGAAGAATTGAAAAAAAAAAAAAACAACATTAAAGCATAGAAATGCTTAGCTGACTTATGCAGGTAATAATCATGAGTGCATAATTATGCCAAATGAAAGAGAAAAAGAAAAAACCCACACGCAATAAAGTAATGAAAATGCCAAATCTTAAAAACAATCCTATAATGAATAGTAAGGCACAAGATATACTATTTGTAAGCAATGCTGGCATACAAATGAAACACACTGAAAGAAAACTGCCCAATACAGAGTGCAATTGGACCTGTTGGTAAAGTGCACTCCATAAATTCATGCAAACAAAAGAAATCATTAAAAACAACCTTGTTCACCAAAATCAACATACAATAATACATCTTATTTTAGACAAATTCTCTTTTGGTATAACAAACGTTATTCAGCAATGCAATGAGGAAAAGAATCACCGCAACCCAAACCCCGCTGTTCTTGCAGATGTTCCTTTAGAACATACCTTATCTGCTCTCCATATTTGAAATATAAGATTTTTTATCAATTACAGTATTTTTATCAACTACAGTATTCTTGTAATAAGTCTTTTGAAATAGCTATATTTACTGTAGCAGCCAAATAACTGTGAATTAACAGAAGCTTCTGTTGGTATTTTCCTTCTTTTGGTAAGAAACAACATGAGCACTGATTGAGAAAATGACTTAAATTCCTGTACTACATCCCGGCACAGAACAAAGCATTAAGGTTCTTATGTGATTTGCTAAATTGTGATGAAGTTCAGCACATACTTAAATACTTTGCTGAGTCCAAACGCAATGTTTTGCTAAGCCCAACTGCACAAGACTGTACACATTGCCAAGCCAGTACAAGCTGGCGTATAAAACTTTGTCCATGTGCCAAATAAGGTTTGCTACAGTGTGAGCCTTAAATGTTTATTTAGAAAAGCTGATGTACCAAAGACTAGGTCTTTGTAGCTGCAGGCCCTTGGCTTTGTCCAAAGTCAACAGGAACAGAAGGTGTTTGAAATGAAGTCAGTAGCCTGCAGATTGCCAGCACCAAATCCCATGGGCACAAGAACCTGTTCAAGGGAGACATTTCACCTGAAAGCCAGAGCACCATTCAGTTCAGGAGACCTTGATTCAAATTCACGATTCTGTCTGGACACTTCACCTTTCTTGGTTGCCACCATCCTCTCTCTTTAATAGGTGGAAAATGTCCCTTGAGCTACTCCTTTGATGTAAAGGGATGAAGAACAACATATGAGACATCAGTAGCGTTGCTTACTACAAGGCATCGACTGTCTAGGATTTGCTATAAGACATGATCTCTAAAATATGGTTTGGACTCATGGCACTACCAGAACAAATTCCTGACATTTAAAGATAATGCAGGACTGAACTCCCTTCACCACTGAAGCCAAAGCTTTCCAGTCCTTGGCCTCCTGGGATCTCCTGCTTTTCAGAAGAACCCATCTCCTGTGGCACGTCCTGGCTGGATGATGCTACGGCTGCCGTCTCCCACGTCATTTCTTACTTATCTCTCTACATCCACGTTCTCATTACCCCAATTTCTCAGCTCATCTGTCTGGCAAAAATGCTCAGTTCATCTAGAATTCAATCTGCTCTCTCGTTAATTAATACAACTCTAAGCTGCATGATCTCAAGTAAAGCCAGGCTTGGCAATGCTGTGGAAACCTGCTGCCCATACGGCTGGGGGACAGACAGACTCTAGAGGAAGAAGAGCCGCCTACAGAACCATCCAACCCGCTCTTCATGTGTCTGCAAGCACACAGATTTTTTTTTTTTTCCTTGGAGGACTTCCATCAAGGATGCTTAAATCACTGCTTTGCACCCCTGCTGCAGGCCATACGCTGTGCAGGAAACTACTGTGCATTTCTAGGAGGCAGAATTCAAACAGAATTGTATTCCTTTTGAAAAAAAAAAGAATAAAAAATCCTTTCCCATCAGTGAAACAGTTTTTAAAATGTCTTCAATGCTCCTCTCCTCCTGCCTGCAGCTCTGTTTTTTGAATTGGACTTCTCAGATAATTTGGATGCCAGCACAAATTATTTGGCAAAGGCTGGACTGCTGGCAGGTGGGCTGCTACTCTGGCAATTTCCAGTTAAAAAAAAAGTCTACAAAACCCAAAACGGGCAAACAGATTACTCACTGGCTGGTAAGCCAAATCCTCTTGGGGCTGTTGAGGGAGCTCTACCCCTGGCTGCCAGCCTGCTGCAGTACAGATGGAAGGACTGGCTGCTAAAACGCTTCTCTCACCCACAGCTCAGCAGGGGAAGGGACACCAAGCCCCACTGGAAAATATTTCTTTGGTAACTTATCTTGTACTTATCAGTGCCTTTCCACGGCAGAAACAGTATTACTTTTCCTTACACGAGATTTAAAGGAGAGATTAGCAGTTTTCAGGTGTTTCACTCAAATCAGTTGCTCGTTGCAGAACACTGAGCACAGTTAATTGAAATTGTTTCCTTGCTCAAATATTTCAATTTTCACTGCAACACAACTGGAGACATCGAAGATAAGAACTGTGCAGCTATTATTTTGTGGGCTGAACTTCTTAATTTCCAAGTGTCATGTCATTCTCTTTCAGTTGTTTTGACAAGGTCTTCCCTGTGTTCACACTGAATTTGAGGTCTTTATATCTTACACACTACATGCACATTTCTGTAATAAACAATAAGTTCAATCCCAAATACGTTCTATATTACATCACAATGAATCAACAGATTTAAATGTAATTTCGTTCCACAATTCCCTAGGTGTACTTAGAATGGCTGGTTTCAATCACAAAGCTTTGCTTACAAAAGCACTGGTATCACATCGTGTGTACTCTGCAGATGCTTGGGAAGGCAGCGAAACTTATGATATATCCCTGACGTTATGACATGGACATGACTATGATGTGTAGACATAGAGATTTATCAGTGTTTTTTCAATTTTATGAAATCCTGCCAATTTAAACAATAAGTGAAAGTTGGAAGTGGTCAAGATCAGTGCAAGGAAAAATAACATTCTACTGAAATAGAAGCCAATAAGTGAATTTGGTAAGCGCCAAAAGCAAAATCTCACAGACTTCAAGAGTTAGATGTGACATTGCTTTGTTTTTTACTTAATTCGCATTGCCCCTTTCATTTCCTTAGCACATAGTATATAATACACAAAACACAAACTAGTTTGTTGAGTGACTTCTCCTAACAATCTCCTGATCTCTCATCCCTACCAACTTGCTTCTCATCCAATCTCTGACAGTGTCCCATGGAACAAACGCTCAGCACAAAGGGAGTGTTACACAGCTTAAAATCTCTTCTTCCAGCCCCACCATTTGTTCCAGTCACCTGTCAGTGTTTCATCTCTATGCAGTTCCAAGGCTATGATATTAATCAGCTGTTTGTATAACTCTTGCTTCTTAAATAAAATTCTCTGCTTTCCCTGACCTGCTCAGCGCTGGCAGCTTGAAGAGATGACAGCTGGGAGTCCCTCGGAACGACGTGACTCTGTGAGACCACCAGCCTGCAGTTTGGCAGCGGGGACAAGTCGGATGTCGGGGCAGCCAGCAAAGCAGCAGCACGCCCTCGAGAGCCTGGAAGGGACTTGCCCGTTACTGTGCTGACAGCAGCAGCACGTCACCTTAACATCTTCTTGCAACTTCATTCCCCATCTCCTACCAAGTATTTAATTTGTATTGTAATCAAATCAACTTCATTTCAGACCCCACCTGGAGTCCTGTGTCCGGCTCTGGTTCCCCAGCACAGGACAGACATGGACCTGCTGGAGAGGGGCCAGAGGAGCCACAGAAATGATCCGAGGCTGGAACAGCTCTGCTGGGAGGACAGGCTGAGAGAGCTGGGGGTGTTCAGCCTGGAGAAGAGAAGGCTCCGGGGAGACCTTATTGTGGCCTTTCAGTGCTTAAAAGGGGCCTGTAAGAAAGATGGGGACAGACTTTTTAGCAGGGCCTGTTGCGATAGGTCAAGGGGCGATGGTTTTGAACCGAAGGAGAGGAGATTCAGGCCAGACATGTGGAAGACATTTTTCACAATGAGGGTGGTAAAATACTGTCCCCGGTTGCCCAGAGAGGTGGTGGATGCCCCATCCCTGGAGACATCCCAGGCCAGGCTGGACGGGGCTCTGAGCAACCTGAGCTGGTGCAGATGTCCCTGCTCATGGCAGGGGTGGCACTGGGTGAGCTTTGAAGGTCCCTTCCAAACCAAACTGTTCTGTGATTCTATAAACCTTGTTTCTAGTTGCCGATCGCTCTCCTGGGCTGCGAGGCTGCGCTGGCTCCTCTCGCTCCAGAGGCAGCTCCCCCCGCAGTGGCTTTATGGAGCCGCGGTGCATTGTGGCATCAGCACGTGGCCGCGTCACCGCACTGCTGTTGTGTCACCCACCGGCCACCCCCGGGCCCACCTGGAGCCCGTCTGGACACGTGTGGGACACCCGCTCTCGCTGACCCTGCTCTGAGGAGGGGCCTCGACTGGCACTGACCTGGTCACTGAAGCAGAGAACGGTATTAAAATAAACAGTATTACGATAGGACAAGGGGTGATGGTTGTAAACTAAAGGAGGGGAGATTCAGGCCAGACGTGAGGAAGAAATTTTTGACAGTGAGGGTGGTGAAACACTGTCCCCGGTTGCCCAGAGAGGTGGTGGATGCCCCATCCCTGGAGACATCCCAGGCCAGGCTGGACGGGGCTCTGAGCAACCTGAGCTGGTGCAGATGTCCCTGCTCGTGGCAGGGGTGGCACTGGATGGCTGTGAAGGTCCCTTCCAAACCAAACTCTATGATTCTACAATTTGTCTTCATTTGCAAATCCTGAATAACAACAAAGATGTCCAGGAGCAGGGACAGGTGGAGAGACCTCAGATCCCACAGGAGTTGTCCCAGCTCCTCTTACCGAGGATGAAGAGGCAGAGCCTGCCGTGCCCGCCGCTCCGCACATGTCGCAGGGCTCTCCAGAGCCCCAGGCACAGCCTCTGCGCCACCTGCCAGGCTTAGGCTGGGGATTGCTGGTACCAAGTGCCAAGCACACGAAGAACATCCCTAGGCAGATGTCAGGCTGGGCCCCTTTGGCAAAGAGCTGGGGAAAGGAAGTTTACAAGTCCAGGAATAGTCGTATTTGGGATGAGTTTCTCCCTGCCAAGTATTACAAAGTAGAAGGACAGTCACTAGCAGAAGGGAAAACATTTTGATTTCTTGGCTAGCACCGGCATGGCAGAAGAAAACAAGCAAACCTACCAGAAATCACTGAGGAAGTGATGTTGGAGAAAGGAACAGCCCTTATTCTCAAAGGGCAAGTAGAAGCAGGGGCAAATGGAACTGTCATAACCAGAAAGGCGAGGGAGATAATAAAACATGGGAGAAAGCTGTTCCTGCACTACAGCCAAAACTAAACCCGTGCTGTAATAAATCTTTGGGGAAGGCGCCCAGGAATAGAAAGGAAAAAATACTTCCTCAATCACCTTCATCAGGAAAGGCAACACTGGGACTGGATAAGGGTATTTTAGTATTATTTTTAGCCAAGCATTATCAATTGTAAGGAATAGGGGGAAAGTAATACAAGAAACGAAAAAATAAAATTCCTTAAAATGCTAAGGAAGTACCAACAAGAGGCCAAATGACCAGTATAAGAAAATCTTAGAGTTCACACTGAAGCAGAAAGTAGTCAAGCCAGAAACCCATTAATCTCCTCTTTAATATTTTTAAAGGTTCAAAATCACCATAAACACAGGGTCCATCAATATAATTTGAACCTTTCCTAAGTGGCAGCTTCACATTGAACTACCAAACTGGTTTTCTTACTCCTTGATATTTTTCTCCAGCACCCGCATTTGACTCAAGTCATTGCAGCAAATACATGGCAAGCTGGGGAAAGTATTTTTGGCACATAACATGACTCGTAGGTACTTGGCAGGCACGGCAGACAGTTGCACTGATTGCCTCGGTGTTGCCTTTGTCACTCGGTAAAGTCAATGATAGATTTGGCCAAGCTGCTACATCCTCCTAATGCCGCATTCGGCGCGCTCGCTCTCCATTCATTCTTAAAAACAACACATTCAAAACCAATGTGTGAGACAAAATACTATGTATCACCTAATACATCACCCAAGATCTACACACAGTGTACTTCCGCTACTGAGCACAAATGTATTCCACCACAAGCCAGCAACTAACAGCAGCTCTTGGTGTGCCACGCAATTGAAATGCTGGAGCTGAAAATGAAGTGGTGGAGGAAAAGTGGTTATTGGAAAGACAGAAAAGAAATGGGACTATTATTACGAAGGTCTTTTAAAATAACTTGTAAACCATAAATAATGAAGAACCAAGCTGGTTTAGCAGCAGCATGCAGTTAGTGCCGCTTAGGAAGCTGGAAATGCCTGTTCAGTCTGTCCTCCTCTTCTGTTCCAGATGCCAAAGGCTTTTCCTCTCCAATTATTCTTAAAGCTTTTGAGTTTCCCCAATCACCCTTTTGCCTTTACTCCACGGTCACTCGGACGCAGCGTCGGTAGAACATAAACAGTTGTAGAAAAAGACTCAATAACCTGTTCAGCGTACTGTCATTTCCCCTTCCTTGGAGAAATGCCCAGAACGGCATCACACAATCATGTGCCGAGATGCACCCTGGGCAGCAGAGCTCCAGAACATGCTCCTTCAACCATTTTAACACCTTTAACGAGAACAAAATGTAGCTGGCCACCACAGGCTTGACTCTTGGAAAATACATGCAGAGGATATTGCAGATTTTGACAGCGGCAAGTCAGGGTAAGCAGGAATGTCTAGTTCAAAAAGAAAAAAAAAGTTCACACTAATGTATAGCAGCATTCCAACAGGGCTCAACATGTGCCACAAATCAAACTGAGCTATAAGAAAATAACAGTGAATTTAGACAATATAGGTGCTTTATGGTACAAAATAATTATAGCAGCTGACTGACTCCACACTCCTCAACTTTATTTTCTCTTGCCAATAGCAATCATTTGTAATATACTATTGATGAGAAAAATACCACTTAAAAGAAAAATCCACATATCAGGCACAGGTCTATTCTGCAACTAGAAAACGCACAGGCGATATCATCTCATGCCTGTTGATGGGAAGTGGTGCTATGCACGGAGAGTTCGTGTAATATGTTTTGCATCTCCAAACTAGCACACACAACAAAACAAGACCAGGGAATAGGCAGAATAGTCTCTCTTAATCGAGCTGAAGAGAGCACAAGCAGTTTCTTGCCTTAGAGATGTGCCTGCGAGCGAGTCCTGCTGTTGTTTTCGACTTGCGTACGTGACCCACGTTGCGTGCCAGACCAGGAATCGCTTTCACTGCTCCAATCTGGTACGACCCCTCTCTGATGGCTACGCTGCTGGGCAGCACGGGAGGCACAGGGAAAGATGAAAGCACGCAAACCGCAAGATGATATAAGAATAAATTACAGAAGAAATATGTATTAGGAACTTCTAGTCGCTCCAGCAGATCAAAGTGGCAGTGAAAGAAATTGAAAGGTAGTTGAAAATGCAAAAGGAATCAGTTGTTTGGCTGGTTTTCATGCAACACAGAATTAACTGTGGAACTAACTCCAACAGAATGAAATAGAAAATAACAGAGAAACACTAGACAAAAATATCAAATAATAAATTTAAATGCAAGCTATCTGGCATTATAAACAGCAGCTACAGCTGAGCTCTCTGTAGAGCCTTGCTTGTACATATAAATCTTTTATCTAAAGTCATTGCAGTTCTCAACTGCTCGGAAATCAGGCGAGCAAAAAGTTTCTAACTAGGTGGTGGTTTTGCAGAGTCGTCTAATGCCAGCTTGGGCTCCGGCCGACATCGCCAAGTAAATACTCTCTTCTGATCAAAAGAAGATTTAGTTTCTTGTAGTGAAAGACTAACAACTAACTTAAAGGCTCTGGAACACCTGGCAGGACTGCGTCTTATTTTGGTAGCTTGATCCCCTCTGTCCTATTCTCTGAGGTTCAAAATTAGGCTAAACAAAATGGGAGCAAACTGATGAAATCATTATACACAACAATTTTAAATGTAAAGCAGAAACCTGAGCTAGGTTACTTCTGTACATTGCACAAGTCTCACCATAATTCTACATTAAATGTGCTGTCTATAAATAATACAAATCTATCCATACATAAAAATCCATGTATGTGTGGATTTATAGCCCCACAGTAACTGAAAAGCCAGTTACTGATGCAAATGAGAAACTCAGGAGTTATTTTAATAACGTGCACTTCTCTGACTGGCTTCAACAGGTTAAGCCTTTTAAAAAAAGTAGTATAATTCTTTAACCAACTCAAAACAAAACTGTCTCTTTTGCTCACAAAAAAGCCGTTAAGACTCTTCTTCTAATTCAATCAAAACTTTCATCACTGACAATGCTAAGAACAGCACACTCTTCAGATCTTTTCCAATTTCCTAAGCTATCAAAATCAATTTCTTTAAGACCTGCGACTTATCCTAATTAAGAACTTTGCTTTGATATGCCGTGAATGACCTCGAGGATTCATTCTAATAAGCAGAAACGATTCTTGGTAGTCTCCAGTACTCACGATCTTCACATCAGAAATCAATTAACTCGTTCCATGACAAAATATTCTGTGGTTGATCGTTCTGTCCCAAACGGTATCTGTAACACACTGACACAGCCTTGGAAAGCAAGGCATGGGTTGCTCATCTGAAATGAAAGTTTCTCAGGAAGAACTGGTTTGGTAATTTCCTCTTTCAATGCAATTTTGACAAATAAATTAATCAGTCTCATCAGTGGAAAAAATAAACAAAACCACACCGCATTCTAAATTAAGTGACACCTCGCTGAAGTAGTATCTTGGTTCATGCTCATGAAATACTATAGTGACTATATCCACCTAAGCTAATAGTAGCCTTTTTTTTTCTTTCATAAAAATTCACTGATCACCTGCTATAATAGCACTTACCGTGAGGGTGGCCAAACACCACAACAGGTTGCCCAGCAAGGCTGCGGGGTCTCCATCTTTCAAGAAATTCAAACCCCAAGAGGACACGGTCCTGTGCAACCTGCTCCAGGTGCTCACGCTTTGAGGAGGGAGGTTGGACAAAAATGATCTCCAGAGGCCCCATCCAACCTCAGCTCTCCCGTGACTACGTGAAAAATATTCATGAATTACAGAGTGGGAGATCACTGCACTGTAGCGTATGAAAGACCTCATTAATTTTAGTCCGCATGTGGCTTATTAATAACGAACTGTAATTCAAAACGTGGGCAGATTTCATGGGGGAAAACCCCATGATCGCAGTAACATCTTCCCCCTCTCACCACAAAACAATTCCTTAAATCAAGGAGCTACTCTATGTCACTAAAACTTCAGTTTGCTATTTATGCATGCAGGAAAAAAAGTCAACACTGAACAAGGCTTTGTCAAACATATTTCGCACACCACCGGAAAGGATAAGGTCGTATTATTAAATAATAAGTCTTATCTGCTTTTACAGATTCCAATATATTACCGAGCACTGCTATCAAAATGGGACTACTTTGAGCTTCTGATAATGTACTGCACTACTGTGCTGGGTCAGCACAGTTCCCATATGCTTTACTGAGGTGATTTTTTCCCCTCCATTTTAAAAAATAAAACTCAAATAGTCTTATTTTAGCACAGAAAGACAAGACGGCACTAAGGAATCAGGCTTTTATGTAATCCCCAACCCCCGTGTTATTATCAGGGGAGCATGCAAATGTGCTAATATGAAAAATCACCTCCATTTTCTACTGCCTCACAGAGAAAAGCAATTTTATTCTGAACACTCACTCAACTCTTGGACATGTCCAAGTGCACAAACGGACAAGAGCATATTCATCACCTGAGTAAAAGTGCCAAGAACTGCTTCTGGATGATACCACAGATCTCACAGTTATAACATACTGGGGAACAAGGGAAATGCAAGTCTTTTACTCATTATTGCTTAGTTCTTACGTCCATCTCAACAACAAACATATTCTTTTCCCCAGTTTCGTGCTGGGTCACTGAATTCCCTTTTAGAATCCTCCGTTTTCATTAGTGACAGATATTTTACAAATAACGAATGTAATTGTCCCTTGGAGAGATAGATAGTTCCAATAGCTCTGCAAATACTTTTTCAAACTTTCAAGCCATTGCCCTCAATAATGATCTGTAGCAAATTTGTTGTAAAGTGGAGAAATAATTCAACTTTCTTAACGGCTCATAGCATTAAGCCTCTAATGAACACAGAAACCCACCAATTCTGCACAAGTATGTGAGGTAGTTTAGCCAGAGGTCACAGTTGTGATTTTCAAGCTCATTTAGCGTGGTAATATATATTAAGACACAAACCACATATGTATCACTGAGCTAGGGTGCTACACAAGCCCATTCATCCTTGTGTCTCTATAGGGCGGTTCATTTATTGCAGCTTTACCACGTACACGTAGGTGAGCCTGCCAGCAGCAACGGGAGAAACCAGCACCCTCTTGAATAATAAAAAGCTCAAACCACCAAGCCAAGAATGAAGTATAGATTTCCTTCCCACACTCCGACAGATTAAAACTCAGATTTGCTGAAATCCATCCGGAGATTTCGGCAAGTCCGGTTATCTCTGTTCTCACCCTGTCGTCTTCCCATCGTTCTCACTCCGTGGCCTGAGGTTGGGATGAGGAGCGGGCAGACACCTTCACATCTCCACAGAGCATTTATACAGCCGAAGACCCCAGCCCTGCAAGAAACGCTGCGGAACTGGATTTGTCCCAACATCTAAGAGATCGTTCCTTCCACAGCCATAAGGGAATTTCTGAAAAACACCGTATTCCCCATTGACCGTAAAAACACTAAGAGGATTTTCAGTAACTTCAGAGCACTACTCGATTCATTTGTTATCAAGTCAGAGTAGAATTGCAATGGACTTCAGTGAATTTAACGTACTTTAAAACCTTCAACCAGACCCTTGACTAAAATTATTTTCTGATACTGATCAAAAGTAAATTAGCATCCACTAACAGCAGAATAAACCATGAAATATACAATAAAATTCATGCATGCTTTTTTCCCATTCCACGTACTTTATTTTGCATTTTTAAGCTTCTTCCTCTACACCTTTCATTTGTCAGAATTACTAAAACACTGGTTAAAAAGAAAAAAGAAAAAAAAACCACCACAAACACTGATCTGCCAGGCACAATCTCATTCATATACAATATAACATTCAGATGCATATATCACACATAATGCTGTACAGATACATAGACATCCTTTTAGCCTGAAAAGACTAAAGGAAGAGAGAACACAGCCTTTGCTGATTTGGGGGTTGCGTTGAGCTTCGTAAGTGAAAAGGAACAGAATAAAAGTTACAGCAACCTTGGCAGAGAAGTTCTCTAAACCAGTGAGGAAGATTTGGAACCAATTCTAATTCTGCAATGTTCTGCTTAAAATAGCATCCACATCCACCTGCAGTATTAACACAGCTGAATTTATGGGTACTCCTTACGCAAATTTTAGCTCACCTCTTTTCAGGTTATTTGGTCAAGATTTGTCGTATTAGATAATAGCTGATAATAAAAGGCCTTGTCATGGCAAAAAAACCCACAACACCCTTTGTAGTTAACGCAGATTGGTGATTTAAGTAATGAGATACAATTATGCATCTGATTCATGTTGTTAAGGTCGGAGCTAAAATATAGAGTAAGGGAAGACAAAGAAAACGACGCTTGACATTAGAAACAGATGCGGCAACACCAGCAAAGTTGCCTCTGCAAGCAGAATAACATCAGATGAAAGAGCCAGCCCAAGCACTATCAAGTGAGAGCAAAAAATAAAGTTACATGTCATGTGTCAAAGGCCCACTGCGAGCAGGCAATTGTTAAACACTTCTTAGCTGTTGGAATCATTATTTCTTCAGGCATAAAACACAAAAAGAACTAAAAAAAAAAAGTTTAATCATTTCCATCTCTGATTTATGGTAAGAAATTTCACAAATAAAAAAGTGGATCGAAGAAACCAAGAAACCCAGTTAAATCAAGGATCTGAAGAGACAAACGCGCTGGCAGGGAGAAGCACTTGAATATACACTATATCAGCTCCATCTCCATATTTAAAGGACACCACGCAAGATGCCCCTCTGTCCCCAAAGCTGCTCATGTGCTGGTCCGTGGTTCCCGGCCAGGAGCTGGGAGCTGCTCCAGCAAATCACATTAACCAGTAAAACTGCCACGTCTCAGCTCTAAAACATGTGGCAATGAAGAACAATGATGCTTTTCCTCCAACACTGAGGCCCTGAAAGTGGCCATTTCCTCCAAAAAGTTCGTGAATCACCATTCTTGGGCGTTTATTATGTGTGTTAAGTCAAAAGCAGAGGGAATTAATGTACTTGCTTTAGTTTGTTTTCAACTTCAGTGCTACCATCATTCTAGATTTGAACTATAGCTCTGCAGCCTAACAAAATCTTTGTTCCAAAACAAAGGTTTAATGCCTCAAATGAAGGTCATAACTATTTGCCTGTCTCCAGCCCAGATTCAATATTTTCTCCATGTGATTTGAAAAGATCAGAACAAAGGTTCTAGGCTGTATCATTAAAAAATGCCAGCCATCACTAAGACACCTGCCCTTTACTCAAACCTATCTAATTTTCACTTGTGTACAATAATATCTTAGGCAATTAATATTCTGTGACAACCAAAATAGAATCCTACCGTAATTGTTTAACAATGTTCTGAAAATATTTGCCCAGAACCAAGAGCAAATGAAAGAATAAACAAAAATTGGATTCATTCTTCCCCTGAAGAAAAGGCTTTCTTAAATGTCAACAAAACCACTTACTGTAATCAAGATAAAACACCAGCTCCTCCCAAATTAGTAAAACTATCAAGTATCACATAATTTTTAGTAATTAGACTCATTAACATTCCTTAGAGGCTGATTTGATTCACTCTATGAAACAGACTCTTACAAAGCTTGTTTTTTCACCCCAAAGGACAACTCTAAACAAGTACCACAGACAGTGAATACTCCATTTTTGCATCTTAAAACTAACCTCCAGTGCGAGAGTAGAACAGTGCCTTGAATATGCAATAGTCTTCAATGAAGCCCAGATTAAAAAGCAACTCAACGTCTAACAAAAAACCTTATGCATACTTGATCGACACTGTATCGAACTCAGCAGACTGCAGAAAGAAAAACTGTCATGGAGCAAGCAATCATGTTATATCCAACTTTGCCAAAAAACAGATGTTTTTTTTTTTTCCAGCCATAGACATAGCCATAACAGCAGATAAATAAGGTGGTTTATAGAAGCGAAACGATTTCAGAGGTGGCCTATTTGACACCTCTTTCCAACCTATATGTGGTTCTTCCTCTTCTGTCATGCGGAGGATAAAGGTTTCTGCTATGAAGCTTCAGATACCCATATCAAATATCGTGAAGGAAGCATCCTCTAAAACCCAGTGAGAACCAATAGCTATTATGTTTCTGGCATATTCTCTTTGTAAACGTTCCTTCAGTAAGACAGAAGAGTACATACAGTGTAAGGTGATGAAAGCAGTAGGTTGAATTCTTTTTTCCACTTATTCCAAAAGCAATTCCCTACCTAGAAGATTGAGGAGTTGGGTCTCTCCGTCCGTTCCATTGAAGCTGCTCCAGTTTATGTGGACAACTCAATATTTGTTTGTTCAGAGAGAACTGGACAGACTGTTACATGGAACCCAGGTCTCCCACATAATGAAAAAATCCCTAATCTTTAGCATCAGTTTCTCTCTCTCCATATCCTTATCAAATATTCATCCAAATGAATATTTAATTATCTGTAATAAGTAAAACAGGGACATCAGGAGAAGCTGAGGAAGAGGCTGACAAAACCACCTGAGGTTTAGAGAACGCTGCAGCGCCAAAGAAATCCGCATTTCTCACAGCTCAGGAGACCGTCCTACCTGTGAGGCTCTTGCTTTGCCTAAAGCAGCGTTCCTACATCTGGCTTGCTTTGGGGAAAAAGATTTTTGTTTCATTCCAAACGGAGACCTAGAAATTCTTTACAAAACTGGTCTTCTGAGCAATTGAATTATTATCAACTTTTCATTATCCAAATGTTTTGATTAACCAACCTTCAAACTTGGAGGAAAAAAGGAGTAATATCCCAGCTTTAGAGCTAGGAATTACTGGCAAAGAGGTTTCCACAAATTGTGAATAGATTTGTTAGGAGTTTGTCAAAGATCAGCTGCCCAGTTATCTATACATTAAATACAATACTAAATCAGGTTTGAAGAAAATGCCCTTGCTCCTTTCCTTAAGAGTAAAAAGTAAAGCATCATCAATATCCTCAACTTGATCTCCCAAGTCATTAGCAAATGTTTTTGCCTCCCTTTCAGTAGCTCAGTACTAGAAGTACCTTGTTTGAAGCACCCAGCGACACCAGGGTTAGTGTTGGGGATGGAAGGACATCAAGTCTGACGCAGTTAAGCCAAGTCCTATCTCAGTACTGAATCTAGAGCGTGGGACAACGACCGAGCTACAAGAGCCTGGTTGTACGTCAGTAATACTAATTTTTAAAATGTCTCAGGCATTACAGTGTTAAAGGTTGTTGAGAAACAAGATTAGGAAGAAGTCAAAGTATGACAGAAAATACATTCAAAGGTTTGGGCTGGAAGACCGTCTTAAGCGTCAAGACACCTGCAAGTTACACTGAGACTGGTTTGGTGAAGCATCGGCAAGGTAACGCTGTTCTGAAGAGCTGCAATGCACTTCGGATACTGGCAGTCCATAAAATTGGCCTCCTCTGTTGAGATTCTGGAAATGTGTCTTTCTGAAAAGTCTACAAAAGACACAAATATCATGCAGGTTGACTGAACAAGCTCTCGCTCATTTCAAATGGATTTTACAGTAACATCTACAGTAAGGGAATGGTGCAGCACGGAAACCATATGTACAGAAAATCGTGATGCTTTTCATAAACATACTGATATTTAAAGGTGGGGATAAGTGGTGCAGGCTCCTGTTGCTAAACATGAACACCCCAGGAGCCGGAAAGTCTCCTGCAGACTGGAGGGTACTTTGTAAATCCATTTTAGGGTGTAAAATCTACATGTACCAATGAAGTTTCAGCTTCTGAGATGGAGGATCCCTTCATACTGTCCAACTTATTACAGGATGTATAAATCATACTAGTGACTACAAGAAACTATCGACTACAGAAATGGCTCCAAAAATTTAGACAATTTGAACAAGCAGAATCTGTACGGCCCACAGAACTGCTGTAGCAAAGGGATACTGGCAGTGTCATAGCAGGTTGCAACTGGCAGAAAGGCAAAAAGCATTAAAAAATCTGAGTTTAGAAGTTTACATCATATACGGCCCTTGTTCATTTTTATACCTTTAATTAAAAGAGTTAGTTTTACTTAATGTTGGAGTCCCTGATTTAACAAGTTATTTAGCTTAATACAATCCCTTCACAGACCTACGCTCTCGCTAAATGGATCTTTACAGATTAATATTACGCCAAATTCTCTCAGACTTTTTATAATGGAAGGAGAAGCATACAGAGCCGTACCTTCAAGATTGTCTAGAAAACCAGCATTTCTATTTAAGATTATTTCAGTTTCCATCTGGTGTGTCCTCAGCTGAATTTTTCTAGGTACTTCGAAGAAACTGATTCAGCCACTTTTCCAGGAACAGTCAAAAAGATGTTTTTCATAAAAAAATAATTTGAAAAATCCTTTAGTTCAACTTCTGCACTACCAAAACAGCTGGGAGTTGAAAAATGACATTTTTTTTAAAAAAATATCCTTCGGTGATAAGTAATTAAGTTTTCCAGTGAGCAGTATTTTGATTTCAGCAAGCTTTTTGAAACTATTCTTAAAGGATGTCTAAAACTCTTAAGAACAACAGTAAGAAATTAAATCTAGTGATTTTTCTCAAGGAAAGAGTGCTATACTGCACGGGTAGCTACGTCATGATAAACAAAGGTACTTTTTGCTGCCTTGGACCTCCAGCCTCATTTCATCCGCTCCTTAGATGCAGGCAAGAGGTCACGGACTGGAAATCAGGTAGTGCCCAACGTCACGCAGGAAAAAGAAGTCACTGGGAACATGGAGGAAAAAAAAAAAAAAAAATCTGCATTTTGCCTTGATCTTACACATTTTTTAATAGTTTCCCGGTAAATTCAGAAATCTGGTTTTGAGGTGAGGTTGCTCATTATTTTTTCTGGGTTTGTTTTGGTTTGGGTGGGCTGGTTTTTTGGTTGTTTTTTTTTTTTTTTTTTTTTTTTCCCTAAACTCTTCAAGAGAAGGAACCTCCACAGTTCAGACATTAATGTTTTCTAGATCAGTGGTGAATAATGTGTAATTTTATGTCCCTAATCATTTTATTTTGCTTACTATGTTTTTATTTCTATGCATCATATAGGAAGAGCTTCCTCTTCCTCTTCTTCACCCCCTCCAAGAGACAGAGGAGAAATAAACGTATCTGCCTGGTAAGAATTTATCCATTGTATGCCCAGATGGATCAATTATGCTGAAAAGCAGACACACAACAGTGACGTGATTTTTTCATGTCCAAAGATGCCACTGTGGAACAGTTACCAGTTATGCCTACAGTAAACCACCATGAATTAAGAACTTATTTATGAACGTATGAACAGAAAATGTCAGAGGGAGCTTCCCCAGGAATCTAAATCATCATTCACTCCCCAAAAGCACTTAATTTGGGTCAAGCAAGCCTTTGAGCGAGGGTTTTGGTCACAAGGAGACCTGCCAGTACCTCGGCCTCAGATTTCTGCTACACTTGTCCCATCAATGTCTGACATCAGCACGGAAAACATGACCTAAATGATACAGAATTTATAAAAAGAAGGGTGTTTTTTTCCAGCTCTCGCTCTTTTTCTTCCTGCAGGTTGCCTAGGATATTGTGAAAATCCAAAATGAAAGTGGGAGGTAACAAGAATATTCCTCTTGGCTCCCAGCTTCAGGATAGCTAGTCTACATGGTAAACAGTCTCCAGCTTTTTAGATGAGACAAAAGAAACCAAAATAGGCATAAAAAAAAAAAAAAAAGGGTTGGAGAAAGGAGAAAAGCCATAACGTGCACAGAAACTTTTGTGGTTTGGCTCTTTCCCAGAAAGAATCACTGAACTACCTCAGCTTCTTCAGAAGTCCTGCCGTGTTACAGCAACCAGTCATTCTGTCCTACTCTGTCATCTCAAGCTGTGCCGCGTTGGTATAACTAATGAAGAGAATGATCTATTCTCTCTAACATGTATCATCAATAACATCATGCCGATGCAAATCTTATGTTTCTCATATTGTTAAGTGGCCACAAATCATAATTAAAAGTGTAATTCTTCCAAAATATCCATTCGTACAGAACATTGCAACTTCAAACAATCCATCCTTCAGCCTGCGTATTAACTTTTCACATTGTTCTTCTACATTTTTGAAAGGTTCTGAATAGAAACATCGATAAAGTATGTTTGGTCATGGAATATGCTGTACAGCATTTTAAATAACCTCATTTTCCTCTCTTCCGAAGTAGTCAGAATACTGAAACAACTCTTGAGATGAGTCTTCTCTACCTCTCCATACAAAATGCTATCTGATAATTTAACTGTAACATCACACCTTTAAAGTAACATGGTATTTTCTGAGTAACAGTCAATATATTGTAATACCTACAGGCAAAAGAAAGAAGTTGGTGGACCATCTATTTGCTTACTCTTGCTGTATATTTTTCCCCCCATTACAAAACACGACCATTACCTTTTAAATACATGTAAACATACATCTGAATAGAAAATCAATGAGTGCCATGATTTTTAAAGCACAAGGGAGCCCACCAACATTTGCTACCACTCTATAAACCAAGAGGGATAGTATTTCTGAAAGTTTTGCTTTGGCAACTCTGTCCTCACTTAAATTGTAGTTTCACTTATTGCTTATTGGGAAACTGCCATTCAAGGAATACAGCAAATCGTGACAAAGGATTCCTCGTTATTTCAAATTTCTCTAAATCTTCAGGAAACCTAACTTGCTAAAGATCTTCCCTTTGTTTCCAGTCCTACCCTACGGATTTTTGTGCATGTGTGAGCGCTCACTGACCTCAGAGCATAGGAAAGCATCAGCTTTTCCAAACAATTCTTTGGACACAGCAGAATAGGAAAGAAAGCACGCTTAGCCTTAAAGAAGGGAAGAAAGTAGACGAGTAAACTATCCAAGGATATTAGACCACATTAAGCATTCAACTAAAGTTCACGGACTGACATTAATAAAATCAAGTTAACCCAGAGTTGAAGATAACAAATATTTCATAACAGTCCCTATGTATTTTGCTATTGCAAAAATGTTAACGAGGATCACTGCCATAAGGAAAGCCCAAGGTACTGGGAACACTGGGACATGCAGGTGTCAGCACGGATGATGCGAGAGGTTACCAGCACACCAAGTACCACCAAAAGCATTTAGTAGAATTAGAGAGGGTTCAACGACTCCTGAGCTGCCTAGAGGAGTCCTCGCAAAAAGCGACTGCAAAGCTTGGAATCGATGACCCGGGGCTGTGTGTGCATCGCACGGGGTTACGTGCAATGAGGCAGCGCAAGGCAGCCCGTGACAAGGTCCATACGGTGCCGCCGCGCTGCGCTCCGTGTCCCAGCTGCCTCCGTTTAAACCCATCTAAACATTCGCCGTACTCCTATGTCAGAAGGAAAGTGCATAACAAGGGAGAAGACTAAAATACAGAGTGGTTAATATACAGAAAAAGCAAATTATTACTTTGCCTTTTTTTTTTCTTTCATATTGCCACAAACACTCTTATCAATAATGTAACATGGAACTGTGGAACTTGCTGCCACAGGATAGTTCAGAAATAAATTTATGTGACTTAGCCTTCTTGCTACTAGTTTCAGTAAAGCTTGAATTTTCTTACTATTAAATTAGAGGAAATGTACATCAGATTTGAAATTTAGGTGGGGGCTCAGAGAATGAAGCAGGGAGGGGGTCGCTATTGGAGGCTAGGGAATCAGAAATCTCTGATATTGTATTTACAAGGTTTGTCTCAAAACAGCAAGGAACAATAAACCTGATGACATTTCTGAACAGAAATGGGACAGTGCTGACTGTTTCACATTTGAACAAGACAGAGAAATGCATCCATATGAACTTTCTCGTTATTACTATAGAAGATCATTTGTTCTGTGATGCTTACTCATGAAATAACACTATGTAGTATTTTCCTTATGTCTTTCTTACTCTGCTTAACAACCACTCTCATTCTCTGTATTTGCCTCAGTTAGAGACCTCAATGGACTAGCATGACGTTTTCAAGCACCACGTTTTTCCTTCCAAAAACTGAATTAGAATTCAAAATAGTTGATTAAAAAAAAAAAAAAAAAGGCTTGCATAAACCTCCCTCCTCCCAAACCTTTCAACACAGAATTGCAAATCTATCCATCACTCGAATCACGATGCACTTGACACTCCCAAAGCTTTCAGCTGGACCAAAATGGGAGCCTGTAATGCAAAACCAGCAAGACACCCCTGATTATCCTGATGCCGATGGGTAAAGCAGCAGTAAAGTGTGATTAACAAGGCAGTTAAACTGCTGCATCTTTCTCTGGTCCTTCAAAAATCTTTCAGAAATAAAGAACAGCTTTTCCCTGCCTGTGAGATCAAGTTCTGAGATTTAAAATCTTGCAAGACCCAATATTCCTGCCAACTGCTTTGTCACAACCTGTTTCTACTTCAAAACGTTCTATCACTTTCTGACAGTGAGCAAGGATTTATATGCATCTCAGAAAGCTGCCCAATCACCAGTTCTGCAAAACTTCTAAGATGCAGAGACATTTAAAACTGTGTCCTTGACTATTATAGCATTACACCAACCTCCTAATTCTCTCACATCGTTCCAGAACAAATTACAAGTGGTAAGATTATGACATTTGCATTTAATTATCAAGAAATGCAACTGCTAATGATTAAGAAGTCTTTATTGGAAGTTTCCAGTAACGGGAATAAAAACAGGAAAATTATTAAGACTATTATTTAAAACCGACATTTAAATTTTGTTCTCTAGCAAAAGATAAATTGTCAAAAAAAAAAGTATAATAATTACTGAGAAAATAAGTTGTCCCATGTGGTCACTGAAATGACTAAAGCACTCATTTTTTCTTCCAAATAAATCCTCTGCTAAACCTTCCTTTGTATTTCTTTAAACAACATATGAACATATAAAATCTCATATGACACCATGACAGTGTTTTGAAGCATCACTTAGCCTGGGAAGAGGGAGGACAGGGCTTTGGTTTTTAATAAAAAATTAGTTGTTTAAGAGCAACACATCATCAGTTAGACAGTCCCATGTCTCAGTCACATCCTTTCTTACTGGTTTGTATTTTATGTTCTGTCACCATTCATACACTTTCCTAACCGCCCTGTACAAAACTCCTTTAGGATAAAGCTTATTTGGAAGGCACATAATAAAATAATTAAAAATACAAACAGTCCTCACAATCGTCATCGGACTAAAGGAATTTTCTCTAAAGAGATGAAAAAGTGCTGCTTGTCCCTGGGCACACATTGATCAAAACACAGCCAAATCTGGGCAGAAGATTTTCACAAAACACCTAGACCATCTAATGCATCATATTTAAAATTAATTTTAAATTAATTTTTAAAATTTTTTAAAAAAAAGAAGCCCAAACCAAAACACCCCAAACCAACACTCTCTTCCCTACTCCCCCAAAAAAACCTCCAAACCAAACACCAAATTAATGAGGCCGCCTAAAGCACATAGTTTCATTTTTCTTCCAAGAATACATCACCACAAATGTGTGGCATGTCTTCTCAGGAGACAAATAAGTCTTTTAACAGTAATGTTCTTAAGACACTAATGAAACACAAAGAAGTAAATGTTAAGCAAAACTCCTTTATTATCTTCACACCAGCTCTCATTTGTTGACTCGCGCTCCCCGCTGGGAGCCGAGCATCCCAATGTCTCTCACCAGCATCTATCTCAAAAACTGACAGCAGTTTTGTTTCGTTTCCTACTACCAAAATTTGCAGCCTGTTTGCAATAAGCAACTCACCAAGCATGCCGTTAGCCAGTGCCATGGAAAAAGGATGTGTCGAGAAACATTTTATTTTTGCAATTCAATGGAATGGGATCATTTGTTAAAAAAAGCATGGACAACAATAACAGCACGAACACTAATAAGAGCAGAAAACATATGCTGAACTTTCAGAGGCAACAGCAGAGAAACTGGGAGTACGATTTCTGGAAGTGTTAAATTATAAAATCTGACAGATTCGGACTATGACCTGTCAAAAGGAGGATCTTGTATCAGATGTCTTAATCCACACAGAACCACCTGCAAGGGCGTACTCTTCTCATCCTCAACACCTTTCCTATAGATGTGAAATGAGACTAAGCCAGCAGCCAGTTCAGACCAGCACGTCCCATGATGAGGACTTAGCAGAGCCAGCGAGCCACCTCTGCACACCGTAAGACGAACTACTTCCAAAACTTAAGCCAAAAAATGAAACCAAGCTAAGGAAGCTCGACCAAAGCTCAAAAGCATTTCTAACAAAGCTAGATACAATTCAGCCCTTACTGAAATACTCTGAAGAGTTACAACCCTGAAAACTAATGTCTCGGGACAGTCACCACCACCACCCCCCTTCTTTGCTGATTCTTCTAAGGCTCAGTACAGGCGGCCAGCGGCCATCAAGAACTTAAAAGGAGCCTGTAAGAAGGATGGGGACAGACTTTTTAGCAGGGCCTGTTATGACAGGACAAGGGGTGATGGTTTTAAAGAGGGGAGATTCAGGCCAGACATGAGAAAGGAATTTTTTACAGTGAGGGTGGTGAAACACTGTCCCCGGTTGCCCAGAGAGGTGGTGGCTGCCCCATCCCTGGAGACATCCCAGGCCAGGCTGGACGGGGCTCTGAGCAACCTGAGCTGGTGCAGATGTCCCTGCTCATGGCAGGGGTGGCACTGGATGGGCTGTGAAGGTCCCTTCAAGCCAAACTGTTCTATGAAAACATCTATACACTCACCAACAACCCTGTCCTTTGGCAGAGACCTGCGCCTGGGCAAAGCTATTCAAGACAGCTGAAAAACAAATCCCACTGCAAACAGCTGCAGAAAGATGCCACAATAATTGACTGCTTAGGTGATGAAAAGGCAGATGAAATAGTATGTTGACAAATGTAAATTAGCATGCATTGAAAAAACATTCCTGACTTAACTTACACAATGATAAGCTGTAATTTAGCTATTAGAACTCAGAAACAAGAGCCTGGAGTTATATGTAATTCTGCAGAAACATCAGCTCAGTGCTTAGGCAGAGATTAAGAAAAGCAAACAACGAACAAAAATATTCATATTGCTGCATGCTTCTCCTTTCCTCATATTTTTTTCCAAGTATTTGCTCCTGGCCACTCTTCGAGAGCACACATTGAGAGTTAGATCCATCTCTGATCTGACTCAGTAACACCTTTCAGTCGCTCCACCTACAAGAACAATGCCATTTGATAAAGAGGGTATGAATTAAAACATCATTAAATTTACAAGAATTTCAAGTTAATAGCATCAACACTAGGTAGGCTACAAATGCCTTCCTGATCGTTACATATTTTATTTATAGGATGAACCAGATGGGTCAAGAAAAAGTGATAGAAATTTGAAAAGGTTCATTGTTGTATATTGCCATTGCATACCTAAGGGAAGCAAAACACAGTATGTTAAATTTCAGTAACCTCCAACACCCTATATAAAACTGTGACCAAAATAAGGAATATATAAAGAGGGCAGTTGCAGATCTCTTCAAAAGCACTTTCAGCCTAATGCAGACTGCAAACAAATCCCACCGTAGTCAATAGCAGAATCCCATTAATGAAATGGGCTTCTACGCCAGCTGACAGTTTAGTTAACAGTAACAGAATCATAGAATCATTTTGGTTGGAGGAGAACTTCAAGGTCATCAAGTCCAACCATAACCTGACTCTGGCACTAAACCGTGTCCCTTAGAACCTCATCCACATGTCTTGTAAACCCCTCCAGGGATGGTGACGCCACCACTTGCCTGGGCAGCCTGTTCCAGTGTCTGACAACCCTTTCTGTGAAGAAATTTTTCCTGAAATCCAATCTGAACCTCCCCTGGCGCAACTTGAGGCCATTTCCTCTTGTCCTATCACTTGTTGCTTGGGAGAAGAGACCAACCCCCTCCACGCTACACCCTCCTTTCAGGCAGTTGCAGACAGCGATCAGGTCTCCCCTCAGCCTCCTGTTCTCCAGGCTGAACAGCCCCAGCTCCCTCAGCCGCTCCTCACCACACTTGTGCTCCAGACCCCTCACCAGCCTCGTCGCCCGTCTCTGAACTCTCTCCAGCTCCTCGGTGTCTTTCCTGCAGTGAGGGGCCCAAACCCGAACACGGGATTCGAGGTTGGGCCTCACCAGCGCCGAGTACAGGGCGACGGTCACTGCCCTGGTCCTGCTGGCCGCACTGTTCCTGAGACAAGCCAGGATGCTGTTGATTTCTCATGGCCACCTGGGCACACTGCTGGCTCATATTCAGTCAATCATCCAGTCAACACCCCCCGGGTCCTTTTCCACCAAGGACTTTGCAGCCACTCTTCCCCGAGCCTGTAGCGCTGCCTGGGGTTGTGCGACCCAAGCGCAGGGCCCGCACTTGGCCTCGTCAAACCTCACACGACTGGCCTCAGCCCACCAATCATTGACATCGTCCATAACGACATTCAGGGAACAGGCAACTTCGAACCACCTCAAAATTCAGCCATCCCGTACTACACAATTACATGACACCTCAGAATGTCTCAAAAGGAGCGCATTGTATTTTTAGGGCCAGTCTCCTGATCCACGTACAGATTATAAAATATCACACCTGCAAGTCAAGACCCAGAACATCTCTGATTCCAAGCACCAATGCTGTGGCTACCCCCGAAAAATAGCGCATAAACTACCCACTTAAAAAAAAGAAAGGAGGGGGGAACCCTCTTCTACCCATATAAAAATCCCAAACATCCAAAATTGTTACACAGGACAAGCAACTAAAACTGGAGTAAAATAACTCACAGTGCACAAGTGACACTGGTGCGTCACTACTCGCTTAAGGGCTTTAATTCTAATATTAGGCATTCAAGTGACCAGAAGAGAACCGCAGCGAGAGCGTGTACGCATCTTTGTAAATGTTCTTGCTACCAACTCAAACCAGAAGCTAATTACACATCAAATATGCTGAGCTCCTATTGCAGTAGGCGCAAGGCTTTTTTTTTTTCCTCCTGAAGTCACTGTACCAATAAAACCCTTTGATCACCTCTATGGATTCTAGACCCCAGATACACTGAAGGGCGAAAAGAGAAATGAAGTAAAATAATAACATTACGAGTGAGACACTAAATCAAAGTAAAAGAGATCCAGGAAAACAAAATTTTTAAAAAATGGACGAGGAAAGATTCAAATTCCATTTACATAAAGCATGAAGTCCAGCTCTAAGTCCTGTGAAAAATGTTTTTGATTGTCATCTTTCAGTAGATATAATTCTGCAAGTGAATCCTAAATAGGAGCACTGTCTTCACAAGAGAAATTTGATCAAAGCTTTCTTTTCAGAAAACAGCTACTCTATATCTTTAGTATTATCTTGACTTTGAAAAAAATCTCAGAGCAATTATTTCACTTAATCGTAGCATTAATTTTCCTTTCATTTACTTGTGCCCCAAATATTCTACATCAGGATACACAAGAAAACGCTTAGGAAGGCAGTAAGTCCTCTTAGAAAAATTCACACAAACAACTGATCTGATTTTAAAAAAATCTCTCCAAACCTGAGTTTTTTCTGGATCTCTCAAAATCAGCATTTTAAAGATAACATGGGAAACAGCTTGCCGTCATCGTGTTGCTACAGGTGCTGTTATTTGTTTGTTCAAGAAATTATTTTCTTGTTTCCCAATTTCACGGCACACAAATTTCAAATTACAAATCTGAAATTCCACTTCCTAATGTAATAAGAACAAAGACTCCGCAGCATCACATGAACGTTTTGACTAGTGGATATTTTTTTCCTTCATCACATCCAAACAGACATATTGAGAACCGTAACTGAAGCATATCAGGAGCTACAACTGTCAAGACTGAACGAAATAGAGGGAGAGGTTTAGTCCTGCAATATTGTCTAGGAAAAAAAAAAAAAAAAAAAAATCATGGAAATCCTCACACATTCTTTAACAGCAGAGCTGTTCTGAAAAGCTATTAATTTAGATAATCTTCCATGAAACCACAAAACTGCATTTCTCAATGCATATGAGAAATCAAGCAAAGTTACTAGGTAGAAGCTAGTCATTCAAAGAGTGTGACTAAGCCTGATTAGATTTCTGCTCAAGTCATTTTGAAATGTACACGTTTTCTTTGTCGGCAATATTACCAATGGATGATTAAAAGTGATCACTTAGCTGTGTCGCTATTTATGAGCTCAGGAATTCCTTTACAACTTTCACTAAACAAGGAATTAGTTTAAAAAGTCAAAATAATCTTTAAAAAAACAAGGCAGATCTATGGGTTAGGACAATTTTTGAAAACTTACAATTTTTTA
Organism: Caloenas nicobarica; assembly: GCF_036013445.1. NCBI lineage: Eukaryota > Metazoa > Chordata > Aves > Columbiformes > Columbidae > Caloenas > Caloenas nicobarica. Next base: position 115,206,103 of record NC_088247.1, read on the forward strand.
GACTTGACAGTCCCCAATTTTTCCTTTTTAAAAACACAGCATACTAGTTGCCCAGTGACCGATCTATTTTAATATTTTTATTTTGAGGGAGTCACAGTCACACACAAGTTCTTTATTCAAATTTTACGCACTGCAAAACACAATGGAGATCAGAAGGTAACCCAGGCAGTCACATAAGGGCAATCCTAAGAGAGAACATACTAATTCCTCGCGTGGGTGTCGGTGCTCCAAATTTTGTGGTCCATTGTGTCTCTTGGCAGCCTTCTGCAGTTTCACGACCTCACCCATGTCCATCTGCAACGCTAATTGCCCTTCCATGACGCAGAAATAAGCCGGGCAGCCAAGGCTGCATTCATCAAAAAGGGAATTTTCTAGCAGGGGTTTTGGTCTTGTTCTAGACAAAAGAATCAGAGCCGGGGTAACATAATATCCTGGCAGCCCCAACAGACACCCTGTCTCCCAGATTTGGATTTGCAAGTAGACTTGACTGAAACCATCCCTTGCCGAGTGCAGAAAGCAGAGTTCCTTAAATAGCTGATCTGGCAAGCACCGCTCATTCGGGCTCATCTGGCAGAAATAGCATCTGCAGAATCACTGGGAGTTAATAACGCATTCATCGACGCTGAAAACGACTCAAAATTCCCTTTTTGCTTATTATCCTACCTCTCTAATACCTTTTAAAAGGAGCTGTAATTAGCGTTGTGCGCTGTTGTCGGGAAAGGGGAGATCAAAGCCGCTCTAAAGCAGCTGCACGGTCCCATCTCTGCTTTGCTCTCTGCTCAGTAACAAACGCGCTTTGCTTGAAGTGATCGCTCCGCGGCGAGAAGCGACTTGTGGGAATGAATTGCAATGACCTTGGGTTGTTTGCAGGGGAACTTATCAGAGCCACCACTTGGGCGAGTGCAAAAGAGACTTGATGTAAGCAAACCCAAAGAGTTATATCTAGAACAAACAACACGGTATCTTCTAAAACGCCTGTGGCACCCCTAGCAAATACAATCTCCGCTTCCAAACTTTATTATGTTCACAGGGATGATTGTTTGATCTGGTTCACATCTGATCAGAGAGCCGGCAAGATCTTTCCTCAGAGGAATGTTGATGTTGAGCCTGCTTCCAGTTTCCAAAGAAAACAGAATAAATATGATTAAAAAAATAACCCAAACTCCCCCCTCCAGGTTCCTGCCACAAAGACTTCACAAGTGCAAATAAAGAGGGTGAAACATGGAAATGAAACAACACACCAATGAAAAATACTGCTGCTGGAAGGCTTTAAGAAATGTTAAATGTGTCACCTATTTGCAAAATTTTAACAAAGCTGTTGCTGATGAATGGCTATAAATATAAAAGAGTAATGGGACAGAAACAAGAAAAAGAGCCCTAAACAAGAACAGAAACACTGCCTGGCTGGATGAGTAAATATAGCTTAACATGGTTTTGATTCGCTGGTAATTTATGGGTCTTTTATCTTTATGAATATAATAGCTAACAGGAGCCATAAATAAAGATGACAAATGTTAAGTATGCATTACTATAAGTTTTGCTATACCAAAAAAATACATATATAATAATGGTAAATGGTCTGCATGCCAAATATACTTTAAAAGCTTAGCAGCATTTAAAACCAACAACAAAAAAAGACAGTCTCTCCTTTTCTTTTAAGCACGTATAACCTTCAGGGCAAATTAGGGCAAGACTAAATCACCGTTTCCTTGCTGAAAAACACAGGAAAAACAAACTTTTGAAGAATGAATGCTGTATGTAATTTAGGAACTGAAAAATGCACATGGCATTATTATAAAGTTAATAGCAGGCAAAGTATCAATAAGGAAATGATACATGCAGCAATTTTTTAATTTCCTCATATGCCAGAGGGTAGAAGGATAAAATGGATCCCGTTTTCACTGTTTAATAATAAACTGGCAAGGCAGAGCTCAAACAAGCCTCATTAAGGTGAGTAACTTATGTGCTGTCTTTTCTCCTTTAGTAGCCTGTGTGGTCTGTTGCTTAAATCAAATTACCAGACACTGTGTGAATTATTGATTACTATTACATACGATTACACCAAAGTTGGCCCCGCTACGGACAATCTGAGCAGTGACTCACAGGCCAGAAGTGGAAGGGTGATGATTTGAGAGCTAGTTAGTAATTAATGGCTTCTAATCAGCCAGCTGGATTCCTTATTTGATGATCCCTAACTAGCCTTTTCCCAAAGATGAAACAGCTAAGAATATCGCTATATGGTACATTTCCTACACAGCACAGCTGCACAACAAACCAATGCAATAAAACCAATTGATTGCCCATGTGGTACAGCATTAGTCCCTTAACCTCAACTCTGTTCACCTAAAAAAATGAATGAGGAAGTGTGGTTTCACCAAAAAGCTCAGAGGTTTGAAGCTGTGTTTTCCTGGAGGAATAAATTGGTACTAGCACCTCCGTACCCCATTCGTAATTCTCCACCTGGCTCTAGCTGCCCTACTTTGAATTACAACCGACCGAGATTCAGCGTGTGATTTTCCTCGCAGTGTTTAGTTGCCAAAGATGCTGATCTAGAACGTATATTGTTACTTAGGCTTTTAAAACTTTCTGCGGTTGTCTTTTTCCCCCTAAAAAACAAGGCTTTCTTTTTCAAGACGCTCCTTCCAACGCTAAGTGTGTAACCAGGCTTTGCCGTGTGGTGGCAGCTGCTCTGGAGCAGTGGGGGACAGGAGGGGACCTGGACTCGGGGCAGAGGGAAAAACCCAGAGCAGAAGGAAAAACCCACCCTGCAGCCAGGGCAGCAGCTCTTGTCCGCACAAGAAACTAAATCTACATGCCGACGGCAGGGCAGGACCCCAAAAAGATGCTCCCCCCTGCTGCAAGCCATGCCCAGAGCTCAGCCCCTCTTGCGCTTTTCAAAGATGGAGCTGTACAATAGCACCTCATAAAATAATGTTCTGGAAATGCTTCCAGGCTCTCATCTCTGTTGAAATAAATTATAACCTCTAGTATTTCAATACACGTGTGACTAACACAGCGTTTCACGCCCCGGTGGTCAGTGGTTTAGACGGCATCGCACCGACATTCAATACTGGAAAGTTTTTTCTACACCCTAAGGAATACCGAGAGATGTTAAAAACATCACTGGTGGTTTCATTTCAGCCTCACCTGCCAGAGCAAGAGGAAGTTCGCAATTACATATTTTGCTATCTGTCAAACTACAATAAAAAGAATTAAAAATACAAAGCATCTATTATATGCAAAAAATTAATATACCTTTCTAAAACATTTATTCTAACTGCTCAAAGGCTTGTGGAAAGGAGAACTGTCTCCCAAAGAAATAGTCCAAAAATAGGAAACTTTCAACAGTGTTTACCAAAAGAACTAACTTCGAGTGACGTTTTCTATTTTTATTTTCCTCTATATAGATCTTCTGTAGAACCTTTTTACCTCTTTGATACAAAAGCTGCTTTAAAAGAAAAAGTGCAGCAATAGGAATCAGTAATGGCTAGTGCTTCCATCGAGAGTGAAATAAACATTTAAGGGGCTAGACATTCTAAGCTTTTTCACTCCTTCCCTTACATATCTCTTGGTGTCCTCTATTGAAACCAGAATATGAAAGGAAGTATCCAACACCATCGCGCAAGGGGAGACAGATAATTTTGTGAGGAAATTCATCAGCCAGCAGTTATCATGAACTGTATTATTCATACGTCAAGCATCTAAATTTTATATTGCAACCATATAACTGCTCTTAGAATGATCTACTTTTTCCAAAAATGTATTGGCAATGTATGCCTTTAAAAGAATTTCTTTCATATTCTCAAACCATCATGCAGAAAATAGCAGCTATACAAATTTATAAGGACTTCAGTCTTTCCAGCGACTGGAACTAACAAAATGTATGGCATACTAAATGAAATGGTTTTGCCTGACAAAGGCTGCAAGTTCTTTGAACAGTGAAACCAACTGGGATTGAATATTATAATTCTCAATCATATAAAACACCATGATGGACAGCTCTGTCAAGCTCATTAATACTAAAGTGACTGCTGATAACTGCTCCAGGTTTTAACCTCTAATTAAAGCTAAGTGGCTAGATTTGCATATAGTAAACAATAGACTTTTCTTGCAACCACACTCCCAGAGGCCTTATCAGCGTCACAAATACAATATCATTAAAACTTGAATGCTAATTATGGTTAATTTCTCAATGCAAATAGGAGTAATTCACTGGATATTTAGGTCTTTCTTGCTCAGGCTTAGCACTGTACTTTATCTAAATGCACCCTAGACACTTACCAAAAATAACACACCAGGAAGAACAAAACATTCCACCACTCTCCCTTCTCCCTCCTGTTTAATAAAACGATGTCAAATGTTATCAAAAGCATTCTGATAAAATGAGCAAGGCAAGTCAATCAGCCCTTCTCCATTTGTTCCGTCTATCTGGTCAACAATGTGGAAAAAAACCCCAATCCCTAATTAAAAATACTTCAAGCTGAGCTACTGTTCTCATGTTGCACACACTGGTAATATAATAAAAACTTTTCAAAACTATCTTTATTTTAAACATTGTCTATTGAATGACAAAAATAACACTTTGGAAATCTGCATCTGTTGGGAAAAAAGCGTAAGATGCATTAAAGTCTTAAAATAACACACTTGTATTTCTAATATCTCCTTCAACCTCCTGTGTAACTGCAAGAAAAAAGAAAGCAGGGGAACAAGGAATGTGAAAACATTTTTCCCCCACAAAATCATAGAATCACAGAATAGTTTGGGTTGGAAGGGGCCTTCAAAGCTCATCCAGTGCCCCCCCTGCCATGAGCAGGGACATCTGCACCAGCTCAGGTTGCTCAGAGCCCCGTCCAGCCTGGCCTGGGATGTCTCCAGGGATGGGGCAGCCACCACCTCTCTGGCCAACCTGGGACAGTGTTTTACCACCCTCAGTGTAAAAAATGTCTTCCTCATGTCCAGCGTGAATCTCTCCTCCTTTCGTTTAAAACCATCAGCCCCTTCCTCTTGTAACAGGCTCTGCTAAAAAGTCTGTCCCCATCTTTCTTATACACCAACTATAATGGAGTAACAAGTCACCCAAGAACAGCTCATCTGCAGGTGCTATAAAAATACTAGTGCAACACTGACACTGTCACTGGCTAATTACTGGCTCCAAACATACCAGAGAAAAGTTACAGTCGTCTTCTTGCTGCTACGAAAACTGCATTAATGAGTCAGGTTATGATTTCCATTGACAGTCCCTACTATTTTTACATGCATCCCACATGTAAAAGGACTTCCACGCAACTCGAGCCCACATCAGTTAAGTTACAGGTGGAAAGTAATTAATTAGAATTCAGAGATAGCTGTTTCATGACAGCTGTGTTATGTAGAGAGTAGCAAACTTCACTTTCCCTGCCAATAAATATCTACGTATGTGGCCTCTACAGGGTCACCAAGGCACTCCTGCCACTGCTTTTATGGAAACATCTCCTCTGTTGTCCAGCCGGCCTCTGCCCATACACGCCTATCTCCTTTTCCAAGGAAAAAATAAACGCCCAGGTTTATTTACCTGGTAAAGCCTTATTGTCTTTTCCCCATTTCCCTTTCAGGGAGCCTACATTTTTCTTCTTTCTTCACCAGCCTTTCATCTTGGCCTTTTTCAGAGAGGCAGCAACCTTCAGGTCACCTCCCAAGGCTTCTCCCAAAACACCCAAGCTTTTGTTCTACTTTGACCCAGAACTAGTTTTAAAAACAAAAAAAAAAAATTCCAACAGTTCCTATCTATTCTGCCTCCTTCTAGTTCCAAGGTACAATGACTCAAACTATGTTCTGCAACCAGATCATCTATCTAATCTGACAACTGAATTTTATTTTATTTTTTTAAAATTACATTATCCTTCACTCTTTCTGTCTCTGTCAGTGATCCCATAATCAGAGCCCCTCTAGATTTAATTTCCTATCCCCTTAAGCGTGTCTTTTTCCATGCTGGACGTTACTACAGGAATGTCTCCAAGTTCATAGCGTGCCAAGGTTTTTAGCCCTCCCTCAGTCAATCGAAACAGGGCACAAACCTCCTCACGAAGCTCTCTCTTTAAAACCAAGGCAAGGAAAATAAAGCAAACCTAACATCAGCCTTGGTTCTGTGTGCACGGTGTACAAATCTGAAATCTGCCCATGTCAAACATTTCCCCGCAGACAGAGCATCACGCTGAACCAGACAGGCTGAACTCTCCCATTAGCCCTCCATACACGTCCAATTATTTGCAACTCTTCCACTGCCGGGGCTTTGTTCTCTTTATGGTAAACATTGCCTTTTAGCTTTCAAAGTATACCAGCATTTTTGTCTTTTCAGTTATTACTTTTCATAGGCCTTTAATGATTTTTGTTACATTGAACTGATTGGAAGCCAAGGACCATGAGCTGCACGAAGCAGACTCGAACCGCTTGCAGCAACAGCTGAGCACTTCTGCAGTGAAACCCCAAGTATACTGTGATTCACGTCACATCAGAAATTAAAATTTATACAAAACCACGTACATCTTTTGGCAGGAACTTAGTTTTTTGACACTTTTCTGCTGCAGAATATTGCCCCACTTCGATCGTTTCCACTGATGCTGTTTTCTGACATCAACGTGGTGATGTGCGATGTACCAGAACATTTTCAGAGCCTTCCCTTCTCAAGTCTGAAAATTGATTATTACTTATTGATTGCAGTCTTTACGCCAGCTGAAATTGTTTTGGGCACTGAGACTTCACCTTCTCACTCAGAGATTTACTTAGATACAAAACATGGGATCTTGATGCCAATAGCTTCAGCCGAGTCCAAATTTTTCATCCACAACAGCTGGGGAAAAGCACACTTACGATCAGTCTATTTGAAAGTCAAACCATTTCATATTTTGGTGTTGCGGGTTTTTTTGTAAAAACAAACATTTCCTAATGTGTACCCAGCAACTGCTCCATGCCATTGTTTTCAAGAGCCCTTGAAAAGCTTTATTTCTCCTGACAATACCTCAGAAGAGGATAGCAGTATACGCTGCAAGCCTACTCTTCACTATTAAGAGAGCCTGCTGCATTAAAGGGATTTGATTTATTTATTCTTCAGCATAAAACATCTGAACAATGTATTCTGGAAGAGCTTAATAAACACACTAGAAACACTCTAGAAAAACCTTGGGGAAAAATAGGCTAGTGGTTCCTTGGACACATACCCTTTACCTACAGATTTCAGGTTTTCTGATATTTTATCATAAGAATGTACTTTTATCTGCAAGTGAGCTATCACTTGACGTGAACTTAGCTCATTGACTCTAATTCTAAATCTTTCAGGACAGTGCTTTCCTTGATGCCCACAGAATCCAAAGAATTTACAAGAAGATCTCCTGGGCCACTCAAAGGAAGAAGAAAAAATGAACAAACAAAACCAACCCCTCAAAAATAATGAAAAAGAAAAAAACCTTACAGTCTAGGGGCACAAAAGGTTTCCAGAGACCTTTTTATGACAGAGGGCCGGACACGCATTCATAACCGTTAGTGGTTTTTGGCAAGACAAATCAGGTCCTCCTACTGATGGAGGGACCTTAGGATTATTAGTAGTATCACTAGTGCTCACTAATTTTTGGAGGAGCACTTAGTCTTGATCAGCTATTCTTTCTCTGTGGTGAAATTCCACATCTTTTGCAGACCAGAAAACAACAAGATCAGACACACGAACATCTCAGTGAAAACCGTCCTGCTGCCCTTGGCGCTCTCCCACGAGTCACGCTCTCAGCACACACCGAAGTGAAAAACCACATTCACAAACAAGAAGCCCCCAACAACTCCTTCTAGGAGCAGTTCAACTAAACATCACCACCTGTATGCTCACAATACATGGCTATATGGCTGATGTATTACATATAGGCTTTTAGGGAGTCTTTGCCTTCATCCTTCCCAATGCCTGCCCCTAGTCCCAGCACAACTCCAAAGAACTCAGCATTTGCTTTTAATTATCCCCCTCCATGAGCGTTCATACAATTTGCAAGTCTGCCTTGAGTAGGATTTATCTAGCTCTTGCATTCACATCTGAGCATTCCTTCCTATTTGCTATTCTTTTAGATTTAACCACTGAAATGGGTACTATTCACAAGCCAGAATTACAAGGGAGTCTTTATCTTTAACTAACAAAATCTTTCATGATTCAGCCCAAACTATTGATATTTTATATGGCTAGAAACGGTTTTATTCGGTCCCGGATATTATTAAGCTCCTGGTGAGAATTTAGCTTCGTATTTTATACTCCAAAGCATTTTCTGGAGCCTGTCATTTAACCAAAATCTCCCTGACACTTGTGTAGCATTCCATTATTCTCCCCAAACTACCTCATAAACACTTGCAAGGTGCACGCATTTGTTTTATAAACCATCTCAGCTCTCCCACCTCTGGCAGGACTGAGTACAAAGGGACTTGGTAGAATGTCATTTTGTGAAATGATACTTTGCATATTTAATCAGAGAAACCCTACACTTGGGGAAAACGCAAGGGCTGGGGTGGTTTTTAACAAGGAGATAATAAAGAAAAATGGTTTCATTTACTTAAAATACCTCCACACTGCAAAGGAAAGGGATGATGATAAATCGTACTAACACATCCAGGCTACGTGGTTCAGGGACTACACATGGTGCAGCTATGACAGAGCTCTTTTTAGTCGAGATTCACGAGTATTTAGCCAGAATGGGATAAGTTATTTCGAATGCCTCTGGTACCTGCAGAAATCCTCCAGGTCATGTTGATGATGCTGGACTAGGCCTTCTAGAAATGAATCCAGTTTAGGCCAAAAACATGAGAAAAGGGCAAAGTATTCTCCCCCCAGCTATAAATGAAGGAAACAGACATACCACTGAAATGATGCACAATAAATGGTGATGAAGAACACCAGCAGTTCCTCCTTTTAAAAACATCGATCACTAGCAATTTTAATTAAAGCCAACAGTGCGGTAGGTGAGTTGGCTCAGCATCTTCGAATTTATCAAGTGGGTTGTTCCTAATGCCCAATTACAAGCTGTAGTCACCACCACCATCAGGCTTAAGTAGAATTAGCTGTCATTAACGTCATTAGCCTCTGAAATGAAATATGATAGATATACGGCCCATCTCAGAGAGAAGCTTATTTGAATGAACTAATGTCAGACAGTGTCACCATCCTGCCGTTTTTTAGCAGTATGCTTCTTTGACCACCAAATGCCTGGTGGTCTAATGAAACGATTTTTTATGACTCTCATATTTTAGCAAAATATTTATACCTAATTTTTTCTCTACCTGCACATGGTCCTATAGGCTTGCTTCCCTAAGAAAACAGGGAGCTGCGTTTTCCGAACTGGTGTTTTACAAACTTTCAGATATTAACATTGCATCAAAAATTCAGCTTATATACCACACTCCTCATTTCTCTGCCAGGGCCACAGAGTAAAGACGTGTTCATGAGATAAACGAGAATATTTCTGTATCTGCTGTCATTGGTCTGCATACAACTTTTCTTCTATAGAATGGAACTCAGCAGCTCCGAGAGTGAAAGACCCTTAGTAATTTTGCAGACGATTTAAAAGGGCTGAAATAACGAAGGTAAGTGAAAATACAGAACAAAAAGGAGATGAGGAGAGATTAGAGAAATGGATAAATAAATGTCCTATGGAATTTAAAATTATGAAACACACTTTGAAGGATCGAAGGAGGGAAATATGCAAACACTTAAAAGGACAAAAAAAAATCCATGGACAACGACAAAAACAACTCAAGATTGCAGTAAGTAATGATACGATGTTTGGAATACAGCATTTGTATGTTAAAGAAAGCAAATATGGCACCACGGTACATAAACAGGGGAACTGAAATACAAAGGAAGCATTAATTCAGCAGAAAGAAAAAAAAAATGACAGTTTGATGACTTAACATTTGTCTTGAGCTTGCCCTGGTCACTTAACTTAGTCTTGGTGTAATTTGAGAATGTAAGGACAGATACGAAAAGGTCAAACCGGAATGCCCGAATGTAACAGGTGTATGAAGAAATGCTTCGCACCATCACCTAGTTTGCTTTGAAGATCACAATTCTGATCAGCAATGATCCAGTTGGAAAAGATGCTCACACAAGGACTTAGAAAAGAACATAAATAAGAACTGAATAGGAGATGAGGATTTAAGATCAATATCAAAAATATTTTGGTGATCCAAAATCATCAATGGCAACGTTTTCTCCTTCTGCAGGAGGCAGGCAGGTACAAAGCTTTCTGTATCATGCGAACACTCGGATATTCAGCTCCAGGGATAGGGGAAGGTGGAGGGCACATTTCAGTTCCAACACTCCAAAACCCAAAGAAATATATTTTCAAAGGTGGCCAGGGATGGATCCAGAGCAGGCAAAAAATAAAGAGCACACAGAGGTCTTATTGAAACAGCACCATCTGCTTACAAATCAGCAGGATTAATCCCGTCACCGCTATGCCGGCAAATTGTCCAGGCTGTCATGTGCTCGACTCAGGGAAGGATGCACTCCACAGCAAGGAATACCAACAGGTAATCAACACAAAAACACGTTGCGCTTACGGTGCTCTCTCACCTTCCCTATGGGCTCTGACACGGTTGCAGTTTTCCTCTTTTTCGCACAAATGGAAGAAGGAGCTGCGCTGTGTTTATGGCAGTGCAGTCAGGATCAGCTGGTCAGGGAGGACACGGTAGCGGATAATTCCACCCCAACACCATCTAAGTTTTCTCGATTGAGATCGTCATCCAAGCTTTCTGTCTAAACTGTGTCATTTGGTATGAAAAAAAACCCCACTGTGTCATGTCTGCTCCTCTTCTGGAAGTGTATGGTTGTGTGGAATACACACAGGTTGAGATTTAAGATTTAATCCAGCCAGTTTATGTCACAGAAAGTTCAGAAGGGTATGGCAACTCATAAAAACCAGCAATATAGTTATTTCTTAGAAAAATATTTTCAACATTTTTTTTCTATATACCAATATGAAAAGAATAAATACTCGTTTTTAATAAGACCACTAGAAAAGTAAATGCTCAAGCAAACTGCAGTCTACAGAAATGTGTGTTACTGGCTTATAGCTTTCACTTGAGTAGTCATCTTTTAGGAAGGAAAGGCATAACAAGGTAAAATTAAAAAATAAATCTACTGGTAATTAACCCAGTTTAAAAATATTCTCTCCCCCTTGCAGCGATGTCTTTCTGTGGCAAATCATGGGAAGTCATGTTACAATATACATCTTTTCTAAAATAGTTTTCGTTACCAAAACAACTAACACTACGTGCTATATTTGCTTTCATCTGTGCTATGAACCATTTTCTAAATCCTAATTGGCAGCATCACTAGGAGCTGATAAGCGAGTCAGCTTTGAAAAAATAAGGCTGTAAACTGTTTACTTCAATACGGACTGCATGTAGTTGATATTTGGCGAGAACAGTTTTTCAGATTAAAGAAATGAATATTTCATCAGAATAAAATACTGAAGTACCTGTCATATTACTTTGACTAGACCATCCAGGTTATACTGGTTTTACTCTGTACAGGCCTTAAAAGATAATGTGACATAATCGTACTCAAACAATATTAAAAACCTCTCAGGTAAGGGTATAAATTTTGTAGCTAATCACTGATCATTGCTATTTCTTTATAGGTAGCTATAACATACTATATCAATTCTGTGTGATGTGTGTGGCTCCCAGTGACTAGTAGCAATTCAGGGAAAACACATTTAATGACCTGCAAACAAGACTCATGAAAACATGCCCCTTCTGTTTAGTTTTCAGAACTGCTTTCAAATATATTGGCTCTGCTCCTAAATAGATATTATGCTGTAATGCTTTTTTTTTCTTTAACCTAGTTAAGTATTATGGTGCCCATCTGATACACAGAATAATTTATGCTCTTAATTTTATTTGCTGCATATCAGCTGTGTAAATATATCTGAAAACATTCAAAACAGCCTTTTTTTTTAAATTTGCTATTTGAAAAATGGACCAATTTCACATAAAAAAACCCAGATACAAATTTCACTGATAGCTCATTCTTTGTACAGGTAAATTAAGGCAATGTTTAAACAAACAGGAGGTACAGAAGTCTCAAAATTATTAGATGAAAAATGCCAACTGACAGGGACCTTGTGAGCACCATACAGTGTTAAATGCAGCATCATGTGTTCTTTGCTTCACCATTAAATTACAAGGAAAAAAGTCTGGTAGTGGCAAGTCAGTGTCTGCCAGACAGCCCTTCATACCTTTCTAGGCATCACGGTGGGTGCCTCCAGCATGAAAACCTGTGAACAAGCCATTTCTAATTCTAGCAGAATTTGACTCCACTTCTGGTAATGGAGAGAGTCAATGGAGTCTGTGCCAAAAGAAGAAAAAAAAAAGAAAAAAAGAAAAAAAGAAAAAAAGAAAAAAAGAAAAAAAGAAAAAAAGAAAAAAAGAAAAAAAGAAAAAAAGAAAAAAAGAAAAAAGAAAAAAAGAAAAAAGAAAAAAGAAAAAAGAAAAAAGAAAAAAGAAAAAAGAAAAAAAGAAAAAAGAAAAAAAGAAAAAAAGAAAAAAAGAAAAAAGAAAAAAGAAAAAAAGAAAAAAAGAAAAAAAGAAAAAAAGAAAAAAGAAAAAAAGAAAAAAAGAAAAAAAGAAAAAAAGAAAAAAGAAAAAAAGAAAAAAAGAAAAAAGAAAAAAAGAAAAAAGAAAAAAAGAAAAAAGAAAAAAAGAAAAAAAGAAAAAAAGAAAAAAAGAAAAAAAGAAAAAAAGACCCTGTTGCAACTATTATTTTCCACTACTGCTATTGCTGGTGAATCCCATGAGTCTTAACAGGGGTTGCACCTTCGTGGCACGTACAGACTGTCCTTACAGAGCAAATACAAGCCCCCCCAAAGAGCCTACAAACTGCAAAAAAGATGACAGGGAATAGGTCAGCAGAAGGAGATAAAGTAGAAGGACAATGCTGACTTTGGACAGAGCCTGATGGCCACAGCCCACCAGCTCCGTGGGCTTTGTTAGGAATCTGTATATGTCATCAACTTGTGCTATGAATTTCCACTACAAATAAGTATTCCTCTAGTCTACTTTTACATTTTTTCTTTTTAAATCAAAACGAAGACTTTTTTTTTTTTTTTTTTGGCAGTACAATTTCCTCTGCACTGAAACATAAATCATTTTCTTCCCCTGCACTTTACGGTGTAGACTTTCCAGCAATCCCTAGATTTTATGAGCTGTCTCATATAAGTAGCATCTTGGTCCACTGTCTGACAGATTCTTACTTTGTCCTTCCCTAATGAGACAGTTCCCCAATTATCAAGCCAACAGGCAGTGTTTTCTAGAAAGTTTCATCCTTTTAAGCACAGGATTCCCACAGGGTGATGGGCAAATTATCACGCGTTAAACCCATCACATACCTGAACTTGGAGAATTTATTCTTCAACAAGCCATTTACTTTTTATTCCAACAGTTCATTTTTTTAAAAAAGTGTAGATTCTGCATTTCATTAAACCTAACAAAAATAACGAACCTTTCTCCCTCTTCCCATCACAAAATCACCATGGTGCAGAACAGCTACAAGACTAATATCACAGAATAACGAAATGGATAGCTGAGACTCCCTAGTAATGCAATGTTTATTAAAGCGCTGCTATTATTTATTTATACTATCCAGACAGCTGTTTGTGGCCAGGCAGAAGATGAACCAGGCAGGTGGAAGGGCCATAGCACCTTCTGTCCACTGATAATGTCACTTGGTGCAGCATCTAAGCCCCAGCACCCTGAGATGCGTCAGTACAAGTTCAAGCACTTGCTCAGTCTGTACTCAAAACACTTCTAAACACCTGGGATGGCTGAGAGGAGAGAAAAAAAAAAAAAGAAAAAAGGGATATCCTTATTCAGAAGTCATGTCATATTTAAAAAGAGGAAGAATCAGCATCAGGTCGCGCCGTCATTACCATTACCACAAATAATTTCCATGTGGTACGTGGCTGTGAAACATTCACGACTGACCCGTGTGTCCCTCTCAGCTGCTCCTGTCGCTCCCGGCCATAGAAAACAAACACCACAACGTGCCTCGGGCATCAAATAAAACAAATCCACTTCCTCCTCGAAAATGCATACTGAATAGATAAATTTACAGTAGCAGAAACAAAATTTAAACAGACAATTAAGAAAAGCGAACAAGTGTACACAAGTGGTTAGAACATTATTGCATGAGTTGTACGTGCGCCCCAAACTGGGTATCTTCTCAGCATCTGTACAAAACCTTCTGTGGGGAGACAGAAGGACAGCCAGGTAGCAAGAGAAACAAAAATCAAAGGCATTTATCTCAACAGGAAAACCATTCCCAGTGGCACATTGGCAAGGCGGTAAAAACAAATTAACAAGAAGGAGGAAAAAAAATAAACCACAACCGTACAAGCGAAAAAACAACCAAAAAACCACAAAACAAAACCACAAACGCACACACAAAAGATAAAACCCCCCACAATTGTGCAACTGTGTGACCAAAACAAACCAATAAAACACAACCGCACTAAAAACATTTTGCTTTTAAAGGAATTCTGTTTGCAACATAAACCAATCTGTCGGCTCCCGCCGCGACCTGCCGATTTCCACGAGGCCGCAATGGCCTTGCAGCCGGAGCCCCATCTTCGGGCTTTTGCATCTTGCGACCTTTGGGCTTTTGGCAGCACTTAGCGCGTTAAGAACCTGGGTTTCAACAAACGCCAGCGATGGCCAAATGTGCAGCCACTGATGGAGCCGTAACTCTCCTCGACAACTTTTACAATGCTTTACCTACCAGCTTGGAAATTCCTCATTACCTCTAATCTAAAATTCCATTCCTATAAGTTCAGACCACTAGTTCTAGTCCTTGTTCTCTAGACTTAAAGAGAATGTATAGGTGCGTTTTCTGTCACTCTGCTCTCGGTGCTGTTTGTAGCTCTCTAATCATCCCTGGCTGAAAATCTGTCTCCAGTTCCCCACGCTGGACACAACAGTCGAGTCATCTCCACTGAAGTCGAGCAATAGATAAATTCACAGATTCAATTGTCGCTCCACAGCTGCTCCGTTCTCGGGTTTCCCCACAACAGGTTGTCAACTCACTCCCAGTGCATGATCCACTACAAACTCCAGCTTAATTCTCCAAGGAACCTCTGCCTAGGGCTACAAATCATCCCTCAACCTTTCTCAGTTGAATGAGTACCTCTGTTGAGGTGTAATCATTTACACTCGATCTTGCTGGATACATCTTATTTAACGAAATCTTTATTGAAGAAACTGGCTGGTGATTCAATCTGCCAAGATCATTTTGAAAGAAATGCTTGGGAGCACAAGCAACACGCAGCAGCGGGTTCACCTTGGGTGAACAAAGCCATGGCCGGCTATGGCAATTTCTGCAGCCAAAAAGAAAGATCGTAACCTCCTCATCTGATGTAGGTGTAAAAAGCCAACGTGGCGCTTAAGCAAACTTTAAAAAAATGCAGTAGGTCCATTTTTAAAGATATTCTATGGAAAATACCTAAGAAAATAATATGTTAACAAGCAAAAATAAAAAAGAGGAAGGCTAAGCTAGGTAGAAAACTCAGTTTGAAAATGGAAAAATCAGTCATATCATAGCTTACAAGTCAAACAAGTGCTTCAAAGAAACAAATTAAGTGGATTTATGATGCTGCGGAAATTTCCTTCCAAAGTAACTCTTCTGATTGATGGATATGAATCTATATCAGAAAACCAGATGATAGAATAAAGTCAACCTTTAGGAATTTCAGACTTATAAATCCTTGCTATGGCAACATTCTCAGCAGGAAATAAGTTTCCTTAAAATATTTTTAAAAAAATGCCTTACTTTTCCTTAAAATGACTCCACATCATGAGAGAACAAGGCAGGTAAAGGCAAGACTGTAAAACAATCTGTTAGACCAATACATTACGGTACGCCGTTCCAAGTGTCTTTCTACAATCAAAGTAAAATTCCTCTTTGATTAATTTTATAATTTAGCACAGGAGTTGCTGAGAACACTCTGGGTTTGAAATAGATATTAAAAACTTAAGTCCACGAGTAAAAACTGAAGATTCAGGCATCGCAGTGGCTAAATACATCTCCACTCAAACAAATCTCAAAGAAACAGCGCAGCCTATCACGAGTACACCTTCCTTTTAAAGGAAGATACAAATACTAAGAATATCACCGCATAGCTGCAAAGTCTATTTTAAAAATCCATAATTACAGGTGAGAACCAATATTTAAATCAATTAAAAACACGATTAGGTTATTTCTTAAGTGCTATAAACAGATAAGTAGCAGGTACCTTTCCCGATGAATTTTTTACGTGAATAATTAATACGTTGTATTTCTGTACAAATTAGCTATATTAGTATTGTTATTTATTTGGACAACACCAGGACAACAAATAAAATTAAATGACCCTTGTTTGTGACAGACACCTATGAAAGGATATGAGTTTGAACTCCCTGTATATTAACCTTATGTGAAAGGAATCTCACAAAGCCTTAAATAATACTTTAATTTAAAGGCTCTGCATGTGCAGAATTAGTTATATGTCTTGTGTACACTGATGTAAATATAGATGCACCATATGGATGTCAAAAAGCACGTCCCATCCTTATTTAGCATATTTTTGTAACAGCCCTAACCGAAGTGCAACATAACCTGTGTGCACCGGAGGGACCCATTTTATCCAGAGTCAAAAGAGACAACTTACCCTCCCAGAAATATCCCAGCATTACAGGCCACCAGCCATCCCACTGCCAAATGGTGGCTTTTCCACTCGACCTGAACATGAGCAAGCCAGCCCTTGAACGGGTCCTCTCGGTTCTGAGGGATTTCTAGATGGCCTTTTGCCTTTATACAGTTTAGAAGGAAAGAAGAGGGTGGTTGTGCTGAGAAGCGCAGTCCAGTGCAGAGGCTTTCCCTGGAGCAGGACTAACCTTGAGCATTTATAGCAAATATCCATGGCTGAGACAGTTGGGGCGTTCAGCCTGGAGAAGCGAAGCTCCGGGGAGACCTTATTGCGGCCTTTCAGTGCTTAAAAGGGGCCGATAAGAAGGATGGAAACAGATTTTTTAGCAGGGCCTGTTGCAATAAGGCAAGGGGTAATGGTTGATCAATTAAAGGAGGGGAGATTCAGGCCAAACATGAGAAAGAATTTTTTTACACTGAGGGTGGTGAAACACTGTCCCAGGTTGCCCAGAGAGATGGTGGCTGCCCCATCCCTGGAGACATCCCAGGCCAGGCTGGACGGGGCTCTGAGCAACCTGAGCTGGTGCAGATGTCCCTGCTCGTGGCAGGGGTGGCACTGGATGGGCTTTGAGGGTCCCTTCCAAACCAAACTGTTCTATCATCCAGGCAAAAAGATGGACTGCTATATACATATACATATATATATTTTTTTTTTAAATGCAACAGCATACCTAGTAAGTCTCTAGAATAGCATGAGCTCTTCCCTACTTGACTCCAGGGATCTGATAGGAAAAATTTCTGTATTTTGTATTTAAGCCTGGTAATATATTTGGTGGCAGTAAGCAGGTCTCCTTCAGCAACTCGCAAAGCTGCCTTATTTGAGGATTTCCCCCAGCTCCCACACACCAGCCACAATCCTCCCAAGAGGTGGAGGTCACAGAGCGTCATCTAAAGAAATGCTTCTTACAAAGCTTGACAATTCACCCCCTGCCAACAAGAAGCGATCCTGAAGAGAGCAATGCCAAACACAGCCCTGAACAACAGCAGAGCTGCAGTTGTTCTTCTTCTCCATTTGCGCCCCCATGGCAGAGGAACCCGGCCTTGCCTTCTGGGTGAGGGATCAGCACCAACCTCCCTTCTCTGTAAACACACTACAGCCCTTTGGACTTGGACCCCAGCCACAAAAATGCATGGCATTTTTTAAAATTCTCTGTATAATCCAGAAGTGTCTGTTTAACTGCAATCCCAGCTTTGGCTGACCTCAACTGATTACGATTTTGTTTTCAACCACAAGCAAAGTCTGAATGAAGTGTGTGGCAGGGAAATGGCTTGATGTTCAGAAAAGTTCCAGGGTATCAGGCGGCTTCAAAGCAGTGTATGCAAAGAGAAGCAGGACAGGAGGTCCTCTGAGAAAGTCAGAACACACAGAGTAAATAATTTCAAACAATGTGTAAAGAGGGGACCAACTTAATCCCTGAATACAGTGATTACAACTCTCTGAGCTTGATAATCTAACAAATATTTAGCCTATAAGACTCTTATTTAGAAAAGTAATACAGGAAACAGAAGACTAATCTAACAGAATACTTTTACCGCTTCTTCTTTCAGGGAATATTTGGTGCCTATAATGTATTCCCAGAGTTTCAGGCAGCAGAGATTTAACTGATGCAGAACGGTAACAGCCGCTAGTGTGTTAAAGAGACCAACATCAAAATACAATTTTTTACATTATGAGGAAACTATTCCAAACATTTAATAAACTGGATTTGCTTAAATTCCAACTATTTCCTCCTAAAATAAATTCCTTGGATTACCATATCTTCTCTCTCATTGATCTGTACTGATTTAGGTGGAGATAAACAGAAAGGACGTCTCAAGTATCCAATAACAGGCTCAATCAACACAAAAGGTTCACCCAGCGCCAATGACCAAACAAAGAGTAACTCAAGTGTCTGACAGTGGGCACAGCTACATAAACAAGCCTGAAGGAAAAAGCGATGCCTGTTTTCAGGAATGCCAGATAACAGGAATAAATACAAACACAAACTTTACTTCAGTAACCTCAAAGATAGAGTAGGTGACCTGAGAGAGACAAACTCCAGTATGAAAAGAGCCCATGTGGCATTCGACACCTTATATTGAACATAAAAGGTGTGAGAAAGCAGGAGTGGGAGACAAATGTCGGGGGCTGTTTGATTCCTCTCTCAACCATCCTGTGGATGATCAAATTTGTTCCTGAGGCTCTTCTTTCTGCCTTAATGGCTATGTAAATCCTCGCCCATAGCTGGGCTGCTGGTCAATTATGAACCTTGGCAATGACGCTGACTGGTGTTTCATTATATTCCCTCATCTTCCCTCATCTCATTTCACTTTTCTTTTTTTTTTTTTTTTTTTTAACGCTACTCAGATTATAACGCTTTCCAATGAGAATTGAGTGCTCCCCCAAGAGTTAGCAGAGTTGCTCTCATCCATGCCTGGTCACCTCACCTTGGACACAAACGCAACCCAAATTAGTATCAGCTACACCATTTATTTGTCATTTTGTCATATACGCAATGACATTTTTCCCTTCCTCCCCCTCCGCAAAGCTCCATCTCACAATTTACACAGTATTTCAAGATCATTGCTTTCCTTCTTCAGTATGTAAAACATCTACATACACGCATAAGTGAGTTTTGATCTATTTTAAATCTTATTCCTGTTCTCCCCAGTCCATTTTGAACAGAAACTACAACCTCTATGGCATCCGTCATTTATAGGCAGCTCACCGATACATGGAATACTGAAACAAAACAAGCGACTGCAATAAGTATATCTAATTTGAGGCTCATTATTCAAGACCATTTTCTCATTATGCTGTTTTCCAGCACGCTCGTCCCTTTGACTGTTTGTGAACTGGGTTATTTTTCCCCACCAGACGCTATTTAATCTTTTCCCGTGCTGAGTTACTCGGTAGCTGTCGGCTCTGGTTCTGACCTGCCTCCCACTGAAGCGGAGGCAAAAACTCCCTTGTGGTGCGGTGGCGGATGCTGGACGAGGTTATATTCGCAATCTCTGTAATCGATTGTCATCATACATCTCTGTCCTTTTCTAGCGTTTGCAACACCGCCTAATGTAGCATCATTTGTAAATGTAATTAATGAGCTGTTTATGTACGCTTCAAAAATCATTAATAAAGATGTTAAATTAAACTGTGTTTAGTGGTGCACCCTGAGTCACCCTGCACACTTCTGCCCAACTCCATACATGGCCATTCATCACTACTCTCCATTTGCAATGCCTCCAGCAATTCTAATTCCTGTGACAAAATTCATGGTCTAAACTGTTTGAATTGTGGTGGGTTTCCCCACCCTCTCCTTCTTTTTGCATCATTTCCTAAACTTGCTGTCCTTTCTGTTTTGATGGTAACACCTTCACCTTGTTACAATAATTTCATGCTTCCTTGTTTCCTTCTCACTTGCTACAACTGCTAGTGCCCAATGCTTTCTAGTTTAGTTAATTCTTTTAGTATTCTACAGCTTATTATCATCATTACCTATTTAATTATAAGTAGGTTGCTTTTCCTGCATTTACTCTGTATCTATTTAAAAACTCTTCATTCTCCTCTTTCCCATGCCCACTTCATCTTCTTGTCACAGAGGCCACCACAATATGCTGTCAATCAGCACAGATTATTTTCTCTTCCACATTTTACACAGGTAACTTCCCTGCCCCCTCCAGTTTTTATCTTCTCCCTATTGCAAATATATCTGCTGTCATAATCCACTCCACACTCAGATGTTGCCTATTGGAGTCCATTTGAGCACTTTGGTTCTCTCTACCAGGGTCTCTACAAGCCTCAGAAGTCTACAGGTATTTTTATTAATTTTCTTTCCTTTCCCTTGATGTCCGCTATGCTAGATCTTGCAAAACCCACTTGCACTTTGTATTCTTTTCTTCAGACTCACAGTAATCTACTGCTCCTTAACTGAATGAATTATACATTTCACTTTGCTCCAGGCCTGATTTGTTCACTAGGGCTGGTGCTCAAGTAGCCTTCGCTTCCCAAGGCGTCACTGAAATCACTGGACTTAGGGCTTTTCAGAACAGTCCATGATCTGTCATGTGGACTTTAAAATCCATATTGCCTGCTAAGCTTCTTAATGCCGGTACGAATGAATGGCTCTTGGCTCCTGTTCAGCTTGGGCAGCTGTGTTCTGCGAGTCTGGGTGTCGAGTATTTTTTATCTCAAACAGGTGCACAGTCAACAGCTCTTAACCAGAAAAGAAATAATCCGTGGATGATCTCTCCCGTGGTCATCTTCTATTACTAAAATGCCAGGCTAGTTTTCATTAAACCCACGAGTACGACCATTCTTTATTACTCCATGTTAAGACCAAGCTACCACCTAGAATATTCTAAAATTACAGGATCTCTACAGACGCAGGCATTACCAGCATTGACTGTCTACTGTCACCTTTTCCTTTATTATTTCAAGATTCTTTTTTACACCATTTCATTATTATTTCTTTCTTCTCTTCCCCCTCTCCCTGCTCCAGGTTAGAAACATTATTCTCACTAACCTGCATACCCCAGAAGCAGCGTGGAATTGCTCCTGCACTCATCCTCATTCCTGCCTTCAGTCTCTGGGCAACAGCACAGAGATCTCACTGGCTCCAATGAGAATCACAGCAGGACAGAAACATCCTTGTGCGTTCAAACAATCCCACAGAGAAGTTCAAAACATGCCCCCCACCCCAAGGTTGCTTTCAGTTCTGACTCATGTGCCTAGCATTAAAAGAAAAAAAAAAGAAATCAAGTAATAACTCAATTGGGTGCCACCTCTCTTTCGGGGCTGGATGATACCAAAGATGGGGCTCACTGGACACCATGTTTGAGAAGGACGGAGACAACTTCATCAGCAGAAAAAGCGTGAAGAGAGCACAGGTTACTCCAAAAAGACAGACATAACTAATATTCATCAGTTTTGGCTCTGAAAGGTACATCTAACTCAGCCTCAAAGCCCTAGACCTGTCCTACCCCCTCCTCAAAAACCTTTGTCTTCCACTTCTGATTTTTGATGTTCATCGCTTTTCCTTACCGAGTGTTTCACCGCCGTATAACACCGTTGGTTCAATTAACATTTTTTTTACACTAAACGTGCATTAAACATATTTTCTAAGTTGCTGAATACGTGTTATCACACAACCAGCCGAACTGACCCATAAGGTCTGAAGTCCTCCTCAGGTGACACCCTCTTTCTTGGTTCTACATTTAGGGAACTAACCAAGAGAACACCTCCCTCTCTTTCTTATTGGTTCAGCTGTTTTTAAACCTACTACCAGGCCAGCTTTCCTTTTCTCCCAAAATAACCATATCCCTTTCTCTAACAACTGTTTTTGTCAAATGATATTTAATTTCTTGCTTTTTCACATTATCTACAGCAAGAAATCCTTCTGGAAGCCTATCATTATATTTATTATTATTCTACAGCAAGAAAACAAAGATCCAAATTAGAAAAAAAAAAAAACCAACGCGTTCTCACAGAGTACTTACAATCGATCTGATGTTGTTTTCTTTTGCCAGTTTCAGAGAGGATTTATAGCAATTTGCCAAGTTTTCTTTATGATCGTCGGTGAGATGGCCTCTTGCGATCGGCCCAACGGTATGGATCACATCTGCAAGAAATAAAAAAAAAAATAGAAAAAATGTATACTCTAGCTCTCTTAATGTGGCCTATTTATTGATTTATTGCAAGTCAGTTCGTTCTGTATAATACCTAGAGACGAAGGTAGGAATAATACTGTAAGAAAATTATTATGACTGGAAACTATGTAAAAAGATGCAACATTGATCATTAAATAAAAATGAAAAGCAGTAAAGTCTAAATTTTTAAGTATTTGGACTGAAGGAATAGATGGGGAAAATTGACTTAATGCTTGTTATATGTGTCCTAAGTCTTCAGGGCTGTACAAGTGTAAATATTTCACAAGTGTTTGAAACCCCCAGTTGTTTTCACCCCTTGAAGGTCCTCTCACTGGGAAAGTTCACTACATGAAACCTCAGACCTTTGATGGTGATACCCAGGTCACCATTTCTGTCTCATACTTTAAGTCTTTTCTCAGCAGCCATTTTAGTAAGAGAAAAGTTGTGACCTACGGATGTGTTAGTTATCCAAAGAATGTGCTTTCCTCTCGCATCAGACCAGATGGAGACACCATGCAATAAAATATTCTGTTTGAAGGAACTTAATGAAGAAAAAGAGAAAGTACAGTCGGGAAATATCTTAGGTGTGACGCCTCTGGACTCATCCAAATCAGATGCTGCAAAGTCTCCAAAGTGCTATAAGAAAAATGAGTAAAAACGAAAACAAAGAAACAAACAACAACAACGAAATCACTAAACACCACCCCACAACACCCAACCAAAACAACCTTGAAAATAAATCTACAAACTAAAAGGTGTTAGGATTTTTCCACACCCCCCACTTGACTAGAAGGAAGCACATTTACTTTTCAAACATCATTTTCCACAGCATGTGTGAACACACTAGAAAGAGTTACAATGTCAGACACCTTTTTTTTTTCCCCCCCTTATCATCCCCACATAATATACAGCAGCAGCAATAAACAGAGGTACTATTTTTTGCAACTTTGCCACAAAAGAAGGATTAGGCCGACGCTTTCAATTCTGGTACTGCTGGTTCTATTGGCCAGGTTGTGTTTCTGTCCCATATGAGACTGGTTTCCAAGCAACATCTGCTGTTATTACAATCCAGAATATTTTAATTTATTTGCAAACACTACAGAACTCACACCATTATTCTTTTTCCAAGCTGTTTTTGATTATCTCCCTCCAACCTATACCAAAGTGCAAGTTAAAACGGTCAAACACTTAAAAAAAACCCCCAAAACCAAAAACCATACATTTTTAATCTTGACATCATCTGTCCAGTCTTGGTCTCTACTACTTAAAAGGTGACTTACGTTCTAGGGCATGTTTTGAACATTTCCAAAACTTTTTCTTTACATTCGTCAGCAAGTATCAATATTCAGCAAAATCAATTCATGTCGGACAATCCCAGTGCCCAGAAACACAGAGGAATTGGCTGCGATGGGAAACTCAAGCCCACAAGAGCCAAACTTCCCAACCGCTCCAGAAAACCACCCTACTGAGAAGTAAATAAAAGGTTAACTACTCTTTATTTCCATTTTGACCCCAGTACTTTTGCCCAGCTGTGGGAGCAAGATGGGCACATCGGGTAATTTCTGTTGAACGTCACAGCTGCCAGACGGCAACTTCAGCAAACCCGGAACCATCAAGTAGGTGAGTCTTTGTCCTTTTTTTTTTGTTTGCCTTTTAAAATTTTTCGGGTTTTTTTAATACGCTTTTTAGCTACTATAATAAACGGAGAACTATTAAGGCCTAGAAAAAAAGAAACACCATGGCTAGTTTAAAATTTGCTTCTGCTTGCGGAGAGAAGGTTGTGTGAGCGCTGCCGTTAGGAACGACCGTAATTTCAGCCCATGACCACAGCAGTTTCCTTCAGGTTGAAGCTTTGCAAGGAAGGTTTCTGTTCCGAAATGTTGGCACTTGGCAACTTCAGAGAAAGAAAAAGCTTCTCTTGGCTTTTTAAAAAATTCTTGTTTGTTTTTGTTACTGAGCAAAGGGGAAGGAATATATCAGTGAATCGGACTTCAATCAAGGTCATTTTACATTTACACACACTAATATATCAAAGGTACTGTGACGCATTTCAAATTCGCAAATCCCAGCAGACAAAAACCAAATAAAGCTATGACCATAAAATCAACTTTAAAGGAAAGTGTAAATGATGAATAAAAGAAAGAATCATAAAAGATTTCCCTCTTTCTGCTAAGGCTGAGTTAACTTGCATGTCAAGGTGCAGCTGTTTAAAAGTGGAAGCCTAATAGCTTAAATTATTGATTAATTACTTAGCAAGAAGGTGTTTTGGGGAACAGCCCAAGTACCAAATTCTTGCTTGAGTCTTTCTGTACAAAACTCCCCTTGGTATAATTTCTAGATGCATTTCACTCATTAAATGTTTAACTCCATTCCTTTAGTCTTCCATTATTAAACACTAATTTAAAAAATTCTCAGCTCAATTAATGGGATATGTTTTTCTTTTCATCTTTTTTTTTCCCAGAACTTCCTGATTTAGCATTTTCATGGTGCTTCATCACCAACCCTCTACCACAGCACCAGACACTTCACATAGATAGGTAACCTTCAATGCGATTATTAGATTTCACGTTTTAATTTTTACAAACTCATCATAGCTGGATCTTTAGACAAGACACTTGAGATGGTTATGAATTGGTTTACAAAACACCAAAACTTCTGTAATTGTTGACAGAGTATCGTTTGCAAGAATTGCAAAAATACTTAGGCACATTCTTCTTGTGAAACACATGATAGAGTAAGATTTTACTAGCAGAGCAGCATTAACGAAGTACCAGTTCCATGGTCAGCAGACAAACAGGGAAGTAATAATTTCATTGTAGTACATTGTCAGTAAAATCAGTGTATCCATACATTGTCTAAACTGTACATTACTCTGCTCGAGCTATTCCACAATATGTTAAGGTTTGTAAGCAGGTAAAACCCTTTAAGATTATACAGGCATAAAGCAAACAGACCAGAAAATAAAACAGCTTTTCGCCCTTCAGCCCATACAGTTAATATACGAGGATGAGACTTCACAGGCTGAAGCAGAGCCATTTATTTTTAATATTATCTACGAAGACTGTGTCAATCTTGCAGCTTGTCCATCACAATAAGGTTTCCTTATTCACATTCTTATTCTTATTCACATTCTCCGGCTCTGCGCAGCTGGGTGAGGGGGGAAATTTCTACGCTATGGAGCTGGAGGATGGATGATGGTGGGTGTGATGGAGCACAGAGGTCTACAGGCATTTGTCTGAGAACATAAAGGGGCAGAACTGCCCTGCTACCCTGGCTACCTGCTACAACTGCATCACCAAATGCAAACCTCCGGCACCGCCGGGCGAGGACAAATATGGGACGTGCAAACCCTAGTTGACCACTTTTCATACCAGTATAGCCAGGGCCAGAGGGAGCATCCAGCCTAGAGAAGCCTTCCTGAAGCAAACACGACTTCCAGGTCGGGCTTCAACGATGGCAAAGGATCATCGCAGGGATGAGTTTCACCGCAGGAGAAGGCAACCTGACTGCAGAGGGCAACCAAGATGGGAGCACCAGTCATGGGGATGAACGTGATGACAGGCTGAAGATACGCTGCACGTATGCAGAAGCACAATGGTGTGAAACAGAAGCGGTCTCATCACCTGAAGATTTTTAAACTGGGCAAAATGCAGAGGAACTCCCCAAAAGATTTTGTTTGGCTGGAAAAGCCTGGTAGAGATCCCTGCTACCAAACAGCACCTGTTCCTTCTTGGAGCTCCTGCACCCCTTTGCTGTCTGAGCTTTTCTTAATGAGGTCAAACAGAAGGAAGGGATACGAACATTTCCCCAAAGTGTCCTCTCACGTAAACAGAGAAAAACTAGAAACAGCCAGCTCTCGGAGAATACCGCACTCACCATTTGTAGTATTTTAATTTTTATGTCAATGAAGCTGCCAGCACTGCCTTGAAGCCTCTGATTTACTACGGTCAGTCTTCCAGCCAAGCACATTGATAAGAAACTTCATTAAAAAGAAAGCTGCGATCCGTGTGTTCGTAAATCACTTTCCCTGTGTACCCAGCACGGAGCTGGTTGCTTTCAGCTCTAATAGCGCAGCAAGGCCGAGAGCGCCGGAGGAAGGGAGATCCTCAGCCACGAGCTGGGCCACAGCAATGGATCAAACTGCTTTTAATGCTGACCAAGCTGCTTAGTTTTAAAGTGACATTTATAAGGGAAGGAGGTATTTTTTTCCTACAGAAATGCTTCCAAAGAGGGGGCAGAAGCGGTTGAATAAAAGCATCAGCACAGATCTGCGCTGTACAACTGTGGTTTGGAGCTCTTCGGGGGCTGAAACGTTTTGTTTTCAAACTGGCTTTTCAAAGATTTGCCTTGCAACGCGTGCTTGATCCACGGAGAGCTTACAGGATCTAGTCCTCTCTTTTCGGTCATTTCACTTTCAGGCATTTGCTTCGAAATTCTGGCGGCCCAAGCAGGCGCACAGCAATCACACGCCCATTTGTGTGTGCGCAAGCTCTGCTTGTTTCTGTTCCCCGTCGTCTCCTTTTCCCCCGAAACACTACGATGGAACCAGACCACCGAATCTTGTGTAAGCCACAAACTAATCTGGGGGTGCAACAGGCGCTTAAACATTTTTTAAAAAATCCCTGTCACTACTTCACCACCAGTGAAAATAAATGTAATTTGCTCATTTAATCAACACTTCAAAAGCACAGCGACTCTCCCATCAAACTTCTGATCGGCCAGCCAAAAATGAACACACATCCGCTCTACATGTAAGAAGACCAACAAGGCTTCTTTCCTCTGGTTTTCTTCATTAAAGAAGTCAGTCGCTACACCTTAACATTCTGTTCGTCACACCAGTTTTTATCCACGCTCATACAGATAAAGGGCAGAGCAGTGCGGGCCAAGGCAAAACAAGGATGAAGTGACTGTGCCTCAAAAACCAACCTGGAAGACCGATGTAATTTACTTTTGATGTAATTTACTCTTCTCTCATTCTTCATTAAAGTGACACAAGATGGCAAAGATACTAACACAATGAGTTTTTCCAAACAACCGAAAAAGTACAAATCGGTTTCTCTCCTTTCTTCCCTTACAGATGTGAGCGCGGCACGTTCACACTCCGCTAATGAACCGGCTGACCACAGATAGAATCAATTACACTTTTCTCTCATTCATCCCGTTCACGCATTCATAGCCATAATCGGCCCATCTAGTGAACTGCATAATGAAGCTGTACCCTGTCAATCACAGCAGGGACCGAAGGAATTTTAAGAAGGAAGCTACCGCACTGTGTGAATTGAATTAAAATTAAAAAAAAAAAAAACAACCCACTGTCAAAAACTCAGAGGATTTAGGGCTCAATTTGTAAATCTTATCAATCGATTTACACAATGAACACCCACCATGTTGGTGCTAAAAAGGGCAGCTGAGGTTCAATTGATGGGAAATGGAACTACCTCCAGATATTCGTACATACTGAATATCCCTGTTCTTAAGGAACACACATAGCCTAACGCTTTGGTATACAAATTTGCTCGTCTTGTTCATTTTCTCTCTCTAATTACATGCACTTGCACATAAAATGTGCATTTTCAGTGTGTAACAAACAACTGTTAATTTAAGTTCAGCTTAAATGAATCCCCCAGGACCACAGCCTAATTAAAGTTATTTACTAACATGTGTCTCCAAAACTAGAGTAGCTCAGTTGAATATTTTAAATGCAAGATGACATCTTTTAGAGATCACACAATGCAAAACTTGACTACATATGACACAGCTCCTCGATATTTTTTTCCTTTGTGTAGATATATATTGCATTTATCAGCAATTAAAGAGAGAGTCTCAGGTTTTTAGGCTTGAAGCACTAAGCACTGCTCAATCTGAAGTTTGTATCTTTTATAGCTGTCCTCAGTAATTAAAGAGTTGATTTGGGTGAACCAGAAAAACGTTTCGTGAGTCACAAAAGCTATGACAGAAATCATTCATGTAAAATATTTCAGCCATTTTTTACCTAAATAGCATTGTCTTCCCAAGAAAAGGTAAATAGTATGTTTATTGTAAATAATTAAGCAGCATCGCTCTTTGTGGGTTAGGTGTGTATTTTAAGTACGAGACAGCAGAGCCATTCAGAAGACAATATTCCCGAAGGGAGAGGCGAAGGATTTGCAGAGCCCGAGGGATCCTTCGCAACCCGCGCTCAATAGGCGGCATTTAGCAGCGAGCGACCGCCCGGCATCCGCGGGAAGCTAAAAAACACAGCGAGCTTGTTCGCAATGGTGACACCACTCGCCTCGACAGCCGGCCAGAGAATTCAGTCACGCAAGTCAACCCCCCCCAAGCCTTTTTGGCACTTGTGCCCGTCATAAAATACAAGGCCCGAGTCTGCTCACGTAATCCCAGGGCGGCTTCCCTCCCAGCACCGTTCTGCCGTCAGGGCCTCGCCGATAACGTCTGAAACAAAAGTCGGCTCTGTTCAGGCAGAAGCAGCAAGTGGTGCAATTAAGAGACGCTATGCTATATCCCAAAGTAATAGGTTTTACAAAAGCAATTTAGTGCGACGATGACAGATGTCAAAGCAGTGACTAGACAGACGGCCCCACAACTTCGATGGAAATAATTGCCTATGTGTTAAACTAAAAGGCAACAGCTCCATTTGGGATATTCATAATGTGATATGATATGGGTGAACGTGAAATGAACACGACATAACGTGAAATTGTGACATCCACGATTCGCTATTTGTTTCCTTCTTCAACCTGGACTTGAAGCATTTGCAGCAGAAGTGCTCCAGTGTCATCCTTGTTCTCCTCTACAAATCATCTACCCAAATCAAGACCTTAACGTACCTAGGAAAACAGAACAGATAAAATGAAATTATGCTGCCCCGAGCAGATTTTATCCTCATCACACGACAGCAAACCTCATTTTGCTGTAACAGCGACAGAGCTTGGCCAAGCACCCTCCTCATTGAGTGGCTGGGGAAACACAGACCAAGTGACCCCCTTGACCCACACAATGCTCTCCACCGCTCTCCAACTATTATTCTTTGCAAGTGGACAAGGCTATAGACAAAGACGCCTTAATCTGTCTTTTGGTTTATGTTTGCTACATGTAGGAAAGCATGAGCCGCAAAGATTCTCTCTTTATTGAGCAGTAAAAGGATGTTTGGGAACGAGTTTGTCTTTAATTCGTCTCGTCATTCAGTCAGTCGGCTTTTCAGCACTCAAAAATAAACTTGTTTGCCCTTAAATTCAAAGTGCTTATTCTTAAGACACTCAGTAAGAGTTTCAGTCTGCCATTCCACAAGAATTTCAAACCAAGATACACAGCATGGTGAAGGATATAACACTAGCCACGCAAATTCAAGGTATATTTAACCAGACTTGATTCCTGATTCAGCAGAGAAGCTTGCAAATATCACTCTAAAAAAATCGTACAACACAAATCAAGGCATAAAATATGCAAAAATGCTTCAAATATGTTGGGGGTTAACTTAGCCTCAGTTCCAGTTTTGGAACTGGATTAATCCTTGTTGCACTTGGGCTGTTTTCAGGGTCCAACCCAGTTCCATTAAAGCTGATTTAGTCACCTCTGCTGCTGTACCACTCAGTTAAAGTATAGATATGTCAGGGGGGGAGAGGGGCTGGGGGAAGGTGGAAGAGAGGAAAGAAAAGAAGGAGAAAAAACCCACACCACACACACAGAAGTCCCACTGAGCCTCACTACAAAGCTTAATACCAGACTAATTTTATACAGTAAAGATTTACTCAGAACCTAAATTCTGCCACTTTCCTCTGAGTGCCAAACAGTGTTACGGAGTGCTCTAATAATTCAACAAGAAGTTATAGGAAAAGCCCTTTATTTCCTATTTTATAGATTTTTCCTGTGCAAATTCTGTTTTGATAACATTACTAACACTTCTTATTAAAGCACCTTTTATTATTCATTTCAGATCTTTGCAGGGATGCTGAAACAAAGGCATCCCAAGAAAACTACAATAAAAGGACTAACAAAAAACCTCCTAATATGAGCAGATCCCCGGATCATTCACATGGCGAGTGCCAAGAAACAGAGTCACTGTGCCAACACTTCAAAGCTTTCTTTCTCTTTATCAAATTATTGAGTCATTCAAAATATTTGTCCTTCACATGAGGTTTAAGAGTATCAGCATAAAAATGTACTACACTTCGTTTGAAAGGACGAGTGATTACAGCAAGAAGTTTTCAGAAGACCAAACTAAAGAACCGTCAGTCACACATTCACAGCAGAATAATGTCAGGTGCGAGGAGAGGAAAATGCCAACACCATCTTATCTGCCTAGTAAAGAGATACGGATTTTAAAAATCTGATCACTTCAGATAAAAAGGCTTTTAAAAATCAGACTGAAAGAATTCTTTCCTTAATAAGAAGTTTTATGGGCTTCTTAAAGCCGCAATAAAGCACGACTTACAGTTTTAAGGAAAATTTTATTATATTCATAGCTTCACTGTGGTACATCTATTCCTTGATGGTGGCACGATAAAAAGAAGTTACCGTGCTCATTTTTTTGTTGACTTTTTCTACATATTTCATGAGAATAAAAAAAAGCTTCTTTCACCACTGAAACTGGAGCACATTTTTTGTGTGACGCTTCTCTAATCCACATAACCTTCACGCTAGAAAATACAGGCTTTGCGAAGAATTTTGTGCATCTTCTTTAAGAAAAAAAAAAGGTGATAAAATTACAGGCTCTCCACACATCTCCTAGAGAAACCAGCAGTAGCTCAATCAGTCTGATTAACTTCAAAGTTTGAATACTTAAAACTTAGGCGACCATGGTAGGGAAGTTTATTTCCCTTGCCACAAACACTCTGCTTCTGGAATACAGAGAGAAGAGCCTCGTGTAGCCTGTTGGTACCATTTATCATCTCTCAGAGCAGACGCAGAGGAAGAAGAAAGTTAGGAACAAAAAAAAAAAAAAAAAAAAAAGACTTAAACCACGACATATTTCTTAAAATATGCGTTCTCATTTTAAAAAGACAGAGCTAAGGGAAACACGTGAAGCATCACTTTATCTTTTAAGTGCCATCACTGAGAAAAAAAAAACCCTCACTTTTAGTACTACTTTTATTATAACAAGAAAAATATAGCTAATCCCTCCAATTCACTTTCAGTATTCCTCTTTCGTACTTTTAGGAAGTTGCATTTTGCAGACCTTTGTCCACAGTCAGTTCCTTTAGAGATGGTTTCCCCTGCTGTGCCTCTGAGTCCATCACAAAACAATGCAAAGAAAAACAAAAAATCAAAAAATTAACTATCACCACTTCTCTCCCAAACTTACACAACAAAAACAGTCAATGGAAACAGGGACACATGTGGCAGCCAAAAGTAAGTTCAAGTTGTTTTTAAAAGCTGACTAGATTTATGGTTGGCAATGCCACTTTAATTGCTTCATAGAAGCGCGATAAGTGAAATAACTAGGCGGCTCTTTGAAGCGTAACATGAGACTTCATGCCTAGAAGAGGAATCTAGCTTTCCATCATCCATTTAATCTTAATTTTAGGTGGCTGAAACCACGCTAAAGCGCCCTCCTGATATCAACACATTCCAGATACCAACTTGTGGGAATGCAGAACATACCGAGCATCCGTCATAAATTCCTTTGACCGTTTCCTCCCAGTGTCTTCCCCAGATACGCTCTCTAGTTTGAAAGATAGTTCCATGAGCTGGCAACAAGACACACATTAGCACTTGGAATTCACTGCTCTGCAACCCATCTTAAAAGCGAACCCAGCAGATGATGGGGGCATGAGCAAGCCTGAACGTGAGAGGGTGAGGGAAAATGGAAAGACACGTATCTACGCAGACCAGGCTAGACTGTAGATGTGGACCAATGAAAAAAAAAAAAAATAACAGATTCAGAGAAGAACTTCAGTGCCTCAACCCTGCTACCTGCAGGCTTGATTAATAAACAACTATTATTTCACCAAATACTTCAAACAAAATGAGCAAACAGGGCAACTTGTATTATTAATAAAAGCAGTAACTATTTTAGCAGAACTAAGTAAGCGTAAGGCTCAAACCGAGACTGAGAGCAGATCCTTGGCCCAGGTGGGCTTGCCCCACCTGCCCCGCTCCGTTCTGTGCAGCTCAGCCAGCTGGAGCCTGTGCCCAACACAAGAAGGACACCAGCCCATGACTTCCCAGCTGTGTCTCGCTCAGTTTTCGGGTTCTTTAAACTTGAGGTCAAGTTTACAATTTGCGCTTCAATCTGTACCTGCACACATGGGGCAGCAAGACGCCACCACCCATCTTTATTCCGCTTGCTGTCTGGATTGCGTTTGTGTCACAATGTTTGACTCAGCAGATAATGGATTTTGCATTAAGGCACATGCACCCTCTTACAGGCTGGGACCAGCTCAGCCAGGCTACTGGCCCACTGTGCTCCCGAAGCCACCAGCTGCCGTCACAGCTCAGTTCACCAACAACAGGCCTGTTACTATAAAACAAGGGGTAATGGTTTTAAATTAAAGAAGGGGACATTGAGACCGGACATGAGGGAGAAATTTTTGACAGTGAGGGTGGTGAAACACTGGCCCAGGTTGCCCAGAGAGGTGGTGGCTGCCCCATCCCTGGAGACATCCCAGGCCAGGCTGGACGGGGCTCTGAGCAACCTGAGCTGGTGCAGATGTCCCTGCTCGTGGCAGGGGTGGCACTGGGGGGGCTTTGAAGGTCCCTTCCAACCCAAACTGTTCTGTGATCCTATGAGAGGGATGAGCACCACTGAGGTGCAGAGGAGCTCCGAGTCTCCAGCAAATATGCACAGCAGTGCTGGCAAGATGCAAATGCTACACAGAGAAACAAAATGCATCCAGTGAGGATTATTTAACAAAAAATGTGGTATGGTATTTTGTATAATGTGTAATGCTCGCGTGGATTCAAGTGAAAAACAAGCTTTGACAAACATCTTGAGAATGTTTTGCATCAGTGGAAGCTGTAAACAGTTGAATTTGCAGCAGCAGCAAGCATACTGAAACAACAAGCAGAGGAACTTTTTTTTTTTCTGTCAAGATAAAGTCTGTTGCAAAGCAAACCATTAGCAACTTACAGAGGCTTATTGCACTGCTAATATCCTCCAGCCAGAAGATGCCAGCTCTCCTTAAATATGAAACATGACGCTAACGGGCTGGAATATTCTTACTGATCAGTCTGGATGTCAGTCAAGCCCTGACCCATCTCTGCCCCCTACCCAGCTGGCTCACACCTGTGGGCAGAGAGCTCAGAACCATCCTTGGCTCCCAGACAACAACAATTAAAAACATTAACTCTGTCCCAGGGTGTTATCTTCTCATTCTCAAACTAAATCCAAATAATGACCATGCTAGCTATGAAAAAGAAAGGTTTCTAACTGCACAAAGTCAACCCAGCACAGGAGTCTGGGATGATGATTTCACTGTGCTCACCAAATTTTAGAACATGGCAAAGCTTTAGCATAAGCGCAAAGGCATCTTTCCGCTGGCATGAAAACTCAAAAGGAAACTTTTTAGAACAAAAAGTAATTTAGTCCATGTTAGCGCTGCTTATATTTTATAATTTAAATATTTGCAATACTTGGGCTTAGTAGAAACTTCATTTTTCAGGGAAGCTGGGATTTTTCTGCATGTTTGCAGTAAAATCTATTTCAAGTTATTAATTCAAAATCTTGTAACCTTTAGTTACAAGATTGTGGTTTCGTGTATAGCTATCTTCAGCTGCTTCAAGATAACATTTTCTGAACTGATACACTTGCTTTAGGGGTGGGGGGAAAGCAAAAGCAAAAAAAAAGGACACCCAACAAAACCAACCCCTCTCCTTATTTCCCCCAGAATAAAACGCTAATACAGCCGAGTGCTCCATTTCTCCCGCTTCTCAACCAATAAAGCTTTTGTTAGGAACTTCATTGCAGAGTCTTAATTGTCTAAATAATGTTCAGCAATCACAAAGAGCCCTGTCATAAAGCTTTTGATAGATGTTTTGCAGCCAACGTCGACTCAGGATTTACAGGAACAACTTGGAAAAGTGAAAAACAGGACTATCTTTTAGCAGAGAAATTACAAATGCAAGTTCAGAGGAAGACTATATTCTTTTCTTCATAAAGACAAATTTTTAAACTAGTTTCTGCAAAGGGGGACTTTTAATTTCAATAGTAACATTAGGTAAGGAAGGAAAATTACAATAGGCCAGGTACCATGTCAGCCCTGATATACTACTACACTTCTTTATGAGCACATTACAATTCAGAGAGCTAATAATAAAAAGAAGTGATGCTGAGATGATGAATTGATGCTATGCAATTAGACCTATTAGAATTCACAAGAGTCGACAGGCAATAATCAAACCACTTTCATGCTGCCCATTGCAATTATCTTTGCACTTAAGAATCAACAAAGCACATAATGACTTGCTCTCGATTAAGGAATTCATGAGAAATGGAATTTTAATTAGTGTGTAGAAAATTTGGGCCATTTATTACTTTGCAGGACAACAGATTGTGAAAAGTGTTCAACAGTGGTTCAGGACCAAGAACATCACACTGATGCTTCCAAACAAGAAGTTCCTAGTAACATCCCTTGAAATGGGATTGCTAAAATAAGCGCGTGTTCACGTTTGCTAAATTGAAAACAACAACCAAAACAAAAATACCCAAAACCAACAACGACAAACCCTGAACAAAACCAAAAAACCCACACACAAAAGAAAAAAAAAAAAGGGGAAAAAAGAAAACACAAAGCAAAAGAAAAACCAAATCACAAACAACACTATTGGAGACAAGACTAAAATGGCAAGCATTGCTGATATTTTCAATTACCAGCTGATGAACAAGTCAGGTAGAACTACATTTATTTGTGGTACGAGCCACAGATACCAGGAGGCCTAATTCTACATTATCATTGCAATATGATTAGTACAATAAGACAATGAAAATCCATAATCACTTAAAATAAACAGAGTCTGAATAGTAACTTGAATGCTGATTAAATTCTTCTTTTAAAAACCCCTGAATAGGAAGATTACTTCGTTTCAAATAAAATTACTTCTTATATTTTGCTGATCTTAGTACAGAACAATTTACTAATAATTTGAACCGAAGCACCAGTTAACAAGTTCTGGAAATGCAGATCCTTGGATAATATGAAATAGAGATCCGTGAGGAAGTTTAACAATTATACTGAACTCAAATGCTATGAAATGCACTTTTCAAAAAAATGCAAACAAAAATCCATACTTCAAGTGTGAATCCTGGCAATGTGGAGATGAATATAATAGTATTATCTGCTCAAAGAAATGAATGGTAAGGCAGTAGGATATTAAATAATATATCAATTTGTTAAAAACATAATATTTCCTTTTAAAAAATACTAGAGGTCCAAAAGAGTTAACAAACAGTAAATACTAGAAGCATTTGGATTATTCACAATCAAATAATAAACAATTTAGATTACTGTGTGATTATCACCTGAAAAAATGGTCCCATGCCTTAAGCCTTCTGAATTTCCTAATTTGCTACGGATAAGCAATTGGATATTTAGTGCTTAAAATCCGTCAGAATGTTATTTTTTTTCCCGTCGTCACGTAGCTATTTCAGACATTTCTGGTTCTTGGTTCTGGAGGGGAGCCCTGTCTTTCTAATAGCCTCATCAAAATAACATTAAAAAAAAAAGTTATATAGGGATTCACTCTTAAATTGAGCTCTGTGAGGGCTCTGGGAAGCAGTGGGAAGGCACCAGGGTTGCTGCCCCAGGACATCCCTCGGCAATGGGAACATTTACACCCCCTGCAGAGCCACCAGCATTTTCAGGGCAAGGGCTCTCCCGGATGCGTCTTTCTGTCCCCAGCATCTCCAGCGCTGCCGCAATCGCCCCTTGGGAGCGCGAGAGCCCGTCACAGGTTAAGCAGCTCAAGGTGCTGCTGTCGCTTGCGATCAGCTGAGGGCTGGAGACCGGCTGGCTCAGACACAAGGACGGAGAAATCTGGCACCAAACCCTCCCGCCTCACTTCCCACCTTCTGGGCTAATGCCAAGTGCAGCATGGTTAAGCTGGAGGATCTCAGCCAGGGTATTAAACGCACCGCTGAGAACTGCCCTTTCTCACCGCCCAGCACTCGGTCCTGTGGTTGCAAGTGGAAGAAGCTGGGGAAGCGACAGAACCTGTTTTCTTTGATGCAACTTTTAAACACAAGCGGTTTCTGTGAAAATAGCGGAATTCGACTGGCCCAGGCGAGGCAGCAAAGCTGCTTTTGGAATAGATTTGAGAGTGATGAACTCCTGTCCTGGGTTTGGCTGGGATCGAGTTAATTGTCTTCCTAGTAGCTGATACAGAGCTGTGTCTTGGATCTAGAAGGAGAATGTTGAGAATAACAACAACTAAAACATGAGGGTAAGTCGTCAAGGACTTTTGAGTTTCTCAAGCTGTGCCAGGTGCACAAGCAGCTGGGAGGGGACGTGGCCAGGACAGCTGACCAAAGGGACATTCCACACCATACTATGTCATGCTCAGTACATAAAGCTGGGGAAGAAGTCAGAAAGGTGGGGACGTTGGTAGTGATGGCGTTTGCCTTCCCAAGTCACCACTACGCGTGATGGAGCCCGGCGTTCCTGGAGACGGCTGAATACCTGCCTGCCCACGGGAAGCGGTGAATTAATCCCTTGTTCTGCTTTGCTTGTGTGTGCGGCTTTTGCTTCACTTATTAAACTGTCCTTATCTCAGCCCACGAGTTTTCTCACTTTTACCCTTCTGATTCTGTCCCTCATCCCACTAGAGGGGAGTGAGTGAGCAGCCGTGTGGTGCTGAGTTACCAGCCGGGGTTAAACCACAACAGTCCCCTTGGAGTCCCTGGGTGGGCACAGGGTCAATAGTTCACACGTACCAGAAGTTTTTGTTCAGAAGGCAAGCAACAGTATCATTGCTTGAAAAATACAACACAATTAATTCAAAATATGCTTACAAGGCAAAGAACACAGTTACTCCAAAAAGGGCTTCTAGATTAACATCAAAATCTGTTAAACAATGTCATAAAAAGCACCGTGCTGCTGAGGATTGCTGCAAGTGAACCTGAACTAAGTGATTCTCTGTGCCACAGAATTTACAAGATCATGGCTCAGTACCTCATTAAAATTAGGGTTCTGTTAATTAAAGCCTTCTTTCAAGTGATAGATGACTACTGTGGATATAAGCTGTGCATACTGTTGCAACTTCACATTAGGAAAAGCTAATGCACATAAAGCATAAAGCTCTGGGTGGAAATAAATTTGGGGGACTGCTCCTATGGAAGCAAAGATTCCTTACACTGCAATACAGAGAGGGAGAAGTGGGGGGACAAGTAGAAGGTTCTGTAAAATTCATTAAAGGCTTATTAGCACCCGGCTTCATCTGAAAGTCCGAGAAGTAATAACATTTCCAAATATAACTTCTTGTTAAAGGAGGCTTTTTTTTTTTTTTTTTTTTGCATTTTTGTAACTTCTTAAAGACGACAGTGTCTGAGAAGAGTGTTCAGTGCTATTTGGATATTCAGGTCTAGTCGTTATCCAGCTGACCCTTCCAAATGCTTTATTTGACTCTTTAATGGTTTCTGTGAATTCAAATTCCTTATTTCCATGACTAACAGGTAAGTTCAAACTCCAAAGATTAGGATTACTTATAAATTAAGCATGTGTAGAGTCTAGATTGTGTTGCAATGAAACAGAGAAATTATGGAGGTCAGAGCACACTTTTTTTTTCCTTCCCCCTATCAGAAAGAGTAAAAAACAAACCATCAACCATATTGAGAGTCGCTAATAGCTCTGACCCATGAGAAGCCTCCCTACATAGACATCAGATCCATGAGCACCTTCTGCAAGTAGGACACAGTTTTGAGAATTAGCTACAACTGAGAAGACTCAAAACCTTGAGTCTTGGTCCCAGTTTTGATCCAGTAAACGCAAAAGGCGAAAAATGGTACTGACCTCCATTCAGTATGGGCTCAATTTTAAGGCTAAGCATTATTTTATTTCTCTGCAATCTTCCTGCAGCTTCAATGGGAGTAAGCTAGCGGGCAAAAATACAACTGCAGCAAATCCTTAGCATTTGTTTGCTTTTTACACCTAAAAGTGTCAGCACTGGCCTATGGAATAACTAACACAGCCATCACGACAATTAGCGTAGCAAAAACATAGCAAACAAACTTGATGAAACAGTGTAATTATGTGAATTTTCGGCCTCCGACGGAGGGAGCTGTTCCCAGATGGGACTAAGAAGTTTCTGTAGGTTCACCTGGAATCATCCTGACGAGAAGCTGTTCCTCCCGCTCTCCCCCAAAGGAAAGTGTCCTTGCTCCGGGGAGCCCATTCCCTGCTACTCTCAGCAATTAGGCACAGCTACACGAGCCTTTTCAAAGGGATGATGCTTTCCAGAAGGTAAAGAGGCCATCGGGCCTTGTTGACCAGAAACCAGGACAGTAAAACCCTAGAGACTTCGTCCTGATTGGCTTTTTATCATTGTGTGTTGCTGCAAGGAAAGTACATGAATGAAATGCAGCCACACGTGTTTTGACCGCACAACAAACGCATTTAAACCCAGAATTTCTCCCTCGTATTCATCTCTCTTCTGTATAATAGCACCTCTCTCTTTTTCACTCTGCCCCTACCCTTCTTCCCTGACACGCTTATGTATGATAATCACTTTCTGAAATACAGATTTAAATCAAACCATATTTTAATAAAAATAAATGGAGCCAAAGAGAAACAAATCAATACTGAGCGGCATTTTTTACAACTTCCCCAGAAATAAAACAATTAGCACATTAGCAGAGAATGTAGTAATTAAAGTAGCCAATTAGGATATTTAAGTGATTAACACATTGAATTGAAAGATTAGCTGAAATAAATACGGATAAGCTCTGAGATAGTGAAAAGAGAGTGTGCACTGTCCTCTTCCTTATCAAATGAAGAGTGTTTATCCAACACAGTAGATTTATTGCCATATATGCAACTTCATCTGATCTGTTACTCTTGCTGTACCAGCATATGAAGAAGATACCTTAAAAGCAAATGAGATCATAGCTCTGCCCACGTTAATTGCTGCTGTAACACTACTGGAAGCATCCTTTGACACCAAAATTTACTACAGAGTTATAATCATTTTTAGGAATGCTACCAACATGGAAAAAAACAAAACCAAAACCTAAAAGGTTTAAATATTAATAGCACTTCAATGCTCCTCTCCCAGATGGCAACACAGCTGACTGCTGTTCTCTCCTACAATACAGCACTGTTTATCCTCTGAATGTCCCCAATATAAAACCATTTTAATCTTTTGTTGCTGTTGTAAAACTTGATCTACTGTGGGACAACATAATTAAGTGTCAACTTTTCGATATATGGTACAAAAAGTAGATAGAATAATCCAGCCTGTACATCACCAATAATTCAGTTTATGGCTCTGCAATAATGGGATTCCAGATTATCAGCCAAAAGAGACAGTATTTTACCCCTCGCAGTGCCGGACTAAGGTGTAATTCTGTTGCACTTGGCGCCTTTTCAGCACATTTTCTTGCTGCCCCCTTATCTCTTCCATTAGCCTGTTAAAAGTGTTACGATACTTATAGAATCATTTTGGGTTAGAAGAGACCCTCAAGATCATTGAGTCCAACCACAACCTAACTCTGGCACAAAACCATGTCCCTAAGAACCTCATTTACACATCTTTTAAACGCTTCCAGGGATGACGACTCCACCACTTCCCTGGGCAGCCTGTTTCAGTGCCTGACAACCTTTTCCGTGAAGACATTTTTCCTCGTACCCAATCTGAACGTCCCCTGGCGCAACTTGAGGCCATCTCCTCTCGTCCTATCACTTGCTACTTGGGAGATCCCTCCCAGCTCCACAAGCACGTCCCGAGGCCTCGGAGCAGCCCCGCACGTCCCAGGCTCCCGGGATGAGCCCCCTTCATCGGCCCCTCGCTCACCTCTCCCGCTCCCCGCTGCGCTCGGCCGTGTGTCCACCGGCGGCCACAGCAGCTCCAGGGCTCCTGCCGATCGCTCTCCTGGGCTGCGAGGCTGCGCTGGCTCCTCTCGCTCCAGAGGCAGCTCCCCCCGCAGTGGCTTTATGGAGCCGCGGTGCATTGTGGCATCAGCACGTGGCCGCGTCACCGCACTGCTGTTGTGTCACCCACCGGCCACCCCCGGGCCCACCTGGAGCCCGTCTGGACACGTGTGGGACACCCGCTCTCGCTGACCCTGCTCTGAGGAGGGGCCTCGACTGGCACTGACCTGGTCACCGAAGCAGAGAACGGTATTAAAATAAACAGTATTACGATAGGACAAGGGGTGATGGTTTTAAACTAAGGAAGGGGAGATTCACGCTACACGCGAGGAAGAAATTTTTTTACACTCAGGGTGGTGAAACCCTGGCCCAGGTTGCCCAGAGAGGTGGTGGCTGCCCCATCCCTGGAGACATCCCAGGCCAGGCCGGACGGGGCTCTGAGCAACCTGAGCTGGTGAAGATGTCCCTGCTCATGGCAGGGGTGGCACTGGATGGGCTGTGAAGGTCCCTTCCAATCCAAACTTTTCAACGATTACCAAAGAGAGCTACCTCTAAAAATAGTCCTCTATCCAGGTCTCACTACTATTAAGTGGAGTTCAATTATATATAAATTAACCCAACATATTGGAAGGAAGGCAGCAACGAGTGAGAGCAGCTCCCAATAACATGACATCCCTACAGGTGGATGAAGTTCTGAAATATATATTCTTTTAGCCATAGATCACAGAATCATTTTGGTTGGAGGAGAACTTCAAGATCATCGAGTCCAACCATAACCTGACTCTGGCACTAAACCGTGTCCCTTAGAACCTCATCCACACGTCTTTTAAACCCCTCCAGGGATGGTGACGCCACCACTTCCCCGGGCAGCCTGTTCCCATGCCTGACAACCCTTTCCGTGAAGAAATTTTTCTTAATATCCAATCTAAACCTCCCCTGGCGCAACTTGAGGCCATTTCCTCTTATCCTATCACTTGCTACTTGGGAGAAGAGACCAACCCCCTCCACGCTACACCCTCCTTTCAGGCAGTTGCAGACAGCGATCAGGTCTCCCCTCAGCCTCCTGTTCTCCAGGCTGAACAGCCCCAGATCCCTCAGCTGCTCCTCATAAGATGTTGATCAATCTCCGCTCCTGAAGGGCCAAACAGCATCACGTCCAGTAACGCAGCCGGATTGCACCCGTGAGGGACTGTCACGTACATAAGTCACCAGAAGGACAGAAGGGTTTGCCTCATCGGCACATAACCTCTACCTACAACAGTTAACCTAATGTGTTTACTTTATCAGCCACAATTTGCATCTGTTGAAAGATGCTGCAGCATTTTATTTAAACACAAACCATTATGAATATTTCCATACGGCTGCTATTCCCCTCTAGCACACATTATTTCCATTTTAGCTGGGTAGTTTTCTCAACGAGGGCTCCTTGGCGAAGGTCCACGTGGGAACATCAACTGCTAAGACTTTAAATCAACCTCCTTGTTAGTGGAAGCACACAACACTATTATCCAGCGACTTGATATTCCTGCTAAAGAGCAGGAGGTCAATTCTCTTTGCCAAGTTAATACCTCCACAGAATAATTCCCTGGCTGGCGCATCAAGAGGAAAAATCGCTCACCGTGTGTGGCACAGCCCGGGCCACCGGGACCCAGCAGGGACCCCGGGCACAACCAACTCTCTGGAGGCCACCACCGTGTCCAGATCTGGGCCCGATGCTCCGCTGTGTGTTTCACCAGCTCTTTATCCACATCGGCCCAAAAAGCTGTTGCGGAGAAAATAAAGCTGAGTATGCTAGGGTGAAAGCAAGGCAGTGTACCGAGGAATCAGGCATGATATCGCTTTTCTTTGATGCTTTGAAGCCAGCAGGGTTATGCATTTTAAAACATTGTTTCTTTGCATAGATCTAGTATTCACAAAATAAATCTAATTAAACAGCATCTGTATACCAAAACAACCAAAAGGAAAAATCCTTTACTTTTCTTCTTTTGCTTATGTGTAAGAAAAAATAAAATTAGGCACTGTGAGAAAGATGGAAACCAGTCAGTTCCACAGATTTCATCCACATATTGAAATACATGCCCAACTGTAAATACACACGCACATCCAGCAGAGCAGGTAACCTTGTCTTTTCATTTAAATTCTACTAGAGTCAATCAGATGCAAGGAGGAGTATCTGCCAGTAACACTGTTCAGTATTCAACTGGATTGTAAACTCAATATTGAATTTCGTTTTGACACTAACTAGTAGTATAGAATTCCCACCACTTACCAAAAGTCAGAGTCTCAATTTTCAACTGAATGAACCAAGATCAACATGATAGCCACCATCTGATTTATCAGACTACGTATACTGAGGATGTTTATAAAAACTTCTTTAAAACTCTCTGCATTTCTGCTCTCTTCAAAACAATATGGTAGAATACTATTATTAAAACTAATTACATGGCAATTTCATCATGAGAAACAGAACTGTACGGTTAGAAGAATGAGGTTTAAAAGATAAAACATTTTGAGCACATGGAAAAGAATGCCATCCTAGAGATGATGACATGGTTACAGGGTTGACAGATGTTCAATTACAAGGTTCAGACATCAGGGACTGACCATGGAACACAGGAAAGGTTGCACATATGGTAACTATGCAAACCATTTTCAAATATCATCATATAAAATGTTGTATGCCCAAAATCAAAGAGGAGTTTCTTTTCCTTATTTTTAAGGAAGATTTGCAATCGTGAACTTCAATGCTTGCAAAAGGACTAAGGCATTTTGCTGAATCACAGAACGAATGATCGCTGACAGAAGATGTTTTGCTTTATTATCATGTCCACATCACAGCTGGGATCACTTGAAGCACCGGAGTCTCAGCTCAATTCTAGACCAATTCCTCCTCGGCTTTCTGGCAGCATTTTTGCCAGATGTTGTTGGCTTTGAGGGCTCTGTGCATGAGTTGACATGTTCACGTGTTGTGAACATGTGCCACTTGCGAGCCCAGCTGGATTCATCTCCCTCTGACTTCAGTTTGGCATTCACGAAACCATCTGGTGTTGGGGAAGAGTTAAACATCTGCTGACTTTCAGCAGAAACAGGCATTTATGCTATCATGTATTTGAAGATATCTTCTTCCCCCCCCCCCATTATTTGGCCATCCCTTTGAAAGAACCTGACTAATATTTTGGGGAAAGAAATAATATTGCCTACTACAAAAATAAGCCAAAACGAGATAGTTCTTCAGTGCAAAAGTCTAGAGCGGTAGTTATTGACCGGTTTTATATTATATTACCATGAACGACTGTGCACCAGCAGCACAATTTTAGCAGAACTGTTTAGAAACATCCCCGTACCCCATCCAGCCACATCCATTGACTCCAGAACTTTTCAAGTCATTCCCAAAGAACAGACCCGCCTGCTGTCAGGAGCAGACTTTGTGTTTTCATTTCAAAACTCAAAAGCACCGCAATGAAAAGCAAATTTAGAGGACCAGCTGCCTTGGTGCAAATGAAGAGCTTGTGCTTCTGTCCACATTGGAGGAAGTTTTGTGGACATTTCCAGCACAGATGGATTGAAGCTAAGACAATTTATTTTGTGAATAAGTGGAACAAATAATGACTAGAGCAAGTCCCTGACAGCACTGCCATGAGGTACATACAAGGCTCTCTGGACGGCTCACAATTACAGAGTATTCATGTCTTGCACTGCTTCTGCTCAGTGCCAAAATTATTGGGAAGAGTTATGCGACAGATGTTAAAATCCCCAAAACCCTGTCACTGGAGCTGGAGGGATGATCATGATTTTTGATTATAGTGCTGTTTTACTCTGAAAGAACCCAACGTGCAGAGAAGAGGGTTGTTCTGTACTTACGCAAAAGCCTTTTTGAAAAAGTTGGTCAGTCAAGTAAACTGAAATCCCAAGGAGAGTTTGCAAATACAACCATAACGAGGCACTCATATAAAAAAAAATATCAAGAGTCACTAAGGCCAAAGAGACCCCTCCAACTGAGGCATCATAAAAAAAACCCCAGCATCTTTGCAAATTCAAAGCCCCGTGGCATTCGCGCATCGGCGCAGATTTAGCAAAAATGCCACTAAGCTTCAACACAATTAAAAATCAAATAATATTGTTATATTTATGAGCTCTTCATCTACGTCCTGACCCCATCCCAGGCTTCTCTTACAAACTCCATGCCACATGACAGCAGGTTGGTAAACA
Source organism: Caloenas nicobarica (assembly GCF_036013445.1). NCBI lineage: Eukaryota > Metazoa > Chordata > Aves > Columbiformes > Columbidae > Caloenas > Caloenas nicobarica. The sequence goes on from NC_088247.1 coordinate 115,250,695, forward strand.
TCATGTTATGAGCAACCTAGATCCAAAAAATCAGGATTTAATGGTCAAAGAAAATGTGTCTAACCAAATTTATGCTCCATGTAAATTGCTATGCTATCATATTCTGCAATTATTTGATTTTCATTTTTAAATGGAATACTGAAGTCTTGCATGGCAATGTCTCCTGCAAGTACGTCTCTTACTTGCAAGTGTCCCTTAATTGCAGATTTCATGAATTAATGTATATTATCAAAAGTATAATTTGTAGGCATAAAGTCAATACAATAGATGGATACATTTTTCAATAGAAAAGAATGTAAATTACAACTAGAATGCTAAAGGCAAACAATGGTTAATATTTCTTAGTACCTAATGATATGTTTATTTTCCTCTTTTTCTCACCAGCTAGCACCATCACAGCATTATTTCTTTTGAGAGAGAGCCGACCTTATGTATTTATAAATAAAGATGGATTTTATTTCAAGCACAAGAAGCCAAAAAAAGGCAGTCTTGTTATAAGCTGGGAGAAGTGAGGTTGGTTGGTTTGTTTCTAAAAAGTGAACAAAAACCATCAACAGGTAAGCATGTCAGGACTGGAACACTGAACTGTTTTCAATACTGATTCATCAAACTGTGTGAAGTATTTTTTAATAAGATTTGCTTCTCTAACAAGATGAACGGTGTATTTACCAATCTCCATTTGCTTAACGCAAAGAAAGTAGATAAGTAATTTAGAGACAATATACTGTGCAAAAAAATGTAGAGAGTCTGATGACCACTGAAGGCTGAACTACAGTCCCTTGAAGATATTAAATCATTCTGTTCTGTGTTCTTCATCCAATGGAAGATTGAAATACGTTGTTTCCTGCTAATAAATACTTTGGTTGGCCTTTATATTACCTCTGGTTACGCCAATCCAACCTGATCCTATCATGTATTCGTTATCTCTTATGTTACATAGCCAAATGCAAAGCAGAGAATCGAAATACTAAGTTCAATTGCTATGTGTCTTACAACGGAAACTTCATTTGCATTTGTAGTAAATTCAGCTGCACTAATTTGATAACACATGAACCAAAAAGGTTAATTATGCCTTATAAATTGAAAGTAAACCCAAAATTTGAAAGCTTGTTCAAAATAAGTGCATTTTAGTGAACACCACTTGAGTTCATCTTGCATACTTCCAAGGACAGTAAGATACAAGAGGTCTTGCAAGTGTATGCATTGCACAGAATGGCAGATCTTCCGCAACACAAGCTGAAACTCCAGTCAAAATAAGGGGGGGGGATTAAAAAAAAAAATCAAAACAAAGACTGTTGCAGAATACAACCCACATGAAATCTATCAACGTACAGTTTCAAAAAGGAACTTCCCTGGCAGACCCTACAGTAAACTCATAATGAGGAATTTGCAATTTCTGTGGCGATGCAGGATCATAGTCTTAGTGCAGAATCAGAAACCGAGGGGCAGAGCAAGGCAAGTCACACACCAGCAGGTATCAGCAGGCAAGAGGAGTCAGTCAGTTACAAAACTCACCAACTAAATAAACTGGCAGCCCCTGTCTCCCTACAGATGAGGTTTTGAGGAGTCCCAACAACTACTTGCCAAGTGACACCTGATGAAAGCGCAGGGATGACAAAAAGCAGAATATGAGGCTCAAAGGGTCCAGAGAAATTCAGACGGGTGATCACACCGCTGGAGGGAGCAGCGAGCGACGCTCTGCCAACCTACCCCGCTCCACCATGTTATTTCTTTAATTTGTTCTACGTGTCTGCTCGGATTATCTAATGTGAATCTCAAGCTGCAATTACACTGCTGGCCAAGCCATTGGACAAATGGCTCCTGACGGAATTGGGAAATTTGTGCTGTAATTGGGTGTTCCTCGGTGACGGACACAGGGCTTTGCCTGATCACCACGCTGAGCCGGGAAGGCGATTTCAGGCCTGGTGGGTTTTCTGTGCCACACAGAGATTTCTGCAGCTCCTTGAAGCTGGAAGCAAAATTCCTTCCTCACACTAACTAAGCTGCTTGCAAGGCTTCCTAGAAAACAGACCTAGTACTGCCTACAAATGTTGGGGACCTTTGCGCCAAAGGCTTCAATGGGGAAAAGAAGTGATAATTTTAAGAGTAAAGCTTGGTCCAATTTAAGATTACAAACCCACAGAGACCACAGCAGGTAAATGTGTTCCCCAGGCTGGGGGTGCCCAGGGGCCAGAAGGGAGAGCAAGACCCCACCATTGTAGGTTATTCACCTCCTGCCGCTGCTTTTCCCACTAAGAAACTAAGTCCGTTCAGGAGATTGACATCAGTATGTATTTTCCTAGCCATTTACCACACAAATTTCAGATGAATGTGCTTCCACAGACAGCGTCTGGGCTCACACAGGCCAGAGCAGAGTTTGGGCCAAGTTCTCCCCATAGAGGAACAAAAACAATATTGGAAGACCCAGCTAAAAAGTTAGAGTGCTACATAAACTGTGCAGATCTATACTACACATCAGCATGCACACGGCAGATATACCTTTTCTTTCTCATTAGGCTGGTATTGGAGGGAAAGGGGGGGGAGAAGCGGGAACCAACAGTTTCAAGTGCACAGAACCTGCAAGTGGACTCTCAGTTCTTCTGGTGATTTGTAGCTGATCTCTCAAAGGAACAGAAACTAATGAGAAAAACAAAGTCCTCCTAATCTGTCTTTGCTTGCAAATTCTTTCCTATAATCCCCATCTTTGTTCCCTCCTGGTATGCCCTTCACCAAATTTACATTTCAGAGCGTTCCCAAACATTCCTTTCCTGCTGCTACTGACACAACATATAATCACCCTACCTGAGCCTGCTACTTATAAATAAACAAAAGGATTGCCAGCTCTTTTTTTGTGCCTTGGAAAAAACCTTAGTGATTAAATATCGAGAACATTCAAATATTTAACAATACACTCAAGCGCACAGAAAGAAACCTGGTGCCAACAGGGAGTGTCACCCATTTAAAGCGACTAGGATGACAAAGGGCTACAGGTGGATTTTAGTATCTTGAATTATGCTTCCAGAGTAAAGAGGAAGCAGTTGGAGGTGACAAAAATGTTAACTATCTTATAAGTATTAAAAAGTAAAGTGAATAACCAGATCTATCCTGAGCAGACACAGTGAGGTCGGTTTAAAAAGGGAGGAGACAAAAGAGAACAAAAACCTCAACTATTTATATTCTTGCATTGGTTCTGAAATTCCAGGTTTGTTACAGAAGGAAAAAAAAAATCTTACAAGACAATATAAGAAACTTGGATATGCATAGAGGACAAAAGGAAGCAAAGATGTTTTGATATGAAAGCATTACAGCTGCCATCACTTGAGCTAAATATTGCTATTAATTTCCATCACCTTATCTCATAAATTAAAGAGCTCACATCACAATAATCCATAAAAGAGCTATAAATCAGTTAAGGAACAGACTTATTTTCGTACATACAAATACACGAGGAAAAATTAACCTATCCAGTCAGATCCCAACTAAAAAGGGGCAAAGAATGCAGTTGTCACTGTGCTGGGCTCCTTGCTGAGACAGGTCACTGAACAAATCCAGCCCTGAAAACACACAGACCAGAAAAGATTTCCTCAAAACAGCAACACTCCGCAAACGGCTCATGTCTTTTTGCCTCCCATGTGCTTCTGCATCACTCTTTAAAAACGGGAGAAGAAGAAGAAAAAAAAAAAAAACATAAAGAAAACCCCCAACCAGCACATTTCCCAGCATAGTACTGGTATTCCAGAGCTGCATTTGAAATTCTTTGTGAGATACCTTTAAGATTGAGGGGGCTGGAAGAGGTCACGGAAATAAAGCCCCTATAACTATTCCAATCACAAAGTTGAGAGAAAGTGGGGGATGAATTCCAAAACCTGACTCTTGCCGAAAAATAGGTTTTCTTCTCTACAACTGCACTAATTTTTAAAATTCACTATTTAGGACTTTCACGCTCCTCTCAGGTACCAGCAAAGGCCAGAAGAAAGTTTTCCAGACCTACGAATCAACTACGCTGACAGTGTCATTTTTAGCATCTAAGTGTCAAACGTACAAGAGTCATTAACTACAAAAAGTTACTGATTAAAAGAATCTCTCTATAAAAGATATAATTATCTTCTAGAGATGACTTATTAATGTGAACTGTTAATTTTAACACGGTAGAAAAACAGACTTTCAGAGAAAGCTCTTGTTATTTTAAAAATACGGTTTAGAGGGAAACGTTTAACAAACACTAGAGGTTCACGTTGTTGTTGTTGTTGGGGAGCAAGGAGAAGTGATCGCTAAGGAAAAAACATCAGGTCTATTGGCCAGGATAAATATTTAGATTCAGCGAGAGCACTAAGGACTGCTGGGGTTGTGCCACAGTCCCATGTTAAACCTATTAAATATTTATAACAACTGGCATTAGCAGAAGCACTTGATTAACAGCTTAATGAATACACTGGTACTCTCTGGTACCCTGGTTTTAATCATCAAAAGGTAATTCTTATCCCAATTCCCAAATTTGCGGATACAACTACGTTTGAACATCGGTGCTGGTGATCACAGCAATATCAAACAAAGTCAGACAGCACCATAGGCTTACAGGAAAAACAGAATACTAATGAGATATATGTCAGTGTTTCTCACCACCGTTTCAATTAAAAGTATGCAACGGTGATACCATCAAACTACAATTGGTTCTGCGTGACTGAAACCAAGGCCTACTGCACGGACTGTATTTATACTCAGTTACTGAGCAGTGACCCTTGACTTGCCAAAGAGGCAGGCAGCCAAAAAGTTGCATTAAAGCATAGCTTGAGATCCAGCCAGTTTTCAGAATTCTCCTGAAAGGGAATAAACTCTGTGTTGTGCAGAATTAGATTAATTTGACAACATTCTTTTCACCCATATTCAGTAATTGTGGCCCCTTTTTTCTACCAGAAGATCATTTTTTGAGTCGCCAGCTCTAGTAATGTACTGCCTTGCACATAATAAGTAGAAAACACACACACACAAAAAATTCTCAAGTCACCCCATCCCATCTCACCAACATTTTGCCCCCTTCTCTCTCTCCAGACTCAAGGGATGGGCTGGCAGACTCTCAGTTTACTTTTCAATGAGCAGGTTACGCTTGGTTGTAAAATAAGCCACATGTACAGAAACCATTTTTATCGCTACCAAGATGTGATTCAGGAATTAACATCCAGGTTTCCTGCACAGCCAGAGTTCAACAAAGATTTAACGCACAAAGCGTACACTCTATTTGTTATTGTCATCCTGACAATTCATACCTGAACGAGGGTTTTAACTGTGACATAATTAACGTGAATTGTGTCCCAGGTTTATAATTTAGCTGTTACAATATAAATTAAATTAGCACCTAGCACTAAAAACGTCTTTGACTAAGGAAACGCACGTAGGTTACGTATCCTGTCAAACCATATTGTGCATTTAGCCACTGTTAGGTTTATAAAGCCTAAAAAGAAACTTAGTCATTTTTTCCAAAGCCTCCCATAGTTCTGAAATGTTCCACCTTAAAATGTTTCAAATTTTTGTTACTGACAGAAATACAGTATTTCTGACAGTAGTAAATATACTTAATAATATTTTAAGATTACAAACACCAGTAGGCTACACTTGCTAAAAAAAAAAAAGCCACAAAGCATTGCAAACCAATGGAAACGTCGTGATTTAATTGCTAATAAAGACAAGGTGAGCTTAAATAGCATCTGAATTAAATGCTTTTATTTCATATTCATATTTAATTCTCACGCTAGACATGGGGATTGGGTGTTTGCATTTCATTAGAAATTGCCAACTGAAATCAGTGGGAGCATTGGAAAAAACCCCACATTTCTAAAGTCACGAGATTTTTTTTTCTTGGAAAGGAATAGCCAAGCACATGTATTTAGAAAACTGTCATTAACATAGTCTGGCATATAAAAAGCTAGTAAACATACAAGTAAATACTTAGATATAATTTTAAAACGTCTTCCAGTGACTATGTTTATAAGTATGCTTAGGACATTGACAAAAACATAATAAGATATTTAGTCTAGAACCATGCACGTGTCTCATCCAAGAACACATCGCAATGATATCAGAACACAAAAGGAAGGATATATATGCATAAGTACAAGCCCGGACGCTTGCCTCCAAGTGTGCCTTCATCCTTCATCACATACAAACACACGTATTTATTTACAAAGATATATAAAACTCTTCTTCCTAAAAGCCTTGCTGCATAGGACCGAGTAAACGTAACGCATGAAGTTCATGCAAAACGTTTCCCATTAAAGTTCTGCAGAAACAAGTAATAAAACATCAGGCTGCCAACATTTTGGAGCAGTGACTTGAGCTGCCCAGGGCACTGGAAGGATTGAACTATCGCAGGTAAAACCTGCGCTGGGCTTGCAGGGAGGCAACAGCTACACGTGGCCGGAGGCAGCTGTCTCAGCTTTCCCCCTTCGCCTGCATTTGGGCCATAAATCTGCAGTTTCATCAGGATAAATAGCCTAAAAGCTTTATGATGGAGAGGACTCAGCATGGCTGGGAGCTACCAGCCCAAGCGGGAGCACGCGGAATCCAGGGGTGCGATGTCCAGAAACACAGCAGGATATTTCTCTCCTCCCTCCCCGTGATTCTTACACAGACACAGGCAGCTGCTGTGTTTTGTACAGGACTTTGGGCTCGGTCTGAATGTACCTGCAGAAACACCAGATTTGAGCCTCTGCAGTGGATTTAGCTCTAGGAGAGATCCTGAGTTACTGCGAACAGCTACACGGGTGCTGCCTCCCAACAACATACCAGCAAGCATGCAACTTTATGCACCACCTACCCAGAAAAGAAATATATATTGTTTACAGAAACTACCTCACATTAGTTATTTCAAGGTTTGTGAAATCCTGATGCTCTGATCTCCTTCAAACTACACCTTAAAGCTGCAAGCATACCCAAGGTTTTACAGCTAAGATCTGAGGGCTCTTTCTCAAATGAATGTGCAAATTACCAAAACTCGAATTATCACCACACTGGCTGTTTATTACTTTGAGTCACTCCAATACTGTATTTAGCCAGGCATCCAAAGAGAGCATGACTATAGCTGCCTTTTTTCTCATTTAACTCAGTTTAAGATTCAATGGAATGGCAGCCTGTTCAGTCTTGCAATATAGAAAGGGTTAGGAATTCCTTCTCCTGAATCAGAGAAAATTCTTGTTGAAGTAAGGTCAGCAAAGCTTTTGCCAATAGTCCCTGAAGTTCACCGTGACTGTTCACTTTGCAACACAGAAAAGCCGTTTTGATAGCGCTGGAGATGGGCAGGGGGCACTTTGGCAAAGCAAGTCCAGCTCTGAGCCTCACAAGGGGATGGGTCAAGTCTGCTCGAGCAGCTGTTGCCACAAGGAACTCTCGCCCCGTCAGCTTCAAAACAGAAATTCCCACTTAAATGATGCTACCGGCGGTGCTATAATTTGTTCTCATATATTTCAGAACAGATCTGTTTATCCTATTACTGCTGATCCAGCTTTTTTTTTTTCAATGTACGTCGGCAAAGATAAATCTTTTCGTATAAATATAGTACGTAGGCAATATTAGAACAACTACAACTGCATTATTGATCATGAACACAAATCTTATCAAACCTTTTTTCAATTGTATATCATCTTATTCAAAGAAATACACAGGTATCTCAACGGCAGACACAGTTATCCCTGTTAACCTTGCACCTCACTGTTGTCTGGTTTATATCCTCTTCCCCAGCTGCTTTTTGTTGCTGTGAAATAAAGCAGATGTCTCCCACAAAGTTTAAATCTTCTAAGCCAAAATACAGAAGCCAATCAAGTGTAGTCCTTTCTCCCTCCCTCTCCACCCAACCCCCTGATGATAATAGCTGCAGATGAAGCCCATACATATAAAATGCCAGATGCTAGTCCAAATTGCTTGTGGTTACCTGACCGCAATAGAGTTTCTTCATCTACATTCCTCTTCCTTGACGTGAAGCCAGCCATACCTCCCTCCCCTGGGCACGCTTTATTTGAAAAATTTATTCTAACGTTTGTCTATGGAAGGGGGATGGGAAGGAAAAGACCGCGGACCCCTTCGGAGACTTCCAGTGCAAGCTTTGAGGATATTATTTTTGATCTTCTGTTATTGTTATATCTTGCTACACTTGTCACATCTTATTCAATAAGGTCAGGCTGTGTTCAACTAGGAGGCAAAGCAGCGTGCTGCGAAATAATACAGCTGCTCTCTTAAAAACACAGGATTTGGCCAAATTTGGCAGAGACCACACACGAGACCACAGCGTTTTCCTGTGATGAGTGGGCAGCCACAACTCCTATCACAGGTCAGATCTTGTACACAAAAATTACTGTTCAAAATCATCCTACTATTGAAGGTTATGTCTTTCCTTGCACACAGTTTCTAAATCGTTTTGTAAAGTTTGTAGATGGTTTCAGTCGTGATTAAAACACACAGACAAAAAGCATATTAAAGCACTCAAAAGGCTAAATTTTAATATTTGAGTTATAAATTGCCTGCACAAAATCCAAACCCATACAATACTTCAGAGACAAATTAAGGAACCAAAAATATTGTGAGCGCTGCACATTTTACCACGCATGTCAGCTAAAAGCGCTCTCCGATTTGCCCCGAGTGTCGTGTAACTTACCATGGAACATCCTTTAGACCACTGATATATTGTAATTTCATCAAACGAGCACACAAATCAAATAGCCTCCAGACTTTCTCAGTATTAATGAAAAACCATTTGTTTCCAGCCACATACAGTATTAGCTTATTAGTATTAAGAGTGCGACATAGAAGTGACAGTTGATTCTAAGAAAAGCTCACATCTCTAAAAACACTCGATTTTTTTTAAAGCTTTAAAGAAAGCCCCTGTGCTCTGTGGCAACATTGATAAGGAAAATGCTTTGCCTGTGAAGCTAAGCCCTCCACAGGCAGCAATTAGCAGTGACTGACAGACCCAAAATGCTGAAGAGCCCAAGACAGGCTTTTCTTTTTCTTTTCAACCTGTCTTGGGGTTGAATTTTAACTTCTTTCCCACCCTCACATCGCTCTTTGGGGAGGGTAGAGGGTGGTGGCTTGTGTGAACGATGTCTTACTAGATCCCAGGCAATGCCAACCCAACAAACGGATCCGACTGAAGCGCTGGCCACGTGTACGAAGATTTCAGACCCAGGGGACAGACAAACGCCGTGGTTCATCGTCAGAAAAAGGGTGGATCTGTAGGGTGATCGCTATCAATGCAGAAAGAGAGAGAGCTAACAAGCACCCATGCTGCAAGCAGAAAGTATCATTCCTGTTACACGTTCTGAGAGTTCAGATTGCAGTTGTTTGCTCAGCGTCAAGAAAACAACCCAAACCCCATCCAACTAGGCAAAAACCGAACCCTGCGCAACCAGCCCCCTACAAAACATCACACGCAAATCTAGCACTTCTGTGGACTCCAGCAATAACGTATCTTAGTTAATTTACTGTAAGACATCCTATGCACTGGGAGCGAGAGGGTACGATCTCAGTCTTTGTGCTCACACCCTCTGGCTCCGTGTCCTGGCTGGAAGCGAGTGCCACACGTGCTGATGTGAACCCACGTGTGGCACAGCAGATGAGCCATGGCCAGCGGTCCCGGCTGGGGAGCTCACTCGGGCAGAGCTCGCCCTTCTCCCTCCTCCCCGGCTCTCTCCGAGATCCTCTGCATCTTTATTCACAGCACACCCTGCAACTGAAAGACCTCTCACTGCCTGCCCCAGCTGGCCTCTCTCTTTTGAATCCCCAACAAAACACCTCCCACACACACACACTTCTCCAGAAGATTGTCATGGTTAACCCTCCGCTTGCAGAACTCCTTTATCTCTCCAATGAAATAGCAAAGTTTCTTCCAGCCCGAATTGTGATGCAATTGTTTCATTTCCTGTTCACTCAGAGATGATTTTCACAAGTCTGGAGCACATGATCCAATTGTAAATTTTAATAAAAATACCACATTTTATTTGAGCTCAATTCATAGACATACTCTTTTTTTTTTTTTTTAATAAACTAGCTTTCAGGGGTAGACCTAAAGTATTTCAGTCGACAGGTCAGTAGCTAAGGAGATGGGAAGGCTGGACTCAATTCCATCCGTTGTCTAATTTTGCAACTTGTGATGAAAAAACGTGCCCCGCTTGACACAGATCAGAGACTCGCATTTTTGTTTCCCAGCTCAGTAATGTAACTGCCCATCTGTAAGGCATATACATCTTCCACACACAAAGACACTTTTGTAGCTCCTCGGAGGATGAAAGCTAATTGTGAAAGCTGGAGAGGCACTGTAAGAAACTCTCCTCTGGCGTTGGGTTCTGTGGAGCAGCCCGGACTCCAGGTGTCCAGTCATACAGCCAGAAGGGTTCCGTCCCATCTCGTGTGACCTCCACGACGCAGGTCGCAGCATTTCTCCCCGCCGAGCCTCTCTTGTCCAGCCCAACCACATGTGATGGCAACAGAGCGTAAGATGGGATTTAAATGCTTGCGGCGACGGACAGTTTCGCCAAGTCCACCAGCAAGTTGTTCCAAGGACTAATTACCCTCACTTAAAAATATGTCTTGCATTTCCTATGATCTTTGCTGACGTTAACTTGCAGCCGCTGGATCTTGTGTTTTTGCCTGCTAGCTTAGAGTACTTTGCTTCAGACATCTTATCCCTCAGTGGGTACTTGCAGACCATGATTAAATAGCCACTTCACCTTCTCTTCGCTAAGGTGAGTCCTATGAGAGCAGATGGTGCTGAGCACCTCTAAAAATTAGCACCGCAGCTATTTATGGCTGTAAATTGCCAGACAATTGTTTCGTAAGGCCGGTTATGGAGCACTGCTGGCATCTGTCTCCCCATTGACAAAGTACTGGTGCCCAGCATTTGTTTTTCACACCCCAGTTCCTAAAGGCAAAGGGCACAGTCTCCTGATCCAATACAGCAAGAGGCATCGGAGGTGCACGACACACAGGACTAGGTCCCTCCAGGAATGGGATGGCTTTATCTCCATCAGTCTCTGCAATGTTGGTACCTAAATAAATACCCAAACCCAGACTGTTGCCAATTTTGTGCACTCTAAAGAAAGAGAAGAGGTCTCCTACCTTTGGGGGAACCAGGTCTTGGTGGAGCACAGGCAGGAGCACTCAAGTGACCGACCGACTGAAATACAGCAACAGCTCTTTCCTCTACCCACCAGAAATGTCTCTGCAGCAACTGCAGCCTGGGGAAGGCGTCACTATCAGAAAATTGCTCTGCAGCTTTCAAGCTGTTCAGACCTTTTGGGTCTCTTCCGCCCAAGCTGCTGTACTTTGGAGAGCAGTTGAGAGAAGTGTCCCTCACCTGAAATGGCCTTTCATCACAGGGGCATTCCCATTGCTCCTTGGCTTCCCAGTAGTCATCATCATACCACAGAAAATACATCGCTTTTGGTACGCTAAACAGTGAGACAATAACCTGTATCTTCTGCCCAGGCAGTTCAGTAGCAAGATTCAACTGCTGTAATTCCTTCATAAATAGGCTGTAAAATACATTAAAAAAAAATCCCCGAGTCCTTTGGTGCTGGTCCATTCACATCTTGCAGCTGCAATGTACTCCCAATTTAGACCTCAAAAGCTCCAGAAGAAGTAGATGGCTCTAAGGAAAGCCTGTTCATTCACACCATACTATAAAGATGGCCTTCTTCCTAGGTAATGAAGGAAATGGCATTAACTCCTGGCCACACGGGCAGGACCTGGGGAGATTTTGGGGGTGTCAGAACCTACAACTTTGCACCAGACTGAATATGCAACTTCTCAGTCAAGGCAAATAAGAGCATTGAAAAATTTTAATGGATACATAAAACACATCACACCGATTCCTCAGTCATTCCCCTCTCGTTATTTTTACCTCCTTGTGGAAAATAAGCCCAACACTTGCAGTTTTCTGACAAGCACCTTAATAAACGCTCAAGCAGCTGAGAAGAGAGGACGACAACATCACACACTTTAAACTGAGAACTTCCCTCCCGCCCCTGCCATTTAAACCACAGATAACCAAAGACACTGAAAACACGTGAAATGTCAGAATAGGGCCCATACTGTTCTCATAATTGATGATGATGTCCAACAAATTGAATTCAGTTCTAATCTGAATGAAACAATCTTTTTACATCCAGTGAAAGGAGAAAGAGGGTTGTAGCTTTTTAAACCCATCCTCTAAGAAAATACACATGGAAGTGTGTGTACATAGAAGGGGCAAACAAGACCAGAAGACCGAGAAGAAAAAGGCAGAAAATGTGAATAAGGAGGAGGCCCACGAAACACACTCTAGATTTCCTGCCAGTAAACATCAATTGAATACAAAGCTACTGAAGTATAATTACCTCCTTGTCAATCCTGACGTTAACATTTTTCTAACTCTCCAATGACAACCACTTCTTTCAGCGCTCCTTAATCACAATTCATTTACTCATACTTTCATGGATGTGTAAGATTGTCAATAACTTCACATCCTTAAAGTAAAACTGGAAATCTGTACATCAGATGTGGCTACTGAAATTGAACTTCTGAACGGCCATAGTTTTTCAAAGGACGCTTTCCACTTCTTTCAAAAATCAAATACAGGAACAGCATTTTTTAGAAAGTTACTCTATTAGTTCTTTTCTCTTAGATAACAAAATGGAAAAATAAGTACTCAAAGGCAAAGATTGTATAAACAAGTCCATAAGACCCCTTCCCCTGTATTTCCTTAAAAGCAGCTTAGGAAATACTTTTCATATATACATATATATATATATATATGCACACAAAGAATACAAGATCACGCAGTTATCGTTCTAGATTTTAGCACTGACAGGTTGCACGCACGTCTCGGGCAAGTCACTTCGCATACACCTGCTTATTCTTCAACTAAATGAAACACTATAATGGTACTCACCTTCTTCAAAATACCAGCAGGAGTACGGAAAGAAAAACCCAACGGGTTTTCATAGAATTAAGTCCTACTGATCAGGTCACAGCAGCGATAGGATACAACACTCAATGCTTTCTACAGTCTGAGCCATGACAAACACGTTGAAAGGAAACTACTTCGAATAAGAAAGATTAGCGTCGCATTTTTAGGTATAGCACAGTCCTGTGATCTGCTTCCCATCCTTTCCCTTTTTGTTTTTTTTTGGTTAAAATCAAGTTCTAGTCCTTCAGACAAGGTATCTTCAAAATACAAATCAAATTAACAGACCGTATGGGGCAACCGAGTTGGCTTTTCCCTAGATTTTCTTTCTCCAAATGCGGAGTCATCCTCACAGACTGTAGAAGCTCCTGCACCCACACTAGTACATCAGGGTACGGTTGTTCACTGGGGAGCCACCCCAGTTGGATGTGAAGGGGCGTACCAAGGAAACAAAGGAAACAAAAGTGAAGCAAGATACAGAGGAGACTGCGTATTAAACCTTCTTTGCAATCACTATAAACTGAGAAAGGAAATACGTACGCAGCCAAATACAGACAGAATATGGAAGTATGAATTTCACCTAAAAAAAAAAAAAAATCTTGTGATACGAACAATATTTGCAAGTCTGGACCTCGCTCCATGGTTAGTCATACATGGCCCCATACTCCAGCAGCAGGATAAGGACCAAGGAGGAATCATGATCTCATTACAATTATCCTGCTCTCAATTCTGTCAAGTCTCCAGTGGCGTATTTAGAACCTTAATGAACAACTGCTAGAGAAATACTACGACACCTAGCCAGCTCTCAGCTCTTCTCTCGATGGATCATATCGTGCCAGTGGTTTATCAGGAAAAGGAAAAAATAATCTTGGTTCTTGCTGCTTAACAGGCCCCTGCAGGGTCATATAAGAGAACCCCTGCTAAAAGGTTAAGTAGTTTCCACAGGACTGCAGGGACAAATCACTGGGAATAAGCCTGTCTTCATAACCTGAAGAAAAAAAAAAAAAAAAATCTTTAAAACCCACTTCAGAAAACAATTCCTGTTCTTGATGCACAGGTCCAGGGCACAGTCCTATCTCTGATTCATCTGGCTACTTAACTTGTTTGCCATAGAGATGGGTCTGATTACAAGGAACACTGAGCAATCATCAGTGCTCAGCGTCTTTAAAACCACAACTAATACTAGGTTTCGGTAAAAAAGCTTTCAATAAATCTCAGGATTTCTCTGCCTCCTTCATTTGTCACACCTAAAATAATAAAGCCAATTAATAAAACCCTTATGAGAGCAGCCAAGCAATGTTATGCAACAGTATATAACTTAAACTTGAGTCTTGCAATGAACTCCTGCAGGGAAGAACTATCTTTTCTGTGTAGATGTCAGAGAAAGAAACCTAAACAGTTAACTAAGAAATAAGAAGTTTTAGACTTATTCTATTAAAGATCTGCAGCCAGTTTTCTCACCTTGGACTCGTGCTCTTGTTGAAGTCAACAGCGAAACTCCCATTGACTTCATCAAGAACAAGGTCATGGTTCTTCTGTGCTGCTGACTGGGTGATAGAATGGTCATAGGTCATGAATTTAAAGAAGAAAGAAATCAATAAAACCAGCCTACAGCTGTCGGGTTACATCTCCCAGCTACCTACAGACTCACATTGGGGACTTTTAATAGTTTTTACTTTCTGGACAAAAGGTTCATCTGAGAGTATATGATGCTTTAGGGCTTTATATTTGGACTCTTGAAGGGGCTGCAGCCAAAACACCACTGAGATAAACGTGACTTTTCTGTGTCTGGGTGCCCCGCCAAGGAGGCTGTTCTGTGTATACTATAGGCGAGCCACTGTGAACACACAGACAAATACAATGCTGTCTTTTATGGAGCAGCTCACGTCGACAGTGGTACCTGCACCTCACGATTTTATACATCAGAGAAATCCAGCCCAAACGCCTTGCACAGAAGAGGCGTAAAAAGTCAGAGCAGATGACCACAATCATTTTGGTATCTGCTTCCATCCATGCAAAAGTAAGCACAAAGCTCGCCCTCAATATGTTCAAATACAAAACTACCTTGTCTTTTAAAGTAAAAAAAAAAAAAGAAAAAAAAAAAGAAATAAAGCCCATCTGCATGAGCATTCATAGAAAGGAATGCAGGTCCTCTCTTAATATATATACATACATTCATTTGCACATATACAAACAGACATATATATATATGGGGATTCTTATCTTCTGCCTTACAGAGAACCGAACTGAATTTGATTTACAGGAATTTCTATTGCTTTCAACCACTTTTAAAAATCTCTCATTACATTTAGTGTTTCCTTTGCTTGGCAGCAGAAGTAAATACTATAAAACCATTAAAACCCACAGTGTAAGAGCGTCGCCGACTGCAATCTAGAGATGCAAATGAATCTTTTGTATTGCCAGCATCAACTATCCCTTCCCTAAAAAAAAAAAAAAAGCCCACAAATGCTTAAAAAAATGAGAGCTTAAATGTGCTTTTACTAAACTTTAGCATAAACTGTGCAGCGTACATTCAGTAAAATTTGCACTGGGATTTCAATTAAAGCCACTGACCCAATAAAACGTATTGTTTCTACATCTGTCTTCTCTATATTCGTCAGGTTTCTCTCTCCTCAGCTTTAAGCAAAGAGGCAGGTCTGTCTGAATCTACAGCCAAAGCCAAAAAAAAGATAAATAAATTTTAAAAATAAAATAAAATAAAAAAATCAAAGCTATTTCCAGTTCCTGGGCTGGCTGTGAACAGGGTTTACGGCGAGGAAATCCACCCACGCGCGTTACGGGTGACCTTGGGAGCATCAGTTCATTGACGCCGCTTCTGGCAGCTGAGAGCTGGATCATCAAAAATCCTCCTGAACATAGAGACGCGCAGCGCTGGCAGAGACAGCGATCCAACCCGCTCAGCAAAGCAACGGTCAGAGAAGGGAAAAATAAAACAGAAAAAAGAAAAAAAAAAAGCTCATGCCTACAGTCCAAAGCAGCCAATTGTCTCTCGTTCAGCTTTGCAAACTCTCAGAAGCAGTACAACATTCATCTGCTGCGTTTTGCCTTCCTGAGAAAACTTTCACTGTTAAGCACCGCAGGTAAAAATGCAGTTATAATAAATACAGTTAGAGAATCCAGGGCAGCTGGCAGAGGGGCAGTTTCACAAAAACATATTGGCTTATCTGGAGAATTTAAAAAAAAAAAAAAAAAAAAAAGTCTTTTTTCCTAATAGACACAATGACATTCTTATAGCTTTAAAAATATGACGATACCACATGAACACTTACAGAACATGATCCCCTAGATAATTTGTGACGGACTAATACCGAAGTAAAACTTAAGTGACTTGCAAACGCTACCCACGTTAAAGGCAACATTCAGAATTTTGAATTAGCAGCTACAGAGGCAATTTGGGGGGGGGGGGGGGGGGGGAATCTATAGTGTTCTGATGCACTAAGAAAATAATCCTTTGTCTAATTAGAAACAGCACATTTGATTCTTTTGCAAAACTATTAATTAAATGTTAATCATCCAAGTAGCAAACCATTTGCATTTTTGTCAAAAATTGTAATATATTGCCCAAAACTTTAAAAATTCTGTATTAGGAATATCCAAGTCAAAAGACTTGAACTTTCAATCAAACACTGTCTACAGAGGAGTGATGAGGCATATTACGCAACAGTAATTTAATGATCAATCCTTGTCATTTTGGGATGACGGTACTATTTGGAAAAAAGCGAAAGGAAAACTGGATTAAAGTGCTAAAATAAAGACGCTTTGTTCATCTGAATAAAACATTTGTAACTCTGGTCTGAGAGGTTACTTTCATTTGCAGCCAGTTTGATTTGCCACTCATCTTCCTTTGGGAATCATCCTGTTTCAAGTGCATTAAGAGATGATTTATTTGCATAAGCCAACAGAGGGTTATTCTTTCCTCAAAAAACAGAGAGTGACATTGCTGTACAAATGAAAGAAAATGTTAACAACTCCTGGAAGTTCTCATAGGTGATTAGAGGAATCATGCCACGTATCACAAAATGATTAGCGCCAACGTGGCATATATTACATCTTAAGCATAGTTGAGCTTTTGCACTGTTTACGAATAAACTTATTTTGAAGACACGTTTGATCCTGAGAAGCATGTTTTGGACCGAAAGCAGAAATTACTATCCCTCACTTAAATCTTTTCCATATATAAGTAGGAAATAAGTAGCATGCCTACACATTTATGTTGCCATCCATCTTGAAAGAGCAAAAAGCAAAGCTGAAGATGGTCTCTGGTATTATTGTGTTGTCCCCTGTTTCTGGTGGCAGCTGTGTCACGTCGTGGCACAAAGGAGGTTGTCGCTAATCTCCTGTTGCCGCGCCTCCTGTCTGTGGATGTCACTACTGCACTTTGTAATTACAAATATTAAGGGTGCCGTCCTGTCTCCTGTGACGGCAGATAATCCCATTGCCCCCGGAGCGACCTGGTCTCGCTGGAGCAGATCTGGGCGCTCTCAGCCAACACCTGCTGCCGTTCCTACGGGAGTCCCTCATGGAAACACCAGGTACTCGCTCCATGCCAAACAGGCTTTGAAAGTCAATATAACAAAAATATCAGCCCGGAGCCTTCTGCCCTCCTTCCTCTCACCTCCCTATAACATCACGTCTTACAACTGGTTTCAATTCCATACATTTCACCCTTTCGGCTTACAACCGCATGTTGCAAACTGCACGGACGGAGCACAATTTGACCATTAGTTTTATCGTGATGCCAACCATTCCTCCACTCCTACCCAACAACCCTCCGGAAAACCTCACCTTACCAAAAAAAAAACCCACCGTTGTCAGCATCAGAGAAAAGTGGCTTTACAAGCACATGCAGAAGGAACCAGCTCCAAAAGCAAAGGTGTCGACAGAACGACGCATTACGGGGCCCTCGCAACCAAATCCACACCGAAACACAAACACCCTCCAGCTGACAGGCTTCTGCCGAGTAACAAGTAATAAATGGCATCATTTTCTGAGAGAAAGAGAGGGATTTACAAGAAAGTTGCAACACTGCTTATTTGTTAGAAGCTGAGATCAGGTCCTTGAAGTTCTTTGGGAAGTCTACGAATGGCAGAACACACCACTGTGCAGCACAGTACTGTTATCTTCAAGAAACAGCTGATTCCCCTCTCATTTCTATAGGTGCTGGCAGCTCTTTTTTCATTTTTCTATGCCACCTAGACTACCATTCCCTTCCTGGTAAGCCAAAGAAATTGGGCTCCTCCTTTCAACTAAGGATTTCTTTACGGTATAAGCCTCAAGGTAATACTCTCCCACTTTCAGGTCTCTGACTAGAGAGGTATCATGCTTTTTTTTTTTTGAGTTTCACATAAAAAAAGATTGTCAGTCACCCACTAATTTCTCTAGGGTTGTATTCCGCACTGGAGAACAAAACTTCTATTTTATATTGTTTCCCCTCCCTCGTCATTGTCACATCACAAGCAAAAAAAACCTGGGAGACGGTAGGGCACAAGTACGAGCTTAGTGTAAACGATTTTAAGAGACCAATTTCTTTGCAGCTAAGAGGAAAACAGAAAAGGAAAGAAAAAGGGGCACAAGGACGAGAATATTAAATGTCACAGTTGCCACTTCCTAACTCACCCAGAGCACAAGCCAAAACAATTACGGAGAGACATATGTTGATAGCAATAAAACAATTACTTCCATTCTGTGCCTATTTTAAATATTAAGTGCTAGCAGCATGTTGCTTAGACACTTAAAAGCCCACAAATTTTAGTTTCAGAATGCGGTAATATAGCACTGCATACGGAGGTAAATCAAACCCAAACATTTTTTTGTTTGCATATTGAATACCTATAATATTATGTAATCAAAAAAAAAAAAATCACGGTTCAGAGTTAGCTTACCACTGCAACTGATTTGGCATTGAGGATGACCATTTATATGCTAAAGTCTGACTGTACGCTAAAATATGTAGATGCATAACAGCTTGTCTTTTAAAGATAACATACTGCACACATAAATGCAAGTGCTGGATCTAATTTAAAAAGATTTGTGGTTATGAACACATGGACACCAAAAATCCAGAAACGAACGCTGAGTTGCAGTCCAGTGCGGTTCCAGCTGGCTAAGATATAAACATTTCTTCCCCAAACTGCAGTCGCTAGTAAAATTCGTACAGAAAATCTGATCATACCTACAAGCAAATGCTAGTTTTATATTTTACTCTTTCTTAAAGTAATGCAAGGAAGCTCAACAGCATCCCTTCAGCTTTCCTCCCTCAGCTACAGGGACAATTTGCTATCAAAACACAACTGCTGGACCAAGAAGACAAGAGTCTGGAGATCAAGTCTGAGTGAATTTTATCTCACTTTTGTTCTCTAGTACAGCATATATATGTAAAACAGAGATGGAAAATTACTGCAGCAGGACTTGTGTAAAAGAAGAATGCATTATTGTAGCAGTAAAGGCACATTCAAGCAGTAACCAAAGCAGCACCACTCATGTATGTAACAGACATAACTTACACTAACTTGTCTTAGGGTAATGAATAATAATTTGTACATTGTGGTCCATGTTGAAGTAAAATTCAAAGCATTACAAAAGCCATACTGCCCGGCAAAACTGATGTCACATTGATCTTCTATTAAGAGAATCTTAAGAAAAGCAATAACCCACCAGTTTACAGTTAAGGTTTCTTTGTTGGTATCACTGTAGCTGTGAAATGTGGCATGTTGAACATTAATCACAGCAACACAAGTCACAGTAGCTGATCTTTGGTATTGACTTCTGGCTGTTTCAATAGGTATCTTAATAAAAAAAAAAATACTGCCTTATTTTAGAAGCTTTAGTGTACTATTGCAAGACGTCCACGTGAGTAAAACCACCAATAACTCAACCTATAAACCAAATTAATTTGCGTTTCACGCTTATGAAAACGACCCTTGTGAAATATTGCCTAACCCAAATTTAACAAACGAAAGTTAAATATTTATAAACAAGACACATTGAAAGCACAGGAAAAGCCTCGCAGAAGATATGCTCCAAAATGACTGAGTAGTCATGTATAGAGTATGACATATGATGGAAATGAATAAAAAGTAAACAACTTACTCCATTACTTCCAACATCTGCAAAGCCTATTTTAAACTTCCTAAATTACACAGATGTAACAGCATGGAGCTCTTAAGCCTCGAGTGCATATTGATGAGATCGCGTTTCTGTGATCCTGAAGTGAACAATTAAAGAACATACATTTCTGTACCACAGCTGAACAAATCCAGAAGGTCAGTATTTCTATTTGCAAGGCCAGCTGACATGCACATCCGAGAGACAAATCAGCAGCTCACAAGGAATATCTCGTTTGGTTTTTTTTTTTTTAAATAAAATACGGAGTGTTTCAAAAAGATGGACCCAACTTCAAAGATACAGTCATTTCAAATTGGGTCCATCTTTTTGAAACATCCTGTACTGTGGCTAAGTGGGGAGTATAACACAGGTGTTAAAACAAATGCTGAGATTTTTATTCCTCATAATACACGTCATCTCACCTTAACAGGACTAAGAAAAGTCTATGTAAACAACAAGGAACAGCGGAAGCTAAACAAATGGCACCAACTTCAAATGCGACCTATTCAACACTGAAAAAAATAACAAGCTTTACCATCCCATTTTACCCCCCAGTTCTCTCACCAGAGCCTGTGTTCTGGACTATCCCATCCACTGTCTTCCAAGACCAAATCTCATATTCCAGCCCAAACACTGAAACATGGCAGAGATGAACAGGAGTGGATGGTCTCTGTGAACTCTAAAATAATCATATACCTGCATGGGTGAAAAAGTAAACCCTGCATCTAAAAAATAAGGTCAACTTTTATAATACCAAAAATAACCCATCAAGCAAAGAGCATGCAAACATATTGACACTTTTTTGCATCTTCTGATTGATGTCATTAACATCTGAGGACTCCAAAGCAAAAAAATTATGCTATTATCACAAGGACATGACCACAACTTTAGGTCCTAATAATGTTCAAATGAGTGCAAAGCATGGCTTTCACCATGAGTATATTCCTTCCTCCTCTTTTGCAATTCTCCCGATGTGAAGTCTGAAAGAAAATGAGCTACTGAAAGAGAGGGTGACAGGAAAGCAAATCAATAGGAAAAAGAAAGAGAAAACACTGCCAACTTCTGTGTTCCTTCGTAATAGAGTCCAGAGCCAAGCAATGCACGCGGTCTCCTGCCACGAATAGACGCGATGGTAAGGAATAAAGGCGACGGTAAGGAATAAAGGCGACGGTAAGGAGCGTCTGGCAGGAGGAGGAACAATCCTTAGTGGAAACAAGTTTTTGAAAGGCTGGGGTTCGAGCCCATGCACGAAGATCACCGAAGTAAGACATGCCTGGAGGTCTTGATGAAACAAACTCCTACAGAAAAGGCAAAAATTCCCCACCTGTCAGTAGTTTCAGGCTCCGTTGTTTTGAGAAAACAGCTGATATATTGGCATCAATACCCACAGATGCAAGTTAAGTGACTACATTAATACTATTACAAATAAGCTATATATGTTATGCCTTACAGTTAAAGATCAGTGCAACAGCTTTTGGATTGCTTTGTAACTGAGATCCAATGACAACTTTGATTGGCAACACAACTGAATCAATTGTCTTTATCCAAGTATTACCCTTTCCATCGTAACAATTGATCCAGCTCAACACGGCTCCAAAGACAGATGATGCCAATATTAACAGATAAAGATGCAAGTTCTGCTCATCAAGCACTTAGCACTGTAAGCCTTTGCACTGAAAAGGAAACACAACCACCACCTGACAAAGATAATACTCTTCTTTTTCCTGTAAGAATCACTCTAAAACTAGATGTCTAAATATGATAAGAAAATTCAATATTTTTAGTATAAAAAGACTTGCAACTAAAGTTATTTATTTTAAGAGACAAAACACTGAAATTCTTCATTACCAAGGCGTGCCCAAAAAACACTACGGTAGTCGGCAAAGTCCAAGGCAGTAAAAAACACCAAACCACCTTTAAATCCAGTGAAAGCGGGTTTCTCTCATAGGGCAAAGAGCCTTTGTTCTGTGCTTCTGTGTGCTGTTAGTGTCTCAAATGTAATGCTACCATGATGTCAGTGTTAGCATCAGAGCTCCAAAAGCCTGACAGAAACACCGTTTTCAGTTTCATCGGGGATTATTTGGAAAACATTTAGGAAAAATATAATGAGCCCAACAGAAGGCTCGAAATCTAACAGATCCTGTCATCTGCCTTTTCAAACAACCTCAACATCTTTAGCTCAAAGCTACTTGCCTTACACTTTTCACCTTTTTTAAAAAAAATATTTTCTCATTTTCCATATCCCATTTCCTATCAATAGATTTCTCCATTCAGTAAACAAGGAAGCTGGTGCTTCCTTAAAAAGTGACCTTCAAGGCCAACAAGAAAACCTACAGCTACTACACACACAAAAGCAACATCATCCAAGTACAAGAGTACTCATCAAATCTTTTTTTTCCAAGACACACCTCCATACTGTAAATACCAACCACAGCTGCAATGAGGCTTAACAGAAGCCAACACGTAGGTTGACCAAACCATTCCAGAAAATCCTATACAGGATTATTCCTGCTCTAGATCCCGCGTGTACATGGGGAAGAATACAACTATATCGTGAACATTTTTCTAAGTATTTTCTGGGTGACTTGATACCAAGTACATTGTTTCAGTGCACGTGTGAAGGCGGCGTGATCTTTCTGCTTTACAAACCCACCACACGCACGTGTTTCTGAATAACAACATGCTCCGACATATCTGAGAACAGGTTCGGTCATATTTCCGAGGCCTGTAACAGGCTGATGAACAGCAAGTTCACTAATAACAACAGGGAAGTGAAAATGGAAGAGTGACTCAATATACAAAACTAATAGCGTTCAGAAGATGTTGTTAGCCTTATAACATTACCGTCAAGGGAAGCTACAAAATCAAAAGATACAAGTGGACTTGCTAACTTTAAAGGAATTAAAATTGCTGGATGTAGCACAGGGGGAAGAGATGTTTTATTTGTCTTCATCTTATTTATTTTACATATTTTATTACGTGTGGGAGCCAATAATTGAAATACTTTCATGGGCAAATTAGAGAGTAATATTTTATTCTCTAAATCAAGCGTCTCACATGAATGGGGAAGTTACTTTTATACTTCAATACAATCTGTACTGCAAAAGAAATGTCATCTTGCAAGAAATTCGGGGGCCACACAGTCAGTGCTGCTTTTGCAAAAAGGAACTTCTTGTTAGATTGAAAGCAATTAATTACATTTGTAAATACTGCTTCAAAACCCCCAAACCTAAAGCTTTTAACACAGAATGCCCACTGGAAATATCTGCCAGCAACAGTTAGTTTAAAAGGCATAGCAGAGCCCAGGAATTAGAATACCTAAAAATTCAAACATGAATGGTACAGTGTCGTGCCTTGTGATGGCATAACGTGCCAACTTGGGTTTTTAATGAAGGTAACGTATTATTATGGATTCCCAGGGGAACACACTTAAAAGCAGACATCTAACCAGGCTTTCAAAAATGTAATTACAGGATTTCCACATGTAACAAGGCAGGCAGCATTCCTTCCAAAAACGAAGTCAGTTTAGCACGCAGCAGCCAACTTTTTTTTTTTTTTTTAAAAAAGGCAAATAAACCCCCTGCAGTGGTTTGAGTTTGTCACAGACTCTCATTTCTACTCCTCTATAAACACCGAGTTACTTGAACTAAAACAGAACAAGACCATCTGAAACGTCAGTCTTGAAGTGCCACCAACCTGGCTGGTTTTTCTTTTTTTTTTTTTTTTTTCCTTTTTCTTTTTTATTTTTCCAAACCCTTTGCCGGGCTGAGCCAGGGGACAGGGACCGGGCACAGGCTCCTCCAGCCATCGCCCTGCGCTGCCGGGCTCGGATCTTTACCTTCCCGCTGAGCTGTGGCACAAGTACAATGCTACTAGTTCATTTACAACGCGTCTGTCAGAAAACCAAACCTAAAAAGCAAGCAACAGCAACTTTATTAGCACTTACTGATCCCAGGGGTGATAAATACGTTTGTTTACTACCGCAGGAGCAAAGCTGGTGGTAAAAGGGAAACAGATCAGACTGTTAAGTGGCTGGAACTCGCATTAGAAATCAAATGATAATATAGTCCCAGGAAATTGCCAGGATATAGAGATCCAAAGTGCCGTAGTATCCGGAGCCTTGTGGGCATCTTGCCAACAGCCCGAGGGTCAAAGCTATTCCACATGCATATTTACATAAATTTACATGTATTTTGCATAACAAGTAAACACAGTATTAAATGCACTTTATAGAGGAACCATCCTGAACTAGCTCATCCACTCTTGCAAGACCGCAAGCCTAGCGGGTCCCTTCTTTATTTTTAACTTCCCATACAATACCTGCTTTATTTTTACAATGCAATCACATGAGAAGACTCAGGTCCTCATCAAGTTACTCCTCGGCTCACAAGGTTGTGTACAAGGGGATGGGCGCAATGACGAGGGATTCACTACCTGTTTTACTACGAGCACAGATCCCTTTCTCCTATTCATGGCGCTAAGGAAATTCTTAACTGCTTTTCGCCTATGGTTCTTCCTAAATTCAAGCTGTAGATTCAGACTTTCCCACCTCTTTTTGCAAAAGAGGTCAAGAACCTCATTATCAACAGTCAGGATGAAAAAAGACAAATGGGAATTTTTTTTCTGCTGTGCTTCGGAACACAAACCTTACCATGGTATCAATGGTCAGATACAATCACATATACATGCGCTGCGAGAGCCAGAAAGCACTTCCAGACTAAGAGACGAAAAATGTAATCACAAACATACTTTCGTGGAATAAAAATGTGGATGTGCCCTCACATTATGACACATAAGCACAATCAACTCCTCTTGAAGCTACAATCTGAGTAATTGCTTTCAACTGGTTTTGTGGGATGTTTTACTTTAGGAACCTATCAGAGTCCAAGTATGTCAAACTGCAAACTATGCAAAAATGTGAGTTCTATTATTGTTTGCAGGATGCTGTACCATTTCAGAAAGGAACTAAACCCGAGCTATGCATAATATTGGCTTTAAAAAAATTACTCTGTGCCACTATTCAGTCACAGATTTAGGATTGGGTGTTTCATAAAGCTGTCCAACTACCTCAGATGGAAATATGGAAATGTCAAACATGTAAAAGTAACTTGATGCTTTCTGATTTGATTGCGAAATAGGAACTAATTATCTGGAATGACAGAGTGCAAACTCGCACAAGCAGCAAAAAACCCAGCGAAGCAGCTACAGTGAATGTGCTTTGGACTATGCACATCAAAAATCTGGACTTCAACTATTAGCCCTTCCCAGTTTACATGTTTGCGGTACACCTCCAAATTACAGGATATTAGAAACTTCTCGTTATGATTAAAAATTTAGTCCCAAAGAAGGATCAGACTACCTTAAAGTACAGAAGTCAGATTTCTCAGTGCCAGGTCTGTCCTCTCTGAGCCTGTTCTGCCTTCTGTCCTAAAAAACCAGACATCAAATGCCAAGCAAGCATTACAGCCTTCAGGATATTAAGCCTAGGCTATCATTTTTCTCTTTTTTTTTTTCCTGGAAGTCTATCTGATTTTGTTTAGAGATTCTTTTGAAAAGCTAATGTTTTCACACCACCTTTTGCTTTGTAGAACAGTCAAGTGACTAAGTCAAATCTCTTCAGAAATCCTCCAATAACAAACTATGTACACAGCACAAAGGTTGAGAAAGTTGGTAGAGTAACAGATATCACATTTGAGCTTTCAGGGAGTTCGATTAAACCAATCGGATTTTTTTCTTAATTTTTAAAGGCAGCTTCAGATGTCATCTGTAATGAAGTACTTAAAACACTTGTCTTCTCTGAACTGATTGCTGCTGGGAAATGCAACCAATGCATCTCCATGCAAAACCACACTCTTGCCATACGTTTCCCTCATCCCTCCAGTCATTTTCTTCTCATCTGTCCAGCCATACTTCTCATCAGCATCAACTGCCAATTTGTACCGTCATAAACTCAGGCTGTATTACTTCAGCGAAGTTTATAAATTCATTATGCTTCCCTACAATCTCTGCAAAGAATTAAAATGAGATTTGTCTGGACAATCATCACATTTACCACGTTAGCACAGTTCTGCTCAAGACAGCAGTTCATCTTTTCACTTCCAGTCCTGCATTTTAAACAAGAGAAGATGTCTTGATGTGACTGCATAGTCTCACAGTGGCTTTATTTTCCTTTATGTCAATTTAAGTAAATAACGCATAATCTGCGCTCTTCGTTTTCTTCTGAAGACCGCAGCTGAATGCAAGGAGGGAAAAAAGGGTGGGCGAGATAAATCCTCG
This sequence comes from Caloenas nicobarica, assembly GCF_036013445.1. Lineage (NCBI taxonomy): Eukaryota > Metazoa > Chordata > Aves > Columbiformes > Columbidae > Caloenas > Caloenas nicobarica. Next base: position 115,277,024 of record NC_088247.1, read on the forward strand.
AAGGGTGACGGCTTGCGATTTTCTTCTGCTACTTGCGTGTACGTGGCAAGAGATACAAAAGGCGAGCTCACTGGATTTAATCTTATTACGACCTGTTTCCACCCATACTTCATAAATCTGGATGTTAAACAGCCGCTTATCCAAGCCCTGTCAGTCCCCTGCGGTCTGTGTGCGCTTAGAGAAGTGGCAAACGAGCCGCCCCGGGATCCCGGAGGAACCCGCCGGGCTCCGCCGTGCTCGGCGACAGCAAAGGCAACGCCAGCTTAACTGCACCCGCCTAACACAGGTCTAGCTCTTCCAGGCTGCCGAAGCGCTTGAGACCGACCTGAAAAATTTTTATCGCTATCTGAGGGAGTTATCATAGAATTACAGATCACACTCAAGGATGAAATGCGGTGCACTCTGATTGGCATAAAAGCCCAACAGACTGGTTGGGGAATAGTTTGTTCTTCTAATGTTGACGTTATATCATTTGTTTGTGGCAGCTCAACACCACTGACAAGTTTCATCTTATTCAAATTGTCTTGAAAAGCTCAATAAGGCTCTTTATTTGGCATATCTTATAGAAGGAAAGGAAAATAGATAACATTATTTGTAAGGCAACATATGTCTAACAACTTTGATGTGTGCTGATGCAATACTCCTCCAGGATAAAAGCAGACCTGTTTAAGAGGACGAGTCATCATATGGATATACTCTTCCTAGCAGCTTTTTGAAAATACATTTCTACTCAATTAGCACTTCCAGTGATATCTAATTTTAGATATTAAAGCACTGAACTTTCTGTTGTCATGCTTTCATGCTTCAGTCCTCTCCAATCAAAGCAGAATTTATTCAGAAAGTATTTTCTCTGCTGAAAGCTGTCGGCTTGACTACATTACGACAGAACACAAAGGCTGAAACACAGGTTAGTTATTCAGCTGTTCAATTCCTACAGAAAAGTGAAATCACAGAATGGTGTGGGGTAAATGTGTGCTATAGAGCTGTAACACAGTAGGAGACAAATTACTGATCTCGCTTTGGTTGTCTTGAGCCAGGAACTTACTATGGGATTCAGCCTTAGGTACATAAGTGGCTATTTCAATATTTCTGACTATATTTAATCTGATGTCAACTTTGCATTGTTTACTATGCAAATGTATTTATACTAGTGAAAACGAGAGCTTCAGGGTTAAGGTTTTTTTAGTGGTGTTGTTTGTTTTTTTAACAAACGCCATAAAACCACATAATAAATAACACATATTCCTGTGAAGGATACAATCCAGCCACACATGTGCTTGGCATTCAAGTTTACACAGATGCTGACCCTTCATCTGGGTTACGCTTTGTCTTACATTTTGATCATCCCAGACTGTTTATATGAAAACTGAAAGGCATTTTTAAAAATAAATCCGACACATTTCTCCCCTCTCTGCGGCTGTGTAGTTTATGTGTGGTGCAAATGAAGTTCATTGTGAATACATACGAGATCAAGAAGCGCTTATGAAAAACAGAAGCGGATCAGCACTTGAAAAAACCTGGGGCCCCAGGAGGCTTTTGTGGTGGTCAGAAGAATGGCAAATTGAAACACTTCAGAACAATTATTTCTTTCCCAACTGCAATTAAATTTTCCCTTTAAAATTCAAACTTTAGTCATAAAACCACCTAAAACCTGTAAAATAGTCTAAAGCCAAATCACAAATACAGTGGAGGTCTCTCTGACCGTACTCGCTGGATGTGACTTGACGGCAAAATCCAGAGACGCTGAACAGTTCACAAAAGAACTGTTTTATATCACCACCTTTTTTCATGCAGTGCGTGTTTATGCAATTTTATGAGCGTGTGATGCTAGCCTTTTAGCAACTGGGTATAGATCCATCAGTATCTTTATTCTGGGTTAAGGTTTTTTTGTCATTGATAACTCTGGGTATCACTTTCCCAATCTCTTTTTATCTACATATTTTGCTACCTGTGATATCGAAGTAAGAAAATTCAGCAGTCTTATGAGAGACCGGTTATGTCGCATGATCAATTTGAGAGAAAATGAACACATACTTTTTGAATTTTTATGCTGACAATAAAAAATGCTCCTCTGACTGTTACTTGCACTTCGACACCTTTTTCTGAAAGGCCACTATAACATGTCCCCTCCCCTGTGGCATCTCTTACATGAGGGACATCTTCCATCATCACCTTCCATCACTGGGCTCAGCATTATCCTCTGATTGTTCGGTCAAGTTTGTAGGAAAACTCCTCTACCCTTTTGCATATACAGTGAGACCGTAAACTCAGAAATACATCTCTGAGAAAGTATGTGTGGTTCACTCATCAGGAGAACTCGCTTGCCCCAAGTGCTTAGATGCCATGTCAGTTTTTCCTATATTTCACTCCAGGAAAGTCAATTATATTTCTAAAGGGCACCCTCCTCATAGTTAAATTCTTCACATTCTGTAAGCCACATATTCACGGGTACGTAACAAGTAACTGAAATTTGCATCCTCTTTACAGCTGCCTTTCAGCTATTTTCAAAATTTCTTTAGAGTTGACATTGTTTTACTGTACCCAGTGCTACACTATAATGGACTTCGATTGCATTTGCCTTTCAATACACATTGTCATCAAGTAGCACGTTCGCATTCATAGTTTTCTGTGAAAAACACTTTGGAAGTGTGGGACTTCCAGTCATTACACACCCAAGAGTATTTTTTGCAGGGAAACCTTAGGCATTCAGTTCCTGCTTTCACGGACACGCCAGCACACTTTAGTTTATTTGACTAACCACTAACACTTCTTTTTCCATAAGAAAACGTGTCTTGTGTACACTCAAGAAGTCACAGTACTGGAGGTATTCCTTCCCATTACGGTTTCTTTTTCTGCGTTGTTTGCATTAGCATTTCTTTCACATGAACGTTCACAGCCAGCCAGTTCATTTGAATCAGTTCTGCAGCTTGTCTTTTTGTGCTGTTACTTCTTCCATCAGCTTTTCCACTGCACTTTCATTTCAAGATCAATACACTTAGTTTACTGCAAGGCAAAACTTTCCTGCTATCACCACTGTCATTTTAGTCACCTTTAGCAGCCTGAAAATTCGAGTTTCAGCAAATGAAACTGAATGGCTTAGCAGGCAAGATATGAATATAAAGCGTTATTTTCTTTTTAATGATATATTATGAATACAAGTCTTAAAAGGCGCGGAGTTAGTAGCTGTGCCCCACAGTAAGAAAATGGATTAATCTCCTGCATTGCATTATGCATCACAGCTCCAACACAGTAGCCTTGAGTTCATTTGATGAAATCTAATCAGGACTGATGCTACAACCTGAAAAGCAATAAAATTTAAAGAAAAAATTTGAAATCCTTCTTCTTCTTTTCTTTATGTGGGCTTTTTCACTGAAATCATACAGCAGAGTTTTCCATGAAACCAACCTAATTATAGCATTAACTTTTCAAGGAACCCAAACCTAATAATAAAAAGCAATGGCACTGGGGAAAATCAACATTTTAGGTAAGTCATCTGTAACAATGGTGTAACAGAAAAAATTCAGCCTTCACTTGGACCAGAAAAACACTTCTTTTTTTTCCTCTCCCCACTCTGTTCCTTGTGTGGAACATAATCAACGACATAACATGCTTAGCAAATCATTGACAGTTAAAAATCTAATTGGAAATACCACCCCACTAACAGCAAAAGAGCTGCTAACATACACAAATGCCTACTAAAAATCAATGGGCTGAAAACTAATAGGGATCCATTTAGTTACTAGAATGGTTTTGCATTGATTTTTTCCTTTATCATCTTTTGTATGTTAGTGTGTGGCAAGAGTACATTGAAGACAGCACTGCATATGCAAAATTGTTAATTTGGCGGATGTTGCACAGACATGACATTTCCATGCTTTACTCAGCAATTCTACTTCAATAATGATCAAGAAACAGAACAGAGAAATAGGAGAGGGAGAAAAAAAAAAAAAAAAAAAAAAGGAAAAAAACCCCACTACCGACCACAAACCAATGTGATGTTAAAGCTCCCCTTTAACTTCTCAGCATAAGACAAGGTGCTGTATTTAACCAAAACTGCAAAAAAACCCTTTCCTAAACAGTGGAATGCATCCATTATACAACGAATCACATTTTAATGTAAATGAGAAACAGAAAACTTTCCTATTTAAAAAACATTGTAGGAAAAAAAATCTCTGACTCAATGTAGCTGTTCCGGCCTATCCACCTTAAATTTCAAAAGAAAAACATGAAAAAGGAAGGAAGAACCAGAAGCTATCAACTCCAAAGCACTATAACCCCTTAGGATGCACAATTACTTTACCCCTATTAACATAAACAGAATTCTTGGCTGATAAACATGATAGGGACTATGATTGAATAGAGCATGTTGCACAGTTAAGCAATCACAAATCACTCTGAATTTTGATTTTAGTGGGATGTCTTGAAAACAGAAATTAAATATCTGCAGCTCCGGAGACTTACAGCCAGACTTCATTTCAAATAATGTCTGCAGCTGAAGAAAACACTGAGATAACGAATGTCATTTCATAGAAAATGTATTTCAAAAATTTTACGTTTTAAGCAGCTGCATCTCTCTCAGTATATTTTATAAACCTTTTATGCTTGTTAAAGAAATTTTAAAAACACAACTCACATCAAAAATGCCACTGGGTTTGCTGTTCACATTGTATCTGAGTTAGAAAGAAGTTATATGTCATGTTCCAAATAATAAATAATTGTGACATTTCAGTGTCTTAATTTTGAATTAATACACTAGCACAACTCACAGTAGGGCTGGGCAGAATAAGGGTAAAGAGAATCTGAACCTCAAACCCTCCCCAAACTCTTGCCCCTGTGTATTGATCCTGTCTTCCATAATCCCCCACGGCAGCCAACTGCTCCCTGAAAACATTGATATTTTCTTCATAGACATCAACCAGTTGTATCACCACCTTCATAGACTCCGATCCCCTAATTGCCAGAAACCACCCAGAGGTTTTTCCAAAGTAGCAACCACAATAGTTTCCAACTAAGCCCTTGCAAAATAAGGACTAATCAGCTGAAGAACAGACCAGGACAAATATCTATCCAACTTAAGAGCGATCCAAGGCCACTGCATTTCAGGATTTCCAGTTGTGCGATAGGTGTAACAGAACGCCACTTAGCGCCAGTTGGCTCAAGTCTCAAAACCATTCATTGAATTGCACTTTGCCACCCCACCCTACGTACTGGATCCATCCAATTGGATGGCTTCCCCTTGGGTTAGGCTCAGAATTACAGAATCACAGGATGGTTGGGGTTGGAAGGGACCTCTGGAGATCATCCAGCCCAACCCACCTGCTGAAGCAGCTTCACCAGAGCAGATCACACAGGATCACGTCCAGGCGGGTTTGAATGTCTCCAGAAGAGGAGACTCCACAGGCTCTCTGGGCAGACTGTTCCAGGGCTCTGTCACCTCACAGTAAAGAAGTTTCTCCTCATATTCAGATGGAATCTCCTGTGCTTCAGCCTGTGCCCACTGCCCCTCATCCTATCCACTGAAAGGAGTCTGGTCCATCCTCTTGACACCCACCCTGGAGATATTTATAACCATTGATGAGATCCCCTCTCAGCTTCTCTTCCCCAGGCTGAACAGACCCAGCTCTCTCGGTCTGTTTTGTAAGAAAGGTGCTCTAGGCCCCTCGTCATCTTCCTAGCCTGTCACTGGACTCCCTCCAGTAATTCTTTGTCCTTCTTAAGCTGGGGAGCCCAGAACTGGACGCAGTGCTGCAGATGCGGCTTCACCAGGGCAGAGCAGAGGGGTGGATCAACCTCCCTCGACCTGCTGGTCACACTCTTCTTAATGCATCCCAGGAGACCGTTGGCCTTCTTGGCCACAAGGGCACATTGTTGGCTCATTCAGTCACCTTAAAAGCTTATACATACCAGGGCAGTGAACTGCAGGGGGGAAAAAAAAAAAAAAAAACAAACTATAAAAAGTAAATTCTGAGCTCTTGTCATTAATCCAACCACTACAGCTACAAGGAAACAGAAACCTGGAACCATGAAATCTCCCTGCCTGTACAACTACCTTCCCTGGTGCTTGCACAGCTGCCAGCACAGTCTGTTCTTCTGACCACCTCCCACGCCAAGACCTTTCAACATCTTCACATACTTTCCCTCCCTAAAGAAAGTGGCTTAATCTAACCTATAACTGACTTAAACTTCAGTACAAAAACACGCTCGCTGTTTGAAATCCTACTGGAATTTAGCACTGTTAGATACAGGGGAGATAAAAGTTGTAGAGCTGGAAAGTTGTGTATCTAACCCACCCACTGTGGGCATAATCCCTAAACTATGGATAAAGAGCTCACTGCTTCAAAATCCCTTTCCCATTCTCCCTCGGCTCTTGTAGGGGGCCTGTGCTTGAGGTGGTAACTCATGCACACTGAGTGGCAAGCAAAGAGCAGCTTCTATATTCAGAATGTTCCTTTTGGATTCATACAGCAGCTGCAAAACCATGTGTTGGCCAACCCCACTGGATGTCCTGCACTTGGCAAACAATCGCAAACACATGGAGCCGCCGGGGAGTAGGAAACAGCCAGGGTAGATGCAACAAAACAGGAAAAAAATACCAAAAAAAATAAAGCAACAATAGAGAAAGGGTGAGAGAGGGAAGATGAGAAGGTCATTGCAAGGCAAAGAAAGAAAAGGGCAGGAAAGTCTGGGAAAGCGGCAAGGTAAGTGAAGCGTATGAAGAACTGGGCTGTTAGGAAGATGACCGCTATCAGCACAGAAAACAAGGCTCCTGCTGGAAGATAGCTGGGAACAAATGACCCGCAGAAACCAACCAAACAAACAAGACACAAAGAGAGCTCAGTCACACGTTAGTAACCAGAAAGCCTTTCCAGTCCACAGCTACTTCTGTGCTGGTAACTGAGATAGTAACACACTAAAAGGTTTGGACGTTGTTACTGGCTGAGTGAGTAGGTTAGGCTTGAGAAGAGATGATGCATATCAAATGCAAAATGGATAAAACATTTATTGACAACAGAAACAGAGTTGGACTAAGCTTCCAAAAATACTGAGCACCACCAAAATACAAGGCTGGTCCCAAGACAGAGAGACAGCCAATTGAGCCTCCTACAGCTTTTAGCTTAAATGGCTTGCAAGCTATTCCTTCAGGTCTTTCATATTGCAAAATTAGTGCTTTGGTTCCTGCTGACTGGTTTAACTGCTGCACCTGTGACTCTATATTTGCCGCTGCTGGCTGCACAAAGGCGGCGTTCGCCGGGGAGGGGTGAGCACAGAACACTCCACATCACCTCGGGGTCGGGGAGAACACGCGGTGTTGTTTCCCGGTCAGGTAGGACAGCATTTATGTCCCCATGGTCCTGTTCAGAAGAAGCAAATTAAAGCTTTGCTCTCGTTCAGTAAGAGACACCCATCTGCCTTCCTAAACCCAGCAATCTTCAAGCTAAACAGGGCAAAGAAAAAAGAAATGAGGAGAAGGCAGAGGAAAGAGCCACTTCTTTTCTCTGCTGGAAAGAGAGACGCTGTGGTTCATAGCGAGGTAGAGAACAGGTAAGAAAAGACTCATTTATGAGTTGTATTCACACACTGTTCATATTACATTCCCTTCTGCATTTATAGCGACTTGCGGGCAACAAAGAAACCGCAACCCCAAATTGCACGTTTCCTGGGCCCGAGAGAACAGAGATAAAGCTGTTCCCAGCCTCCACAGCATTAATCCTGCTCCCAAACTACACAGCACTTACAGGCACACAGAACCATCTGGGTAGGAGGTAGCACCTCATGTTTGTTTGCTGCTGCTTGTTTGGCTTGGGCTAGAAGATATTTTGCTGCTGGATTTTTTGAAGCGTTCCCCACCAGAAATAGTTTTGTCTTTATCGCTAGGGTTATAGATGTGGTTGCACTGTAAAGATCCATTACACTGACACAGCTTATTCCCCTTCCTGCTAGTGTAGGAACATCCATCCTGGACAAGTCCAGAAGGGTGACATAGTTGTCACCACACTTAACTGAGCTAACAGATAACCTTTTTTTGTGTAGACAAGGCTTCATCTCTAAAGGAAGAGTAACCTCCTTACAAACCCCCAAATTTATTTTAAATGTAATTTGCGAGAGAGGATTTCCTTCTATATAATTTTTTAAACTGTGTGATTTAAGCTTACTTACAGTTAATCCATTTTTCTAATTACGCTGTTTCTCTCACTATAGATCAACAGTTGATTAATCAGACTCTTCAGTGAAGCAGCGAGGCGTCTGACCTTCTTACTTGCTGTATTTGTAATGAACTTCACCTCTTATTCCTTAATTTAATAATAATAATAATAATCTATTTCAAGCTATCTTTAGAATACCTGGCTGACTACAGGGAGCCCATCAGGAGCTCACCTATGGGCATGGCTATCAAATTTATTCTCTGTCAGCATTTCTTCACAAGTCTTGTAAGTTACTACACTCTTTTGGTGTCAGCAGAGATGCATTTCAAAAGTGAGTTTTTCATAATTTAATCTGCATTTGCATGTGGCCACTTTGTAGATCCTCAGGACTACTGAAGACACCCAGCGGGACTGTGATCCACTGCAGCAGAAGGTTCCTCTACGGAGCTCCAAGAAACCACCTTTAGTTGTGAGAAGAGCTGCTACCACTTAAAGAGAGAGATTGGCACGTGTGTTTCTTCTGCACCTAACCTAAATACCTAAAATCTCAGCGAACCAAAACCCAGCCATTGCTCACACTCCGAGGCATTTGCCAGCTCACAAATCATATTCACACAGAACAGGGGCAGAATACAGTACACCCAGCCCTAAAGCAGGGCTGCCAGGAATCCTGAGTAGTTATTTCCCAGCTTCAAAAGATCAGCTAAACAAGATGTTTTTCTAATTGTCCTTAAAGATTCCCAAGGATGGAAACTCCACCACCTTCTCATGTTGCTTTATTCCACCAATTTGCTACTTCTATAAACAGGCAGTTTTTCCTAGGCTTTAACTTATTATCTTTTATCCTGTTGCTACTCAGCTTGTACTTCACAAAAGCAAGACGGATTATTCCCTTTTCCTTTACTATAAGATTACCTATTTAAAAAATATTAAGTCTCATTTATTCTTTTCTTCAGTCTGAACATCTCCTGTTCACACTTAGCGGAGTCATGTTTTCTAGACCTCCCACCAGTTTCCTTCAGGTTTTCTTCAAATGGTTCTTCTCTTTCCAAACTGGCACAGTATCTTGAGGCTTTGCCAAAGCTGAATGGAGTTTGCAAGAACTAGTGGGCATCTCTGGCAGGCCATTATCCTGTTTATACCTTTAAATCAGGTGTCCTTTTGTGTAACAACAGGATCTCACCTTGTGATCTGCTGTTATCCCAAACCTGTAGCCCTCCCACCTCTCTGCTACTTGAGTGGCCGATTTCTGAACCGAACAAGTTTACACATGATGATACACATTCAAAAATCAGCAGGGAACAAGGCATGCACAACTCTTGACTCTTTATCAGTTCATATAATCCAATCGTATGGCATCTTTTAACACTTCACGCAGAAAAAGGATTTGGGGCACCATAACCAATACCTTCTCATGCATACACTATATAGCCCTATAAACCAGTAAGGAAACACAGTATTGGCCCAGTATCTACCCAGAAGATGCTATGCAAAGCATAGATTCTTAAAAATTACATGGAATTCATATCCCTTTTCCCCAATCTTAAACAGATTTCAGAATTGGTAAATACAAACCCTACATAGGGCCAAGCTCTTGTAAACATCCATAGTTCGAACTGACAGCTGAGATTATGAGTACTGCAAGTTAAAAAATCTACAGTTGGACTGAATCACCTTAATTCCACTTTTAGAAAAAACTATATTAAAGTTGATCTTGGTTTTGGCAGACTTATTTCCAAACATACTAAAGGAGTACTAACTGTATACATTATTTAAAACAGAAAAACTGAGATTATTTTTTCCCCCCCTCAAAAAATATAATGCATGTGTAAGGAACAAGCATACTGAAAAAGAAACAGTCTGGGCGAGCCTGCTGCTCCATTTGGAAAAGCTGTTTTACTTTAAAACTCTGTTCTTTCCAAGGGTCCCCACTAACATTTGGCTAGCTGACTCACTGAATGTTCCCTTTAAACTTACATGGTATCAATTAATGGATTATAGGAACCATTGATTTACCTTTAAAGTTCTAGTTTATGATCTCTGGGAAGCAAGTGGTATCTATGTAGTGACAGCTCACATCTTCAGCAGCCTACAACGAAGGCTGACCTTGCAGTCACTGAGCTAAGACTAAGTAGGACAAGGAAAACACTACAGAGCTTCAAGTACCTGGTTTTCTAACAAGCAGCTGGGCTTGCCAAAAAACCCCTTGATCATGGGCGACTTGTTTAGAAAGGCCAGTGCCTGTACTGCTGAAGTGTATGTTGAAGCGACAGGAATATTTCTATTGGCTCAATATTTCAAATTCAAAATCATAAAAGTATAAGAACGATCTGCAAATAAACTAAAACCCAATAAATGGAACAGTTGGTGGACTAAGTCCAAACTGGACCCAGGTTCAAACCAAAGGCTTCCTCAGACATCTGGTCCACTGAAAATACTCCAGTACGATCACGCTGCTTCCCAGTCAACACCTGCCCATGGGATGACCAGATGTTTTTGGACCCTCATGCTCCCATAGACACCGTGCCACCTCCAGGGCTCAACAGTTACCAGGCTTCGCAACCATATCAAGAACAGAATCTCAGTGCCCTTTGCCAGGGAAAAGCAACCTCTGAAAGTTACAGAGAGGCTGTTTGGAAGAGGGAGCAATATGCATGCTAAAATGTAAAACAATAAAGTGAGTATTTTAAACGATGCTCTTTATTGCTCTTCTTCGCTTACTAAGCACCTGTGCAATCTGCATATTGGCCTTCAGCCAACCTTCCAACTTCAACTTCTTGAGCCAGGCTTGGCGCACTGAAAACACAAGTTTGCACCAAATCCAACCACAACACAGAGCAATGCATCTTAATATCCTGACATTTTTAGTCACTTATCATACTGTGTAAATCATTGCTCCAGCTCACATACCCTGGTTTCTTCCATAACGGTGAGCATGCTCTAACTGGAGTCTCCTGATAAACTTAAAAAAATACCATGTTTACTAATCGGAAGATTAATATTTTCAAAATCTTTGTCCTTTAACTGCAAGTTTGAAAACACAGTGAAGCATCTAAAGGGATGCCACATAGAAGGGAAAGGCATTGAACAATGTTAGCGCACCAGCTGAAGGAACCTTACTGGACTGTAATGAAGTGACTTTGTTATTTTTAAAAGTCTTCAAAGATACAGAAAGGGTGATTTACCCTTTTCCTTCAAATTCCCATCTGCTTTGAATTCTTACAGCTTCAAAATAAGCACGCAGTTCTAATTAATTTTAATGATCCATGCTGCATTACTTACCATCTAAACAAAACTATCTAATTTGTTAGTGGTTTTGGATTTTATTGTTTCATCTTTGCCAATTTCGAAAAGCTTTTCATAAACAGAAGCTACAGTTCACCTTGAAGAAGATACTTTCAAGCGTGATGTATGGCTGCATAGGTCTATTGTGTTTGGCTACGCTGGTAGGACAATGCTGGATGCAAATTAATACACGGAATTTAAATACAGATCACTTGGTGCTCTTTTTGAGGAGGTTCCCAAATGAATGCAGATCTCGATGTTAGAGCAGGGATATCACAGCTAAAAGGACAAATCCACATTCAAGTCAACTGAGGGCAAGGAAGGAGAAAAATCAACATTTAGCCAACTTGCACATCTTTCTCAGCTAATTTAATCATTTATCATCAAGGAAAGCCTGCACAGCAATATCTTTTGTAATGGTTTCATTTTTGAGATATGGCTGTAGAAGGATAAAAGAAAAAAACAATTAAAAAAAAAAAAGAAAAAAGGATGAAACTCTGACTTCAGACTTGACACAAATTTTGCCATTTAACTCAATGGGGCCATGATTTCCCCCAAATATGCCTGGTAAAACAAGGAAACAGCTCAGGAACTTTGCAGAGTTTACTTTCTATTCCTGACCTTAAAAAGCTTATATCCTGCTTTACTCCAAATTTTTTCCTCATTCAAGGTAACATGGTAAAGATTATAACCAGAACATTCACAAGGTAATCGCTAACAAAACCCTGTCTTATTAGCCTGGACAAACATTGAATTTTGACCTAAAAGTCCATCCCCAGAAAGGTTCTTTAGAGGCCTGTGAAAACTTGTGTTGAGAAAAGGTATATAATGTATATATAAAAGGTATATAGCATATATCAACTGAGCTCCCAAAATAACATTTCTATTCTTCCCCGCCTTGCACAACTCCATTTTTTCCCCCTTCTCAATACCCTCTTTTGCATCTGCACTAAAACACACCACAAAGCATAAATGAATTCCACAAATCAAGGTAACGTCAAAATACTATCAAACAATGGTCTTTTTTCCCCCTACTCCCTTTCAACTCGGGGTTAACTTTCGAACGTCTGTTGTGTCCTGCTTTGTGTTTTTTATCAGAATCCTGTTCCTCTTGCAGTCTTAGAGTCTGCAGCAATGACAACTGGCATTTCATAATTGGTTTCCAGATTTCCACAGAAGCACTCGGGTTTCAGAGAATATGACCTGTGGGTAATTTGCATACAGACGCCTCAGCGTCACTGACGCTTTCTGGAAAACGAATGGCTCATTACAATGCAAATTAAGCTAGCCCATGTCATGGGCTATTAAAAATTATTTAAAAAACAAAAATCCACTACCACCAAAACTCACGACATCCTCATGGGTCTGTAAGATTCACTGCAATGGACACAGAGTGGAGCCCTACGTATGACGAGAGCCATCAAGTTTATTTCTGGCTCTAAGAATCCAAGTTTCCGCACATTACCAGAATTTAACCTATTTCCATTTCCACTCCCCCGCTGAGCAAACCTATTTAGCTTTCAAAAAGATGTCTTCTCCCCAAGTCAGCTTCAGTGTTTGATCCATACACAGCAGAAAATGTAGACATTCCTTCGCTGAAAACACACCAGACACCCTAACACGGGTACAAAATCTCTCATGTTTATTTGTATGCTGCAAAGGGAAAACCATACTAAATTAAGACCATCAGAAGACTGGGGGAAGACATTATGTTTGTATAAGAAAACGTTCCTCTGCTTCCAAAATACGCTACGTTGATAATACATTATTCTATTAATAATACATTAATGACCCTCATGGAAGCTTCAGTCACTGAAAACAACAGTCAGAACGTGGCAGGAGTCAGCAACGTGTTTTCCATAATGCCAGTTGACTATGCAGGGAATAGTGTAAATGTGGGTGATGTCTTATTCATAAGAGTTATTCTTTAGCATTTTACAGTAGGAAAAAAAAAGAGGCTTGTTAAAATTTGTTTGGTATCTGGACAACCTTCCCAGATACACAGACAGGATTTATCCTACCTTACATCAGCTAAAACTCTCAGTATTTGTAGACAACTGGTTTAAACTGATAGTAAAAAAAAAAAAGTAGTAAAATACATATTTTATATATATTAAATATATAAAAATATAATTATATATAAAATATATATAATATATATTTTATATATAAATTATATTATTTTTTTTTCCTCTCTGCAACTGTCTTTTAACAAGACTATCACTACTCTTCTTCTCCCTTGCAGGTGACAAGTCTATGTGGACTTGATGAGAAAGATTTTGGACTTGACTCTCAAGCATTAGAGATTACAGAATAAGTCTGGTCTACATTTTCTTTTTTCCAGAGGACTACGAAGTAGGTCTGAAAACAGATACAGGGCCAGCAAACAAAAATCTGAGAAGTAAAAGACTCCATGCTGTATTCAATGAACTTAAATTGCAAAGTGTGTGCTCATTCCAGCATCTAATGTACTGCATATCACTATGACTTTCTTCCTTTCCTTTTTTTTGGCGATTTTTTTTTTTTTTCTGTTTTATTTTTTTTAAAAGCTTCTCAAGTTGGAACCATGATCAATTGACTATTATTTCTCTGGTGACTTGTGCTGCTCAATTATGACATTTCATTTCACCCTTACTCTCCCAACACCTTGCATTAATCCACCCAAATAACTACTGGAGACGTTTTTGAGATGATTGATTTTTCACATCTGAAAGACATTTGTTCTGGTATGCTAACAGTAATAAATGAGAAAGGGGCCTTCAAGAGTACAGAATGAAACTGAATGCCAAGATAAATGTTACATTTCAAAGTATAATGACTGAAAAATTTCATATAAACATCCTGCTTTTTTTGAAGAGACGACAACTTTTTTTCTTCCACAATGTACATATGTGTTTGTTTGTCATCAAGGATTTGAATTCTACATTATCAGCATGATTAGAAACACAAATTGATCTATTCATCATATCAATAGCAGCTATAGCCAGAGGATCAAATATCTGAATTTGCCCTTGCACATCAGAGAAACCTCAAGACAGCAAACTAGTATTTCAAGAACTCAGCAGGGAATACATGACAAATTAAGTCTCCAAAATAATTACGACATCCCAAAGGGAAAATGTACTTCACTTGCAAATTACTCCTAGATTTTACGTATCTTTTATAACACATTTTAAAAGGGCAGTCCTGTCATAGTTTATAATAGATTATGTTTCCAGGATCGAAGGGCTCATTGTTTTGAAGACCTAAACCAGATCCCAACACAGGACATACTTGGAAGTAAGATCAGGATTCTTTGCTCTGAAAGGCCACCTACCTTCCTAGGAAAGGTATTTTCTACAGGGTTTATTTTAAATGCCATAGTCTTGATATTCATAGTCTTTTATACTTGTGTTTCTGTCGGTAATTAATACTGGGGACCTGTATTGAGAATGGGGAGACAGGAGGCGGTCAGGAAGGAATAAAAGATGATAAGGGTACAGAAAACACTAAAATCCTGAGGGAAATTCCTAGAAAATAATCCTGCTACTTCAGATGGTGGCAGAGCCATGTAAAAAGCGATGACAAGCTCGCGCTCTTCCCAGCCCTCTGGCACAAGTGCGGCACAGATCTGACACTTAATAGTTACCTGGGGGAACCGTATACATCTTTCAGAGAACCGTTAGCGCCTCTGCAAGACAGGTCAAGCAGTATTCTCGTGTCTTCAAAATAAAGAATAGAGAAACACAAAATAATGTGGATTTTTGTTTTTAAACCAATCCGATAGATTTAACATCTATATGCACACATGCAACTACAAACTGTTTTCTCTTACTCAAGCTAGAAAGATCTGTTGTCTGAAACTGAATCAGAAGTATGACATGTTAGCAAATTTTCAGTCAATCACTTCTCTAGCTTTATATTACTTTTTACTTCAACATAGAAAAGAAAAAAATTCATTTGGCAGTGCCAGAGGCACCTTCAAGTCCAAAAATAGTTAGATCTGAAAACATCATCTTCTACAAGGAAGAAAAGCTAAAGAAAAAATGCTGTAAAGCCCACTGGCAAAATACTAAAAGCAATGAGTAGGCTGAAGTACATTAGCTGTTAGTAGGAATGCACAGACAGACAAAAGGTTGCAGTAGCTTTCATATGTTCTGCTACTAAGAGACTTTAAACACTGTGTTGTGGTGCCAGCTTATAAAGAGCAGTGAAACCAAATTTTTGGAAGCTATAAAAATGAAGCAGGTGAAGCAAGGAAAATGTTATCACATCTGTCAAGTTTTTTTAATACAAAGGAGTCTGACGACTGCCAAGAAAAAAAGGCAATATATGTAACTAAAAAGCCATACCGATTTTTCCATATAATTCTATGGCTTGTTATGCTCATCTCTCTCCTCGTTCTGTTTAATGAGTTTGTGTTTGCAGAGAAAACACTCTTCACAGAAAGATCAAGTATGAACACAACGCCCACCAAAAATAGCAGTCTTACCAATGGATTGTTTAGGTATCACAACTACATACACTTTTTATGAAGGCCGGAGAAGCTTCTGTATAGCTTCAGCACAATAACAAGTCTTCGAGGAAATCAGAAGACACCACCAAAACCCAGTATTCAAATTCAGGCACACAAGCACCTCAGAGTACAGGAACCCATCGTCTTCTGAGCCCGACTGGGGATTTTATCTTGTTTCCACAAAAGATAATCTGTAGAATTTCCACACAACTCAACCCACAGCACTGCCAGCAGAGCAAGATTTTATACCTGCTAACTGAACCCAAGTGGGAGTTTGGCAAAGTCTCCTATGCAACCACAGGTGCATTTTCCCAGAAAGGACGGAGTCGGAGCCATTGCAACCCGAATCGGAATACATTTTGGCATGCATTTTAATATGTTTAACTGTAAAAATGCTATAAAACGCAAAGTGAAAATGCACCATTTCTACCATTTAAATATTCTTTAAAATTTTGAAACTGAATCTCAAAATATTTGCAATGCTCTCGGCACAGGAGCATTTTCTACCTTCTCTCAAGCTACAGCCATCCAAGTTTCTATCAGGTTATATTGCCTTGACAACCCTACAGACCTGTTCAATTTATGTTACAAATCATCAAGTAACAGTGAATATTGTCAATAAGGCTGAAAAAGTCAAGTGTGTCAACTCTAACATCTGCTATTCATAGCTCAAAGCAAGGTTTCCTGTATTTCTTTTATATATAGGCTTAATTTTATTCATTCAAGTACATATGGAAAAACAGCATCTGATAGCATATACTCAAGAAATGGCAGGCCACATATTCAAACTGCCTTTTATTACAAGTTAAAAGCTCCTTCTGCACACAGGCATCACTTCATTTAAACAGCCTTAAGTATCTGAGAACGGCAGGACTGAATCCTATCGGTACAGTAGGACTTTTATATAAGCTTTTTGGGGGTTTTTTTGGTCATTAAACACACATACAATCAGCAGCAAAGCACGGCTTGATTGAGAGATGAAAGAAGAACTCATGATACACGACTGTATTTCACAGTACTGAGACATAACTGCTCCGTGCCCCAGGCAGGTCAGTTATCCTCTACCTTAACTTCTGCTCTACAAACATTTGAAATAAGAAATAATACTTAAACACTTCCCAGCCCTTCTTTGAGAATGGATGTCCTAATGTTTTCTAGATGCCACATCTTCAAGGCCATGAAATTGAGAAGAAAGAGCCAGAATTTGTAACACTGCAACTGCTGCACTGATTCCGAGCTCGTAAACCTCCTGATGCTACTATAAATACCGCTTTGTGTGTCGTGATGGGTATTCATATCACACAGTTCAGTCAGCATGGGGGGCAAAAAATAAAAAGTATCAGCAGTGAATATCATGTATTTTGTTTGTGAAAGAGTTTGTTGCAGCCTCAGAGGTCTGTTCTTCACCATATGTGCGCTTAATTCCCATCAGCATTAGTGAAGCTTAACACCGAATTTATGAAGGAAAAATGAAGGGTTTGTATTAGCCCAAGTAAATGGGTTGCTTTATCTTTTGGTCCCTCTTAATGAAAAATAGCAGTTGCTTTCAAGCATGCTTTGTAGTTAGACAAGTCTTTGTTGCTGCAGAGCAATGGAAATTTATGGGAGTAACAAAATGAATTGCTTAGTGACACGGAAACCACTTAATTCTTGCTCCCCATATAGGAGACTGTTAAGCAACTATTTAACCTGTTGGTATTTTGTAAGGAAGATGCTGCAAAAGCCTTAAGCTGAGGTGCTGAAAATTCAAAATGATCATCTTTTACTTAACTTGCCTGCAAAATTCCAGTCTCCTTACTGCTTTACATGGGGCTAATTATCTAACTCTGCTAGGAAAGTGGGCAAAAGCGCCAAGAGTCTGATTTAAAGCAGCTACTTATTGTTGCTGTACGTGACCCAGTCAGTTCAAGGTGGATGAAACCATCTTTTTTGAGTACAATCTATGCAAACCCAAACATTTAAATAGTCCAAAAAGCAGATCGACGTATGCAAACCACGTGTGTCTCTAGCTATGGCATTACACAGTTGTGTACAGCACCTGACCCCCAGTTTTACATACAAACCCCACACATTGGACACACACCCTAAACGCCACGTACATGTAACTTCTAATGCAAACACAACCCGCAATAAACAAAAAGGCTTAATTCACATTCAGATACACTTCCACACACTCTTTCCAGCACATCTAAATGCGATAAACGCGTATCAGCCACTCTGCTTCCTCATTTTTGCCATTTCATAGAAGCTAATAAAGTAGACTGAAACCACAGGCATTTCAGAACACAATGTAGAACTACAGTTTAGAGATAATTTTACAAAATGCCAATATAAAACTGTCCCTTCCTGGCCAAGCTGCTATATATTTATCACTCCCCTACAAAAAGCTCAGTATTTTAAAACAGAAATACAATAGCAAAATATTGAATCGACACTTATGATAAAATGCATTTGATTAAGACTTAATAAAGTAGTCTGTATATTACCAGTGAATAATGCATCATAAGATAAAGCTAGACAGAAAGCAAATAAGACTGTCAAAGCTAATTCCAATGTGCATTTTTCAGCCATATTACTTATTTTATTACTGGATTTTAAAATGCTCACTGAGATTCAACAGCTTTTTTAAAATTTTTTTAAAGCAAATAACAATAAATCCCTTGAATAAATGTACCTGATTTAGTCACGTTGCTAGATTAAAACCAATGCAAACTTTCCAGGAAACTAGTTAGTTCCTTGTCTGTCTGCATCCTCTGAAAAGCAGAACACTTCAGGTAAACTTCCAGAAATAAATGTGGAGTGTGGTTTATTTGTTTTGTTGTTGTTCTCCTTCGTGCATCGGGAAAAACAGAACATCAAGAAAGAGCATCGTAAGATGCAACTAAATATTTTTTAGCTGAACTAAATTGTAACTAAAATATTTTCTTAATATTCAATATGAGCCTTCCCAAACTGACAAGCCATAAACTAATTGTCTCAGTAAGTGATATCGCACACACTGGATGTGAAAGCACAGAAGCAAACACTTGAGGCTTACATAAATGTATTTTTTTTTTTATTAGTACCAGGCTGGCCTTAACTGAACCACAACAGTAAATCCAAAAAATATCTTCCCAATAATTAAAGTTCAAAGATATTTGCAAAGGCAAGTATTTGTATGCAAAGCCAACAGCACATTGCTTGGAAAATACATTTTATATCCAAGTTGGAAGTTTCAGAAGTGAGATGCCCAGAATGTCTCTGATTTCACCAAGACTCCTGCACAATTCTCCCAGCTAAAAATTGCACTAAAACTTTCACTAAGCCCTCTCTTCCACCCCGTGTTTATTCTCCTTATTACAGAAATACTGTCACCATACACGTTCTTACCCTCCTGGAGCCACGTTCAAGAAAAAGACAAGAGCAGCAGTGCAAAAACACTTAGAATTCAAAAAAGTCCCAAAGTTTCAGGATAAGCCACAAGGTCTATTTATATTTCCACTGAACTGACAGTGACTCTTTCTGCTTCTTTTAAAAGTTTAATAATTGGATATTATGTTACAAGGAGTTCTGATGCACAGCAGTATGCAATTTCTAGAAATCTTACTTATAACTCTTGAAGAGCTTTAAAAAGGGAACATTGCCAATGTTAAGTATTGTTCAATAACTTATGTTGTCTCACAAAAAGTTAACTTTTTTCTCTGAATGAATCTCAAAACAGTAAAAGCAGATGATTGAAAAACCATTATCAGGGCCTCTGCTCCTTTGTTTTTTTTAATATTTGTGTAATACAACTTTTTTCTGGTCTTTCCTGGTAAAAGGAAACACTCTTTCATACCTAGAAGAGTATTAATTAAAAGGAAAATTGAAAACATTTTTGTTAGAGACTGAGGCTTCTCGAGAATGGGCCTCTTGACCCAGATGATGGGTGAGCACAGGCTCCTCCTTACCCCACACATTGCAAAACTGCATTTGATTCCACGTACAATAGCAGAGGAAGCCCCAGTACAACTCTCTTTCTGCACACTGTGTTGAAATGGAACCTTTTAGCAATGAGCAAACCTCACTCAGGCTATTTACACATTTTAGTAAGAAAAACTTTCTATCGGCGTGCTTTAATCTATATAATGGAGGAGTAGGAACAGCCCAAATGTGTGATTTATAAACTGTAAAATGACTGCTAGTGCCGTAAAACTCCTAAGGAGCAACCAAGGCATCTTTGTTTAGAATGATGGGCTCTGTAGCGGGTACAGGGAAATTCGCTTCTAGCTGGTCTGCAAGGGGTGCCGAGTGCTACAAGGGCTTCTGGCCACATCCTGGGGAATCCTGCTCAAGTGGATACTGTCTCATTTTAATGAAAATTTAAAACCATCGTCTGAAAACCAGACCAAAAAAAAAAAAAAACCCCACCACCACCACCAAAACAAAAAACCAGCTTCTTTTTCAGTGAACTCCTCTAAAAGACTCACTCTCAAGAAATAACAGGATATCCAAGAGCTGCATGAGAAGCTGCGTATGTGAACTAAATTTGATTGCTGTATGTTAATCATAGAATGGTTTGCGTTGGAAAGGACCTTAAAGATCATCTGGCTCCAGCCCACCTGCCACGGGCAGGGACACCTTCCACTACATCACGTATCTTCCTTCCACTGTTTTTCCCAAGCACATGAAGACATTTTGAAAGGCAATCACGTGTTACGTTTTGACCACTAAACCCAGCCTACGAACCAGTAAACACAGTATGAAAACCACCTTCTTCCCCTCACCTCAAGCGCCTTTAGAACCAGCCTCCGAGAGCAGTCAGGTATAGCCCGAGGTTCCATTTCCATGCACAACCCTTGGAACTACTTAAATCCCCAAGTTACCAAGTCTCGCCAACTTCGACATGGCAAAACGCAAAAATTGCAGCTTAAAAATCCTAATATGTTTTTTCCTCCTACTAAGTTGTGGGTTTTGGGGTTTTTTTGTTTTGTTTTGTTTGTTTTTGGTTTGTTTTTTTTTTTTTTTTGGGGGGGGGGGGAAATCACAATTCAGTCAACAAATAAGAACTTCTGCTGAAAAAAATAATCTTTAAAATCTTATTTAACAGCGTCCTAACCCCGCGTCTTCAAGATTTACATTAAAAAAAAAAAAAGTTCTTTCCAATTAGGAAGATGCGAAACTTTTTGCTAATAAAACACATGGCTCTAAACAACTAGTATAAAAAGATTTTTTTGTACATGAGATCCCTCCTCATGCTGAGTGATGATTTCTCTCCTCGCTCGCTCTCCAAGTCAAGGGCAGAGGCGGAGGATGTTTGCTCGGTCCGTGGCAGCAAACGAACACGGTCCGAGAGCTTCAGCTGGCTCAAAATACAGGTCGAGCTTGTCAAGTTTGCCTGCAAGCAACCGTGAACACAACCCCTCCATTGTACGGACCCCAGACCACTTGGCAGCACTCAGAAAAATCTGCGAAAAGCACCTGTGGACCAATTCCATGCAAAGAATAACTGAGCGCAGCTCAGCCCAGAATGATCCAGGCAAATATATTTAATTCCCGTTGTATTAATGGTTGCCAAGGTTCTCAGGGAAATATCGGGGTCTTCCTAATATTTCAGGCACAAGAAACATTTCAAGGTATGTTATTCACGTTGTGCTCCATCCCGGATTTACTAGAGTGGCACAAAAATCTCGTAACTAGAAGATGATGGTTCACCAGAGTAAGGGGGGCACACAAATAACACACACACCCCCCCCAAAACCACCACCAAACAATAAAACAACCAACTGAAAACAGCCAGAAAAAGGGTGCTCAATGAGAAAATACACTGCATAGGAGCCAAAGTAAATGCACATCATGAATGCTTACAGCAAGGCTTGCTTCAACGGCAGTCAGGACACTGTCCACTTTTCTTTCTAGTAAGAACTACTTTTAAAGTTTTATTATTTACTCAGGTAATCTCAGTCAACCTGAAGACTAGAAAAGTGTGTTCAGCAGTAAATTTCTTGGAAGAAGATTGGTTCGCTTCATTATAATTTTGTCTTTTAAAACAGACTGTTTAACCAGTTCTTTATTAGGATACAGCAGAAACTACAAGACTTAAAAATTGCAGATTGTAGTATCTGCAGCTTAAAATTAATTTCAGTGCATTTTCTCAAGAACCTACCACAAGAAATAACCACTAATGCACATTTCAAGTAGCTTTCTTGGTCAAAGCAAGAAAAATAAAAATTGCCAGAGGATCAGAGAAATACAGAGGTGAAAGATTATATAGTCCTAAGCCTTCTATGGAAATACATTTCCATAGAACTTCTACAGAAACACATTTGCATATCTATGAGGCTGCTTTAGATAGATAGATAAGTATATATGAATTCTCTTTTTATAAAGGAAATGCCATTAAAAATTATTTTAAGCCTATGACTTAGAAAAGGTTTTCTGACATCCAAAGAAAACCATCTTCACTTCCAATTAAAACAATTGCTTCTTGAGTTTCCCCCACAAGACAGAGAAAATGAATGATTGCTATATTTTTAAATAGAAACCTTTTAAAACAGAAGACCTGCCATCCCACGGGTAGTCTCAGAAGCATCAAAACAGAACCATCACTCCTCCCCCCGCAATTTAGACATGCAACTCCTAGTAACATGCTCTGTGGTGCACATGCTGATGACACTGTGGTCAGCAAAACATTCCAAAAATATTGTTCATTTTAGAAGCCTTTCCACACTGGTTCCCTAACTACGGGCACCCACAATGGCTTCATACCAAAGAAACCATTGAAGAGATAGCTGGATGTTTTATGCTTCCCATCCTCACTGCTTTTGTCCTCATAGCAGCTGCTATGCAGTTCAGTGGCTCAGCCAAAAATCACTTCTTAATAAAATTTTCTTTTATATTTACAACAAATTCGCAAAGGTGATCATATTTTGTTCCCAAGACTGTCCTCAGACATATTATTTGGGGTCTCAAAGGAAGCAGCTTGGATGTTTTCTGAGTTTTAACTTATTTGTGTGTAGTTCTTCATATAAACCGGCCTGAACATAGCATATTACTTGCTGGACAAGATGTATGTTAACCAATAGATAATAAACATTTTATTCCCAAAGCACGCCCTGTAACTTGCCGCTACCATACAAGACTAACACCAACCATCACTTATCTGGCTCATTCACCTTAGAAAGCCAAAAGCAAAGTTATCCTCGTAGAAATATATATGCATTTGAATTCCACAAAAGGAGATTGTACTATATGGTCCACTGAAAACCTGGAGCACTTTCCAGCAGTCCAACCAATCTGTTTAGCTGAAACTTAATAGAAAATGATATAGTATTTCCCCTCCAACTTTACACATAATTGTGAAAAAATAAACTTGGTGCTTCCAGCCTCACCCACCTTTATCAGAAAAAAAGTAATTTTCCAGACATGGGTGATTAATCTCTTTAGCCAAACACTCCAGCACTGCCCCAGAAGCAGGAGCTGCAGAGCTGCTTCAGCTCCCAGCAGTTTACAATGGAGCTGGGCCTGGTGGGGTACGTGGAGACCCCCAAACTCGGCAAGAGATGTAATCTGGGACAGAACTAAAGCTTTGCCACTGATTTTAAGCTCCATAGTATAATTTACACTTACTATTTCAAACCTTTACTAATGCAACCAGATAAACACAATATTTAATTAATCCCATTCCTAACACAATTTCTTCCGAGTTGTCAGGAACAATCGGCAAATTACAAGTTTTACATCATTAGTCTTTCTTGTGATTGTTTTCAAAACAACTAAATTGTCATCACCAGAGGCCTAAAACACCGCTGGTCTTACTGATTATTGCTGTGCAAAGACATTTTTCTTGCCTGTGTTCTCTTTCCAGCCTTGCACACAAAGATAATTAAGCGGCAAGACAGAGCGGTGCTGATAACGCACATCCCTGGTCGGGCAGCGAGGCGCCGGGGGAAGCCGAACACCTCCCGTGTGCACAACGCGCGGTCAGCACAGTCCAGCAGGTCTCCTCTCACACTGCAAGGGGTTATTCTGAATAATAAGGACAAACACCCTTATTCCTATGTCAAAAAAACCCCCACAACCCCAAACCAACAACAACAAAAATCAAATTGCTAGCGCTGGAAAAAGCACCCTACACCTCCAAAGTGTTTTAAGAGCATTAATTCTTCAGGTTCTCAATTAGATTTGTAAAAGTTTAATTATATTTTTCTAACAAACGTTGTTTAAAACAGTAATTAAAGAATTGGGTTTTAATAATCTGGGAACTTGCAGTTTTCTTCCTAAAATGCAATTTCTGGCTAGACGCTGCCATGTTCCTACTCTGTTGACTGATAGTTTAAGAAAAATGTTGAGTAACCACACAGAAATGTCATTGCGATGCTCCTTACACACAACAAATAAAAGAATTGCAGTGCAATAAGCCAGGCGTTCTCTGAGCTAAGAGAGGACAAGCATGAAAAAAATGCCTTTTGTAGGAAACATTTTGGTGTTTTGACTTTTAACCTTCTGCTTCAATAATGAGTTGTGGCTACATTCGTCCCACTTATCTTCCATTTTATTTAGTAAATTCACGTGGGAGCTGCTTAATGTCGCTGTGCTCCACAGCCCAGAAACGGAGAGGCCACCTCAGCGGTGTTCCCACGTTTCGGATCGGCACCAGGCTCACCCACAGGTTTTTCTTCTGAAGGTCAAACAACTGCTTATTTTCCATAATCAGAGAGTTAATGAGGAGGAACGCCAGCAAGATGACCAAGAAGTGTTCTTGTCCAGACTTGGCATTACGCAAAACAATAATAGGTTTTTGTATATTGTGTGAACTGCACGAAAAATAATAATGCTTTAAACAATTCCACTTGTCTTTGCAAACTACACCAAGAAGGATGGAAAAAAAAATCTCTCGTATGGTTCAATGCACATTGGAACCTTAACAGTTCACGGATCTGCTACAGGGGAAATTTGTGTAGTATACATCAAACAACTGCCTGACATCTGTATCCATACATTTTAACTAGCAGCTGATCTAAAATGGATTTGTGTTGGCAATGCTATTTTTCTGCAGTATCTATGTATGTATAAGCTATTAAAAGTGTATATAACTTACCAAAATTGTTCTTCTGTGCATTTAAGCAGCAAATAATGTGGCTGAACAGTGAATAAATGCGACTAAGTATAAAACCAAAAAAAAAAAAAAAAAAGCTACTTAACAGACCTGATTTGTAATTTTCCAGCATCTACAACTAAACATTTTAAACCAGTTTTGTTTAAATTTCATACTAGCTTTAAAAATTTAATAGCATAATTGTATGCACAAACATTCGCCATTATGGCATGACACCATCAGAAAATATTCCAGCTCTTTCAGACTGGTAAAAAAGTCATTAATTTGCAGCTTCCCATATATTTTTATGAAGTAATACGCAAATTTCACTCATGATACTACCACCGAAAGTTTCATAATGTGTATGGAATCATTAAAAACATGGGACTTCACCTGTCGAGGAGAGCAGCTTGTTAATATGTCATCCTACAACAATAAAAATAAAGCAAATGTGCATTTTACAAAACTTGTTCATCTACAAAATACGTTCACGTACTAACAGGCTAACGCACCTTGGCAATACCGGGTGTCAGAGAACATATTCTTCAACGGAAGTGTTGTTATTTGCAATATCTTATCTCAAAAGGAAGAACATTTCCCACCTACCGATTTTCTTTAAATATCATCACCCATTTGGAAGAACATGGATGAAAACTGACAAAACCAAGAGAAACAGAAACCAAACATTATGCCTACATGCAAATGAAATCTATACTAGAGATCTTGCATGCTTCCACATACTTTTGTCACTAGGTATAAATATATATATTAAAAAAAAGAAATGAAGAACACAGTGTAAGCTGTTGTCACAGAGGCACCCCAGAAATCAACTTAGGCAGGCGATAAGCTCCAAACAGGCTTTGTTCTAACCACAAATGTTTAGCAGAGAACCAACTAGAAACAAGGTTTATAGAATCACAGAATAGTTTGGGTTGGAAGGGACCTTCAAAGCTCATCCAGTGCCACCCCTGCCATGAGCAGGGACATCTGCACCAGCTCAGGTTGCTCAGAGCCCCGTCCAGCCTGGCCTGGGATGTCTCCAGGGATGGGGCATCCACCATCTCTCTGGGCAACCTGGGCCAGCATCTCCCCACCCTCAGTATAAAAAAAATTTTCCTCATGTCTAGTCTCAATCTTCCCTCTTTTAGTTTAAAAATCATCACCCCTTGTCCTGTTGCAACAAGGCCTACTAAAAAGTCTGTCTCCATCCTTCTTATAGGTTCCTTCTAAGTACAGAAAGGCCGCAATAAGGCCTCCCCAGAGCCTTATCTTCTCCAGGCCGAACACCCCCAGCTCTCTCAGCCTGTCCTCCCAGCAGAGCTGTTCCAGCCTCGGATCATTTCTGTGCCTCCTCTGGCCCCTCTCCAGCAGGCCCGTGTCTGTTCTGTACTGAGGGCTCCATTACTCAGCACCCCAGCAACATTTAATAATTTCAATACACCAGTTGAGGAGATTATTACCATCCAACCACGCAGTAATAATGTTCCACAGCGCGCACACTCGCAAAAAGAAGAGGCCTCTTTCACTCAAGGGCACCCAGAAGAAATAATCACTTGCCCAAGGTCTCACTTGAGGATATACCCAGAAGAAAATCACTCACCAAGGAGCAGGTGCTGGCTCCCAGTCCCAGGAATTCTCCTCAGACAGAGGCCCTGACCGCAGGGGAGGGCTCAGTTCACAGCCCCACGGCTCCCAGAGGATCACTCAAAGTGCGTCTCCCACAGGTTTTATAGCCTGTTCTGATCCAGCTGTGGTCATTGCCAGCACGGTCCTGACGCTTCTCTGGGCACCTCACTGGCTGAGGACCCTGTCTATCGACCAGAGGTCACATTGGTGGGGATGTGACCACGAGGAGTCACCGTGCCCTGTGGTGGGGGGACACAGACTGTCACACTGACCACGGCACGCCTGGGGGGACGGGCACAGTGGGACACACGAGGTGCTAAAGAGCCATCAACTGCCTCACTGGCAGCTCCAGACCTCACGGTGAGGGAAGGGTCTGCAACGTGTATCATTAATACACAGTGATAAGCCAATCCAATGCCATCCTTCCTGGCGTGTTAGGGATGTACCGCGATAATGAACACTTGTGCACCCGTACTTTGCAACAGGACAAGCACAGGAGACTCCTTCATTTGAATCACAGCACTGATGAAAAATGCTCAATGACAGATCTGAAGGGAACATATTTAAGACAAAAATACTCAATATTAGATGAGGCTCTGCTCAAACACCAGCACCAGAATGAGACCTTATTCAGCAGATCATATAAAAAAAAAAATTGAACGCATTCTCTGCCTCCTTTTTAGCTACTTGTTATCTTCATTGGCTTGACACCATCTCCATCTGATGAGGCCTAAAGGCAAAATATATACAGCCTTTCAAGGAAACAATGTTCAGAAATGGCAACATACTCCACAGCATTCTCCTTGTTGTTTTTACTATGTAGAAATAACTACCTGGCCACAGCTCATCTTTTCTTATATGTATACACATACATACTTTTAAGTGTTGCAACATTGTCCTTAAAAAAAACCACAACGGCAAACTAAAAGGATGAAGAAACATGAAACACCACTTTGATGGAAAAGAGAAAAAAGCATCATCCACTAAAGACCAACACCTCAAGGCACAGTAAATGAATGCTGAGAATAAGGGAAAGCGGAAAACAAGCCAGTGAAGAAGAAGAGAGAATTCCCTTCGGTACGGAACAAACATACATCCATCAGGTGATAACAGTCACGCTTCTTTCTACCACATACCTGACATCCTTGATATCCTCCACAATCTGTATATCTGGACTAGTCAACAACAATAAAAACAACCACACACAAAAACCCCAAACAAAACACACACATCACAGAAAAAGCAAGAAAAACCCCCAAAGAGAATCCAATCTTAGGTTACGCTTAAAAGAGAGAGATGTAAGAGACAATTCATGAAACACACTGGATGTGACAGAAAGTTACACGGCAATTTTTGTTGTATTCTATTTAAAATATTTACTGTATTTTTCAGAGCCTTAAATGAAGTTTGGGTGTTTTACTCCTGAAATGGGATCTTACAAGATCGTACAATGTAAAATCTACCTTTCCCCAATTATTGCCTTTAGAAACCTTTTATCAGGGAAGCTGTAAAACAATTGACTGTATTCACATGCAGAGAAGCAAGAAGCCACGTGCAGACGGTATCGCATCACCTCACCGTCAGTAACATTCATATGCTGTACACTTCAATTATTATGCCTGCCCAGAAAACTGCAAAGAGGAAAAAGCAGCAGCAGTGAAGAGAAGAAAAGCGATGAAATCCATTTGTTGTCTGTCAATAAGCCTATAAACCCAGCCACCTTGTTAGCGTCTGTTTAAAAGTGCATTTGGAAGCAACAGAGCTGATATCACCTGCTTTTAATTTTCTTTCCTTATACAAGCAATGGAAATAAAAGCCTTCCTTATAACCGAAGAATATAAAAGACATTACAAACAGATTTTATTTATTCCACTTCTATTTTCCTATGATAAAAAGCACAAAGAAATGAGAAACAAAACACTCAAGACTTGAAAAAAAATTATCAACAACTTGAAAATCCTTACTTCAAGGTTAATGTGAGCAAAATTTACTCAAGTTGAACATCACACCAATTACAAAAGCAAAAAAAGTGTAAGCTCTAACAGTAGAGGTAGACATGCTGTTTCCAGAATGCTCATTATATATAGATTTAAGTTGCTCCAGGGACCGATTAAGGCTAGAGAAGTTCTATCAATACCATTAAACTCACTAAAATGCAGTTCTCCCCTCTAAATGCATTTATACCTTAAAAAATGAGGACACGACTACAAATGTTTCCAAGTCTCATATAATGTTGTGGTTGCTCTTTCTTCTTAAACTACAAGGTAAACTGTTTCAAGTATCAGTTACAACGGACACAAAATTAACCTAGATAAAAATCCAGCAACGTACAGAATCAAACCCCTCACAAGTTGTTGGTGTAGCTGGTCCATCGTTTTAAACGTTGGTTCAGAAATTGAGAAAAGTGGATCAAATTGAACGGTGTCGTAAAATGGCATTTCCAGAGAGGCTGTGCTCTTTCAGAATGTGACTCAGCCCAAGGTTGGTTTTTTAACCATTATTTCATCTTACAATGACAGAGACTTTCATACACAACATGACTACCACAAGATTAGTCATATAGAGACACTTCAGAGTTAAAAATAAAAAAGTATGTCCTTGTGCAACTTAAGATCAGTTCACCTTCATGTGCAGTAAGTTCTCATCGTTCCTTTGCAATGAAAAATTGAAGTAAATAATATTATTTTCCTTTCCAAGGGACAACCATAATCCAGTTGAAGACCACAACCATTGTGGTAGTGACAAAAAGTTTAGAAAAAACAAACCCACCACTCAACTTTCACACTCAGCAGTGACATTTGTGGCAGGTCAGAATATCACCTCCAGTTCCCCAGCCAGATGTTGCATTGAAAAACTGGGTAAAACCTGTTTGCCATTTATTCAAGAGTAGGTATTATTTTTTTTAACAGTGAGATAACTTATATACCTGTGAACAAAGTTTTCATTATATTAAAAGAAAAAAAATCTAGTCTTCCCACCAACGATACCTCTTCAAAAGGACCTACAGACCAATATACGCACAGATTCAAAAGTCACTAGTTCAAGTTACTTTTTGCATTTACCAGATCATACCACTAGGATTGTCAAATTCAGACTTACTTCTTTGCATCCCAATGCGAAGATGCTGCTACCAATTTTGGCGTAACAGGAAAAGTTATTTGACCTCTCCAGAGCATTTGCCTCAGTCATCTAGAGGTGCCAGCACAGGCAACAGCGACAAATTACACATTTGTTAAGCAGCCACAAACTATTATCCACCTACATGGAGTTTAAAACATCCTAAATTGATGCAGCAGGGATTGATAAGTAAGGATTTTTAATTTATGCTCCGAGTTGCTGTATATACGTCTCTCAAAAGCTGCATGTGCATGTCCGAAAAATACGTTCAGTGTTTGAGCTCTGTAGTAGTTTCAGTAGTGATATTTAACCTTACTGGGCACAGGGAGCTGGTTTTTATTTAGAGCATCATTTCCCTGTTATTCTTCCCCAAAACAACGTCACTTTAATCTTTATGGCACGCGTGTGAGAAAAATACGTAGACGCATTAAAGCTAACTGTACAAAAAGCACCACTGCCGTGGGATCCATTCCAAGCCAAAACGTGTAAGTGCCTACGGGAAAAGCAGGAGGGAAAATTCATTAAAGAAAATTAAAATATTTTGAGCCTAGAGAACGGTGCAGTGAAGTCTTCCAGTTTCAGTAAGCTTCTGTTTTCTCTAAGAACAGACAGAGTTATCTCAGATGAGCTGTTTCCCATTATCCTCAAGAAAAATAAAACAGGATCACCTTTTAGCTCCTGATATTACTACTGTTTTCTTGCGAATGTTTAGTTTATTTAGTGAAATCGGATGTCTTCTTGGATCTTAAATCAGTTTAAAGACATACAGCTGGTCTAAACGCTTGCTTTCCTTTTCATCTTCTTGTCAACTGAGAAATGTCAGCCCTGTGATGGCCAGACTATTATTGAGAGTATCAAACACTTAATTCCCCTGCATTTAGATAGTCTAAATGCTATGGCTATTTTTTTTTTCTACAGGGTTCAGATATTCTACAGGGTTTAGATATTCATCTGCTAAATGATTTGTTCACAAATAATAAGTGGTTGGGCAGCTGGAAGAAAGAGCATCAGTCTAAAATCAAATGGGTATGGACAGCATTGTGAGCACCGATAGGACAAAGAAAAAAAGAAACACACGCAACCAATTAAAAAGACTGTGTCACCATCTCCCTGCCTTCCCCTTCAGACTGTCAGGTTGCCATTATGCAACAAAGGGTAGTGGTTAGAAAATGGCAGAGTTTAATATATTTAAACAAAAATGACAAGGATTTTAAGTTGGATACAACAAAAGTACTCATTTTCTTAGAATTATGCACTTCACTGATTAGAAGATCGCCTCCTAGCACATCAGGAGGGGCCATTCCCATTAAGAATAAAAAAGCCGGTCCATTAACTACCCACGTAAACAACCAACACAGAATTCCTAAAAAGCCTGGAAAATAAATATAAATGAATATGTATATTCCGAGCAGTACTCGGTGCTACAGGCACCGCAAACACATCAACTAGTGGTTCCGCCCCCGCACAACTTTCCCTACCAAAAGAGGAAAGACATTATCGTTAACAAGAAAACGACTGCAAAATGCTGATGCAGTCCGAGGGAATTATACAGTCATTATTTTCTTATTAATAAACAAGCGCATTCCTACTTTTGGCTTCTTCCCCAAAATACTAATTAATGCAGATACTACGTTTTATTTGCATTAGGAAAACAGGAGAGGCAGCAGAGCCTTGCAGAGGTGTTCAGAGCTGCTCGGGCTGGATGAGCAGATGAATTAGCTGCATCTGCTGACTAATATGAAGCGACCCGCTAGTCATCCGACAGCCAGTCCAAGCAACAGGCTAAATGAATACACAGTGGACATTTACATGCAGTTACCTTAATTTAATATATTACTGGCTACACTCCTGCATTTTTTAAACAGTGAAAACGTTGCTTTTACATTTTTAACTTGTCAGAATCATCCAGCTCTTATAACTTACGCATAATCAAGACAACCATTCTCTCAGAGCAATAAAACTGCAAAAGCGCAGCCAATGATGCATATCTAAAAATGCAACGCCTACAGCTGCATCTTGTATTCTGCATTTATTTAAAATCTGGGTGTCTAAAACAGGCATACACATGCACCCATTGCACTTCAGAACCGAAATCCTTCTGAATTTCCATGGCCTTGAGGAGAAGGGCAAGGAAAAATATGGCTGCATCTCCAAAATGCTTCCCATTTCCCATACAATAATTACAGTTAAATTGAATGATCGGATGCAGCTGACAGAGACAGATTTTCTCAAGCAAGTATGTTAAATCAAATACATTTTACTGCAGAATTCAGCATTTTATTATCATATATAAGTGAAACACCAAGAAAAAGGAAATCAGCATTTCCGTTTTCACATTCTAATAGCAATCTATTCCATTATTTACACATAGATGTTTCGTCAAACTGGGGAGCTTACCAAAGGCATGGTAGTATCCTGAAAATATTATCTACGCTTGTTAAATATTTCCATCCTTTTACATTTAGTTTATGACTTGTACAGCTGTCATGAACTGACTAAAAAAGGAGGAAAAAAATTATAGTCATAAGCCCCCAGTTTAGAAAGACATTCATGTTCAAGTATTCATCTTAAGCAACTATTAATAAATTGGGACCATAGGTCTTGGTAAGAGATACGTTAAAAAAAAAATCCTTGAGATGCAAGATCTCACAAATTCTTCTTTCGTAAATATGCCAGAGGTTACACTGCCAACTGAAAGTATTACTCCTGCTGAAGTAACAAAGAGCAACAACAAAATACTGTATTAAGCTACTACCATGCTCTTGTGCACCTACTCTCCTACTGTTTTGTAGAAAACAGTTGTATTTCACAAGATACGAATTTCTTGAGTCCATTATGTTAGGATTAAAAAAAAATATAAGCTTGTATGTGTTTTTAGTTTTCCTTTCTATTTTTAGGAAGACAACCAAATACGAAGCTGAAGCCCGAACACATTGTCACAGGAGGAGCACATACTTTCTAAATTCACTCACAGTCAAAGAGACCTGTTTCATCTATTACTACACTACAAATAGAATTTCAAGCGCAAAAATGAAGTGAAACTCTTCTGACTACAGTACTTAATTCTCTCTCCTGACACATCCTCACAATAAAAATCTGGGAGTGTACCTATCAAGTCTCTACCACTACTTGTCTTCACAAATATATGTATAGATTTAAATACAGATCAGGACATGGAAAATGAAATAATTGAAACACCTTCCCAGCATAACCCAATTGTGACTGTGGAATGCTCCAAAGCCCAAGGGGAAAAATTTAAAAGCGTTCACAGGCATCCAATGAGCTTCATAACAAGCCAAAGACTCGTTATTACAGGATATTATCAGGTTGAATGGAAACCCTCTGAAGTTATTACTTCTGAGGTGCGATTTCTGTCTTCTCCTGGGAGCTCCTTGCCTCCTGTTCTCAAACTCCTCTCCTCCTTCCCTTCCACCTCCGCAACGCACTCGGTGCAGAGGGAAGCACAGAGATGTCAAACTCCGACTGCACGCAAGCACGAGCCTCACAAGTGCTTGCCTTCCAGTGCTTTTCACAACTACCAAGGCAATTCCAGCACTTCACAAGCCATCTCCGAGATCTGTAACTCTGATCCTAAGAGCTGCTTGATGGCAGACAACCGTCCCCCAAGAGGCATTCCCAGCAGGCACAATTAATCAAGAGGATGAGTGGCAAGCAAGCACATTCAGCTGTGCTCAAAAGCAGGTTTCAGAATAGCTGATCACACAACAGAAGCCACAGCTTGGGGCCTGAGTTGGGAGAGCCAGAGCTGCCATCAACATCCTGGAAAAATAACAGAGAAGAAAGACTGAGTTCCCTTAGAAAAGCTCTCCCTTAACACTCATTGTCACCCCACCAAGGTGACTTGGTCCTTAGAAGAGATGGAGGTACACGCTGGGAGAGGGAAGGTGGCAGAATTCTTAGCAGGTCCACACAACGCATTTTCCCCATACTGAGAAGAAGTCTTCAAGCTCTCCCCTGCCTTTCCTGTTGCAGTTTATCTTCACCTCAACTTTATTCTGCCTCCTCCTCCATATTCCTTCAAGTTTTCCACCTCTTATTAAGTTTACTCCTTCCTCCTCTTCCTTCTTTTTTTATTCACTGAGCTTCTCCTGTTAACCCCAAACAACAGTAACAAGACAATCAAGCATCCACCTGCCTCATCTTTAGGTCAAAAGCACTTTGGGGTAGACATCAGCCCTTACTTTGTTGGCTAATACTCATCTCCACAGAGTTCTTCTCTTGTTGACTTCCATTGATCACCATTAAACAAGCCAACGAGCAAACATCCACACACGCCAGTGTATTTATAGATTTTACTACTACTTAGCTTGCCATAAGCTTAGAATCATAGAATCATCTTGGAAGGGGCCCTCAAGATCATCGAGTCCAACCATTAACCCAATTCAGGCACTAACCCATGTCCCTAAGAACCTCTTACTGATTTGTCACATTATGCAAAATTCTTTGCCCCCCCCTTTTCTTTTTTATTTTAAGCTAGGTGGCTTCTTAAAGAGAAAAATCAGCTTCAGCACAACATTTTTGCATAGATCCCCTGACAATTCCCACTCCACTTGCGAAATGAATTATTTAACTTCTTGTAAGTAGCAGAAAGTCAAACAGCAGCAGCATCCTATGGGCAACACCTCTGGTGTTCTAAAAACACGCTTAAAATAAGTAATTGAGAAATTAAGATTTACATAGAAATTTTCCTAGGAAAAGCATAGGAGAGTATTACTAAGGTATAGCGTGTTCGCAAAGTAAGAACACTGCTAACATGAGACACAAACTTTTCTGAAAGGAATGAGCAGCCTAATGGAAAAGTGTATACTTGATCATATACTCTTGTATAAAGTAATTTGGAATAATTAAAGATATAATATCCTCTGACAGTTGTGCTGCTGTGTAGAAGAGAGAGAACACTGTCTGGGTTTCGCCTCCCTCACACACACATATGGATATATGAGCTTTATTTCTCGCTGGATTTAAAACAAAACTAGGCTTACAATTTTTTTGGCTTTGGTTCACTGTAGGAAAGAGCCTTGCAGAGCAGATTTCCAGCACCCGTGTGCTGGCTGACACGGGGCAGCGCTGGCGACACGCGCCGAACAGCCAACACATTCACTTCATGCTGAACCACGGTGTCCGGCTTAAATAAGCAATCACTTAAAAATCAGTCTAGGAGGATTTTAAACGCTTCCTTCTCCCTCTCCCCATGGGAAGCTTGAGAAATTAAGGCTGGAAAAAGCCTCTCGGCAAGACAGGGATGTAGTTCGGCCGCTGCGCTCTGACCGACAGAGCGGTGGTGGCACCGGCACAGCTCTCCCTGCCAAGCAACAGCCAAAAGAACCCATTTGACGTCTTTGTTAGCGGGAACTTTTCAAAAGAAGATGACTATTTTTTCCTTTTCTTTCGCAAATTTGGGCTAGCCTGACTTTTCCCAGCTGTTATCACAGGAGAAAAGCAATTTTTTCATGAGAGCTCCTCTCAACATTGCAGGGGGAAAAAAAAAAAAAAAAAAAAAGGTTTAAATCCTAAAAGCTCATGAAAGCTGTATTTTCTTAGCTCTCTTTTTATCCTTCATCTCTTCCCATATGCCTGAAGAGGACCTTTGTGGTCCCAACCACCTGAATCACTTGTGCTGGCCGCTCCCTTGGAGACGGTGGAAATCAAGAGACAAAACCAAAAAAAACAAAACCAAGTAAATAAAGTTGGAAAAAAAACCAACCCATCAAGTCAACATACTACCTTTCCTCTACTGTCCCACACAAGCCAAGTAATTCTGAATGCCTTAGAGCCTCCTTGCCAGCCCACTGAGCTGTGATGGACCCGGTTCTCTTAGAAGTGCCCAAATTAAAAACATCGAAAAGAAGCTTAACACCTTTTTTTTTTTTAAGTTAAAAAAAATATTTTTCTTTTGCATTTCAAATACCACTAATACCTCAGACTTAAAGAATGCACTCTACTTACATGATAATGACCATAATTAGTGTAAGCAATCATTTACTGTCAGAAACTAATATCTCCAACCAAGTATATTAAATTCAATATATTTTCATTAGTTATAATAGACAGAGACTTGGCTTTTAACTGACATTCACAATTTATTCATTGTTATTACTCACACTATATAAGATAATGGAAAAGTGGGTGGGGAGAAATGGAAAATTTGACCAACACCATGAGAAAAAGGTCCCCGTTTCCTATGCAGAAAGCTGCCCAAAAGCTGCGTAAATCACCTCTCGCAGTCTGACAAGCCCTGTGCATTTTTAATCAGGCCTCCTATTAGCTATTACAGAACATCCAAGGAACTTGAATATATTGTAAGCCAGAAGACTTACGCTTTAATGAAAAAATGTTATCTTCAGCAGGCTTACACAAGTAGACTTACTTCAAAGGTTCAAAGAGCACGTGACATTTCATTGGCGCTATTTCCCTGCAAGAAGCCATTTCTGTATGGATCTATTCTCTTTAAAGAACTGAAGAATTAGCCATTTATATTTTCCAACCACCATTCAGAGTATTTATCTGCTTGTGTAATATGATATAACGCAGTAACGCAATTATTGGAAATTAATTATATGAAATAGCTCCCATGAGGGTTACTCCATGCATCACACATTTAATTATGAATATTTTTATAGTGCCACTAAATATGGAAGATACTCTGTATATGCCGATGCATTTCAGATAATAATCCCCTGCCATCCCCTGCCACAACCCATTTCTTTCTAAAAGTCTCTTTATAAAGATAACTCTGTGCTTCGCACTCACTTCCATTACACCACATAACGATTGCCATATAATAGAAATGATTGCATGCAGAAAGAAAAATACAGAATTAAGGGCATAACGACATACTTAACTCTGCTGGAGTGGTTTGTGTTGTTCTTTTTGGTTCTTTTTAAATAACTGCACTGAACTAGATGATATATAATTTATTCTCATCACTATATCAGAAAACATGAAACAGCACCTACCAAACACACATAAAACACCTTTTGTTATTTTTAGTAAATATTCACCTTATCTTTTGCTCACTGAACTCCATCTTACTATAGTATCCAAACCAACTGAAGCTTGTTTCCTCAGCAAAAACAACCACAGAAAAACAAACCTGAAGAGCACATTCATTAAATATTCTTCAGTAAGAACAAGAGGCTTCTCAGATGATTTTCTTCAAAAGCAGTTTTTCCTTAACAGCATGGTAACCGGTAACAGTAGTAAGTACTAATAACCAGTTAGTAGTACCTGGGAACATAGAGAAGAGGGGCCTCTAAAAATTGGCTATTTCAAGGACAATATCGCATAAATCCATTCAGAAACTTTTCGAGTTCTATCTTCATTCCCTCCCCAGCACCTCAAGTGAACACCAGGACCTGATTTGAGCCTTTGCCAGGTTCAGACAAACAAAGGCGACCTCATACCCTCATCAGTATTTCCCTACCTGATGTATGTCAACCTCTCTCTCCTCCTACAGTCCAGCAACTCCAGGTAGATCTCTCTTGAAGGCAAGAAGATGAGGATCACACCCAATATTTCAGGATTCACAGCCGATATTCCAAGATCTCCCCCTCCCCACGCTCTCCTGTGCCCTCTGAAGCCCTACAGCCCATTCTTGCCTTGTTTTCCACAGCTGCACAGCATCTGCTGCTGATCCCCGGCTCCTCAGCCCCTCACCTGGGAGCTCACACACCTGTGTCCTTTCTCCTCACCACTCTTTCCACAAAACGGCAGCAGCTTTTTTTATTCCCCCATTCCACAAAAGACCCGTTTCCCCCCTTCATCTCTTCTTACTCGCACAACCGCAGAATTCTGTGACAGATTTTGCCAAGTCAGCCCCACATTTAGCTCGTCTCATGCACGCACCTTCCAAAACTCCCAGGGAGCTGAGCTGCACGGGTTATCATGCAAAACGCTTATAAGCCCAAAGTAACAAATCAAAATCTGATTTCTCCCTGGTTTGTTTTTTTTTTTTTTTTTTTTAATTAACAGAAAAACTCTGGGATAAATACAAAAAACCCTCAGCGTTCTCTGATTTCACAAGATCTACTACGCCATTCTTTTCATCAATGCACATGAGAAAAACTTATTGCTGATTTTTCAAGATCTATTTTTTAAGAAACACTGAAAATCAGTCCATGTAATTACCTTATAAAGTGAGTCTCCGCCCTCTGAAATTTCTTCACAATTGTTTTTCCCTCATAAGAATGGCAGAGATCATGCTAACTGAACACTCATGCAATGAAGAAATCAAACTTCTTTACATGTTAGTAGTTAAACTACCTTCCTCTAAATTAGTCAAAATGAAAAATGCACAAGCTCAAAAAGGAATTAATTTTACCATCATGAATGTGACACGATAAACTATGGCATATCTCTAGCCTCAGTACGACGTCCCTGTGAGATGCATTTGTGGGGCAAAACACAACCAGTCCCCAAAATAATGATGCTGGGGCCACAAATGAAGGAAAAAAGAGACGTGGGTCACAACTCGGGGTGGTGCTGGTTTGGCCATGGACCAGACTGTACCTGTGTGCCCCTGCAGAGAGGACAAAGCCACGGCGTCCCGGGCAGATGCTGCATTCTGCAACAGCAATGCTGAAAAACAGTCCACGCTTCTTTCCTGAAAAGCCATTTTTCATACCACTTGTTTCGGATTAATCGCCTCCCTTAGGTATGGGGGGGGCTCACAGTTAACAAAATATCCCTGCTCCAGAAACATCTGAAGTATAGCAGAGACACGCTTACATGCTATTGCTGACTGGAAGCCATCGCTCAATTTACCAAAGCAATTAAAGACATGATTATTCAGAAGTGAACTTCTATTCGAACCATCTGAACCTCCCTTATGCTTATCGTCGCACAGATTCTAAAGAGGTTTTCTGAAAGAAGTCACATGGATCTGATTCTTTACATTATTTACAAGCAAATGTGTAGGGCTAGCTGTCAAAACAGAGGAAACAAATATGTCACATGTAAATCAATCTAAACAGTCCCTGATTTGCAAAATCTTTGCAGTTTTTGCATTTCTGATCATAATAAAATTCAAATCGTGGGCCAGGATGATGATGTTTCACACAAACATCAAGATTATTTTTTGTCATTCACAAAGTTGTCATATATGTAAAATTTTATTTCCCATCTATTAAGGATTTTGCAATATCCCGAATAGTACATTCAATGTGCAATACCACCAGGTGGCAACTTGAAAGACTAACGTTTGGATCTTCTTCAGGTGCACGTTTTCATTCTACAATCAAGCTACACTGAAGATTCCTCCCACCAGAAACAAATCAGCTTCTATTTGCCAGAAGTAGTAACTAACAAAAGTCTGTATTTCTATTTTAGACAACATTTTCTATACAAGAACTTTTACTATTTCATTACCATTTGTGAAAGTTACTTACTAATATACAAAAATTGGTGCCAAAAAACGTTCAAAATCTTTCATATATGGAGAGTTTGAAAGATGAGAAAGCCAGTTTGAATCGACTCTA
Organism: Caloenas nicobarica; assembly: GCF_036013445.1. Taxonomy (NCBI): domain Eukaryota; kingdom Metazoa; phylum Chordata; class Aves; order Columbiformes; family Columbidae; genus Caloenas; species Caloenas nicobarica. Next base: position 115,316,243 of record NC_088247.1, read on the forward strand.
CCAGAAAACGGATTTTGCTACTAAAAATCATTCAACCTGGAAGCCTCTTTTTTGAAGAGGACAGAGGAAGCGGGATAAGGAACCACTGTAGAAAATGTGTTTACAGCCCTACCCACGGGTATCTTTTTTTTTCTACCATACAGCAGGAATTATAAGAATTGCAAAGAGGGAGATAGAAGAGAGTAGCGCTATTTGAGTGAAGTTTGAAAGTAGCGTTGGTGAGGAATACGGGCACAGGAGAAATGGTAAGAAATCACTGTGCTGCCTAAGGAAGCGAGGCTGGGTACGGGCATGGAGAGCTGTCAGATCAAGGGAAGGAGCAGAGTTAATTTTGCACATCCTCTGGGTTGTAGACTCAATCCGTATTGGACAAAAAACCAAAAAAGTTTAAAGAGACTGGGTCCTGAGTATTTATTTATAGAAAACCTTCTCTTGTTCTTCTATCACAGATAGAGATTTCAGGCCTGCATTGTCTGTTATCAGGTAATTTTACAGTCCTAATGGCTTGAGTCACTTGGAATCTTGAGTAACACATTGATACAAAATGAAAATATAACAGGCTCCTTGTTTTACCGGCACACTTCATCGCAAAGGCAGAGAAAACCTATTTGCATTAGAAATTCCAGTGCATTAAGCAATAAAAGACATAGGATTTGTGCTGTATGCCTCCTCAAATTAAAGACGGCTCTATAGGGAAAGTTAGTTTCAAAAGAACTAAAAAAGAGAAGTTGAAAAACTTCCTTTACCCCCTCCAAAAGGTTTCATGGAAATTTAGTCAGGAGAGTTACCCAGAGGATCATCAACTGGTAGAATATGAGAGAAGATACTTAAGTTCAAGGCCTGGTCACCTTAATTGGGAGAAAGTATTAAAACTTAAAAAGTCAAAGTCACTTAAAAAATTTTAAAAGTCCCAATAAATGTTACATGTCAAACAGGGTCGAACACAACAGACAGGGCTCGGCCATCACCCAGTAATGGAGGCCTCTTCAAAAGCTTCTTCTAAATTAATTTCTTGCACTTTGTGCTGCTAGAACGGACTGGAACCAGGGACTGTGCTGAAAAAAGGCCACTTTTTTTTGCAGTCCCCTCCTTCCACATCTTCACCCCACTTGAAGGAGGACCCTGAAATACTTCGAGCGCTTGCACATGTGCAAGGCAGCCTGAGCCTGGGTCTTGAAACTGAAAATGAACAAACTTGGCCAATCTTCTTGGGGGGCCCAGTGAGCAGAGAGGGTCAGGGGGAGACCTGGAGAAGAGGAGACTGAGGGGCAACCTCATTAATGTTTATAAACATGTAAAGGGCGAGTGTCACGAGGATGGAGCCAGGCTCTTCTCAGTGACAACCAACAGTAAGACAAGGGGTAATGGCTTCAAGCTGGAACACAAGAGGTTCCACTTAAATTCGAGAAGAAACTTCTTCATGGTGAGGGTGACAGAGCCTGGCCCAGGCTGCCCAGGGAGGTTCTGGATTCTCCTTCTCTGGAGACATTCAAAACCCACCTGGACACCTTCCTGTGTAACCTCATCTGGGTGTTCCTGCTCCGGCGGGGGGATTGGACTGGATGAGCTTTCGAGGTCCCTTCCAATCCCTGACATTCTGTGATTCTGTGAGACCCCTGGGTTTTGCAATGTCTGTTGCAGATCTTGGCATCTCTCCTTTAAAGTATTAAAAGCACTTAAAAAATATACCGGTTAATAACATGTGAAAACCTTTGTTATGCCACAGAAGCCCACACCAGTCTCTTGAAAACTACCTGTTGTCACTTGGATTTTACAGAGGTGTTCACAAGTCTAGAAAGAGAAGAGCAATTCTGTGGCTGTTCGTACCCTGTGCCTTTTTGAGGACTCCTCGAGAAACCTTTTCCCTTTCCAGCTCGTCCCTTCCCCACCCTTCCTTCCAGCGTGTTGGGAAGCTTAGAATCATGCTTAAATAACAATTTAATTAAGACGATCAGCTAAAATAATTGCCTACAGAAAGCTATTCTCCAGCCTGTGCACGGTTTAAAATTCAATCTTTTACTCGGACAGGGTCCTCTCAGTGGTGATTCGGACACACACCGGATCCATTCTCCTGCCAGATGAAGGTGTACCTAGGAGCAATGTAAAGGTTCAAGTCTGTGCAAAATGCGGCTGCTCGGAAACATTCAGCAGCATTTCTGCAACTACAAGTGATGAATCTGCTTCACTGTCCCTCGCGGACATTATCTTTTGCTCCTAGTAGATTCCAGCCCACATCTATTCCAGCTGAAAACCTCAAGCCTGATCTCTGAAGCCATTCGACAGAACAAGTCCTACCTATATCCATCAGGGATAATATTAATATATCCTTTTCTGCATGCCAGGCTGCTGCACTTATTGTGGATTGTGCAGTTTGGAAAGCCCAGGACAACTGCACGTACCATTCTTGTTCGGAAGGATTTGTCAAATGAATTTTGTGGGCTTGAAAACCTTTGCAGCTTTCCTATCCGAAAGAACGCTTTCGCAATACACAGTAGGCACAAAATTATTATTCCCCAAGTGTGGATTTCCTTACCTAGGGGATAGACACTGCCTCAAATGCTAATAGCAAGTGAGAAAACACAATTTCCTTAAATAACACTTACATATAGTTTTGGTAAGAATAAAAGAAAATGGCAATATTCTAAGATGAAAATAATCAAGCTATTTACACATTTATGTTACAGAAAATCTTATAACTTATGTGGCTCTATTTCATGTGCCTAGGTATACAAATCTACGAGACCTTAACATTAAAAGTTCATTTCCGACAAAACGTTATTTACCAAACAATAAAAGCTGCTAAATTCAAAGTGAACATCAACTGCACGATGGGCTTAAATATACTATGCAATTTCCCTTCCTAAATTTTGGCGTGGATGCTGTTTGACATAATTCCAGCAAAACACAACAAAATTAATTCTCCACTTGTGCCCTGCACAAGCCATGTGATTTACTTAGAGGAAATCAAAGTTTTCACAAAGTGTTTGATAATGGACCGACTCCATCCATCACTGTGGCAATTCCTCACCTGTGACTTCCTGCGAAGTCTCCAAATGATCCTCCATCCAAAAGGCAACGTGAGTTTTGTTTAACCTCCCCAACCATAAAACACAGCTCTTCTGTTCATCTGCCATCCACTAATCAAGGTTCCATCCGGAAGGGCCCTGAGCATCCATTAGCAGCTGGAATGCTGCATTCAAATCCCAGCAGAAAAAATGACAGATTTGGGGACTGTTACTGGTCTAGGATGATTCTTCTTCCGTAGATGCAGGTGCTTGTGTGAGTAATTTTTAATAGTTGTAGTGCAAAATACAGATAAATCCCACAAGTGCTAATGTAGAGCCATCCCATCTGCTACTCTGATAGGAAAAAATTCCAAAACGCATCTCTCTGTTAAAGTCAAAACTTCTCAGTAAGTATAAAATGTATTTATAACAATGCATATCTCTGGCGTAACAATTGAAAATATTACCCTTTAGTTACCAACATAATGAAAATACGGCTTTTGACAATGAAGATCAGCTTGTTTTCTGATGGTTACAGATAAAATATTGCGGGAAGCATGCTGCTGTTCCTGTGTCAAATGACAGAAAAACCTTAGTATGATACATTATAGCTCAGCATGTACTTTAACAAGATATTTACGCGTATTTTTTAGCAGAAGAAAGCAGCATTTCTTAGGGTGGCTACGCAAATACCACGTATTCTCAAAATCTCTGTCTATTTCACGTTACTGAAAGTTGGCACAAACTAATAAATCTTTTATAATCTTTATTATCAGCATCTTATTTGTAAAGGACTAATTTTCTCTGTTCTGACATACAATATACAAGGTAGCTAGTGGGATAAATTTTGCTCAATTCAGACTTTTTTGCCATCTGTCAAATCAATTCAGAACTTCTCTCGGGGTCTTTTAACAACTCTCAGTGTTTTTTAAAGAGGGAACAATGAAATTTTGCATAGAACTCAATCTCAGAACATGCTGTGATTTCCACACATTTTAAACCCAGTTTTTGCTGGTCTCATTTTTTTCAAACCTGTTTCAAATAGCTTTCCTAACAGTTTCTGCTACTTCATAATGGAGAAGCAGTTTGGAACATACATTTTATTACCTTCCATAAATTACCATGAAATGATGGCATATGCTAGAACGACATTGATGTATTAAATGCTTTTTAACTTCCAAAACATCAAAAATCCACCCCAAACCCCCTGCTCCCCCTCCTGCAATTTCATCAGCAGGTAACAGGCTGAATTACAGGATATACAATAAAGTATATATGTATAAATGTAGCGACTACATTTCAGGAATTTTACCCATATGAAGATTTATGACTGACACTTTACCCTGAAATTCTCCGACATCAAAGAGCAGTGTTAAAGCACGAGTGATAGCTGAGACAACAGCTGTACGGATAAAATACGGTTTCTGTAACATCTACCCTCTTAATGTAAGAAAGGTCAAGGGATGCTACTTTCATACAAAGGTGTTCATCAGTAAAGCTTCTTAACTGCAACTGTTAACTGTGCAGAAAAAAGTATTTTAGGGGTGACACAGGGGAAAAAGAAAACACCTGAGCTTGCCTTCACTAACATTGTGAAAGTTTAATACAGGGAAAACCTACTGTCAGAAGTTCCTGCTCACTGGAATTCCACACATCAAAACAAGGAGCTTTCGGGAACTATGGAAACTTACTCCTAAATTCATAAATGAGCGCACGATATCACAGATGAAAGACTGCTGACTGCTCTGCAGTGAAAACTACTAATTTACTTACCATCTTCTCTCCTTCTGAGATATCCTTGCAGCTGCTCATTGCAAATGATCCAAGGCAACACTCACACGCTTGAGACAAGCATAGCAAATTTGGACTAAGGAAACGCTTTTACGAAGAGGTGAAAAATGATCTGAACTCAAGAGAAAAATACGAACACCTCCTGGTTCTAAAGCAAAATATATGCCCTGATATTGTTGTTTCTACAAAAGCTAAAAGTTGGTGCATGAAACTTAAAATAAAAAAAAGGATTAAAGGGTAAAGAAATTATGCTCTTGTTTTAGAAATAAGAGCAAATGTCAGCCAGTGAACTTATTATACATGTTATTTTGTCCTTGTTGCATTTGCATTACACTGTTCAGAGTTCAAATTTACTTGGGGAAAGAATATCGAATACAGGTATGTGCAATTATTAAATGGCCAAACAATTATGGCATCTAGCCTAGAGACACTGGATTAACAGCATTTTGATAGAAAGCCCAAACGAAAGAAATATGAGAGAGGGGGAATGGGGACGCTAGGAAGTCACCTGGGAGCACACTCGTCTTTGGCTTGGAGGTGTCAATGCAGGCAGCTCTGGAAAACCACAGCGGGGCTCACCTGGGACCAGGGAACGCCTTTGGTGAGACGGGACTGGGAAGCGACCGCATGGTGGACCAGAGTTGGTATCTACAGCCTCCCCTGGTCCACAGTGGGTTTTGTAGGGTGCCGTCTGCTGGCGCTGCCTTGACCTCCGCACATTCCGTTTGGATTGACAAAGCTTTGGTAACGGAGTTTTGTGTAATTTTGCTTTTGTGAGCTGCAATTCAGAGGCTCAAGAGGGAAAGTAATTAATAACTGAGATTCTAAGGCTGGAATTCTCTTTGAGTTTTGCTCATTTCATGCTGTGTATTTTACCTTCTTTCCTCAAATAAAAACAGTTTGTGCCTTCTTGCTTCCAACTAATCCTGCCTGCCTGTTAACGGGAATGAAACGCGAAATGAAACATAGTGAGCTGAATATTAGAGTCAGAAAATCACAGCATGCTTCAGGAAGAGATTGATACCGCTCATTTTCTTTAAATGTAATTCCTAGAAAACTTTAGAAGAAACAGCTGTTATTGTTAATGACACCTCACAAGACACGTCTACGCCACCATATGCGTACACACGCCCCATAGCCTTCGTGCATGTGTCACGGTGAAGACTTACTGACATAAAGGCACTGATGCAATCAGCCATGTAGCTCTTTGTACAATATTTCTTTCCAGTCTTTTCATAAGTCTCCCACTGTTATTTCAACCTGTCAAGTTTTCAAGGAAATAGTGTCAGCTGCAGTTCTTACGTTATAACTAGACATGGTGTGCACCCAGGTGCTCTCAAGTTTCCTTTGGAGTAAGTTAGTACCAGCTCAGTCTCTTTTTTTCTGGCAAGAGTTACTGAGAGAGATAATCTCCAGCTTCCCTACTCCTTCACAACACCTCTCATAAAAAATTAACAACCTGATAGCTTAAATCTACCCTTTTCTCACAGCTCCTTCCCTGTGGGCACCCTGGGTTACTGGATGACATATGTAACATACAGCTTTAGTAAAGAGGTTCTGTGAACCTCTGCTGTACGTATACCAAGAGAGAAAAAAAATCTAGACAAAAATAAACCAAACATCCCTCCATCCCAAAGCTTCACTTTCTTCACTCCTGCATGCCTTTTGGAATTTAGCAGAGCCCTCTCTGATGTCCTTTGGCACCAGCTGTCACTCTGTCCTCCAGCCAGAGAGCTCCATCTCTCCAAATTCCACCACTAATCCTGGTTTCTTTGCTCTGCTCCTGTGTAAATTCCCTTTCTTCTCAAGGCTCCCGGCTCTGCAAGGAAGGAGAACCTCAGGTTTTAAGCAGAGCCCGCATTTTCGTTTGTTCTAAGTAAATTATTACCGGCCATTGAGAAGACATCTGGTAACAGTAAGCAGATCAGAGGCTGACAGCCTGGCCCCGCGCCCTGAGTGAGCGGCTAACTCAGAACTCGGTTAAAAAGCCCAAATTAATTATATACAAGGCAAGGAGCAAAGGGAAGAATGATCTACTGAGAGCTCCTGAAGGAAACTGGGCTGACCCAAAAAGCAGCACAGGTGAATTTTCCCCTGCCCTTGCCCTTTCCTTCCGGCTGGGCTGTAATTGCTAATGTAGTAATGCAACAAACTGCTAAGCACAAGTGCCATCGGAAATACCCACAGGAGAAGGAAAATACAAGTTTCTAACACTCATTTGTCCCCATGTTCACTTGCCCACAAGCGGCAGCCTCTTTCTCTCTGTGTAAAATCATCCTATAAAAATAAAATCTCAACCTTTTAAAAACTATTCTCTGAAAAAAAAAAAAAGCCAACCAAATGTGTCCTCGGGGAGGCCAATGGAAAAAGTAGGATAATTGATTCTTTCGGATTTTCGTGATACTCTGCTATTGCTCCTGTACCTAAAAGCAATATTGTTCAAATTTATACAAAAGCTATACACTGTAGGCTAGAGCCCCACCCAGAAAATGCTGTAAGATACATCTAAGACTTATTTTCACGTTATGTTTTTCAGATCCACCTTTTAAAAATAATTCTCTTAAATCTCACAAATCTTATAGAGATATCAGGTCATTATACGGTGAGTCAACTGCCTATTGCAAATATGATTAATTCACAATATTGAGCAAACCCTTGCTCTCTTATAAAATTCAAAAAAAAAGGAAGAAAAACAGGTACAAAAAGGAAGAAAAAGAGCTCCCACCACCGCCACTGGAACACACGACCTCTTTTCTCCGTACCTGTCACGTAGGCTGTGAAGTTATTGGACAGGAAATAGTTTTGTATTCACCTCCTGCACACATCTAAAGCCATCTAATTATTGATAATAATTTATTGACAGCCGATAGTTAACTGCAGATGCCCAATCTTTCTTCTGAACTATCTTTCAACTTCATAATCAATTTTTCTTCTCCCTTTGTATTCTTTCTCCCATATTGAAACCAGAACCAGTCTGATACTTGCTGACATCAACTATCCATGCGTTTTACCACAAACTTCTATGGATACCACTCATTCCTGGCTACTACATGAGATTACAAACCCATCCCCATGTGCTTCTACATTACCAAGCAAAGCTGGTCTTTAGGCATTACCAAAATACACAGTATTAGCAACAATTAAATCTACTTGATTCAAATCCCTCTAAGTCTGGTTACATGATAGATTTGCTTATATCACACATGCAAAAGAGCATATACATTTTCTTTACTTTTAGCGATTTAAAGCCTCACGGTTTTTTAAATGCCATTGAGGAAAAATCCCACAAACACGGGTCTGAGGTTAAATAATGAGGTCAAAGTAAGCCGGGCTTAAAATAAAAAGTTGGCATTTTAAAGGCTTGCAGACAGAGTTGGATCTACCCAGGCTGTATAAACGTTAATAAGTGGGGCTCCTTTCAGATCTAATGTCACATGAGGACCAGCATGAACTCCCCTTAATTTCCAACCAGAACATGTGGAGGTTGAAGCAGGTAAAAGAAGTCCATAGAAAGGTTCCCCAGGACATAGAATAGGATCTTACGCTTTCAAACCCCTGTTTCGGTTTGGCTGCAGCTCTGTCTGACCACTGCTGAGGGTGAGCACTCGTCCACTTTACATCTTTAGCACTCTGAACATATAAAAAATGGCATTCTTTGTTCAAGCTGCTTCTCAGCCTAGCACATCCTATGCAGCGGATTTCTGGGCTGGGATATTTCTCCCTCCCATCACTCCCAATCCCCACCAGTGCTGAAAAATGACACGACAATCATGAATTCAATTATACTCTTGTCCAGCTATTCCTATTTTTCAGTACTATAGTTCTACTTCCGAGTAGTCCTGGCTAACGCTTCCTACAGTTCCCTGCTGATATTCTGGGGATGCGTGATCCTGCCGTAAGGTACTTGTACAAGGACTTTGCTCCTCCGCGCAAGCCCTGGGCACAGCAGGGCACTGGATGCTGGGCACAAAGCGGTTCTTGATGGAGAGTTTATCTTTCTTATCTTGCTGGAGGACACTGCGGAGTAGATACGTTTCAGAGACATCTCTGCCTCTAAGGACAGCGAAGCAGGGATAAAAATAAAACAATAGAAATGTTTCTTTTGGATGTTAGGTTTGCTTCTCTGGGACTTTGGCTTTTTTCATGCTAACCAGGGAGAAAACGTGCAGTAAGGATCAAAACCCCATCTCTTGGTTTCAGTTTGGTTCCTATTGCTGCCCCTTGGGCAGCCTAATAACACCATATTTCCACGTGAGGCAAAACGCAAGGCTGCAGTCTAGACTTCTAGCAATGATATTCCCAACGCGTATGGGACCAAAATAAATGAACTATGAAAACTGAAAAATAAAACTTAGCTTTTGCTCAGCTGTGTACACAGCCGTGCCAAGGATACAGCATACAATCTTCCGTATCCTATAATCTTTATGCAGATGACCCTATCGTAAAATGAGGATTCACCCTTAGAAAAGAGCGGCAAAAGTTCAGGAGTTAACAATTGAGCAGAATTCTATAAAAGTGAAGTTTAAATATAGCCTGCAATATATAATGTGAAAACTGACAAAGAGGTGGTAGCAATATACCATCAAATCCTTCGCCAAAGCAAACGAAAAAGTCACCCGGGCAGATAACATCTGGATATGTGCAATCTCAATTTAGTCAAAATCCCAGTGTAAACAAGTCCACTGATAGCAGAAGGGTAGTTAAACATTCTGCTAGGTTTGGATAATTGAAACCACCTTCCTTTTCTAAAAAAAATAACAAACCTTTCAATTATCAAACTCTGAGGAAGAAACTGACAGCTATTGGAACGATTCCATTAAAATTTCGGTTTTTCCCTTTGCAGACAAACATCTCTGCAAACAACTTCTTGTTTAGACAGGTTAGAAACTGCAATAGCTCTCAAATGGCTTAATACTTGTAAATACTAGTAATATACAGTATATGGATTATATACAATATAAACACAATATATTTTTGTCTGATTTACGAGACTGAGACAGAGAAGGATGTTCTGCAAACTCGATGATGATATTATTTTTCCAGTGATACGAATATTAAAAGAAAATTTGAAAGAAAAAATGTATTTGTAGCTGTGTAACATGGAGTTTCTTTAACATACGTAATGCCCCCCTCCAGGAATCCTAACAAAAAAATGGTAGCAGTCACTCTGGGAACCGTAACAATGTAGGAAGGGAATTCAGTCTCAAACAATTTTCATTTAAAAGCTGTGTAGGATCAGTGGAAATGCATCACATTACACCAATCCCGTTATATATTGCAATAGTCATCCAGTCAGTCCCTATGTCAACTTACTGCATTAGTACATTATCACCGATAATGAAGTTTTGACAGTAATCTGAAACATCTGCAACAAGTACCGTCAAAGCCATTGAACACTGAATAGCATTAATAAAACACTTTTTTTCCCCCCGCCTAGGGCTAACAACTTAATATAGTTCTGGGGTAAATGTCACATTAGAAATAACTGTAATCATATCCGAACCAACTTTCATGCCTATTGCTTGAATGCACATGAAATGGAATAATCTATATATTCTAGCAGCATCCGAGCAATTTTTATGTGACAAAGCTGAAGCCTGTACCGCAGGTCTAAGTCAAATGCTTAAGAGCACTAAGCAGGTTAGGAAGGGCTAGGGGTTAAGAGAAGAAAAAAAAAAAAATCCACTAAGTTCCATTGCAAAAGATCACACTTAAAAGGAAAATATAATCCACGTGTGCCCCTAACAGCAACTGTCTAATTAAAAAATAAACTCTAAAATTCTAAAGCTATGTGTTCCTGTAGCTAACAAAGCTAAAAAGCTCTTTTTGAAAACTAGGTCAAGTGTCTCATCTCCATGTAACAGTGACAGAAGTATTAAACTGGTTGATTTAAAAAGAAGGGGATTATCAGAACACTTATTTGCACACAGCTATGCAGAAAATTCACCTCAAATGAAATTCAACAGAGCATTGAGTAGAATACACAAGTGAACCTGATAAACAACAGAGACAACCTGAAAATAAGCTATGAAGTTTCCAAAAAAAAAAAAAAAGAAATCAAAGAGGAAACCGCATATCTGAAAAGTGAAAACATGCAAAACTAAAAAGCTTGCTCACCAAAAACTACCTAGTTTACACAAAAATAAAAACGGCACATGGTGCATGCGATGTTCACGGATAACTTCATTTTAAGATATACCATAACCTGACTGAGAGAACAACTGACTTACTCAACTCTCATGTACTGCAGAAGGTAAAACAAATACGAACTAGCGTTCGGGTTAGGGCTGGAGATGGATTTCAAAATACGGAATCCCTGAATTGATTTGCACAGTAAAAATCACATTCCAGTGCCGTTTAATAATGAAGGAATCTGGAAGAGATTATCTGACTTTTTTTTGAGCACATCATGCCCAAAAATGTACAGACAACATTTTCGTAAGTGCAAAGATACAGGGATTTAACTTTCAAGACAGGCACCGGGACAGCCTCAAAATTAACCATTTTGAAGGTATAAACACAGCCTGGACGCATTCTGCTTTACTGTATCAATTCGACATGGGTGTGTTAACCGTGCTGCGTTAGATATGAATGACATAGTTCCATCAATCTAAGTCTTTGTGCTCGGATCCCATTTTTCTATTACTCTCGAATGTTGAGATGCTTATAGACATAATCATTCCAGCCACAAACAGATACCCAGAAAGAGGTCTCAGGGTGTGTGTTTCCATCATTCGTACTCCTGCTACATGTTGGCAAGGTAGGACTCATCAGCTGCCACGTATGGTGGCTAAACTTGGGGAATGCTTTGTCAATTTTAAACGACTTTTCTTCTGCTGAAGAAAATTAAACTCATTCTGAAGTTATTTGCTTGGCCAAAATTGTACTGTCCATTAAAAAAGGAATGACTTTTTTCTACTAGAATGTAAGTTTCCCAATAGAAAAACTGAAACTGAAAACAGTAGCTCAGAATTATCTGATTAGAAGACCTATCCATCTCCTGAAACAAGCTTTGAGAAAGAGAATATATGCAGAGTCCACACTTATTTTTTTCAGATATTACAATCCAAATCTTTCGATTCCATTAATCGGTGTATTCATTCTTAGTTTCTTGTGAATACAAAGGCATGCTGGGGTAGTTAACCTGCTGCACCACATTGTAATTCAGCTAGCTGACAAAGACTTTCATTTAAGTAGCACCCACAAAACAGCATTTTTCTGATAACTCTTTTGTTCCGCTGCAGTTTGCCCCTCTAGGGGCTCCTCTTTCGAATGTACATTGTGAAACAAATACTTCAGAACTTCCGCCAAATGACATGCTTCCAACTTAAGAGATTCGATGTTCCAGAACCGGAATGTCACTTCTCAGCAGTAGATGCTTCTCTCTCCTCAAATTCTTCCAGAAAAAAGCAAAACAAAACACAACACCAGGCCATAGCTGAGATATATCAGTCTGGAGGATATTCATGTACCGCAGAACTCATTCGTGTCTCTATGAGATTCTTGAATAGTTGCACTGTCCCACTTCAGAAATACCATCTCTGGAAGGTGTTTATACTATGTTAAACTTGGCTCCCCTGAGCAATGCATTGAAGGTAATCACCGGTACATCTGTTTCTGTCATATTTCAATTCATAGTCTAATTCAATTGCAAGTAATTAGCTATTTATCACCATGAAGTTCACATTATAAAATTAGAAAGGGCCACCGTAATCCTAACCATTTAATAAAAGATAGTGGCTTTAAAGGGAGGAAAGGGGAGAAAACCAAAATAAACCCTAGCCATCAGTCCCCCCGTAAATCTCACACAATCAGTTCTGCTTGCCCATCATACCCCTGCACAGCCCAAATCCCTTTGGTTTTTTACACAGACTTACAGAATATATTGCCATCCATATCAGTTAAGTCCATCTTTCATTTTTATAGTCTGGAGAGGAGAATTATTTAGTCAAAATAACATGAGTACACAGCTCTTGTAATACTGTTGTGACCTCGGTTTCTAACACCTACTTTGGAACATTACTATAACTCAAGAACTTTTTTCACTTGCAAGGACATCTTAATTATCCCACCCGTGACATGAATGTTTTTGGAAGATAAAGTCTGTAATTAACTTGTTGCCAAACAATATGTTTACTGTCCCTGAAGGTCAGTTCTCATATAAAGACATAAGGACACTTAACTTTGGGGGATGTGTATTGTAACTGCCGTCAAACATTAACCAAGTGGTCATCCATTATCTATAGTAGCAGCAATCCAGAGGATGAAGATTATTTCAAGCACCGTAAAACGGCTGCATTAAAATAAACCTCTACTGAGGCTTGCAACAAATAAGTACAACGAGAGAGACAGTGCTTGACCCATTGTAACAGGATTTGTTAGAAATTCCACTTCATCTCTGTAGTCAGTTGGTAGTGGGAGAATTTGCTCAAGGCAGGCAAACAAGATTGCTGCCACGCTCTGGAAATCTGTCTTTACCGATTGCCCCTGTCGGGGGAAATTAAATTTTAGAAGTGGTTTTAAAGATTTCACCAAAACAACAGTAAGGGCTCCTTGCCTTGTTTAGGTCTGAATTTACACCAGAAATTTGCACGTACCAGTTTGATGTGCAAAGGGCAGCGGGGTGGTTATGGGTATAACGAGGTTTCATTAGCCTTGCAAAGCCATGGAAGGCAGCTCAGCACTCCTGGTACAATTCCTATACCGAAGGAGCTCCCTGTTCCTGGCAAATGAGAATCTAACTATGTTAGATCAAAGATCTCCTATAACACATCTATTAGTTGTACATTTGAGCTAGCTAGGAGAGGTACAAAGACAAGAAAAGGACAAAAACCAGGCTAAAACCCAGGAAAATTATAATAAAGAAACATATGTCAAGTACTTCTATGTGTTGTGCCCAGTGTTACTCAGTCTCTGACTCACATCCTCATCATCATTCTGTATTTCAACAGGAAACATAACAGACACTTGGCCCTCATTTTGCCTTATACTTTGCTTACAGGCAGAGACAGATGGAGGGAATGGAGGGCAAAGAAAAGCAGCTAAGAAAATCAAGGAGGAATAAAATCATCTTTGTCCCATGAGAAATGCTTTTCCCCTCCTAAGCCCACAGCACACACTCTTCCATGTGGAGGAACAGGTAACAGCTGAGAACGTGTGTTTCTCTCTGAGTGTTGGACAATATAGGCGCTACTTGTGAAGAAATGGCATATGGGGGAACCTAAACGTGGCAAACAGGCGGGAGTGAACAAAGTAAACAGGCAAAGAAATTCAGATGAGAAAAAAGGAAAAATGGAAATTATGCATATTCAAATAGGGGAGGGAAAGATTCAGCTACAGAAGGGAAAATAGCAAGAATTTAGAAAGGGAAAGAAATGAGAAATTAGGAATGCCAATATCCATGAACATAAGAACTGGAGGAGGACAGGGAGCCTGGAGACATCCACATGCAGGTCTGGCCATTAGTGCTGCAGTGTCCTGGTAAACAAGAAAGTTCCTCTGGCATACTGTGGTCCATTAAAGAAGATATTTTGTATTTGTACCTCTCATGCAGAAGTCATTGATTCACAGTCTCTGCTATTTGAAAAACTCATGTATCTCAGCACTTTAGATACTGGAATCGCTTGCTCATGTTGAAACATGTACTATTTGCTGTTTTTCCCTTGAGAATAGATTAGATTTCAAATTCCCCCACTTGGTTACCAAAAGCACTTCCATCAGCTGGAAACACTTTTCAATCCATCTTGCCAACTTTTGACCTACGCTCGTTTCTTTTGGAAGGTGAAACCAGTCAGGATCAGGCATGGATAAGCAATTCTCTGCTGAGAGCATGTCAAATAGACACACAGCATTCCCGGGCCGGAACGCAGCAAATGTGTATTTCTTGACAACGCTCACTTACTCGGAGCTGTTCATATGGAAGCAAATAACAAGAACCTACGTCACTCTGCAGTTTCTCTTGTAGATGAGTGTGGGCATCACGTGTGCTATTCATTTTCTGAAATAATATTGGAGAGTGCTGTTTATATGCTGCCTATAGACCATCTAATTTAAAGAATATAGCATAAAGTAATTGAAAAAGGCATTTGTTTCTGCAGCACAAAATGAAGAGTCTGATTATTAGACAAAATAATTGACATACAGTTACACTATACACATTTGCCTGAATACTATGTTATAATAAGCCATTATATGATACGAGAAGACTTCAGCTAATGTCAGCCAAGAAACATTATTCCTTCCCCACCGTCAGAAGTGCAAACTAAGCGCAAGTTGATTTTTGAATGAGCTCTGCCCTTCGTATGTGAAATGGAAGGCAAAGATCTGTTGCTACGGCTGGCTGGCAGCTCGTGGCACCTGATACCACAGCAGTATTCTCTTTACGAGACTCCAGATGGAGGTAAACCTACATCCTTCCTTGCGTTCTTCCCGCCATTCCCTTTCACCATCCTTCCACACTTTTTATTTTATTTTTTTTTTCTTTAAACAGGTCGTCACAAGTCCAACTGTGATGTCTCTTTAATTTCCCCAGATGATCTGCTGACTTACTTGCGGTTTGCAGGAACGAAAGCTTCGTGCAGGCTGGTTGCACCCAGCAGAGAATACAGATGCCTTGTTGCAGCGGGAGGAAGAAAATCAGAGCTGAAGTCATTATCCCCTTCACCAGCACCACTCTCCATCCTCTGTGAAAACTCTCTGACAGCATTCCCCCCTTATCTTCTTCTAGAGTGTCAAGTAAAATGAAAAGGTTAAACTTCAAGGCTTGTATGTGGCCTGTGGGTTAGATATCCACTTTACAGAAAAAAAAAAGCCCTACATAGAGCAAAATATTTTTAAAATCACAGAAACGTGGAGGCTCAAGGACAAAATTTGATGCCTTAGCTGAATTACATGCAAAGTCTAGTATTGCTCCCCAGAGAAATACTTAATATCATGCTTCCCAAACTATTGGAAGCCAACTTTACAATCAAAATCTTGTACCAGCGTGTAACAACATGTCACAGGTGCTTTGAAACACCATATTCCTTTACGTTGCTCTTCATACAAAAATACAGGGATAGTAAAACAGAACAGGTAAGTATTTTCAACTTCAATCCGCTTGAGCCTTCCCTTTTTACTTTCTATATTTAGCATCTCCCTTTTCAATCCTCTTTCACATACCCGCATTTCCTTTTCTCGCTCTCACGGAGGATATTTGGACAATCAAGCAGCCAGTAAGAAGTGCAGACATAGCGCTGTGAAAGCCTCTCAAACTCAAACGCCTGCTGTGAACCAGACTTACTGGGATCACGGGCTACTGCTCAATTTCCCTCACGGCAAGAGCCATCGGTAAAGCTCCACGAGAAAGAAAGGGGGGGAAAAAAAAAAGAAAAAGGGTGTTACTAAATATTCAGCTTCGAGTGCTTCATGCCAGCAGATGTCCCCTGGATGATGGATTGCCCTGTGCAGTCACCCACAGTTGTTACCCCAGGCTGAATCCTACTGAATGGAGCAACTTTTAGAGCGGTTTAGAAGCTTTTGCAAAACATCAGCTTCCAGGCTTTCAGTCTTTTCCAGTTAATTCAGGGGTATAGGGTCAAAATATATGAGTCTCAGTTTTGCATTAACACCCTTAATGATCAAAACAACTCGTTAGTTATGATTCATCTGTTTGTCTAGAAACACGTAAATGTCAGTACTGTCAGGAAAAGGAAAAGTTTATGATTAAGCTCCGGCCATATTCATTCCTCATAATATCTGCTTGAAGATCTCATTCTAAAGCATTTTTAAAAGACTCA